>NC_054834.1:12190664-12864235 GCF_018345385.1 Vulpes lagopus
GGCTGCCATCTGTCAGATCTTCCTCCTCCTGTTAGGAAGAATGTGATTGATTATGTGTGTCATTAATCTCCACGGGGCAGGTCAGAAGGCTTTGAAGACTCTTGAGATCCCAGCAGTAGCTAACACCATGGAGTTCTCAAAATAAGCTGTGCAGGTTGATCAGAAAGCAAGCTGACTGAAGAGCAAAATGATTTATTCTATCAGTGGTTCCTGCCCCATTGATTTTCCTCGAGTTGGGGACTGAATAGCTTCAGTCCCCAATCTGGAATGAAGAGGGAATGAAACCTAACCCTTATTTAAAAATACACCCTAGGGCCACCTGGGCGGCTCAGTGGTTGAGCGGCTGCCTTTGGCTCAGGGAGTGATCCCGGGGTCCTGGGATCGAATCCCACATGGGGCTGCCCACAGGGAGCCTGCTTCTCCCTCGGCCTGTGTCTCTCATGAATAAATAAATAAAATCTTTAAAAAAAAATTCGAAAAAACTCACAACACAACAGAATTGGGTTAGGGTATATTGACTTTGTGTTCTGCGTTTTTTCAAGCAACTATATACCTGAAATGATAATGATGATTCTAACGCCTTCATGATAATGATTTTCCAGTTACAAACTGCGTTCGTAATCTTTCTCAGTTCATCTTCAGAAATCTGGTGTCTATAGGCTTTAGTTACATTTTTCATTGAGAGAGATTTAGTTTTGAGCCCTGGGTGTTATACGCAACTGATGAATCACAAAACTCTACCTATGAAACTAAGAATACACTCTACGTTAATTCCATTGAATTGAAATTAAGAAGATTTAGTTTTTCTAGGAAATTGCATAAGTGTGTACTTCCTTTCTAGAGTCATTATGCAGAATCATGAAGGATTATGGTGGATAATGGTGAAATTGTTGTTTTTACGTATTTCCTTGCTTTTCAGTGCTGTTACCATGATGCAAACAACTCACCAGAAAGTATTAACATGTTTTGTTGTTGATGGATAAATACTTGCTCACATTTGGAAACTCCATTAAACGTTTACTATATTTATTTTTGAACCCTTTCAAAGTTACCATTTGTGTATTATAAATATAATTGCAGTGGTGTAATATGGAATACGTTCAAATATTTGAATATATGATCCTGAGACACATGAACATTAATAAATGGCATAAGACCTTAGTTTGACATGTCAAGGATGGGTTTGTTACTTGAACCAGAGCTAGGTATTAACTCACACTAATTTCTCTCATAATGTTGCGGTCACTCTACTCCATCTAACACAAGATTATGATTCTTTTATGTTGTTTAATACACACACACACACACACACACACACACACAGTCTTGTTTTCCTAGCACCTACCGTGACGTTGAATTCATAGCACTATTGTCATGAATAGCTTTTAAAAAATATTTTATTTACTTGAGAGTGAGCATGCATGAGTGGAGGGGAGAGCCAGAGGGAGAGAGAGAAGCAGGTTCCCCGCTGAGCAGGGAGCCCGATGGCTGTGGGATGGTTGTGGGACGCAATCCCAGGACTGAGATCATGACCTGACCCGAAGGCAGTTGCTTAACCAACTGAGCCACCCAGGTGCCCCTATTGTAATGAATCCTTCTTCACTGTCTGTGTAGGGATGCTTTCCTGTATGTGCTATTTTAGCGAGTGTTGGGGGAATGGAGTTAGAGCTTCCCTTTCAAACAGTTGTGGTTTGCATTAACCCTTTATTAACAGGTGCTTTTCTTTTACCAAAATGCTCTTAGTAAATTAAGGAGGTATTTACCATGAATAGTTTATTCCCATTCTGTTCTCCTCAAATGCTGCCCCCTACCCCGTTTCTTAGAGAGCTGTACGGCAGTGTCATGTAGTGGAAAGGATATAAGGCCAAGGGTACAGAGACTTGCAGGTTATCCAGGAGACTAAAGAAAAGAGGTCAGTGGACTCATTGGGGAGAGGGACCCCGGATACCTTAAAAAGTCAAATCACAATATAAATTCACACAGAATAAGTGCCAAACAAGTAGTTGGATGTGGGTACTATTGGAGGTAGGAAGCATTTTGTGAATTGGAGAATTGTTCTCATCTATCTATCTAAGAAACTCCTCCAATGTGAGACTTCAGGATTTCCTTCAAATATGTGGCCCCAACAAAGGTGGATTTATTTGTATGTTTTTGTACTTTAAAAAGAGACAAAGCCGGGACACCTGGGTGGCTCAGTGGTTGAGCGTCTGCCTGTGGCTCAGGTCGTGATCCCGGGGTCTCAGGATCGAGTCCCACATCGGGCTCCCCACAGGGAGCCTGCTTCTCCCTCTACCTATGTATCTGCCTCTCTGTCTGTGTCTCTCATGAATAAAGAAAATCTTTTTTTAAAAAGAGAAAGACAAGCCATGTATTGCTGAGAGGTTTGAATTCATTTGAAACACACAGATTATTTCTTCTTTTAGCAAAGGCTTGCTCGCTATGGGGGAATATAGAAATGCATAAAAGGAAGTGAGAATGTGTACAGGAGAGGCTCACCAGTCATGAAGTGTCTGCAAAGATTTATTTTGTGTGTGTTCAGGAAGCACAATCTCTGCAGCAGTATCTACTGAAAGAGGTATTTTCAATGATTGATGGAGAGAGTAAATATTGACTAAAGCCAAAGAAAGATAAGATCAATACATATCAGGCCACTCTGTTCCCCCCCGCCCCGCCCCTGATTCCTCAGTCTTGCACAGATGTTATAAAAGGACATACCTTTGTAGATGCAAGTGCCTGCAAATTTAAATATATATAATATATATGAAATGGCAGCATGGTATAAATACGTCAGTACCTCATTTGTTACTGAATAACTGGAAAGTGATCGTGATACATAAAAATGGAAAATGAAGTGAAGTTTGTTCACAGGCCCCAACTTCCCTTTCTTTCGCTCTTCTCTCTTCCTCTGTGGGGCCACTGGGGGGACTTGATACCACCCCCCAGGATCCCCCAGGATCACAACCCATTCTCAAGAAAGGATCCAACAACAATCCACTAGCACAAAGCTAAACCATTATCTGCCTGCCCTGGCTTTTTGTTGTTGTTTTTTTGTTTTGTTCTGTTTTTACCTGCCCTGTTTTAAATTGTATCTCTAGTTTGGACATAAAAATTTTTTGTGTTATTCTGGGACATTTTCGGTGTTGACCCAGCAGTGGGTACATGTAACTTTCTTGGGAGGAAGAGGTGTCTTTGAAGTGGGAGCACCTGGTGAGCTCTCACTTCTCTGTCCTTGGCATGTCTTATTTTTTTATCTTATTATTTTTTTAAGATTTTATTTATTTATTCATGAGAGACAGAGCAAGAGAGAGAGGCAGAGACTCAGGCAGAGGGAGAAGCAGGCTCCATGCAGGGAGCCCGACGTGGGACTTGATCCCGGAACCCCGGGATCACAACTTGAGCCAAAAGTAGATGCCAACCGCTGAGCCACCCAGGTGTCCCAAGGATCATATTTAATATAGATCTCAGGAATATCCTTTCAAATTCGTAAAAAGAAGGATTGAATGCAGCGTGAGCTTAGCTGGGAGGAGCAGCATTTGATAGACCTGATGTTTTATTTTATTTGATTCGGATCTTGGGCATTAAAATCTAGTATCTCTTGATGTAGATGAGCAAGCAAATAGGTAAAGTAGAGTTATAAACAGTGTAAATCACATGTCTTCCTTGAAGTATGTTAAGAGGAGGAAGATGTACAGGAGAAAATTGTGAATGTGGGCTGAGCAGGATTATAGAGAAAAGAAGCTAATTGGAGATTATCTGAAAATAAAACATCGCAGCACTCCCTGGGGAAATTAACTGCCAGATGAGAAGCATATTGTGAGAATACAATGACTAACGTTATCTTGTAAGAACAGTTATGGGATGACAGCAGTTCTTTTACTTAAAAAAAAAAATGAACCAATGAATCAGAGAGAAGGATAAAAGAAAAATCCATATGATAAGCACTAACCAGGATAGACACACTGCAGTTTTTTGGTGGAACTAATTAAGTATCCATCTATCCTATTAGTGCCTCTCATTATCAGAAGGGCTGGGAGATATTTTTAGAGGTTATGGGTGGGGAAAGATCACTTCTGCAAAACTCTCAAAGTAATTTTCAAAATTCAGAGCAGGATTTTTAAGATGTTTGTTTGCTACCGAGTTGCTGGAAAGGATCTGTGTCACCATCCCAGGCCGCTCTACGGATGGCCAAATAAATATTCATACCGGAAAATAAGAAAAAAAACCTACATGGTTATATACAAAGGTTATGATTATATTAAATGTTTTCAATCAATCAAATTAAATAAATATTGGCCTTGATCGTAGCTTGAAAATGAGGCTGGTAGTGTACGAAGTGCGTAGGTGTTTAGTGAGTGTTTGCACACACACCAGGTACGTGTGAGATGCAGATCTGCCCTCATCCTAAAATCGCACCAGCCTTTGGTGTTCCGGGAGAAGCTCATCTACAGGTGTTCTGTGAGTTCGCTTATCTTTCTTCTCGAAATATGCTTTGGGAGTGTGTGCTTCACGGAAACCCAGAAATCTTTTGTATGGTGAGAAAATCTCTAGCTCAGAAACATAAGCCAGCAAGTCCTCTTTCACTGGCCTTGAACTTTGGGGAAGACCAAGGAAGAGCAGTGCAGATCTCTGGGCGCCACGGCTGCCCAAGGAGGTGAGGGTCCACCTCTCCAATCACTTGGAGGTTGTTTCTTGTTGTGTGTCCCTGGCGAAGCTTCTGTGGATGTGGCTTCCAGAGGGCCATGCTTTTCTTTCTCTGCTGATATCAGTGTGAAGCCCACTGGCCCTGTGTGAATGAGAGTAGCTTTGGGCCTTGGCGTGGTTGCAGTCCGGTGTGAGATACTGAGAACTGCCGCTCACTTTGTGTACACATGGTGGGAAAGTGGGTCTGGCTCCAGGGCTGCCATAATATCAGAAAGATGAACAATGAGTAGCTGTCACCAGGTGTTTAATCAGGTGCATACTGAACTGTCACCTCTGCAAGCTGTAAAGGAAGTAAAGAAAACAACAACAACAACAACAACAAAAATAGACAAGAAAAGGAGGTACCCAGAGATCTTGAGGTTGAGGTCTGTGTGTCTGAGTAAAAAGGAAAAAAAAAAAAAGTTCTGTAAGCGATTGTGACGTGAACTCCCAATTAATTGCATTGCTAGAATGTTTACTGCACTTGCCAGAAAATTCTTTTCTCCAGAGCAATTATAATAGGCTACTGTTGGCTGTTATGTTAAAGGATCCCTAGAAGCACCAGTGTTGTTTGATCAAATTGTGAGAAGCACGTTGTGTGGCAAAGAAATTGGGAGGCATTCAGTCAGTTCCTCTTTTGTTTTGTTTTGTTTTAGAGAAAGAGAGAGCGCACAAGTTGAGGGGCAGGGGGATGCAAAGGGAGAAGGAAAGAGGGAATCTTAAGCAGGCTCCGCGATCAGCCTGGAGCCCAGTGCGGGGCTCGATCTCATGACCCTGAGATCATGACCTGAGCTGAAACCAAGAGTCAGACGCATATGCAACTGAGCCACCCAGGCGCCCCTCGGTCAGTCACTCTTTTTTTTTTTTAATTTTTATTTATTTATGATAGTCACACAGAGAGAGAGAGAGGCAGAGACACAGGCAGAGAGAGAAGCAGGCTCCATGCACCGGGAGCTCGACATGGGATTCGATCCTGGGTCTCCAGGATCGCGTCCTGGGCCAAAGGCAGGCGCTAAACCACTGCGCCACCCAGGGATCCCTCGGTCAGTCACTCTTAAGGGAAGATGGGAAACTGAAATAAATGGCCAGTAGAAACCATAGCAACGCCTGAAATTGGGTGTCCCCAAACTAGGAGACTTCCTTGGAGGATGCGTGTTTGTAGTGTTGTTACTTGATTGAGCAGAGGGGTGAACAGCGTGGAGCTGAAATGGGAGGCCACTGTCCGAAAGCACCACCTTTCCCAAGAGTTCATAAAAGCAGGTGCTGTTGGACAGTGAGACCCGTGGGGACCTCCCTTAGTCACGAGTGGCGGTGTCTGGAGTGCTGTGCGGTGCCTGCCGGGGCATGCAAGTTCCCTTCCCCTTTTCCTGGTTCCATGACTGTCGTGTTGGAGGAGGTCCCAGGCCTTCAATCCACTACGTGGACATGAAATTCAAATTTTGAAAAGCACGTTACAAAAGCCCAAGGTTTTCCTTGGGGTGTTACTGTCTCTAGTTAAGAAAAGCTTTATTATTATTATTATTATTATTATTATTAGTTTCTTTCCCAGAGACATAGACAGTTGGGTATAAAACGAAAGGAAAAAGATCCCTCCGTGATTGCCTTGTGGCCAGAACGTGGGACCTGCTGCCATAGAAACATCTCTCTGATCAGAGAAATGGTGACAAAGCAGGCCTCTTCGCCACCTGCCCAAGGGTTAACCTTTCCCGTTGTCCCCCAGAGGCAGTTCCATCTAGTGTTGTCAACCGTGTCACTTTTGCCGGAGTGTCTCCAAACATCTGTAGGGTACGATTCAAACGGCCACCGTGCTACTCTCACAGGAACGTGTTGTCTTTCGGTGTCTCTTACTTCTAGGATGGCATTGGCCGTTTTATTTAGAGCAAATATTGTCATTTACCTCTCCGGTGGTGACCCTTGCTGGATCCGGAGAGCAGTGTCTTGGGGGTGCTGGTGAGGCCGGGATGGGCTCCCATGAGCTGCTGGGGAAGAGTCGGTCGCTCGTTTGGGGTGCAGGAAACCGGGGGCACGTTTCCGAAGGGCTTGTGGGGTCTCCTGGAGGAAGAAGAGACTGCAGGGCAGAAGCCAGAGAAGGGCGCTGTAGGATCCCCGGCGGCCAACAAGAACCCACGGGAGAAACCACAGGGAAGCCGTGGAGCCCACTCATTTCCTTTCGGGGGGCAGAGGGTAGGATGTGGGGCCACCACGTCGTTAAGAAGCGTTCAGTGTCTCTCTTACCACATCTCCCATCGCATCCTGCTCCAAAGGCCTAAGTCATCTGGGGGGCCGTTAAATAAATAATAGGGCCGTTCCCTGCACCCCCAGTTTGCACCAGTTGTTCCCTGCCCCCCCAGTTTGCACCAGTTGTTCCCTGCCTCCCCCAGTTTGTACCAGTTGCACCAGTTGTTCCTTGCCCCCCCCAGTTTGCACCAGTTGCACCAGTTGTTCCCTACCCCCCAGTTTGTATCAGTTGCACCAGTTCCCTGCCCCCCCCAGTTTGCACCAGTTGTCCCCCCCCCCCCCCACCAGTTTGCACCAGTTGAGAAACACAGCACAGAACCAGGTGCAGAAGGAAGCGCTGGCTGGTTAGGGCCGAGCTGGTGGGGGAGGCGCCGTGGATGGGCAGCAGCCCCGGGGCCGGGCTCCCTGCCTCTGGATTCGCCCTCCCTCCCGGCCCCGCACCCTCTCCGCCAGCTGGGAGAGCCGCAGGAGAGGCGGCGAGACTCAGTTTACCTGCCGATGACTCAGGCGTGAGGTGGGGAGCGGGGAGGCCACGCTCGGACTTCCCTGAGCTGCCGACGGATGCAGGCTTCGCCGCTCCTAGGGGACCAGGCCGACCGGGAGGCGTCCCTCACCCCTGAGCCGGGGCTTGTCCTGCTGCTGCCCAGTCCTCGACGTCCTGGCCCCGCCGCCCCGCATCGCCTGCATCGCCCCCTTCCTACGATGGGAGTATTAAAAAGTCCGAATATAATAACCTAACTCATTGTGCAGGGAGCGATTTTTAATAAGTAGATTAATACCGAAAACACAGCATTTTGATTTTATTGCGCAGATTAACAAGTTTTATGTGGGCAAGGTGAGAGGTTTAGGAAAACTGTTTTGTTGCAAGTAGGACATTGCACGAGACCTTTTTCTTCTCTTATTCTAACTTCCATACTGACCCTAGGTGGAACGAGTATGTAGAAGTTTCGGGGCGCCTGGGTGGCTCAGCAGTTGAGCGTCTGCCTTCGGCTCAGGGTGTGACCTCAGGGTCCCGGGATCGAGTCCCACGTCGGACTCCGCAGGGAGCCTGCTCCTCCCTCTGCCTGTGTCTCTGCCTCTGTCTCTCTCTGTGTCTCTCATGAATAAATAAATCAATACCCCTGGGGTTATTGCCTGCCCTCTGCAGAGAGTCCCGTGAAGGAGTCCTCATCTTCTAAACCACTGCGCGATTTGTCCCTTGATTCCATTCACTCCGGTTTCTCCCAACCCACATCGTGTCTTTTTCCCTGTTTACGGCGACAGGTGTCGGTGCCTCGCGTCCCCGCCTGGGTGGTAAGGATGCCGGGGACAGAACTGGTTCCTTCTGTCTGTCTCTTGTACCCCCTTCCTGGGGCTGATGACAAGGAGAGGGCAGTGTGTCTGTAGGTGGCAGGTGTGTCTTGGCTGGAGCTCTCTAGCAAACAGACTCGGGGGCAGAGCTGGCCTGGGCAGGTTTTATGAGGAGCTGCCATTCCAGAAGAGCAGGGCGGGGAGAAGGGGAAGCAGGATGGATCCACGGTCGTGAGCCACCACGCTGCTCAGAGCTGCTCACGCAGACACAGCTAGGCCAGCTGTGTGACACACGTGTCTTGCAGACGGGTCATTGGAACCCGTGCCCCTCCCCATAGTCTGTCACAGGGAGGAAAGGCAAGGAATTGGTCTTTTTTTTTTTTTCTTTAAGATTTTATTTGTTTATTCATGAGAGACACAGAGAGAGGGGCAGAGACACAGGCAGAGGGAGAAGCAGGCTCCATGCAGGGAGCCGGATGCGGGACTTGATCCCAGGCCCCCAGGATCACGTCCTGGGCCGAAGGGAGATGCTCAACTGCTGAGCCCTCCCAGGAGTCCCAGAATTGGTCTTTTGGCTCCTTCTTGTCTCTCCTGTCTCTCGTTGGCCAAGGTTACCCCATTGGGCTTTAAGTCCCTGCTTCTAGGTTGCGGTACCCAGCCCCTGTGGTCAGCCCGGGGTGGGGGGCCGGCAGCCCGATCCTCTGCCCCACAGCATGGTGCTCCGTGGGAGTCCCAAAGTGGTGGGGGAGCCAGGGTGTCCACGGTACCTGTGAAGGTGGATCAGATGCCCAAGCGCTGCAGCTCATCATGACAGAGACTGAGCCAGGGCCGTCACCCCCAGGGAGACTGAGACATCAGGCTGTGTTAGCAGACAAGAGGGCAGAGCAAGCAGCCGGAGAACAGTGTGGGGACAGGCAGACAAATGTGGCAAAGCACATAAAGTGGGTCTAATATGCACCTAATAAATAGATATTAGCTCAATAACTAAATATCATAAATGTTTAAAAATCTTTCTTCATTTCTCTTGGCCTCGCATGTTTCTACCTTACTCGTGTTATTGATGGGCAAAGGGGGATTTAAAAGTTAACATAAAATAAATAAGTGTTGAGGGATCAGAGTAGAGGAGGGATAAAAAAAAGTGTGACATCAAGGGAATTAATCAAAGAAGGCTTTGAGCAGGAGGCGAGTTTTGAGTTGCCTTTTAAGGGCTGCAATTTTGAGGAATCGTAGAGGAGAGAGTTAGCTGTAAAGGTCAGAATCTTAGAATCTAAGCAGAATGATAGGTTTCAGGGTAGATTGTAGACATCTGCTATGATAGTGTAGCTTCATAATTTTTTAAATAAATGCAATAACAATCCAGAAAATTGCTATTTATACTTTGGCTCATAAACCAAATTCTGGCAAAACCTAAGGGCGCCTTTTGCCTTTGAGAGTAAAATAATTAAAGTCGATGGTATCTAGTGTTGGCAAAGAAGTGGAGAAACAATTTCCTTATACATTCTTGTAAGTGTTTAAATAATCACAGCCCTCTTGGAAGTCAGTTTGATATTTTATTAAAATTTGAAATGCAAATTATTGACCTAGAAATTTCATTTGGGAGGAATTTATATATAGATAATATATATAATATATATTATGTATATATATATATATACATAATGTATTTGTAAGTTTTTCATTGCAATTTTGCTTCTAGTAGTTAAAGCGAGTTGAAATGAAGTATCTGTCAGCAGATAATGGGTGTGTCGGGCAGATGATTTTCTATGTCTGTTAAAAGAAATGGACCTGTACTTTCTGGTACGGAAGGATCTCAAGACATATTAAAAATGCAAGTTGTAAAAGAGCATACATAGTATTAGCCCAGTGATATAAGAAACAATACAGAGCAAGACAAAAAAATAAGATAAAATAAAAATCCCAACCTAAGGATTGGGACATTTATTCTTTTTTTTTTTTTAAGATTTATTTATTTATTTATTCATGAGAGAGAGAGAGAGAGAGAGAGAGGCAGAGGGAGAAGCAGGCTCCATGCTGGGAGCCCAACGTGGGACTTGATCCCGGGACTCCGGGATCGCGCCCTGGGCCAAAGGCTGGCGCTAAACCACTGAGCCACCCAGGGATCCCCCTGGAACATTTATTCTATTTGCTTCTGCATCTATTCCATTGCCTAATTTTGGGGGCAAAAACCCTGCAAAAGGCATCATCCTTTATTTTTTTTATTTTATTTTTATTTTATTTATTTTATTTATTTATTTTAAGGCATCATCCTTTAAATAAGAATCAAAGTTCATCTTCCAGAAAGGGTCAGAGGAAATGTTGTGTCAATGCTTAAGAATAAGGAAGAAGAAAACAGTAGGATAATTGGGAAGGAAGCCATAGGGAGTTCTGTACCAATGACATTTCACAGAACATTTAGGACGAGGAATTCTTTTTTTATGAACTGAAGAAAGACAAATACCAACTGATTTTAAAAGGCCTTTATAGGTAGAAGTGGTAGAAAGACATAAGAGTATTAAAAAGTCAGAATATTATTATGTAACTCATTGTACAAGGAGAGATTTTTTGAAAGTAGATTAATACTGAAAACACAATAACATTTTGATTTTATTGCACAAAACATTAACAAGTTTTATGTGGGCAAGATGAAAGGTTTTAGGAAAACTGTTTTGTTGCAAGTAGGACATTGCACATGAGACCTTTTTCTTTTCTTGTTCTAACTTACATACTGACCCTAGGTGGAACGAGTATGTGGAAGAAGTTCCAGGGCGCCTGGGTGGCTCAGCAGTTGAGCGTCTGCCTTCGCTCAGGGTGTGACCCCAGGGTCCCGGGATCGAGTCCCACGTCGGGCTCCCTGCCTGTGTCTCTGCACCCCTCTCTCTCTGTGTCTCTCATGAATAAATAAATACAATCTTTAAAAAGTCTTAAAAAGAAAGAAAAAATCAGTTTCAAAGACATGAGGACCCCTTCCTGCCCTGTCCCCCATAAGGGCTCAAACATGTAGCCCCTCCTTCCACACTTGCTATGACCGGACTCACCTCCCCCCACCCATGGGGTGACTTGTTCTTTCCCTGGGCAGCTCTGCTTATTACAGAGTTCTTAGTACTCGATTGAAGTACACTCCACCTCGGGGTGGAGCGGGGGAGGTTTGCCTCTAATACACATTAGAATGAGCTTTAAAAATTGATCAAGGCCCAGTCCCCACCCTGGGCCACTTAAGTCCCTGGAAACGGGGCCCAAGCATCAGCTCGTCTCTACAAGTACCCGAGGGAGTTGCCTGTGCAGGGCGGCTGCCAACCACCGTACTCCTGGAAACCCACATCAGATTTTTAAAGAGCATACTCTCGTGTTTCACCTTCATCTCTTCTCCAAGAAAATTATCTGCCAGCCTTCATGTGAATTGGCTTGTAATGTTTTAAAGCTCTGCCTGGGGCAGCCCCCGTGGCCCAGCAGTTTAGGGCCGCCTTTGGCCCAGGGCATGATCCTGGAGACCCGGGATTGAGTCCCACGTCGGGCTCCCTGCATGGAGCCTGCTTCTCCCTCTGCCTCTCTCTCTCTCTCTCTCTCTCTCTCTCTATCATGAATAAATAAAAAATCTTAAAAAAAAATAAATGTCCATCTGATGAGAATCAGCTTAGGTTGAAGTCACTCTAAGAGGGCTTTTCTTCCTAAGAAAAGTTGGGGGCATAGGGTTGTAGTGACATGATCATATTACAAGAACACACACCAAGATTTGATCATGGACTGTTTAGTGTGTACCGATGGGCTTGCATTTTGTATCTATACTTTAAGCTTGTTAACTTGAAATGTAGGGTCTACTTGGCTGTAGCAGGTGGACTAGAATGTAGGCTAGGACTACAGATTTGGGAGTTTTCCTGAGTTAGAAATCTATGTGATGAGCAGGTTCTTGTGAGTCTGCCTATATTTTTTAATGTTTGTTGTTGTTGTTTTAAAGCATTCTGCTTTTTGTAATGATTTAAGAACCAACCCAGGGCAGTGGCAGAAATAAGCCAAAGGTGGGACACATACCTGGCTTGGTTTAGTGGAAACTCAATCAACCAAATATATATATATATATATATATATATATATATATATATTTTTTTTTTTTTAAAAGAACAATGTAATGGAATATAACTTTTTTTTTGGTTGTTTGGTGGCTAGAACTAGGAATTGTGATACGGATAGCGTAGAATCTTGAAATCTACGCATATTATTTTATCTGGCAAGTATCCACAGTTTCTGGGATTGGCGAGGATTGGTTTTGCTTGGGGAAACTGTTAAAGTTGAAGTTCTCACCATCACAGGCGTCTCATAAGGGAGCACCTAGAACAATGTGTGTATGTCTTGGGGACTACGGGCTAAGGCACTGTGCCCCCTCCAGAAAACACTGTGTTCCTGGACCCCTGGCTGGGCACTGGGATGAAGATGGGGTGATCTGGTCCTCAGGCACGATGCCTGGAGACTGGGGTGACCAGACAGATGGTGTCAGGGATGAAACGGAATTGAAGAGCGACCCAGGCATTGGATTCTGAAGAGGCCAACAGTGGGTGTCAGACAGATGGGGGAAATTTGGGGGGGAAGTGTTGAGGGGAGCCCCAGGTTATTTGGGGGGGAAGCCCCAGTTTTAGTATGAGTGTGTAGGTGTCACAGCTGTTAGTAGGAGGGAGCTATGAGAGGCTGATTATTGAGAGTGAGTTGGAAGTTGATCTTACTTTTTCCTGCCAGGGATGTAACATTTCACCCGGGTCTACGGAGGAAAAAACATTTTTAATATTGCTTCATTTTAGCTGAAGTGGTGATAGTGGTCAGCGGCCTGGAAATCCCAGCTGTGCTCTTGAATTCCTGCCTGGTGTTCACTCCCGCTTCTCGGATGAGAGGGGTCAGGTCCCTCCAGGGCGGTCCGAGGCTCTTCTGCATTTTCACCTGGCCAGGTGCTCCCATCCAGCCTCACCACGAGCTGCTCTCCGGCATCCCCTGAGCCAGAGGCTTCGGTGACCTCATTCCATTTTGTGCTGCATTAAGGAGGCCGGAGGTGACAAGCACCTGAGGAGGGCCATGCCCCTGATCGCCACAGCTCTGTCCCCTTCTGCCACCCACCGTCATCCCAGTTAACTCCCGGAGACCATTTCTTCCTGGACGATTCCATTTCTTTTTCTTCTAATCCCTTTGAGTGTTCAGCCTCGGAGGGGGTGAGACTCCGCTCCGTGGCTCCTTTCCAGCTGGGCGCAGTTCTTAACTGCACTCAAAGCCAATACTAATTATGTTCAAAGTTTCTTATTAATAACAGAGTAAAGACATATGTGAGTGAATATTGAATATTAATTTTCCCTAATGAAAGGGCTTGGCTGTTTTGTTCTGGACGTGAAGCTGTCTTGGTATCTATGGGCAGCGCACTGGCATCGAGCCTCAGATGTCGGGAGGGGATGATGGTGCCCTCTGGCAGGAAGCTTCCAGTTTTCTGGGACAGCTTTTCCCACATTCTTGCTAAAAGCCTGCGGGTAGCTCAACGGCTTGGCAAATAGAGCAAAACCTCCTGGATTTGAACCTCTCTCGTGGAGAATCCGTGGTTGCGCTACGGGGCCACAGCAGGTTCATTTTCCCACTCCCTGTGTTTAGCTTTCCTTAGATAAATAAATGTTTAAACTACTTTGTGAATTCAATTTAGTTTAAATGCACTTAAGAGGGTGTTGGGCTCATAAAACGTTACCAGTTTCACGCGTACACAGGATTGATGCTCTGCCTAGAATAGTACCTGGCACACAATAGGCTCTTAAAGGTTTGGTTAAGGAATTCTTGCAAATTGTTAAAGCAAGCCTCTGGGTTTCTTTGCCAGGTAACACTCTTCTGAAAAGCAAGTTTGTTATTGTTTGCACTTGAACATGGCAAAATCACTTCAAGAAAGGTCCTTACCAATTTCGTATGAATTGGATCAATTTATCCATTCTTGTGCAGTTTTAAAGTATCAGTCGAATCTCTTTTTTTCCCCTTTTTTATTGAAGTATATGACCTGCAGTGTTCCATTAGTTTCAGGTGTACAATATAACGATTCAGCAATTCTATACAGTTCTCCGTGCTCATCAGGCTAAGTGCACTCACTCTTCATCCCCAATATATGTTAAATCAGCGGTTCTCGACTTCACATTAGGAGACTCACTTAAGACCAATTAACTCTGAACCTCAGGTGTGGGTTTGGGGCACTTGGGAGGAGGTCTTAATTTTTTTTAAACAATTTTATTGATGGGTAATTAATATACAACAAACTGCACATGTTTAAAACGGACAGTCTGAGGAGTTTTGACTTACGTATTCCCCTGCCCAACCGTCACCATAATCAAGGCAATGGCCACACTGTCTGTGGATTTCTGAGTGCCAGCAGGGCTGGAGCACAGCAGAGGCTCAAAATCATGAACTGCTTAAAGCGCATCCCTTGTACTGTCTTCTCATCTAGTATTTAATAACAACAGTAATGAAAATAGTTACAATTTTCCAGTCTGGCCCATTGTCTCTTTTGAGGCATAATATGACCCATTAAGACAATGAGAAACATTATTGCCTTTTATGTCAGGCTACCAGTGTTTCCCTCAGACTCTCTTTCTGCCCCAGGAAGGACTGTGTCCACACATTAGCTGGGGTTGGGGACCATTTATCCATGGGTTCTGCTCTGATATGTTCATTGGAAAATTCAAGCTTTTCACAGGAATCTGGGCTAATGTGGTGGAGGAGGCTACTCATTGCCAAGCTACAGAGGTACAGCAAGGGGTGGGGGCAGGGCTGTGAAGGACCCACTGGGAACCTGGTGGCAAACGTGTGCTGGAGCTGCTCTGCACAGCCAACCAGCCTGAAGTCATCTGATCACAAATCCCAAAGAAGGAAGTGGAACTTTGTAATTAAATAATGTTGCATGTATCCGCTGTGTGAGAACTTTACTGGTTGTGGGGGCCTGGGTGGCTCCGTCTGTTCAGGATCTGGCTCTTGATTTCTGCTCAGGTCATATCTGAGGGTCATGACATTGAGCCCTGCATCAGGCTCTGCTGTCACCTTGGAGTCCGCTTGGGATTCTCTTCCTCTCCATCTGCCCCTCACTCACTCATGCATGCATGCTCTCTCTCTTTTTCTCCCTAAAATAAATAAGTAAATACAATCTTAAAAAAAAAAAAAAAAACAAAAACCTTTACTGGTTGTTTTTCAGCCAGTGCTAGTAAAATAGCATATCTCAGAAAATGTTGTAAAAAAGCCAAATGGAATAGCACTAATGGCCAATAATAGGAAATTGGTTAAATGAATATGATTTATTTCTATGCTAGAGTATTACCCAGACACCAAAATTGATTTTATAGGATATTTAACGACTTGGGGAAATGTTCATTTTGTGTTGTTAGAGGAACAGAGCAGGTTAGTAAATCAGTGCATAATTTATCACACCACTTCTGTTTTGAAAAATGTGCGTACACAGTCAACGCACATACAGAAAGAAAAAAAAACACTCAGAACACGTAAGGGCCCCAACGTTGACAATTTTTATTTCCGGTGGTGGAAGAGAACACTGTCTTCATTTTTTTTTTCTTTTACTTTTCCTGCACTTCTCCTATTTTGAAAAATGAAAACACTTTTTTTCTTTTAATCAGAAAAAAACCAATGCCACTAAACGTCCGCTGCAGAAGTTTCCCCAGGTAAATCGAAGCCTGTCTAAAACCGTCCAGTCAGAAGGAAGGACAAAGATAAAGGTCATTAGCACTGCAGCTCCCAGCTCGTGGGTTACCGGTGGGCGCTCACGAGGTGCTTCTTGACCGAGTGAATGATGGTGCAGCTCTGCACAATAGGTAAAGCCCCGCAAGTCGGGAGGGGCTCCGTTGCTGTTGGGGTCGTCGAAGCACGTTTGTTTTGTGCGTTCTATTACAGGCAAGTTGGGGGCGGCAAGGCACTCGTGTTGGCTGGTGAAGGGTGTTGGCATTTCATTTCATTTTGCCAGACTCCAGCTGTGCTTTAGCGAGAGGCCAGCGTGGGCCGCAAATCTGCAGGTTTCTGCGTCGGGGCTGTCGCGTGGTTCTTGGAAGCTCATTTCTGGGGACTGTCCCGTCCAAGGTGGGGCAAGGCCTCAGTGGGACCAGCAGCCCCGCCTGTTAAGGTGAAGCGGCTGAGATACTGCGGGGGGGCCCCTGAGTCGGCCTCTGTGTCCCCGCCCCAGCCCTGTGCTCCCCACCTGCCACCTGCAGCTCTGCCCCCCTCACCCCTTGTGCACCGCCCTGCTTGGCCTCTCCTGGTTCCTAGGTCTTCATGTCCTAGGACTGTGCTCTGTGCTCACCTGCCCCGGCCTAACCGCTCCCCCATCTCTGCTGACCCCCAGCGTTACAGCTCAGCTTCGCCCCTGCCTTTCACTGCCAGCGGCTCCGGAGGGAAGTGGGGGGCAGCATCTACCACCGATCTCCCCCCAGGTGCCTTCTCCCCGCCTCGGGGCCCCGCTGCACTTTATCGGCACTTCACAGCCTTCGTGTCAGGCACCTGCTTCTGGCTGCTAGGCCGGACTCTTCCTGCCTTTGACACATTTCTCCCTCTCCCTCTGCATTCCCAGCAGGCCCAAGAGGGAAGTTTCTAAGACTTCAGGGCATCTCTCAATTCAAGACTATGGAAAGGTTTGTAGGGTGCTTGGCTTTTCCCATGGGAGTGTTTCCACTAAGTTTCCTGTGGTTGGCTTGCTTTCTTTCTTTCTTTCTTTCTTTCCTTCCTTCCTTCCTTCCTTCCTTCCTTCCTTCCTTCCTACCTTCCTTCCTTCCTTTCTTTTTTAAGATTTTATTTATTTATTCATGAAAGACACAGAGAGAGAGGCAGAGACACAGGCAGAGGGAGAAGCAGGCTCGCTGTGGGGAGCCCGATGTGGGACTCAATCCCAGGACCCCAGGTTCACGACCTGAGCCAAAGGCAGATGCTCAACCACTGAGCCACCCAGGTGTCCCTCTTTCTCTTTTTCTGTTTCTTTTTTTTTTTTTTTTAAAGACTTTATTTATTTATTCGTGAGAAACAGGGGGAGAGAGAGAGAGAGAGAGGCAGAGATACAGGCTGAGGGAGAAGCAGGCTCCATGCAGAGAGCCCGACGTGGGACTCGATCCCGGGCTGAAGGCAGCGCTAAACCACTGAGCCACTGTGGCTTCCTTCTTTTCTTTTCTTTTCTTTTCTTTTCTTTTCTTTTCCTTTTCTTTTCTTTTCTTTTCCTTTTCTTTTCTTTTCTTTTCTTTTCTTTTCTTTCTTCTTTCTTTTTTCAAACACGAGTGTTACGTCCTGATGAACAATGTATTGTAAGTTGAAAGTATCCTAAGTCTAAAATGCATTTAATACACCTAATCTACCAAACAGCACGGTCTAGCCTCTGGCCTAGTTTGCCTGTGCTCAGAACGCTTATATCAGCTGGCAGTTGGGCACAATCATCGAACCCGCAGCCGACCTAATAATCAAGTGTTGAGTAGCTCATGTAATTTATTGGATATTATACCGAAAGTGGCAGAGTGGTCACGTGGGTGCAGGATGGCTACAAGTGTATGGCTTGTTGACCTTGGGGCCCACGTGGTTGACAGAGCTGCGGCTCGCTGCCCAGCATCGGGGGAGGATTGTCCTGGACATAGCGTCCGGGAAAAGATCCAAATTCAAAACTTGAAGTTCAGTTTCTATTGGGTGCATATCGCTTTCGTACCATCATAAAGTCAAAAAGTCATAAGTTGAACCATCGCTGTAAGTCAGAGACTATACACAAGTCAGGCCTAAGTTCAACTGGCTTTCCACCATTAACTGAAGTTACGGGGTCTTCCCAGGCTCTTGTGAGAAGGGTCTCAGGGTCTTCCCCCTCCTCTCAGAGCTTTTGTTTGTTTGCTTGCCCAGTGACATCAACAGAAATATAAGAGATGCCATAGCACCGAGTCAGGGAGACCCCATTCAAATCCCATCTCTGACATGGACAAGCTCTCTGACTTTGGGATGCATATTGTGCCTCAATATGACCGTGCAGAAAATCAGTATAATAATGACTGCTTTGTGGAATTATTGTAGGATTAACAGAAGCTTTGTGTAGGAACCTCTTAGCCCCTCCTCTGGGCCGAGGGAGTCACTCACTGAATGCTGGAGCACACCTCCTCTCTTCCTGGCCCCCTCCTTTCAGACCTGAAATCAGCTTCAGAACAAGGAAACTGCATTCAGGTGTGAGCACCCAGCAGCCAGCGAGGTTGCGTGTTTCCACTTGGTTGTCCTGGCACACTGCTGTGTCACGCTTTGTGAGCCTACCGGGCAGTCACTGTGAAATCACCAACCGCAAGCGTGAGGCCATGAATGCCAAGGGTCTCTTCTCTCTGCTTTGCTTACCAGCTTGATCTGTGCAAAGAATTTGAAATATTAGAAAATATACATTGCAAGCTTTAAAGCAGCAGATGGTATTCATGTGTTGGCAGCTCTGTGCCATCAAGTGACTCACACACCCATAGCCATGGTGGAGGGAGAGGCAAGCGCCACGTTGCCTTCTTTTCTTGGAACTGCCATGTTTTTTTCTAGTCCCCGATGCCAGTGTCTTCTCACAGGATTTGCAAGAGAAGAAAAGTCTCACTGTTCTGGAAATGCTAGAAAACGTTCCCAAACTTTCTTAGCGTCCTTCCTAGCAACAGATCCAGTGATTTCCACCACAGTTCTTCCGGGTGGCACTGCTCTCATGGTGTTTGTCACTCTTGGCCACCTACTAGCCATGCAGCGCTGGGCCATTACTTTTCTTTCTGTGCCTTGTTCTCGTTTTTCTCTCCTATAGGATGGGATGATAAAATCTCCCACCTCGTAAAGTTGTTATCAAATATAAGGATCAGATAAATACCAAAAGTATCCAGTGTGCTTTCAATATATGTTGTTCTGTAGTCACCCTATCTGCATGAACAACGTGTGCATTGTTTGATGGGGAATCACAAAGCTCACCTTTGGAGTCCTGGCTTTGCCACTTACTAGCTGCAATGAATTACTGATAACTTACCTAACCTTAAAAAAAACCAAAAACAAAAAACAAAAAAAATAAAAAAAAACAAAAAAACTTACCTAACTTTACTGGAGCTTGGTTTTGATCCATAAGAAGGCAAGAAAAACACTTATTTTTCAGTGTCAAGTTAGATTACTTCTGTGCAAAATAAATCACAAAGCTCCGTACAACACAAGACGGTATTACTAGCTCTCATCTCTGTCTTTGAGCAGAAGCTGCTGAGATTTAGTTGTCTCTGTGTTTCTTGGGGCTTCCAGGGCCGAGTTACTCGTGACATCAGCGGATCAAAGAGTAACTGTTGAATGAACAGTTTAATGGCTCGACACAGCTGAGAAAAAAAGAAGTAAGCCAAGAAGGCCTCTGCGTGTTCAACAGAGATGGCGGGAAATCTACACGCACACTCGTGCTTTTTTTTTGGTAGATGGGCCCATCGGGCCGGGCCCTCTGTCTCAAGATTTCCAGTCAGTCCTGGGAGGACCAGAGGTATCCAGTTGGAGCAGTGGGGATGGGTTGGGTTGCTCCGGGCAGGCACCCTGGCCACCACTAGAAACTGCAGCTTGATAGTCTGACAGCAGTGGTGCAGACCGAAAAACCAAGAAAAGCAGACACAAGAACTTAAAAAGCTCTTCAGTGTGGGGCTCTTTACTCTATAGAGAGATCCCGTGAGGCTTACCAAAAGCTAAATTAGACAAAGCAGTTGAGATCTTTGGGGAACAATTTCACTTTGGCATGGGCAAACCAGATGACCTAAAATGACAGATTCTGCTCATTTCCATGATTGCCTCCGGGAAGGATGACGCTAACTCGGCTCTGTTTTTGCAATATGTTTCTCCAACATAACTTCTTGGTCTGCTGCACAGGTAATTATTCCAACTACAAAGTTCACGTTGCCAATTATCTCAACGATGACCTAATTTTCTCTAATGATGCTAAAATCTAATTCTGGGTTTTGCCGTTTCTACCAAGTAAATGTTACAACCTTTATCCTGCAGATGAATTGCTGGGTCATGTCAGTTTATGCAGCTATTTATATCTTCAGGGGGGTTCGCCGTCAAGTTGGAGAATTGGTAATTATTAATTTTTAAGTAATGACCTTGTCACGAAGATAAATTCAGTTTTATTCATCAGCAGTTTGGTTTTTTGCTATTTTGATTACCACTCTTTGCTCTGTGAAATAGTGCCTTATTTAAGAGGTTTTTTTTTTTCGGTCATGGCATGAACATCATTCTAGGTGGCATGCTTGTCTCATTTGTCGATGGCCCGAAGGTGAAAGGCATAACAGCTATTTTGAAAGGGCAGAGTGAAAAGTCGAGAACTTTTGGCAAGTTGGAATCATGAACTCCATTTTAAAAAGGTGAAATGTTAATGGGGTGAAAATAAAGCCTTTACTTGGCCCTAACAGCAATATCTATAGAAAGATAAGGGAGATCTTCACTGTCAATCTGACACAAAGCTCTAAGAACGGCTGGTAAATGAGGGGCTATAATCTGAGTCCATATGGGCTGTGCATTTGGAGCTGTAGAGAATGGAGGTGCAGGGCACCCTAAGGATGAGGGACTTCCATGCAGCTTCCTTATCTGAGTCTGGGAAGTGGGACATTATCAGGGTCGGGCCAGGAAACGTCAGGGATGCGTCTTCTCTCTCATCATCTCTCTTTCAGCCTATCTGCTTACCTCTGCGTACTCAGGAGGTTCTCCTCTGACCCCCGATGTCCTCTCCAAATCCCGGAGATGGCTGGTTTGACTTGGCTGATTATCATCTCTCTTCTGGGGCAGGACCCTGGCACAAAGCTATCTCATGGATCATCCACCAGCTTCTGTGGGACACCCCAGCATCAGATACTCACCCCTGGTCCTGTCACTGGCCACTCTGTTCCAAGCACAGCTTACTCCTGCTTTTCAGAACAGCAGGCTGTGGCTGGGAAGTTTACATTAGAATGTGAGTCTGGATAAGTCTCCAGAGGCCAGAATTGGGACCAATGAGTGGAAGCTGCAGGAAGAGAGGTTCAACCTCATGCGGAGTCCCTTGAAATGGAAAAAGCCATAGGCAGATAGGTGGTTGGATGCCATGACCTTCGAGGCGCCCTCCAGGTCCCCAAATTGTGTGTTTTTATCTTTATTACCACTCTTTTATTTCTTCCCAGAAGGGTCTAATGAAAGCCATCTCTTTGCATTATTACTGGTGCGAGCCATGAAGATAATCCTGCCGCCGTATAATTAGGATTTGCCTCAGGTGTCAAAAGCAGTAGTGTTTTGCCTTAGCCTCTTAAGGAAAATATATTTCATGTGTGGAATATTTGTAAATTGGATTCGATTAGAGTTAATAACAATGCCATTTAAAGAAAGGAGATAATTTACATAATGTAAATGTAACGGAGCAGCGAACTACGGCAGGGTTACTTCTCGGAGATGACTGAAGAAGAGCGTAGGGACGTTCAGTAATTTTTTTCCCAATGAGTGCTGAGTGGTGTACCAGATAGCTACGCTTTTAAACTCATATTCTTGGTGGCCTGAGTCAGTTAGGGCAGGTTCCAGTGGTGACTCTTCAGATAGCTGCCCAAGCAGAAGTCTGTAAAATCTCACCATTCACACTCTATTAATTTGCAAGTGTGTGTGTGTGCATGTGCATGTATGGTAAAGTGTGTGTTGTGTATATGTGCGGTATGTGTGTTTGTGTGTGGTGTGTGTGTGTGTGTTATGTGTGGAAGTGCATGTGTATGTGTGTGGTGTGACTGTGTATGTGGTGTATATGTAGTGTAGGTGTGTGTGTGTGCTGCGGCATGTATATATGTGGTATGTCTGTGGGGTATGTGTGTATGTGTGATGTATGTGTGTGGAATGGATGGTGTGGTGCTCTGTGTGGCATGGTGGTTGTGTGATTGTGTGTGGTGTGTGTATATGTGTGGCATGTATGTAGTATAAGTGTGTGTTTGTGGTGTGGTATGTGTGTGGTGTATTTGTGTGTATGTGTGGTGTATGTTTGTGGTGTGTGTGGCATGGTGGCTGTGCTTGTGTGTCTGTGGTGTGGTAGTACGTGTGGCCTGCGAGGTGTGGTTGTGTGTGCGTGTATGTGGTATGTATATGGTGTGGTTGTGTGTGTGTATTGTGAAGGGAGAATAAAAATCATTCCATAAAATGTTAATCCTCTCTCAAAGAACAGAAATTAGTATTTAATCAGAAAATCTGAAAGCAGCAGGAGGACTCCAGGATGCCTCTGGTTCCACTTTCCAATGTGACAGTGCGCGGTGACAAAAAAAAAAAAAAAAAAAAAAGACAAAGCAGACACAGAGCGGAGTAGCCTTGCCTCCAGCTTTCTGTTAATTATATTCCCACTGGAAAATACATGGGTAGGGATCCCTGGGTGGCACAACAGTTTGGGCCTGCCTTTGGCCCAGGGCGTGATCCTGGGGACCCGGGATCGAATCCCATGTCGGGCTCCCAGTGCATGGAGCCTGCTTCTCCCTCTGCCTGTGTCTCTGCCTCTCTCTCTCACTGTGTCCCTATCATAAATAAAAAATTAAAAAAAATTAAAAAAAAATAAAAAATAAAGGAAATACATGGGTAGGAGAGAAATGAGCTCTGTTAAAATTCTGGTTCCCCCTTTCTGGAGACAAGACTAGTAAGTTCACTTGGCTTCAATTTCCTCATTTATAAATTATAAGCAAACTATTATAATACTAGTAGTCAGGTCTGAGAATTTTGTGCGGACGGAAGCGCTTCTTAGCGCAAAGTCTAGCTCACATGAAGTGCTGTAACTTAGCTTCTAGGATTCTTTTTTATCCTTATTATTCTGTAAAGGGTGGGAGCCCAGAGAGCCGATGGCACTTGTCCCTAGTCAAGAGCGTGGCTCCTGTCTGCCTGTCTGGCCCAGCCTGAGAGAAACTTGTGTCCAGCCCCCGCTCAGGACCCAACTTCATCTCCTCCCCGAGACTTGATTCCATCCCAGGGGTGTTCTTTTGCTTGGACTTTGCCTGTGTGCCCGTACTTCTCAGAGCCTCGGGCTCCTCTTCTTGAAAATTGGGGCGCTATTCAATAGGGCTTTAAACTTTGGATACTATTAATTAAATTAAATTTATTTATTCATGGACACACACAGAAGCAGAGAACATAGGCAGAGGGAGAAGCAGGCTCCATGGGGGGAGCCCCATGTGGGACTTGATCCCAGGACTCAGGGTCACGACCTAAGCCAAAGGCAGGTGCTCAACTGCTGAGCCACCCAGGTGCCCCCATAGTCTTTGCTGTGATTTTTTACCCCTTTTCTTAAAAGTGAGATATTAAACACACATAATATGCGGCACTTCTGATGGTTGGTTTCCACCTAATGAAGGCTCCATTCTGTGTAGTTGTACCTTCACCCCGTGCTTGTTGCTTTACAGTGGTGTGCTTAGCAACCCCCTTCATTCCCAGATGCCTTCTTTTCTCACCGCCTTCAAAGCCACCTCGAAAATGTAATTGCATTGCTGAGTTCCTCTCTGACGTTGTCAACCTTGATCAAGTACTTTGTTCTTCACTGTTTGTTCTTTTCGGGGGGTGTGAGATCTTCCCGGCCGCAGCCTGCGTGCCCCTGTGATTGTAAAGCGCACCGTATTCCCATGAAGTATTAGGGGAGCGCAGGATCAAGTGCCTTTTCTCTCTCTTTAATTTGTGCACACACTTGTTACCTGCTATTTAGGGGTCATTCCGACTTCTATCCTACGCTAAAATGTGATTGGAGTCATGTTACCTGTTTTCATTACCTGTGGCCATTAAATTGCTTAAAGTCTTAAGACGCTGCTGTTCTTAGGTACAGAGAGGTGTGGTTAAAATGAACCCTGGAATTTAATATGTATTAAGTTCCCCTTGTCCAATTTAGTTGGATGCGTAGAATGAAATAGCTTAACAGAATTAACCGACCCAAAACAATTTACACTGTTCTGTGTTTTTTTGTTTGTTTGTTTGTTTTCCTATTTAGGAATCCTTGTGATATTTTTCCTCAGTACCCGCTACCCCTGTGTGTTGAAGATTTGGCCAAAGCTGCTCTCAACTGTTGGCCTCATCCTAAGAAAAGGACGGCTTGCAACAATCAGGGAAACTTTCAAGAGACTCTTGGCCCTGGGGGATCTTCTAAAGGTGAGAGTGAACCAGTTGTCTTTTGGTTGTTGGAAATCTAAATTAGCTGTTCTGTCTTCCCAGATCTACTTCTTGGAAAAGAGTGAATAAGGGAATACATTATTGAAAATTCTCTACAAAGAATTGAGAGTTTTTCTTTTTCAGGATGATTTTATAGTAGTTATGGAGGAAATCAAGTGGCTATTTTGACATAACAGGACCTTATTTGAAGTTGTACCTCGGATCTAAGGAGACTTATTTAAACACGTGCATGCGCGCACACACACCTTGAAAAGTCAATGACATTTCTCTTTTCAGAAGAATTTCTTATGTATTTAGGGTTTCCTAGAGCCTTCATATTTGCCTTACCCTGCCTTTTAGAATTGTTTTAAGGATAAACCAAAACAATATATATGAAAGCACTTTGTAAACCATGAGGTACTATCTGCACAAGTAAGAAAAACAATTGCTATTTCTGAATATCCATAATCCTCCAAAATATTCTTATACCCTCCAATCTGTTTCTCTTTATTTTTGGATTCATTTTTATTTTGATTATGTAAAGTTTGCTAGAATCTCAAGAAGCAAAGGTGGTAAGTCCTTACCTTTAAGGAGTACCTGTCGAGTGCAAGAGACAGACACATAAATAGATATGACCAACTCCAATATGATAAAAGTGTATTGAGAGTACATCAAGGAATGAAAGAGGTGTTGAATGCAGCCTGGGGCTACAGATTGTGTGTGTAAAAGTAGGCTTCTTGGAGGAGATGACCACTGATGTGGCCCTTGAAGGATGACTAGGAATTGGCCTAGTGGAGTGGAGAGAGTATTGCTGGCAGGAGCAATGGGATAGGGGTGTGAAACCTGCATGCAGGAGTAATAAGTTGTTCATGGTTGTTGAACCATAGTATGAAGGATGTGTGTGTGTATGTGTAAGCACTGAGGGGTTTTAAGATGGCAGTCATTGATATTTTAGGTACGTTACCTCGGAGAGAGTGTAGAGAAACGGCTGAAGGTGAGTCTGGTTAAAGGAAGATTTGTTTTGCACTGATCTGGTGAAGAGATGAGAGGGATGACAGTAGAGAAGCTGTGAGGGATAGAGGAAGAGAGCTTTGAAAGAGCTAGAATGTGCTGGATTTGATGATGCTTTGGACTTTGGAAGTGCGAAAATGTTAGGACCTGGGATTCTCAGATTTCTGACTCTGGTGACGTAAAGGGACATTTGGGAGGAAGTAGACCTGGTCATGGTGAGGAAAGGACTTATTTTTTTTTTTAGATTTTTTATTGTATTTATTTATTCATGAGAGACACACAGAGAAAGGCAGAGACACAGGCAGAGGGAGAAGCAGGCTCCATGCGGGGAGCCCGACGTGGGACTCGATCCCGGGACCAAGATCACGCCCCCAGCCAAAGGCAGATGCCCAACCGCTGAACCACCCAGGCGTCCCGGGAGGGAAGGACTTTTAAACATACCTGGGATATCTAAGTAGAAATGTCTGCTGGGCAGCTGGGGGTGTAAATATGGAGGTTAGGGAAGGATTGGATTCCAGGCTAGACATATTGATCTGGGAGGTATAGACAATAATTAAAAATATTTTTTGAAATATAAGTTTGATTTTGTACTTAAGCTTTCAAAGTGAGCTAGACAGAAACAGCCAAAAGTCATATGATTTCACTTTTATGTGGAATCTAAAACAGAACAAATGAATAAATAAGCACACACACAAAAACCCAGAAAGAGACTCATAGATACAGAGAACAAATTGGTGGTTGCCAGATTGGGGGTGGGGTGTGGGGAGATGGTGAAATAGGGGAAGGGGATTAAGAGGTACAGACCTCCAATTATAAAGTAAATAGGAGTGTCTGGGTGGCTCAGTTGGCTGAGCATCCAACTCTTGGTTTTGACTCAGGTCATGATTTCGGGGTCCAGGGATCAAACCCTGCATTGCGCTCTATGCTCAGCAGGTAGTCTTGCTTGAGGATTCTCTCTCTCTCTCTCAGTAAATAAATAAGTAAGGATCTTTTCCTAGGGACAAATGTGGGGACTTTCGGTATGATGAAAGGAAATTTAAGCCAGTACTTAAAAAATAGCGAAAATCCTAAAATTTAGGAGTTCCAGGCCCGTGCCATTCTTCATTTTAACTCACGGTATTTACAGAAATTATGTAAGGAACATACTTTGTCTTTCAAAGGATGATTGTTTTTCTCTTTTGCTCCTAGTTTCCTGTCTATTCCTCACTTTCATTGCTCTGCCTAAGATTTGAGCTTTGCCTCTGGGAGACTGAGTAGGATCTTTCCTGCATTCTCCAGGGTCCATCAGGGTTCCTTCCTTTGGGTTTTCCCAGCATCCTCCAGCACGTCATGAAGGCAGCCTGTTATAACAGAGGCTGCACTGTTTCAGAGCAGTCTACCCCAGTGAGACATTACTCAGAGCCTTCTTTGAGGGAATGTCATGGGTAAAAATTTTAAATTCAAATATTACGGACAATCGTACTATTTTGAGTGCATTTTATTTGATTACTATGGCCTTAATTAGCTTACTGACTTTTTTCCTTAAGACCTGTTGGAAAAATCACAAAATGCTCCCTTTCTACGATTTCTAGTCAGTCCATTTCTCTACCATCTTTCCAGAAACTTTACAGATTGGCTAATCTATCACTTTAGCTTCTATACAAAAGAAAATTAATTTGAAGCGAAATTAAGTAACTGACCTAATGCTGACAGCCAAAGTCAGAGCCCCAGTCTGCCGAAGCTCAGGCTGCCCTTTCCACCTATTCATTTTCTTATATGCCACATCTTTAGTGCCCTGTAAGCTTACCTAGATGTCTGAAAATAATAAGAAATTGAATTGAGTAAATCCATTCCCGCTGGTGGCATTTGCCTTGGCCAGTCAGTCACTCTTCTGCTTTCTTATTTTAGGCCCTGATGAACGTTTTATTTTTAATTTTGGTTAATCTAAAACTTTTGTTCTCACATGGCTTTTGTTTTGGTTTTCTCTAAGCTGGTTCCACTACTGAAATGGAGGCTCAGTAGAGAATCAACACCACCCATGTTGGAAGTCTAGTTAAAAAAGGATAATCATCTCAACATCCCATATCCAGCCAATTTTTCCCTGCTAAATATGTTCAGTAACAGCATGTTAGGCACATTCTCACACAGCATAAGTACTTGCTGCACAGCCCAGTTTCTAGTTGTTTTTTTAAAGGGTTTTATTTATTTATTTGCGAGAGAGAGAGAGAGATTCAGAGAGAGCACGCACACAAGCTGAGGGGAGCAGCGGAGGGAGAGGGAGAAGCAGGCTTCCTGCTGAGCAGGGAGCCAGGTACAGGCTCGATCCCAGGACCCTGGGATCATGACCCAAGCCAAAGGCAGCCACTTAACTGACTGAAGCCACCCAGGTGCCCCCCACTGTTTCCAGTTTTATTTTTCCTTTTTAAATAAAATACAACTCTCATACAGGAAAAAAAAAAGGAGGGACACCCATGAATTATTTTATTTTTTTACTTTTTTATTTTTTTTTAAATTTTTTTTTTAATTTTTATTTATTTATCATAGTCACAGAGAGAGAGAGAGAGAGGCAGAGAGAGACACAGGCAGAGGGAGAAGCAGGCTCCATGCACCGGGAGCCCGACATGGGATTCGATCCCGGATCTCCAGGATCGCGCCCTGGGCCAAAGGCAGGCGCTAAACCGCTGCGCCACCCAGGGATCCCGCCATGAATTATTTTAAAACCAACTCTTTTAAGCTCCAGGTATTTCTGATTTGGTCCAACCTATCATAACAGCTGATGGATTTTATGTATAGAAAATGAATTTATGGAAATGCCGAGTTGGTGTAGCTTAGCCTGATGGCACATGCACGTGAGGTGTAGGTGGTCTCAGACAGTGAATTGTTCTCTGAGAGTCACAGAACGGGCAGTCATTGCTGTGAAAGCAGTGGGCCGTAAGGCGTCAGAGAGCATGCACAGAACATGATTCATTCATCCTGAAAGCTGCCCAGTAACAAAAGGAGTTTACGCTCGTTTTATGGGCAGGGCCCGAGAAACAGGTCTTCCTGTTTGGCCTCTCTCTTTGTCTGCCTCTTTCGATCTATTGCTGTCTCTGCATCTCCTTCTCTGCCTCACTCATCTGTGTGTGAAAGACGCAAATGGGCATGATGTTTTCCAAAACATGCAGCCCTGGGCAGTTTGTGTCTATGGAGCTGGCAGTGGAAAGGGGATATCGTGGGTATGGCAAGCAGGTGAAACACCCTTCGTTTGGTAAGTGGGGCCAGTACGGGGAGACGTCGGTAGGGTCGCCCTCCGCAGAGCGTGGGCATGCTGGCGGAACGACAGCCTGGATGAGGATGGACAGACATGGGAGCCACTGAAGACAGAGGACAAGACGGTGTGATGGCCAGCAAAGGGCATGTCAGCCTTTGACCAGACAGCCTTGACCTGTCTGGCTTGGTAGTAGGATCTTCTCGGGAGGAGTTCTTTCAAAGAGACGGCCACCAGTGCGGCGATTTTGCAAGCCCCGCAGCATCCTCCCAGCCCTCGTGATGGCTCATGAAGCAGTGGAATATAACCTTCATGTGCAGGTGGAACATCACGTTGCAGGACAGCCTGTTCCTGCTGAAGTGGTCGGCGGCCAAGGGGGACCACCCCTGCTTCAGCCTGCTCCTGACGGAGGGGCCAGCAGCCAGGTGGGGCTGCACCTGCTCCAGCCTGCTCCACACGTGTCTGTTGGCCTGACAGAGGAAGGGGAGCTGGTGGGAGAAGATCGTGTGGAGAGCATTAATCCAGGAGCTTCGGAGGAGCATAGGCAGCGATCTCGTGTTAACCACCCTGTCTGAGTGTCTTCACTGGATTCAGTGAACAGCTTCATCAGTGGGCTGCACAGACTTCATGGCATGCTGGAATTCCCGAGACCTCCATCAGACCACAACGTGGGACCAGGGAGATCCAGGAGGATGAGAGGCTCTGCTTCACACAGGTCAAGAACTACAGGGTCGCAGAGGACAGACAGTACCAGGTCCAGAGCATCATTGGCTGCCTGCTTTCAAGTGAGCCGGGCCCAGCCTCATTTGCCAACCACCTCCCGTGATTCAGAGACCAGAAGTCCTGTCTCTAAAGACTTGCAGGTCTCAAGTAGTTCCAATTCTGACAGTGATAGCTCCACAGAGTTTGAAGAAGTTGTTGCCCAGGCAGAGGAAACTAGAGCTGCTGTTCTAGAAAAGCAAGTAGGAGGGACCTCAGCACAGCAAGAGGTTACATGTATCAGTGGAGGAGAGACCCTCCCCAGTCTCCCCAGAAGGATCTTCGTGTGAACTAGCTTACTGTGGGCAGGGTACAGAGTGCAACCGTATTGGGTGGCCGCTTTCTGCTCAGGTTCCAGAGTGAATAATGCAAGTACTGTCCTGCAGACAAAGCACTGGATAGAGTGTATGGTAGCTTTGGAGTTGCCACTTGAAAGCATTTAGAGTTTGGGGGCAGTTGGTTAAGCGTCCAACTCTTGATTTGGGCTCAGGTCATGATTTCGGGGTCATGAGATCGAGCCCTGCCTGCATGGAGCTCCGTGCTGGGCCTCGAGCCTGCTTAAGATTCTCTTTCTCCCTCTCTCTCTTCCCCTCGCTGTGCACCCCTTGCCCCCCACCTCATGCGCACACATTCTCTCATAAATAAATAAATGAATGAATGAATGAATGAGTAAATAAATAAGTAAAATGTGTCTAGAGTTTAAATTAGTATTCAATTTTTTTAATTAATTAATTTTTTAGTATTCAAATATTGAAACCCTCCTTCTACTCTGTGGTTAGAGCACACAGTTCTGCTGGACGAGGATTGTTGGGAACAATTCCTGTCCAAAAGTAGAAGCTGTAGGTGAGTTGCCAGGGTGACACTTTTGAACGGGTCATCTTCCTACAGGCTCACATCAAATGTAACGGTAAAATGTGTTACCCTCCACCCTTCTGTAGTGTGGGATTTTTAAAAAGAAAGGGGAGAGGAAATGCTGAACCACCAACTTTTGCTACAAACTCAATCCCGCTAGAGAGGTCAGAGACCACATCAGCAGTTTGCGGGGCCGTTTTGGTGAAGGACAATGACAACGGGTTTCTAATCAGATAATGTTGCTGCATTTGAATTTTCACTCTTCACTGCCTTTTGTTGCTGGCGTACTTTCGAAATTATTCTCGATTCAGGTTTATTATTAACTTTTTGAACTCTGGCTTCTGCACTGCTATCTTGCCGTTCGTGTTACAATTGAGCACGGTGACTGGAGAATTTATTTTTGCAGTCGTTAATAGAATAGCAAGGCAGCATAATATGAATTAATGACTCTTCACATTTTCTCATAATATAAGCTGGATTCGTTATCCCCTGGGGATCTATTTCAGACTCATGTCCTGATAAATGAACGATTCTTGCTCGTTGTTAGCTTTCTAGCTTTTTAAAAGCTTCTGCACAATGGATACATAGATAACAGTAAGTGATAAATAATTTTGGTTTTAAACTTTAGAAACATTTCTGATCTCATTATAAAGTGGGAAATGAAACAGAACCTCCACGATCAATAGCTGAAGTATTTGGGCTGGTTTTTTTTTTTTTTTTTTTTTTTTTTTAAGCAAGAACCATCCTGAGGCAATTATATCTTTTTAATACCACTTAGAAAATAAAACCTGGGGGTGCCAGGGTGGTTGAGGGTCTGCCTTCGGCCCAGGGTGTGATCCCGGGGTCCTGGGATCAAGTCCCACGTTGGGCTCCCTGCATGGAGCCTGCTTCTCCCTCTGCCTGTGTCTCTGCCTCTCTCTCTGTGTGTGTCTCTCATGAATAAATAAATCAGATCTAAAAAAAAAAAAAGAAAGATAAGAAAGAACAGAAAATCTGTGAGGGAAGATGGAGGATAAAAAAAATTATTGAGGGTGCAGAACTATGAACAGAGTTTTTTCCATCCCTTATATCATCTTTCATTTGGAGGACATGTATATTATCATCGACCAAGACTGTTCAAAGATGCCATCCACTTGGGTAATAATTATGTTACCAGTATTTTCAAATTATTGTCTGTCCTTTCTGTTTCCCCTCTTTGCTATCAGAGTTTTCATGGTTTGTTTAGCCTCACCATTTTAGTGTGTGCATATGACATGGAGAAGGTGTCACAGCAAAAGGACAAGAGTCACAGAAATAGAGATAGACTCTCCATTCAATACACATTACTAAAGCAGTATTTGTGGTTCTTTATCCACCCCCCCCCCCCATCTTACTTATTTCTTCGGCATTAAAGCTATGTGTTTTCTATTACTTATAAACCTATAAATAGGTACACAGGCCTGTATCCTAAGTTGGGGATCCGAAAATACGGTTGTTGATCTGTGATGTGCCACCCAGGTGCCCTGCCCCCTTGGGGCTGAGACACTCCTTCCCCAGCTTCTTCCCCAGCTGAAGCTCAAGGCTGCAGAGAGAAAGTTGCCTCCTTCAAGGCAGCCCAGGGCAGCAGAGTACATTCAATGACTGGTCAGCTGGGAGACACAGAGACCCTTGCCCCCAATTCAGGATGACTCTGTAGGACAGGCAGGGTCGGCTGGAGCTTTGGTTGTGACTATCCCACAGCCCAGCTTCTCCCACTGCCTTGTCCTGCTTTGTCCAGTCTCCCCTACATGTTGACCCCAGGAGCTCTCCCCAATAAAATCCCTGCGTGGCAGTCCCCATCTCAGAGTCCAGCTCTAGGGAAGCCTGGCCTACAGCAGCCGTCCGTGGTCCGTGCCTTGCCTGTGTATGCGGGAGTCTGGGCTTGTGTATCCTTATGGAACCGTGAGGAGGTCGTAGCTCTGGAATCAGAATCAAGACAATCTGACAATCTGGCCTAGTCCTTTCCTATGAGAAATGGGGATGACAACACCTACCTCTTAAGAGCCATTGCCAGGATTTGGCAGCAGAGAATTCAGTGCCTAGATACAGGAAACGTTCATTAAATTATACCTTCCTTGTAATTGCCAGCAATTTCTGACCAATTGGTTATAATACAGAAGGCGTTTTTATGGCACTTTTATTACAACATTTGCTTTGGTAGAGCGTGGAGCTTAATAAAAGCTGCATCACCTGCGAATTGAAATAATGTCTCACGTTGTTAGTCTCCTTTTATAAAGCATGTGGAGAAATTGGGCCGGGTTCCAAAGGGAACCTGAAATGATTAAAGTAATGGAAAGGAAAGTCTGTGAGTAAAAGTGAAAGATCTGGAATCATTTCAGATTGGGGGATTCAGGCGTGTGTAACTCCCTTCTATCTTCAAGTAAGTGGAGATCTTTCAAGGGAGATATTGATTATGTTTTGTTCATGTTCACAGAGGACAGAACAAGAGCAAGTTAACATAAATTGAGGAAGATTGTTGTTTTTTTTTTAAAATTTTATTTATTTATTTATGAGAGACACAGAGAGAGAGAGAGGCAGAGACAGGCAGAGGGAGAATCAGGCTCCATGCAGGGAGCCCAATGTGGGACTCAATCCCAGGACCCCAGGGTCACGCCCTGAGCCGAAGGCAGACTCTCACCAGCTGAGCCACCCAGGGGTCCCGATAGTTGGGTTTTTGTATCAAGGGAATTCTCCTGCTCTTGGACAATAAGACACGGGAAGGAACTTCTAGAATACATACTAAAAAAATCTTCAAAGAAAGGAAAAACAGAATTCAGTCTCGAATTGCTGAGCTGCTTCCCAGAGCATTTATGGAGAACTCTGAACTCTGGTTCTGGGATTTCAGCTTTCAGAAATGATGCTTTCCAGAAACTCGAACACATATGCTCTGTTCTGCAAATGGAAGAAGATCACGACTATTTATCCACCTTTGTTTTTCTTTTTAACTAAAATCTCTTATAGTATCTTTGAAAATGTCAAAATGTCCATATGTATCTCATATGTGGCTTTGTGAAAAATCTTTTTCATCAAATGGGAGTCTTTCCATACATTTTAAAGTCTTATAGATATTATCATCATTGTCAATCTTATCGTATGCCATCTCTTTATGTTCTCTATAAACTTAAAATAAAGCCTCCCATCCTGAGCTATTAGTACCCAGTGTAAGTTCTTTTGAGACTCAGATCTCGGGGAGGACGTTGTTAAAATACTCCTGAGTGTTAAGTCTCCGTGAAGGGCTTTAGAGCAACAGCAGGAAGTCTGGAGCTTTGGAGAACAACTTTTCCATCAATTTCAAAAAGTTGGAGAACAACTTTTTCAATCAATTAATTGCCCAGAGACAAGATTAAAGAGTGGATATGGGACTAGGTTTTTAAACTAAATGCTCTTTTAAGACCTCAGTGTCAGAAGATAAGGGGAAGCCGCTAAGAAGTTTCTAAATTACTACTAAGTATATTGGATTTTGTATTTTCCCCTTGGCAAATCTTGTCAATACGAACGGGCCGAGACGGGATAATGGAAATGGAAGAGCACTTTGGACTGGCTGGTGGCCAGAAGGTCTGGTCTGGTTCTGCGCCGCCACCAGATGAGCTGTTCTCCTCTCATGGGGCTCTGTCTACCTAGGTCTCCTTTGGGTTTCTAGTTCCAGCATCCTATCCCAGGTGCTTATCACACTACAGTACCTTCTTTGGAGAAGACGACCAGGCCAGAGACCTTGCCCCCAGGGCCCCATCACCTCCTGACCTAAAGCAGCTCTGCTTCAATTTTTTAAAAAAAGATTTTATTTATTCATGAGAGACACAGGCAGAGGGAGAAGCAGGCTCCCTGCAGGGAGCCTGATGCAGGACTCGATCCCAGGACCCCGGGATCACGACCTGAGCCAAAGGCAGATGCTCAGCCACCGAGCCACCCAAGTGCTCCTCATTTTTTAATTTTTAAAAAACATATATAGATAGAAATTTTATTTCAGTTTTCACTTGGTTAAATAGATCCACTGCTAGAATACTAAGTTTTAAATGTATTCTTGCTGATGCCCATGTCTTCAATCTTCTCCAGGATAGAGCTCGTTAAAATACCTAATTTCATGCCTTCTCTTACTGCCAAGGAAAACTCTTCAGATGTCTCTTGAGGAGAATGTGCACAGCCTTCCCCTTGGTCTCCCAGGCCCCCCTCCCTCCCACGTCTGTTGAGGGGGCCCCAGTGTTCCAACGTAGGGGAGTCTGTACAGCACCTGGGGCCGCCCGCCTCCATGACTGCTCCGTGAGTTCCCTCTCTGACCCGGTTCGGCATCGACCCTGCCCTGCCCCTCAGCTCCCTTGAGCCATTCTCATCCTGTTAAGCCTACCTCAAGACACATGCCCCTTCTCCACAAAGCCTTTCTGGATTGTTCTGCCCCCATCAATCAGTCCCATCCCTGGACTTCTCTCATGCATTTGGGCACTTATACTGGTCTGCGTTACATTTTCCCCGGTTGACCCTGCTGTCCTGCAGGCTGCGAGCGCATCATGCCCCGGCCTCGGGCAGTACCACTGTGCTCACAGTGACCAGCACCCACCTGGGGAAGAGGGATGTCTGAATCTTTCTAAACTGTTTGCACTTTGGGTCCTTGGGTCATTTATCCTTTATGATCTTCTTTTCCCTGATGGCCATACCGCTGCCAGTCTTCGTTCTTTGCAATTTTCAAAGCACCTTTGCATGTTCTTAATTCTAGCCTCACGATGACCCATGAGGTTACTAGGGCAAGCCAGTGTCTGTCAAACAAGAAGACTGTGCTTGGGGGCACCTGGGTGGCTCAGTCGGTCAAGCATCTGAGTCTTGATTCTGGCTCAGGTCATTATCTCAGGGTCCTGGGATTGAGCCCTGCATCATTGAGCTCCCTGCTGGGTGGGGGGTCTCCTTAAGGATTCTCTCTCCCTCTGCCCCTCCCCCTGCTCTCTCACACACACACACACTCTCTCTCTCTCTCTCTCAAGTAAATAAACCTTAAAAAGGAAGAAAAGAGAACTGCGCTTGAGGATCTGCCTCCAAATCCTTAACATGAAACCGACAGCAGGCGCTAAAACTCAGATTTTCTGGCTTCTATTTTAGCGTTGTACACACATGTTCCTAAAAGCATGGGCTGCAGACCCGCGCCAAGGGCATCACCTGGGAGCTTGTTAAAAATGCAGAAGTTCAGGCCCCATCCCAGACCTGCTTAATCGGAATCTGCATTTTAACAAGATGCCTGGGGATTCATATGTACTTTAAAGTCCAAGTATTGTAATTTAAGGACAGTTTAAGCCCCCGAGGTAATAACATGAAAGGGTTTTATTTCTATTCCTATTGTTGCTGTCAAATCTCCTCTGTCAAATCTCCCTTCCCTTTGAAGAGGTCTCTAGCAGATCTGATAGATTTTTAGTGACTTTCGGGTTTTTAAAGGTTTGGTACACACCAGTCTGCTTTTGAAACTTCAGACTCATCTGGAAACGAAAGCTTTCTTTTCCCCCGGCCCAGCTGTGCCTTTCAGCAAATTTTTTTTTTCCTGTTCATCAACCTGCTCGTAGGCCAAGTGTACGCACCGCATAGAAGCTCTGACTCTTCCTGGCCTGTCATAGGATGAGAACTTCGATTGCCCCACATAGTTGTCACTGAAACTGGGAAGTGAAAAGCAAGCGCACGTACCCAACATAAAATAAGTAGGACATCCCAGCCCTTACTCATCATCATCATCCTATCTCACCAGGTCCCTGACTCCAAGAAGGATGTACAGTTGACTTGGGCAAAAATGGGAGTTGATGAAGTAGACTGTATGGACTTCATTAAAAAGGAGCATTTTTCAACCTCTTGTTCTTAATTTTTATTGAAATTTCCCAGCCTTCTTTAGCTAGAAAGCCAAGAGTTAGATCTATTCACCATGAGCCAAATGACTGCCCTTGCTGGAGATGGAACGTCATCCCCGTCCCCCGATCGTGTTCATTAGAATTCTCGGGGTGGTGCCTCCCCCGGTCCCGGCTCTGTGTCCTCCCAGACTTCCACTCCTCGCTTCGTCCCTGCAGTCACAGTTTCATTTGGGCTCTCCTGCTGCCTCCTCCAGGTCTTGTTTGTTTTCACTTTAACGTGACAAGAAAAGGCAGCTTTTGTCTTTATTTCTGGTTAGCAGACTTCATAAATATTCATCAGCAGCTTCTCTTTCCAGTGACTATTTTGTAATTTGTTATTTTTAAATGAGATCCAAAGTGAAAAATAACTCCCGGTTCTCATTTTAATACATTTGGGTTGTTAATCTTGATTTGGGAGGTTGTGAGCCAGACAGGAGTGACCTTTGAAGGCTGTTTTCCTGGGCTACATCGTTCTGAGAAGACACTGTGCGTGTGTGGTGTGTGCGTGGTGTAGCGTGGTGCTGTGGGGGGGGTGTGGTAGGTAGGTGTGGTATGTGTGTACCTGTGTGTGGCGTGTATGGTGTGTGCGTGGTGTAGGGTGGTGCTGTGTGGGGGGTGTGGTATAGGGTGGTGGGATGTGGTGTGTGTGGTGTGTGTTGGGGGGATGTGGTGTATAGTGTGGTGTATATGTGGGTTGTGTTATAGTGTGGTGTGTCTTGTGTGGTGTGATGCAGAGTGGTGTGGTGTGGCTCGGGGAGGAGTTAATGGGACCAAAGTAGAAGGAATATTTCCAGAGCATCTGCAGGTGTTATCACATCCATCTCCCAAGCCAGGAACTGAGCTTCGGAAAAGTTAGGGATCCGCTGCAGTTCACAAAGCCGCTCAGTGAGGTTGCCGTCCTGAGAGATGCTGTTGACAAGTGGATGTTCCCCATGCTCTTCCGGTTGGTCGTTCAGGAGACATGATGCTGGGTAGGTTTGGAGCAATTACCTTTAGAAAAGCCGATGCAGGGATCCCTGGGTGGTGCAGTGGTTTAGCGCCTGCCTTTGGCCCAGGGCGCTATCCTGGAGACCCAGGATCGAATCCCACTTTGGGCACCCGGTGCATGGAGCCTGCTTCTCCCTCTGCCTGTGTCTCTGCCTCTCTCTCTCTCTCTCTCTCTCTCTCTCTGTGTAACTATCATAAATAAATAAAAATTAAAAAAAAAAGCCGATGCAGTTTTTATGTTGGTTTATTAAGTTGTAAAAAGCAGTTAGGAACCTGACTGTGCGTGTGAGGCCTGGCGTCTGCAGGAACCTGAGGCCCGGTGCTAGCACCTCACATGCCAGGGGGGTGACTCAGTCCTCCTTCCCTGGCGGACACTAACAGACTCGACAGCTCTCTGTCTGTAAAGAGTTTTCTTGCACCTTCTGGAAAGTGGGAGCCACAGAGGCTTCATGGAACAAAGAAGTGCTGGGAATAGAAGGCAGGGCACAGGGAACGCAGGCGATGACACTGTGATAGGGATATAGCAGGACGGGCCAGTATAAGCGTGGTATGCTCGGCCCAGGTCTCGATCCCGGGGTCCTGGGATCGAGTCCCCCAGCAGGCTTCCCGCAGGGAGCCTGCTTCTGGGTCTCTGCCTCTCTCTGTGTCTCTCATGAATAAATACACAAAATCTTTAAAAAAAAAAAAAAAGCGCACTACAGATTCAAAAGACAAAAACTGCTTTGCAGAAATGCATCCTTCCCCCCTCCCTCCTCTGGAAAATAAAACAGATGCAGCCCCTAAAGCGACCCCATGGGTTCCGCACCGCACAATTAGCGGCTTCCACACCCCAGCCCCCTCCAGCCTCCCTTGCTTTCCTGAATGTCAGCGGGAAACTGGCTCTGCTGTTGCAGGACTGTTTTTCTCAACTCGCTAGCCGGGCAGCTAATCTCTTTGTATTGTGAGTCTGTTTCTTGATTGTGGCATAAAATTCCCTCTGTGTCTCTCCTTATTCAGCTTGGTGGCCCTGCACAGAGGACCCCCCCCTGCCCCCCGCACCCCGCCTCCTCGGGAACTGCTAGGATTGCCCTGAAGCCACGTGAATTGGCTGAATTTGGTCAAGACCAGCCCCAAGCAACTCCGCACCAGCCCCTTGAAATTTTTGCTGAGATTTAAAACACTCTTTGCCTTTGGATCCAAAGTGAAGGCCTGTTTTTGGAACCCGTAATACTCACGGTTTTCTGCTATCAGCCAGGCAAGATGTAATTAGGCTTACTATGCAATTTACCATGTGATTTAGGATATGTGTGTTTTTTAAAAAAGCCAAGGGCAGGAGTCCTTTTATTCTTTTTTAAAATTTTTTTAATTTTAAATTTTTTTTTTTGCAGGAGTCCTTTTAAACCGTGTTGATTTTTTTTTCCCATTTAGGAAAAAGGATAAGTAATCATCACAGATAATTTTAAAAACATGAAGAAAAAATTTACAGAGGTACAATGATTAGTAACTTTTGGTACGTGCTTCTTGTTACACTCACACACGTATACACACAAGATATTAGGTCTTTGCTCAATTTTTAATGGCATTAGGTTTTGGAGCATTAATGCCAAGTTTTTCTCCTTTTCAATTCTTTTTTCTTTTTAATTTTTATAAATATTATATTTATTAATGAGAGACACACAGACAGAGACAGAGACTCATGCAGAGGGAGAAGCAGGCTCCCTGGGGGGAGCCTGATGCAGGACTCAATCCCAGGACCCCGGGATCACGCCCTGAGCCAAAGGCAGATGCTCAGCCACTGAGACACCCAGGTGCCCCTCTTTTTTATTTTAAGAGTGGAATATTACATAGATACAAAAGAGAGAGAGAATATGGAAACAGGTGGCCTAGATTCTGCTCTTGGCTCCACCATTTGCTAGCCTGGAACCTTAGGAAAGTTAATCCTTCTATGCCTCAGTTTCCCCATATGTACAATGGGGGTAAAACAGTATTTCTGTCACTCACAGAATTATTCTTAGAATTAAGTAGTAAATTGCTAGCTAATATTATTTTTAAAAATGAATATAACATATATGTAAGGTGAAAGAGTAAAAATGAACACAACCAACATAGGAAGTCCAACATTATTATTTGCTTGTGTTGTATTCCCTGATGGCCCCTCCCCTCCCTGCCAAGAAATAAACATGACCTGAAATCATTGCTTAGTTTTGCATTTTTTGACTCGCATATAATTAATATAATACTAATTTTTAATATTATGTTGGTGAGATTTCTTCAAGGTAATTTTTTCCAGTGCCAGTAGTATAGGTCACAATTGTTTATCCCTTTGGGCTGTTTTTAAGTTTTTGTGTGATTACAAGCAATGCTGCTCTGAACCTTCTTGTGTGTGTCTCTTGATACACACCTACGGTGTTTGTTGCTGTTGTTTTCTTTGGCTGTTTGGTTTTTTTTGAGGAGTCTAATTGCTGGGTAGCACTGAGTCTTCGATTGCATCTTCGATGTTACCAAATAATGAAGGATTATTTTCCAAAACGGTTGTACTGGTGGATGTATACTTAAGCCAGGATGAGTAAGAGATAAAGAGTTTACAGGCAATTTAACTTTTGCTCCCGGCAGATGAGATGGCTTTTCTCTTTGATTGTTTTTGAGATATTCTCTTGTCATTGGAAATCCATGGTTTTATTATAATATATCTAGGTTGTTTTTTTTTTTTTTTTTTTTTTGTCATTCATCCCTCTTGGCATATGCTGTGGTTCCTATGGCAATGAATTGGTATCTTCCATCAAATCTGGAAAAAGCCCAGCCATTACTTCTTTGAACAGGGCCTCACTTCCATTCTTCCTCTTTGAAGCTCTGTGTTTACTTAGACATTTGATTTTCTATGATTTAACCTCTCATATCTATCTATCTATCTATCTATCTATCTATCTATCTATCTATCTATCATATCTCTCTCTCTATATATATATATATCTTCTGCTTGTGCTATAATATGGATGGATCATTTGTTTAGCTCTATTGTCTTTTTTTTGGCTCTATTTTCTTTAGCTGTGGCTGATAATAATGTTTATCATAAAATGAGTGTTTTAAACATTTTCTAGTGATTTTATTTTTCACTTTATAAAGATTCATTTGCTACTTTGTGCATCTACCTGGTCACTTTTAGAATCTATTTTTTCATGATTAAAAATGGGTTTTAATTGTAGTAAAATACAGATAATAAAAATGTACCATTTCAACCATCTTTGAGTGTCCAGTTAAGTAGATTCACATTATGGGATGGCCAATTTCCAGAATGCCTTTCATCTTGCAAATCAGAAACTCTATCCCCATTAAACAGCTCCATATCCCCCTACCCCCACCCCCGGCCTCTGGCAACCACCATCCTATTTTCTGTCTCCATGAACTTGACTGCTCCAGGGACCTCAGATAAGTGCAATCAAACAGTATGTGTGACTGGCTTGTTTCACTCCGTGTAATGTCCTCCAGGCTCCTCTGTGTTGTAGCAGGTGTCAGCATTCCCTTCTTTTTTAAGGTGGACTACTGTTCCATTATATGTTCCTCTGTGATTTTTATTACCATACTTTTAAAATTCCATTTCAGATATAATAATTGTCATTAGTATCTGATAACGATAGCATTTGAAGTCCTTGAGCCTTTAGATCTGTTCTGATTTTCCTTCGTGGTAGCCTGTTCCCCTAAGAGCTTGGTGGTACTATTTATGAGGCTAGAATGAACTTCATATCTGGGAATCCTGAGACCCATCTCAAGAAGGATTTTAATTTGTTTCCATCAGGTGTCCAGGTCCTACTGATCTGAAACCACACAACATCTTTCTGGCTTGTTGTCAGAATTTCAGGAGAGTGTTTTCTGGAAAGCCTGCCTTTCATGCTTGTCAATCAGCACCATTCTGGTTTCAGCCATGCCTCCCCCACCCCATTTCTTCCCCTCTCCTCTGTTCTTTTTCTGTTTCTCCGTCCTTCTGTTTTCTATTTCCTCTTCCTCTTTCCCCACTCCTTTTCCATTTTGCCTTCTTGTTATTCATTGTACGGACTTGTCTGGATCTTCCTGAGATTTTCTACTTCCCTTTGGAATTCTGAAGTTTCACTGTATTGTAGGTCCAGGAGTCTTTTTTTTTTTTTTTCTTTCTGATTTTCAGTTTTGTTTTGTTTTTGTTTTTGTTTTTAAATCCTGCTTGTGTAATTTATTCTGCTTCCTGAATCTAGGAATTTGAATATTACATCCATTATGAAAACTCATAGGCATTATTTCTTCACATCTTTGTTTCTCCCTCATCCTCACTATTATCTCTGTCTGGAATTCTTATTATATATGTTATTCTGTTATTTTTCTCCTTTATTGTCTTTTAACATTTTTTTAAAAACTATTTTTCCTTTTTTTAAAATTTATTTTTGATCTCTGTTGCAGTCTGGTTACTTCCCCAGCTTTGGGTTTCAGTTCTCGAATTCCTTTTTTTACCTGCGTCTTATTAACTAGTTGACTCATCCAATAAATTTTTCCACTTTAAACCATTATTTATTTTTTAAAGATTTTATTTATTTATTTATTTATTTATTTATTTATTTATTTATTTATTTGAGAGAGAGAGAGACCAAGTGAGCAGTGGGGAGGAGCAAAAGGGAGAGGGACAAGTGGACTCCATGCTGAGCCCAACAGGAGGCTTCATCCCAGGGCCCTGAGATCATGACATGAGCCCAAATCAAGAGCCAGATGCTCAACCAGCTGAGCCACTCAGGCACCCCGAATCATAATTATATTTTTTATTTCAGGAAGTCTACATGGTTCTTTTCAAATCAGCTTCAGTTTTTCATAATCTTCTATTCTTTGTTTATGTATTCAATTCCTTCTTTGATTCTAATAGCAGATGGTTTGTTTTTTGATTCCAATAATTCCAACATATGGGGTCTTAGCAGGCTGTGCAGTGTATTCTTGTATTCTTCTTCCTGACTCTCCCTCATGGTGTCTTGCTTTTTTATGCAATCTAATTTTTTAAATTACAAAACCATATTTGTTGGGATTTTAAAGGAATTCTATAAGGTCTGGTTTGAGGGTGCATTCCTCTATAGAGGACTTAGGCTTGTTCCAGAGAGAAGCAGGACTGGTTTAAGCTAATCTGTTGCCTTTGGATTTGGGTGATCATACAAAGTATATGAATCAGGACCTAAAATACAGAAGTTGGGAGTTTGTATGATGGCTTCTGATTATAGGTTGTCAAGGAGACTTACCATTCACTCAGTATCAAAGTCAAGGAGAAGAGTTTCTTGGGCATCTCTCTTTGTAGGGTGAACTTTTTTTTTTCTTTTTTTATTTTACTGAGAGCATAGCCCATAGGCATCCAGGCTTCATGCAATTGCCTCTATTCAGACCTCTCCTGATGCAGGCCCACGAGCTTTACCCTTGACACTTTATTCCCCACCTCCCTTCCCAGAAATTGGCAATGGAAAAATCCCCTTACAGTAATTACTGATTGCAGTTCTGGCTTAGCCTTTTACGATTACTGTTTTCACTTAGTAAAGTTATCCTCTGATATTTCCCTTTTTATTGCTTATAATTCCTCTTTCACAAACATGTCTCTTATACTTTATTCAGAATATCTTGGTGTTTACTTGAGTTCCAGAATATGTATTCTGCTATACCTCTGGGAATGGAAATTCTGAGCATTAAAAATGCTACCAATTCTCAACAGTATTGGGAACAGTATCGCCCTGCTGTTGGTAAGTAAGGTCAGAAAGGATGGCACTCTTGCTCTGGGGTGGCTGGAAGGGTGGCAATTTTCTCATCCATCTGAAAGCCTTTCCGACTTATTTCATGTCTAGAAACAGTGGTGAGCCACAGTTCTCTCATGAGACTCCTGGGATTGCTTTAGTTTCTGCAGTATTTTCTTCATTTTGATCTTTCCCATTCTTAACTGATACTATCCACTCTCAGTTTAGTAATTTACTGAAGGAAATTCAACATTCCCATTCAGGATATTTATAACCAGGTTTGTTGACACTTGTCTCCACTGTCTTTTAATTATTCTTTTCATTTGTCTTTCTCTTCATATGTCTTTACACAGGACTGTAAACTAGGTTCCCAAGTGTGAAAGTGCTACAGCTGCTCTTCAATTTGTTTTGTTTACTAAGTAGTTTTTTTTTTTTTTTGGTCCTAACTAGAAGCTTCCTGATGCTCAGAGTTTCTGTTTTGAGATTATGATATGCAGATATGTTTACAGTCTGTATGGCCCATTCACTTTCCAATCATGTTGTTGTATTAGCTGTCTGCTTCTAGTGCCCTGAGAGTGCTAGTGAGATAGTCTGCAAACTCTCGCTTGTGAAATTCCTTAGTCATGATATTTTGGAAATAAATGCTCAACAGTAGCTTTTAGGTCACTATCGATTTTTGCTAGGATTTGAGACAGATCTTAGGAAGAAATTAGGACTGTTCTCTCGCTGGCTTTCCCATGTGAATTTTGCTTACTATTCCTCTTTAACTAGACGTTATGAGGGAGAGAGATAGACAAAGAAAGTAGGCGGGGCGAATGGGGCAGGAGTCCCCAGCACGGCTGGCATATACCCCTTGGTGGACTTAGGCTCCCAGAAGATTTTAAAATAACAAGAACAGGGACACCTGGATGGCTTAGCGGTTTAGTGCCTGCCTTCAGTGCAGGGCTTGATCCTGGAGTCCTGGGATCGAGTTCTGCATCGGGCTCCCTACATGGAGCCTGCTTCTCCCTCTGCCTGTGTCTCTGCCTCTCTCTCTGTGTCTCTCACGAATAAATAGAATCTTAAAAAAAAAAAAATAAAGTAACAAGAACAAGTATTCTGGGGCTCCTGGGTAGTTCAGTTGGTTAAACATCTGCCTTCAGCTCAGGTCATGATCCTGGGGTCCTGGGATCGAGCCTTGCATCAGGTTCCCTGCTCATCAGGAAGCTTGCTTCTCCCTCTGCCCATCCTTCCCCCAACTCGGTGTGCATTCTTTCCCCCTCTCCGTCCCCCGCTCCTCAAGCAAGTAAATAAAATCTTTAAAAAAAGAGAGACAACAAATCTCCCGCCTCTCCAGCAGTAGCACCTTGCACTCACCCTCTCTCAGGAGGGCATAAGTAGCAGCCCACACTAATCTTACACATAGCAAAACCCAGCCTGGACTAACCCAAAGGAAAGGCAGTTTATTGCAGGGCCACTGGGACAGCACAGAATTCACTGGATGGCTCACGGAGCAGACTTGCAGGTGGGCAGGAATCAGGTCACCTCCAGAGATCAAGAAGCAAGACCCATAGATACTACCTTATTGTGGGAACAACGTGGTCAGGACGATAGCGGCCACACAGAGGAACCTGTCCTTTCGCCTCATAGGCACTCTGAGCAGGATTTGAATTCTGGGCGCATAGATACCTGGTTGATGGAGCTGTGGTTACATAGCTGCCCCCCACCCCAGGGCCAGGCAGCAGCTGGGGTCGGGAAACTGCATCCAGAGCCCGTCCAGATTATATCCAGAGTTGCAGTCACTCCCAGAAAGAAACTTGTGGTGCCCTTAGAAACAAAGTACGGGTACCGGGCAACCAAACACCAACAGATGTCCATCTCAGGTTAACTGCGAGTCACTAGAATGTTTGGTGCAATGGCAGTTTAGGATCAAAATCAGACTAGCCACGCATAGCACGTCTGAGTAATGTCAGTTCTGTCTGTTCCTGGGGTTTATTAGTAATTTCTCAGATGCTCTCAGGTATCTTTTCTCCTCTTCCTCCCCCTCCCCCGCCTTTGGCCACTTCAGTTCACATTATTCCTCTGCAAGAGATTGGACACATGACATTTTTTAAATTTCACACGTTTGTGCCTATCAAATGAGATAGAAAATTTTTTTGAAGTCCAGTGGAATGGAGGATCTATTCAGTGTAATGATATTTATGGAGCTAACTAATTTTGATATTCAGATCAACATAGGACTCAGGGTAGGCCACAGTTTAATTATGGAGTTTGAAAAATCTCCAGAGAGACAGCTGTCCCTTTATTTATCTCCTGTTTCTTTTTTTTCCCCCATAGGAATTGCAGATCTTAGGATAGAGAAAAGTGGTGTCTTAATGAGTGTCTGCAGGACTATGATTCTTTTATTTCCAAGTTCATTCTGAGTAGTTTTAAACCCTTAGAGATCAGATAATGAGGAAATGTTCTAGTAATCTTTCAGCTAGATGCATCAAGAAGTTGTGCCACATTCTCTCCCGGAAAGATTTTAAAAATGGTATTAATTATTTTGCGGGGGCAGAGAATGATGCTTTGGGTAGAGAGGGATTCATTCATTCAACTCAGATATTGAGCACCTCCTCTATGTCATGTAGTGTGTCACTGGTCCACCAGGAGGAAGTAGGTACGTAAGCAATTCTATGTACTGTCATTGGGGCCTCTGTAGAAAAAAAAATTTTTTTTTAATTTAAAAAGAGGCCTTGTTTTATCATTACTGAAAATGAGCTACACTTACCAACACAGGGAACCTGGGCTGTGTGGCCACGTTCCTTGTCTTCTTGCTTTCTGGTATTTGGGGCTACAGATAATATATTTCATTCTTGACATCCACACCAGCCCATGCACTGACTGTTGATAGATATTTAATCTTTGGGATCCCTGAGTGGCGCAGCGGTTTGGCGCCTGCCTTTGGCCCAGGGTGCGATCCTGGAGACCCGGGATCGAATCCCACGTCGGGCTCCCGGTGCATGGAGCCTGCTTCTCCCTCTGCCTGTGTCTCTGCCTCTCTCTCTCCTTCTCTCTGTGTGTGTGACTATCATAAATAAATAAAAATTAAAAGAAAAAAGATATTTAATCTTTAAAGCTGCATAATTGTCATTCCTGGTAATCAGGAAGGAACAAAACAAGAAGATACCTCTTGCTTAAATGTGCTACTCAGCAGAAAACTCCTTATTTGTGCTCTCTTTGAAGCTCACACACACCTTCTCTAACCTCTCTCTACTCATTGACCATGAGCTTAGACACACTGTGCTGTGACTTTAGCTTCTGTTATGGCATCTACCATCTCATGATACCTTTTTGCTTAGGGCTGCCCTTGCATTTGGAGCAAGGGCACTTATGTCATCTGTGGGACCCCAGAGTTTGGGTAAAAACAGTATACACATAATGCAATAAATGTTTGTTGGCCTGAAATCACACTTGATAGTTTGGACACATCATTTCTATATATCCACTTAATATTTGCTCTAATTTGAGCAGACCCAGATAGACACTACTCATTAAGGAGGGCGTACCATCATATATTCAGATGTCCTGCTGCTGTTCATTTTGGGAACAGGGCATTGATTACAATATTCAGGTGCTGTCTTCCTTCTGCTCCATGGATCCGTATGTTAAACACTGAGGTTCTTTGCTTGGAGTGTCGGGAGACGATGATTTGGTAATGGAGTGATACACTCTGCCTGAAGATATGTGACACCCCCTGAGTATACATGTTAGATTTTGATCAGTCATCAGTTCCTTATGAAGCTCTGTAATAACCTTTAGGGATTATAACTGAGGTCCTGTTCAGACCAGATTCTCCTCCTAGTCCTACATGCTCCACGTTGACTGGTCTACTGGGATGCTTGCTTCTTGATTCTGGGTCCTCATTACTAATCGTTGAGTAACTCAAGAGTCATAGGTTGCTCTTAACCTGTGCACTTTCCAAGCCTATCATGTACATGTAAGTATTGGATTATGTCAACAGGAGGCTTTCGTTTTCCCTCACATGTATGCCAAAATACTGGCTTCCTGCTTTTGAAGATGGCCCTGTGAAGCAATTCTCTAACTCTCTGCTCTGGATGTACTGCTTCTTAATTGTTTGGTGGCTGTGTACTCTGCTGGCCTCACTGACCTTTTGCAGCTTTTACTAATGGGAAGGGCATTGTGAAACATGCTTGGCAAAAAGAATTGCCCTCTTAAAGTCTGCTTCAGTGTGTTCCCTGTTTGGAATAGAGGTGGTTGCCATGACATTTCCCATATAATGTCATTAACCATCCCCCATCCCGAGGTAACTTAGGAAGTTTCCATTCAGTTACCTCAAGTCAAGCCTATGTGGCCTCCCCACTTATATCCCAGTAGTGACCATTGGCTCTGTGGTTCGCAGTCTTGCCTCACGGCATTATCTGGAACAACCTGCCATGCTCAAGGATAGGGCGGTTGCATGCTCGATGGCTCGTTGCCTGTCTATTGCAGGATTTGCTGGAACAGCATCAGTGTACTGGCAACCACAAGTGCTTTGTCATTCTCTGCCATACTGGCCCCACGCTTTCACATCAACCTGTTGTGGGAGGAGCAGCCACTTCCTGTGGGAGATTCTGGTTCACAATTCAAAGTAAGGCAGCAGCAGCTCCTGTGTCCTTTGGACAGGTCTGGGGCCTAGCACAGGTTCTTTTCACAACAGCGTCCTTATGCCTCTTTTTGAAGAGGCTGTTTCACATTTTACCAGAAGATTCATTAATAAGTTCTTTTAAAGAGTGAGACTACTTGGTGCATTTAAGCTGTGATTTTAAATTTTATTTACTTATTTGAGAGAGAGAGAGCATGAGCAAAGGGAAAGGGAGAAGTAGGCTCTCCACTGAGCAGGGAGCCTGACGGGGGGATCATGACCTGAGCCTAAGGCAGATGCCTCCCTGACTGAGCCACCCAGGTGCCCCTAAACTGTGATTTTAAATAGTTTTGTTTATGTGGTTGTTTCTTTGGCCCTAAAAGCTTTTGCTTTTGTCCTAAATATGTACTTGTATTAATGGAGCTCCTGATCCAGCTGGATAAGCTTCTGGAACGAGGGGTGGTGTCTTACTCATCTGTATATCCCTAGTGTCGTTCTAGTGCCTTACACCTAAGGGTGTCCAATAAGCAGTTATCAATAATTTACAAAAATCTGCTTACTTATCTAGACTTTTAAGAATGCTTTTATAGCATCAAGTTCCCTTTAAACCTACAAAGGAAACATATCATTTCCTCCCGGGGAGCCCTGGAGACACTTCTGTGCATTAGCTGATCAAGAACTAAAAGGACAATGTTCCTCTTCCCACTTTCTCAAGAAACGTCCAAGGAAATAAATTTTAGCTCAATTTTCCCTTTCTTCATTGCTTTCTTACTCTATTTCACAAAGGCATTTTTATGACTAATAGGTCTAGCAGCTAACATCTACTAGGAACAATTAATTATCATCTTATAACTTATGGTTGCTTAAGGCCTCAGAGTCTCTGCAGAAAGAAGTAAATCTGAATTATCCTTGGTTTTACTTTTGTTCCTAATCTGAAAAAACACATTTTTTTTTTGTCTTTATAGGAGACAGTAAGACATTTCTATAATTCTATCTCATGTAAGTCTGTAGTCTGTGACAGATTTCTTAGTTTTTCAAGGAGGAAATCCAATTCTGGTGGATACTATCAGTGCATGAAAACCAAGCAAATCTTGGGAGGCTGATGTAAGCCAAAGCGGTTTGGAGAAGTATCATTAGTATGGTTGCAAGCATATATGAATTCTGCAAGGTACGAAGTAGTTATGAAAGATGTTGTATTTTAAGCCTGGAAACGTGGGTGTGCTGCCATCTTGACTCGGTTTAAAATTAACTACAGTCTTGAAGCTCTGACTTGTATGTATAATGTGGGAGATGTGTTACAGAAATAGATACAGCAAATGCTGGCCTTCTACCCATTCTAATGCTTTTGCTGCTACTTTGGAGTACAAAGAAAGAGCTCTTTATCAAAGAAAGGCGGAGCCAATAGATGAAATATTTGGCTCTCTGAAATCTGTTATGATTTTGTGAATATTTGTGCCAGTGGCATTATGATTGCTAATTTATTGTTCTAGAAAGTTCTGACAAGATGTTCTTCTTGTTTACTTCATCACTCTTGTCTGAATAATTTTTGTCATCCATGGCTATTATCTTTGGAAATGATACTTTTACAGCAGGACTAGAAAGAAACAGGAGTCTTTAAGCCATGCAGGAAAACATTCTCTGCTGCCTGACTCTCTGATTTTATTTCCAAGGTCTGAGACCTTTGATATAGCAAGTGAGATGAAAAGCACGCCCTCCAAGTATACAGTAATATACTCCCAGCTCAGATTGTCCAGAATGGCTTTAACTTGGAACTTTGGAAAACATTGGCTCAAGGTTGGCTTTTCCTAAGATTATACTACTACATTGAATTCCTGGTCAGTAATTATTTGCCTCAATTCCATCCTATCTTTGGGGCACTTTCAGGTAATTCTATGTTAGAAAAATAATAGTAGGGTGGAGAGAAATATGATCAATCTCTCACCAAGTCTAAAGAATAAGTCAGCAGTACCACCAGAGTGAATGATTCCATCTCTAAATATTTTCAGGTAGCTGGAATAAATTTTTAAATCTTCACAGTCTGTTAAGAAATCTTAAGGAAAAACACGCTTAGTTTTCATTACTATAAAGTTATCAAGTGAGGGACCCGGGATCGAGTCCCACGTTGGGCTCCCCGGGTGGAGCCTGCTTCTCCCTCTGCCTGTGTCGCTGCCTCTCTCTCTCTCTCTCACTCTCTCTCTGTCTCTCATGAATAAATAAAATCTTAAAAAAAAATAAAGTTATCAAGTGAGACTGATTATTTTATCAGATAGCATTTTCTCCAGTCAAGTTCAACACTTGGAAAATTATCTACTCTCTGTTCAAATTTTGGCTTCCCTTGAATTCAGAGGGGAGATTTAGTATATGTTAAAGCTAATCAGCACACAGATATTTTATTATAAGAAAACAAGTCTGTACACGATGTAGTAGAATCCAAATATGGATAATTCATATTATTATTATTATTATTATTTTGGATAATTCATTTTAACACACATTTTAGATAAAGCACAATAATGTTTTGCTCTCAGGTCTTCTTAGTCTACCTGGGGAAGGAAAACTTGCCGTAAGTAAAACTGCCTGCAATTCAGGAGAGGAAATGAATGCTATAAACATGGTATGAACTAAGTAACTATTTGGTAGCAAAAAATAATTGAAGAGGAGAAAAATACTGAGCTAGTAGCCTCTATTGATTTCTCCTTTGGAATAGAATTTAATCAAATCAGTTTAAAATATTGTTAATTAAAAAAAATTTTATTACTACTTTTTAAAAAATCTTGTCAATTTTTTTGGAAGAAAACACTTTTCTTTTTTTTTTTTTTTTTTTTTATTAACTTTTATTGGTGTTTAATTTACCAACATACAGAAAAACACCCAGTGCTCATCCCGTCAAGTGTCCACCTCAGTGCCCGTCACCCATTCCCCTCCAACACCCGCCCTCCTCCCCTTCCACCACCCCTAGTTCGTTTCCCCGAGTTAGGAGTCTTTATGTTCTGTCTCCCTTCCTGATATTTCCCAACATTTCTTTTCCCTTCCTTTATATTCCCTTTCACTATTATTCATATTCCCCAAATGAATGAGAACATACACTGTTTGTCCTTCTCCGATTGACTTATTTCACTCAGCATAATACCCTCCAGTTCCATCCACGTTGAAGCAAATGGTGGGTATTTGTCGTTTCTAATTGCTGAGGAATATTCCATTGTATACATAAACCACATCTTCTTTATCCATTCATCTTTCGATGGACACCGAGGCTCCTTCCACAGTTTGGCTATTGTGGCCATTGCTGATAGAAACATCGGGGTGCAGGTGTCCCGACGTTTCATTGCATCTGAATCTTTGGGGTAAATCCCCAACAGTGCAATTGCTGGGTCGTAGGGCAGGTCTATTTTTAACTCTTTGAGGAACCTCCACACAGTTTTCCAGAGTGGCTGCACCAGTTCACATTCCCACCAACAGTGTAAGAGGGTTCCCTTTTCTCCGCATCCTCTCCAACATTTGTTGTTTCCTGCCTTGTTAATTTTCCCCATTCTCACTGGTGTGAGGTGGTATCTCATTGTGGTTTTGATTTGTATTTCCCTGATGGCAAGTGATGCAGAGCATTTTCTCATGTGCATGTTGGCCATGTCCATGTCTTCCTCTGTGAGGTTTCTCTTCATGTCTTTTGCCCATTTCATGATTGGATTGTTTGTTTCTTTGGTGTTGAGTTTAATAAGTTCTTTATAGATTTTGGAAACTAGCCCTTTATCTGATATGTCATTTGCAAATATCTTCTCCCATTCTGTAGGTTGTCTTTTAGTTTTGTTGACTGTATCCTTTGCTGTGCAAAAGCTTCTTATCTTGATGAAGTCCCAATAGTTCATTTTTGCTTTTGTTTCTTTTGCCTTCGTGGATGTATCTTGCAAGAAGTTACTGTGGCCAAGTTCAAAAAGGGTGTTGCCTGTGTTCTCCTCTAGGATTTTGATGGAATCTTGTCTCACATTTAGATCTCTCATCCATTTTGAGTTTATCTTTGTGTATGGTGAAAGAGAGTGGTCCAGTTTCATTCTTCTGCATGTGGATGTCCAATTTTCCCAGCACCATTTATTGAAGAGACTGTCTTTCTTCCAATGGATAGTCTTTCCTCCTTTATCGAATATTAGATGGCCGTACATTTCAGGGTCCACTTCTGGGTTCTCTATTCTGTTCCATTGATCTATGTGTCTGTTTTTGTGCCAGTACCACACTGTCTTGATGACCACAGCTTTGTAATACAACCTGAAATCTGGCATTGTGATGCCCCCAGCTAAGGTTTTCTTTTTTAAAATTCCCCTGGCTATTCGGGGTCTTTTCTGATTCCACACAAATCTTAAAATAATTTGTTCTAACTCTCTGAAGAAAGTCCATGGTATTTTGATAGGGATTGCATTAAACGTATAAATTGCCCTGGGTAACATTGACATTTTTACAATATTAATTCTGCCAATCCATGAGCATGGAATATTTTTCCATCTCTTTGTGTCTTCCTCAATTTCTTTCAGAAGTGTTCTATAGTTTTTAGGGTATAGATCTTTTACCTCTTTGGTTAGGTTTATTCCTAGGTATCTTATGCTTTTGGGTGCAATTGTAAATGGGATTGACTCCTTAATTTCTCTTTCTTCAGTCTCATTGTTAGTGTATAGAAATGCCATTGATTTCTGGGCATTGATTTTGTATCCTGCCACGCTACCAAATTGCTGTATGAGTTCTAGCAATCTGGGGGTGGAGGCTTTTGGGTTTTCTATGTAGAGTATCATGTCATCGGCGAAGAGAGAGAGTTTGACTTCTTCTTTGCCAATTTGAATGCCTTTAATGTCTTTTTGTTGTCTGATTGCTGAGGCGAGGACTTCCAGAACTATGTTGAACAGCAGTGGTGAGAGTGGACATCCCTGTCTTGTTCCTGATCTTAGGGGAAAGGCTCCCAGTGCTTCCCCATTGAGAATGATATTTGCTGTGGGCTTTTCGTAGATGGCTTTTAAGATGTCGAGGAAAGTTCCCTCCATCCCAACACTCTGAAGGGTTTTGATCAGGAATGGATGCTGTATTTTGTCAAATGCTTTCTCTGCATCTAATGAGAGTATCATATGGTTCTTGGTTTTTCTCTTGCTGATATGATGAATCACATTGATGGTTTTACGAGTGTTGAACCAGCCTTGTGTCCCAGGGATAAATCCTACTTGGTCATGGTGAATAATTTTCTTAATGTGTTGTTGGATCCTATTGGCTAGTATCTTGTTGAGAATTTTTACATCCATGTTCATCAGGGATATTGGTCTGTAATTCTCCTTTTTGGTGGGGTCTTTGTCTGGTTTCGGAATTAAGGTGATGCTGGCCTCATAGAACGAATTTGGAAGTACTCCATCTCTTTCTATCTTTCCAAACAGCTTTAGTAGAATAGGTATGATTTCTTCTTTAAACGTTTGATAGAATTCCCCTGGGAAGCCATCTGGCCCTGGACTCTTGTGTCTTGGGAGGTTTTTGATGACTGCTTCAATTTCCTCCCTGGTTATTGGCCTGTTCAGGTTTTCTATTTCTTCCTGCTCCAGTTTTGGTAGTTTGTGGCTTTCCAGGAATGCGTCCATTTCTTCTAGATTTCCTAATTTATTGGCGTACAGCTGTTCATAATATGTTTTTAAAATCGTTTGTATTTCCTTGGTGTTGGTAGTGATGTCCCCTTTCTCATTCATGATTTTATTAATTTGAGTCTTCTCTCTCTTCTTTTTAATAAGGTTGGCTAATGGTTTATCTATCTTATTAATTCTTTCAAAGAACCAACTCCTGGTTCTGTTGATCTGTTCCACAGTTCTTTTGGTCTCGATATCATTGAGTTCTGCTCGAATTTTAATTAACTCTCTTCTTCTGCTGGGGGTGGGGTCTATTTGTTGCTTTTTCTCTAGTTCCTTTAAGAAAACACTTTTCAAAGACTTTTCAGTGCACTATATATACTTCATAAAATACTGTAAAATTTTTCAAGATAATGTTATCGATAATTCATTCTATATGATACTTTGATGAATTCATAAACTTACTACTATAATCAATTGCAAATTGGTGTCATAAAATGTGTTTGTGGGCAGATAAATTTAGTAATCATAGTCCTATGAATATAAAGTCATGTAGATAATAAAGAATTAATTGGAATAGGTTTATAGCCTTCAAAAATCTCAGTACTTTTAACCGAGATTAATCTCGGTACTTTTCATAATAGTAATGAAAACTAAGTGTGTTTTTCCTTCAGATTTCTTAACAGATTGTTAAGATTTAAAAATTCATTCCAACTACCTGAAAATATTTAGAAATGGAATCATTCACTCTGGTGGTACTGCTGACTTATTCTTTTAGACTTGGTGAATTATATTATAAATATGTGATGAGTTAAACAATTAAAATAAAGCTAAAATTATATTGTCTGTATCACAATGTCCTGTTTTATTATAGTGTCTTTAATTTAGCTTGGGTGAAAACATATGGGATAAATTTAGTAGTTTTAAAATATGGTTTGTTATCTTTTTGGTACTTTAAACATACAGCCCAGATCAGGACCCAGTTGTCTGTTCAATGCTCCTTCTTTAATTTACCACAGGATGATTTAATATTTGGAACTGTAGCATTTCTTAAACCGGTTGTACTTACTGTACTGCTGAGAAGTTTATATCATAGGTTGCCTGTGTGAGAGTGTCTCCCTAAGTAAAGTTCCACCAGTTTTCTCAACACTGGTGTGCCTTTTGAAGAGTGAATCTTTCGAATTATGTGATTTCTCATGGTATTTGCTCTACTTCACACTTTTTTTTTCCTGGTTTGAGGAATCTGTTCAGTGGCATGTTTGTTAGATCAGCTGCCCCTCGGCACTGCAGTGAATACAAAGTCATGCAAACAGATGGAGAAATTTAATTTTCAGTTAGGAAAGGGTTCCATAGCAACATCTGAGGAAAATATATGTCTGGTCACATTTACTGGGCTACTGTTGTTACAAACCAAACATACGCATAAGTGTGATCTGAAAAGGGACATTTAAAATATATGCTGCTCATCTATTCCTGTAAAATCTTCTCTTTTTCAGGGAGAATATTTTTTACTTTAATTTCAGAGATACTGTGTGTGTATGTGTTTACTTGCACGCATGCATACACGTGCATGTGTGTGTGTATCAAGTCAGATGGCTTTTGACAAGTTTTAATAAACTTCATTTGAGAAGTCAAGTCATGTTAAAAAATGTTTTCCCCATATTTCCATGTGCAGAAATTAATCTCTCAGAAACCATGTTTCAGGGTTTAGATTATGCATCCAGCAAGAGGGAGGGGGTGTGAAAGCGTGCATCCATGGGTGAGGCTGCTGCAGCAAGGTTGCTAAATATACCACAGTAGGATCTAGGCAGGACATCAAAAACCTGGTGAGGATCATGATACAAATAACGATCCTATTAAGCCCCCTCTATCTGGAAGAGAGTCAACCTCAAAGCTCCAATAAAAAGTGTGTTTTCACAAAACTGTACATACTGATGAATAAAAAGCGCCATAGTGGTATTGAGGCAGGTGAAGATCTCAGACTACTAACCCAAGCATGAAAACAAAATATATGAAAGTTCACGGTATGTGAGTGCTTGGACCTTTTTTATATCATTGCTTGACATTGATAGATACGCAATATGTGGTTCATGTAGTAACTTTCAGAGGCAAAAATATCTGATTTAATTGGATTTCCTCACTTCCCAACCATTTTGGATAAATGGATATTTATAGAACACCTTACATTTGTACTTGTACATTTGAACTTGGTTTTTATCCCTCAAAAATCCTCACTTATAAAGTATGATCTTACTTTTGTGTGGTTCATTGTTAAGAATCTTCTTGGGCAGCCCAGGTGGCTCAGTGGTTGAGCGTCTGCCTTCAGCTCAGGTCGTGATCCCGCAGACCCAAGATCGAGTCCCATATCGGGCTCCCTGCATGGAGCCTGCTTCTCCTCTGCCTGTGTCTCTGCCTCTCTCTGTGTGTGTCTCTCATAAATAAATAAATAAAATCTTAAAAAAAAAAAAAGAAACTTCTTTAGGGATGCCTGGGTGGTTCAGTGGTTGAGTGTCTGCCTTTGGCTCAGGCTGTGATCCTGGGGTCCTGGGATCAAGTCCTGCATCAGGCTCCCCTTGCAGAGCCTGCTTCTCCATCTGCCTATGTCTCTGCCTCTCTCTCTGTGTCTCTCATGAATAAATACATAAAATCTTTTTTTTTAAAAAAAGAATCTCTTTAGATATATAAGAAAAGAAAATTGAGTTTAGAGATGAGATCACATTTTGAAAAAATATTAAATGTGAAAAAGCCCCCAAATCTAACCAAACTCCACTTATGAAATTTCTGTCTAAAATTCCCCTGAGGTTCCAGTAGAGATAATTCTATTACTGAGCAAATGATGGATTTATTATCTTTTTTAATCTTAATGGGTGCAGTAAGAACCTCACAGGTAGAACCTTAGTATTATTTTTGGAATTAATCAGTCTCAAATACTCAGAAGTTTTGTAAGATGCCACATAATAAACCAAATTCAAGCTTAAATCAGGTACCAATTCAAGCTGAAAGTGCTATGTATATAAGTCCTACCTAATGTGATTATTTCATTTTATGTGTTAAAAGTATGAACCTCAAGTTTTAGCGGAAACTATTTCAAGGCAATTGCTTTTGGGTATAATAAATTATTTGATTGGAGCTGAGCGGGCACTTTTCCATGCTTACTGTGGGTTGAGAAAGCTACCTTCACCTTCTTCTTTTTTTTTTTTAAAGATGTATTTATTTATTCATGATAGACAGAGAGAGAGAGAGAGGCAGAGACACAGGCAGAGGAAGAAGCAGGCTCCATGCCAGGAACCCGACGCAGGACTCGATCCTGGGTCTCCAAGATCGTGCCCTGGGCCAAAGGCAGGCGCTAAACCGCTGAGCCACCCAGGGATCCCCCATACCTTCACCTTCTTATTTCCCATCCTTGTTAAAGAAGCTGACCCGCCACAGAGCTGACGTAGTGTTATATGAACATTTGTGATCAGGTGTGTGACATCTCTCCCGACAATCACTTCAACAGTTCTTCTCACTCATGCTTGGATACAGCTGCTCCAGGGCACAAAAATAATTTGGAAGATAATGCATTTGGATCTAGGATTGTAAAATCTTGAACCTTTTGCATCATGTTACTTTAACGATTTCTTAGGCTTCATTCTGGGACAATACAGGGTGGTAATGGTATATAGAGTGTGATTTAATCTGTGAGCTAGAGCCACACAGATCTGGTTCAATTCCAGCTGTGTAACTGTTCAGTTAAATCCAACTATTTAGTTTTAGGAAACTTGAATTTGGGGAGATTAACTTGAACAAAAATGCAGAGGTAAGATTTAGATTCAAGCTATCTGACTGTGGAGCTGGCCTCTGCATTACACTGGCATACATTCATGTGTGAATTTTAAAAACAAGCAGATATTCGGAATATGTAATCTCACAGGATTACATATTTTATCTTAGTGACTCAATGGCAGGCTTATAAAACTTATGTGTAATTGTGTCCATATAACTTATATGTAATTGTAATTCAAATGACCAAAGAAAGTGTGCTTTCACAAAAGAAAATTAAATCACCTCTGAGTTGGCGATATTTTTTATAAAATAAGATATTCAATTTGAAGCAGTTCTGAATGTTCATAGCACTTTTATTCACAGTGTCTGTATTCAGACTTTTTGTATCTGTGACCAAGAGGGTATGTTGTTTCTATGATATAGCTATATGATTTCATTCTGAGTATGTATTTATCTGAATACCAAAAGGAAGAAGAAATTGATAATTCATATGCTACAAATCATGTTTATGTTATCTCATTTGATCCTAAAGACAATTCCATGAGGTAAGTAAGTCACTGATGAGAAACCTAATATTTGAGAGGTTGAGAGACAGTGAAAGGCAGTGGTTCAGAGCTGATCTTGGAATGATTCAGCCTAGTTTTAAATCCATCTCTGCTTCAGTTTCTTAAAAATGCAATCTTTAAATCTTTCAAATGCAGATAATAACACCCACCTGTTGGCTTGACTATGAGGATTAAATGAAATAATATATGGGCGGTGTGTTGGTGTCTTCATAGATTTCCCATCTCTAGCACCACAGGCACTGAGGTACATATTCCTGCTTTTTTAGCTCCAGGTTAGTGAGGGACTGGCTAGCATTAGTAATATATATTTTTAACTACAGCTTTATTGAAATAAAATTCACAAACGCCCTTTGAAAGCACATAGTTCACTGGTGCAGCCATCATCATTATCTAATTTCAAAATATTTTAATCATCCCCCAGAGAAACTCCATACCCATTACACTCACTTCCCATTCACCCTGCCCCCCAGCACCTGGCCACCACTGATCTACCTTCTGTTTTTATGGCTTTGCCTATTTGTGGACATTTTTAAAAAAAGATCTTATTTATTTGAGAGAGAGAGAGAGAGGATGTGAGAGAGAGGGAGCATGAGCAGGGAGAGGGGCAGAGGGAGAGGGAGAAGCAGACTCTGCAGAGCCTGATGCAGGGCTCCGTCCTAGAACCCTGAGATCATGACCTGAGCCAAAGGTAGGCAATTAACTGACTGAGCCACCTGAGCACCCCTATTTGTAGACATTCCATATGAATGGAGTGGCCTTTTTGACTACCTTCTTTCATTTAGCCTAATGTTTTCAAAGTTCGTCCATGTTGTGATATGTATTAGCTGCATGACCACGTAATATGCCATTGTATGGACCCCCACATGTTATTTATTCATTCATCAGTTGATGGGTATTTAGGTTGTTTTCATATATTAGCTATGATGAATCATGTTCCTAGGAACATTTGTGGAAAGGTTTCTGTATGGACATCCATCTCTTGGATCTGTACCCAGGAGTGGAATTACTGGGTCATATGGTTATTCTATTTAACATTTTGAGGAACCACAGAACTTTTTCATAGTGGCCTATCATTTTACGGTCCCACCAGCAATGTGGGAGGGTTCCGATTTCTCCACATTCTCAGCAACACTTGTTATTTTCTTCTTCTTTATTATAGCTGTCCTAAGTAGACGTGAAGTGTGGTTTTGATTTGTATTTCCTTAATGACTGATGATGCTGAGCATCTTTTCATGTGCTTATTGACATTGGTATAACTTTGTTGAAAACTTTCCTATTCAAATCCTTTGCCCATTTAAAAAAATAAACTTTATTTTACTTTTTAAAAGATTTTATTTTATTTATTTGAGAGAGAGAGAGAGAGAGAGAGAGACAGACAGACAAGGCTCAATCCCAGGACCCTGAGATCATGACCAGAGCTAAATTCAGACAATCAACTGAGCCACTCAGACACCACAATAAATTTTATTTTTTAGGAACAGTTTTAGATTAACAGAAAATTCCCTAAGTAGTACAGAGAATTCCCTTAAACACACCCTAAGTAGTACAGAGAATTCCCTTAAACACCACCTGGTTCCCTTGTTGTTAACATCTCACAGTTGTATGGTGCATTTGTTACAATTAACAAACCAATCTTGATATGCTGTTATTAACTCTATACTCATTTTTATTTCCCTGGATTTTAATTTTTCTGTTCAAGGATGTGTTTGGGGTACCACACTGCCTTTGATTGTCATGGCTTCCTAGGCTTCTCTTGGCTGTAATGTTTTTTTTTTAGACTTCCCTTGTTTTTGAGGCCTCTGCCAGTTTTGAGGAGTACTGGTCAGATACTTTATAAAATGTCCTTCTATTGAGATTTGTGGGATGTTCTTCCGTGATGAGACTGGGGTTGTGGGTTTTGGGGAGGAGGACCACGTGATAGAGCACTATTTTCACACATATCAAGGGTATAAACCATCAATACAACATCACCGTTGCTGTTGACCAAAGTCAACAGAGTGTTTGTTAGGTTTCTCTGCTGTTAAAATTCGTCAGGATTCTATTTTTCTCCTCCTTTCCATATTGTATCTTTTGGAAGGAAGTCACTATGAGCAGCTCTTATTTAAGAAGTAGGGAATTAGACTTTTACCTTGAGGGTGGAATATCCACACAAAATATTTGGAATTCTTCAACATAAGAGATCTGTCCCTTTCTACTCATTTTCTCATTTATTCAAGTATTTCTTTATATTGATGTGTACTCATGGATATTTATTTCACACTTTAGGTTATAAGCCAATGCTACTTTATCTTATTTCTCCATTTGTTCCAGTTTTGCCCTATGAGGAACTCTTTCAGTTGGTTCCTCTGTCCCTTTTATAAAGCTCCACCATGATGGATGGTTTGAAATAGGGACTTCCTTACTATCTGGCACCACTAAGTCCTCCAGGCTCATCTTTTCTATTTCCTGCCCCAATCCTGGAATTAGCCATTTCCTCAGGAGTTCTGGTTCCTTTAATAAGAAAATGGTCTTAGGAACAAGATCTGAAGGAACAAGATCTGGTCACTAGGTGTGCTCATTGCCACTAGGGGTGGCACTGCTTCTAGGTCTCAGCTGACAGAGCAAGAAACCATATAGGTGCCTAATAACCCGTGTTGTATATGCACCTGTAAATATTCCTGCATGGAACCGTCTGTATCGATAGTAAGCTAAACCTGAGTTCATACTAGTGTCCTTTACCCTAATCCAGTACCACGTGGCCTGTTCTCGTCTCTTCCCCTGCTCATCTGTAAACTTAGACCAACAGTGAGAAATCTGGTTTCTTTATCCACCATCCATTTAATTAATTGTCCAATTTCAGGATGCATACGTGTATCAGAATTGCTAACCCCAGTCCCATGGGATACATCTATGGACCATCTAGTACTTACATTCAGTTTCCTTTGCTTTTAGGTTTACTAACTCTACTCACTTCAAAGTGACCTCTGGTCAGCACCTTTTCCTCCTGCTTGTTTGACACATTTGTGATACAGTTGGATTGTCCTACCATATTTTGCCTTTCATCAAAGGATTCCCCTGGCCGCCTAAATGATTTTTAAAAAATTTTGTACAGGGGCACCTGAATTGGTCAGTGGTTGAGCGTCTGCCTTTGGTTCAGGTCATGATCCCAGGGTCCTGGGATCGAGTCCTGCATCAGGCTTCCCACAGGGAGACCGCTTCTCCCTCTGTCTATGTCTCTGCCTCTTTCTCTGTGTCTGTCATAAGTAAATAAATAAAATCTTTTTTTTTGTTTCTTTTTTATTTTTTTAATTAATTTTTATTGGTGTTCAATTTACCAACATACAGAAAAACACCCAGTGCTCATCCCGTCAAGTGTCCACCTCAGTGCCCGTCACCCATTCCCCTCCAACACCCGCCCTCCTCCCCTTCCACCACCCCTAGTTCGTTTCCCCGAGTTAGGAGTCTTTATGTTCTGTCTCCCTTCCTGATATTTCCCAACATTTCTTTTCCCTTCCTTTATATTCCCTTTCACTATTATTTATATTCCCCAAATGAATGAGAACATACACTGTTTGTCCTTCTCCGATTGACTTATTTCACTCAGCATAATACCCTCCAGTTCCATCCACGTTGAAGCAAATGGTGGGTATTTGTCGTTTCTAATTGCTGAGGAATATTCCATTGTATACATAAACCACATCTTCTTTATCCATTCATCTTTCGATGGACACCGAGGCTCCTTCCACAGTTTGGCTATTGTGGCCATTGCTGATAGAAACATCGGGGTGCAGGTGTCCCGACGTTTCATTGCATCTGAATCTTTGGGGTAAATCCCCAACAGTGCAATTGCTGGGTCGTAGGGCAGGTCTATTTTTAACTCTTTGAGGAACCTCCACCAGTTTTCCAGAGTGGCTGCACCAGTTCACATTCCCACCAACAGTGTAAGAGGGTTCCCTTTTCTCCGCATCCTCTCCAACATTTGTGGTTTCCTGCCTTGTTAATTTTCCCCATTCTCACTGGTGTGAGGTGGTATCTCATTGTGGTTTTGATTTGTATTTCCCTGATGGCAAGTGATGCAGAGCATTTTCTCATGTGCATGTTGGCCATGTCCATGTCTTCCTCTGTGAGATTCCTCTTCATGTCTTTTGCCCATTTCATGATTGGATTGTTTGTTTCTTTGGTGTTGAGTTTAATAAGTTCTTTATAGATCTTGGAAACTAGCCCTTTATCTGATATGTCATTTGCAAATATCTTCTCCCATTCTGTAGGTTGTCTTTTAGTTTTGTTGACTGTATCCTTTGCTGTGCAAAAGCTTCTTATCTTGATGAAGTCCCAATAGTTCATTTTTGCTTTTGTTTCTTTTGCCTTTGTGGATGTATCTTGCAAGAAGTTACTGTGGCCGAGTTCAAAAAGGGTGTTGCCTGTGTTCTCTTCTATGATTTTGATGGACTCTTGTCTCACATTTAGATCTTTCATCCATTTTGAGTTTATCTTTGTGTATGGTGAAAGAGAGTGGTCCAGTTTCATTCTTCTGCATGTGGATGTCCAATTTTCCCAGCACCATTTATTGAAGAGACTGTCTTTCTTCCAGTGGATAGTCTTTCCTCCTTTATCGAATATTAGATGACCGTACATTTCAGGGTCCACTTCTGGGTTCTCTATTCTGTTCCATTGATCTATGTGTCTGTTTTTGTGCCAGTACCACACTGTCTTGATGACCACAGCTTTGTAGTACAGCCTGAAATCTGGCATTGTGATGCCCCCAGCTATGGTTTTCTTTTTTAAAATTCCCCTGGCTATTCGGGGTCTTTTCTGATTCCACACAAATCTTAAAATAATTTGTTCTAACTCTCTGAAGAAAGTCCATGGTATTTTGATAGGGATTGCATTAAACGTGTAAATTGCCCTGGGTAACATTGACATTTTTACAATATTAATTCTGCCAATCCATGAGCATGGAATATTTTTCCATCTCTTTGTGTCTTCCTCAATTTCTTTCAGAAGTGTTCTATAGTTTTTAGGGTATAGATCTTTTACCTCTTTGGTTAGGTTTATTCCTAGATATCTTATGCTTTTGGGTGCAATTGTAAATGGGATTGACTCCTTAATTTCTCTTTCTTCAGTCTCATTGTTAGTATATAGAAATGCCATTGATTTCTGGGCATTGATTTTGTATCCAATAAATAAAATCTTAAAAAAATTTTTTTTGTACATTAGGATTCACTCTTTGTAAAGTTCAGTGGGTTTTGATAAATGCCTAATATCCTGTATCCCATCCCCAGTATCACACAGATAAGATAAAATTTCCTGTACTTTACTTATTTAACACTTTTTCTCTTCTTCCCAAACTGCCTGTCATTCACTGATTTTTTTTTTTGTCATTTCTCTAGTTTTGCCTTTATAGAGAATGTCGTGTAATTAGAATTTGATACATAGCTTCTTTAGACTGGCTTCTTTTGTTTGGTAATATGCATTTAATATTCATCTGTATCTTTTTGTGGCTTCCTTGTTTCTTTTTATCATTGAATAATATTCCCTTACATGGAATTTGCTTATCCATTCATACTGGTTGTTTCTAGTTTTTAGTGATTATGAGTAAAGCTGCTATAAACCTTTGTATGCAGATTTTTCTGTTGACATAAGTTTTCAACTCAATTGGGTAAATACCTAGGAGCACCATTTCTGAATTGCAGGGTAAGATTGTGTTTAATTTTGTAAAAATCTGTCAAACTGTCTCTTAGAGTAGCTTTACGGTGTTGCATTCCCACTAGCAATGAATGAAAGTGTTGTTGTTTTGCATCACTTTTTGAATTTTAGCCCTTTTAATAGGTGTGCATGGCATCTCATTGTAGTTTTAATTTGCATTTCTCTAATAACAAGTGATGTTGAGCATCTTTTCACATGTCTACTTCCTGTCTGTATATTTTCTTTGGTGTGGTGTCTGGTCAGATCTTTTGCTCATTTTAAAATTGGTCTGTTTGTCTCTTTATTGTTGAGTTTGAAGAGTTATTTATATATTCTGGATATAAGGCCCTTATCAGATATATGATGAACAAATAATTTCTCCTACTCTGTGAATTGTCTTTTCAGTTTCTTGACTGTATCCCTTGAAATGCAAATGTTTTTACTTGAATTCCAGTTAAAAATTTTTTGTATCGTGTGTGGTTTTGGTGTTGTGTCTAAAAAACTACTTCCTAACCCAAATCTTCTTCTAACAGTTTTATAGTTTTAGCTCTTACATTTAGGTCTATCATCCATTTTGAGTTAATTTTTGAATATGGTTTGAAAAAAGGATTCAGATTCATCCTTTTGCAGTATATATATCCACTTATCCCAGCACCATTTGTTTGAATTCCCCCATTGAATTGTTCTGGCATGACTATCAAAAATCAATTAACCATAAGGGTAAGGGTTTATTTCCTAACTCTCAATTCTGTTTCATTGATCTACATATCTATCTTCATGCCAGTATCACACTGTCTTGATTATTGTAGTTTGGTAGTAAGTTTTGAGATCAGAGTGTGAGTCCTTCAATTTTGTTCTGCTTTTTCGTTTTTGTTGTTGTTGTTGTTGTTTTGTTTTGTTTTGTTTTGGCTGGGTCCCTTGTATTTCCATGTGAATTTTAGCCTTAGAAATATTTTAATCTTTATAACTTATCGTTTATTTCTTTTCTTCCTTTTTATCCTCCTATGTAGTGTTATTTGTATTTGCTCCTATCCCTCCTAACAGTTACCTACCTGGGCTCATTTCTTATTACCAGTGAGCTGTTATTTAATCCTGTTGGAAATATCAGTTAATTGAACTCAGACCTTGCAGAGAGTTCAGCTGGGGATGATATGTTTAGGTGATCTTTGGCTTTTTCCCTTCCTACCTCTCCTCCAGTTAATTGACAAGTTCTTAGCGCTCTACCTATGCCAATACCATTTGAATCCAATCTCTTTGTATATTTCTACAGATCCCACTTATCTGAAATATGCTGCTGAAAGTATTTCCCCATCTTCGGAAACTCCAATACATTAGGGACAGGTTAATTTTCCCGAATAGTTTTCGTATGATTTTTCCTGCCTCAAAACATTTTGGAACATGGATGAATCTCAAAAAGATTATATCAAGTGAAAGAAGCCAGACATAAACAGATACCTATCATGTGGCTGTATTTTCTAAAGTCCAAGAACACACAACACTATTCTATAGGAATAAAATTCAGAACATTGTTCGCCACAGCATATTTGCCACTGGATTCATACTCGAATGAGACAAGAGGAAATTTTCTAGGGTAATGGAAGCGCTCTCTATCTTGATTGGATCATTTGTTAACATGGATGCAGATTTTTGTCACAGCTCATTAAACTGGATGTTGAAGATCTGAGCATTTCCTCTATAGCATTATACTTCATTTTTTATAAGAAAAAAATAACTTTTGGTGACTCCCCATTGCCTTCACCTCAAACTCCTTAACTTGTCATTTGGAGATTGAAAATCTGACATCTATATAACTTACCGAGTTTCTCTTGTTATTTCCCTTCCACGCCCTGTGATCCTGCAAAAATAGAATTCTCTCTCTTCTATTTGCTTCATTGTTTATCATGCCAGGACCTAGATAAGCATTTATTACATGGATGGATGTATAGATAGATGTATTAGATGGACAGATGGATGGATGGATGGAATAACTGGAGGGTATGGGACAGTGGAGAATATTGGGGAGGGGTAACCATCTCAGCATCTTTACAAATCCCTAACATACCCCACGTCCTACTTGTAAGGTATAATGAATGAGGCAGAATGTGACAGGAGATAAAATTTTGGTGGCTGTCAGCCAAGTCCTGAGCTTATAAACGTATCTGTACAAATCTGAAAAACATGACAGCCCCTGGAATGATTTTTAAAGGGTTTTGTGCAGTCTATTAAGTCATTTCCTCCATTATAATCCCCCAGCTCCTGTGGGTTTCATGATGTCCTCATCCTGGCAATGCCTTCAGAGTTTGTCCTCAGGCAGTAATTCTCAACCAAGGCGTCTGGCACATTGATGTGCCCAGAGGCAGTACTCAGTTGGTTTTGCTAATAGGGTAGACAAACTCCCCTTCACAGGAGGGAGTGACTTACAATATTCAGGGACTATACCGAAGCTGAATCAGACAGAGATCTGACGGTTATGCAGTCATTGGACATGAAAGCCTGGCTCAAGCTCAAGAGATGCAAGCTTTCAGGAGATGCTGGTGCATCATGGGTCATGAGAATCTACGTGAATGCTAATTTGATGTCACCTGACATTGGCAAAGCCACCATATGAAACTTACCAACTAAGCCAACATCTCCCTCCATACCCTTATTTTTAAAAACTAGAATAGAAGAATATAGGGAAGGCTTTTAAACCCTTAAAAAGAAAGTATAGCCAAAAAAACATCTGGTGAGGGGGAAAAGGAATATTTGTGATTTTCACTACTGGCTTATTAAGATTCCATTCATAAAGTTCTTTCCTGAGATTTTATTCACTATCAGGATAAGCCACTTCTTATGGACGAGAGGGCTTCCCCAGTCTTCTTTGCCATACATACTTTTTTCAAGGGATGGAGACCTTAATAACCAAAAGAATACTCTTTTAGCTTCATTCATATACACACACAAACACACATATTCATATACCATATTCACATAGACCTATGAACTTCTAAGTCCAATGAAGAGATAAAAGGGCTTGATTTTGCTAAAATGAGGGCTCCACTTAATGAAAGAAAACTTTAAAATTCTATTCTGTTGTGAAAGGGCCTAAGAACAGAGAAAATCTTGGAAGGGCTTTTAAAAAAAGGCAAAAAACTCAAAGCCCAGGAAGTATTCATATTGTGCTTATAATGTTGTTTGCAAAGTGAAGCTTCCAACTGAGACTTTTTTACCCCATTTTTTTCTGCCATCCTTGCCTGGCTGGAGTGATGACTCAGTAAAGTAGTAATGCCTTTATTACAGCTCCGAGTGCTGCTGGAGCTCCACACAGACTTTGTGCTTTCCTCACTGGGAACCATTGGCCTCCATGGTCAGCCTCCATGGACCTTGTGGTGGTGTGCATGTGATTTATAAATTAATATGAGTCAAGCCCTCTGGCTCCTCCTTGGTCTGTATCATTATATTTTAGCAGGCTGTAAGATTCATTTTTTAAAAAATATTTAATCTTTTTGCAGTTGCTGGTGAAGCAAATTTTCGGACCACAGCCACATAACATTTTGCTGCTGGGCCATTTGCTAAAAGGAAGTATATGCATCATTTTTCCTCTCCACATTTGGGCTTCTAGCTGATTACTTTATAAATCACACATGCATTTTTCATCACCCTTTATTTTATGTATTACTCAGGCGATGTGTAAATGTGTTATGTTATTTTAGAAAATTTAATCCATAATTATACAGAAGAGATATGAAAGTTCTTCACCTCCATCGCCCTCACCCTCTTAAACTTCTCTTCCCCGGTGCTAACGACTGTTATCAATCTTATATCTGTTCTTCTGGATCTTATCTTTGCCTTCCCATGTATTTGTACATTTAGAAATGCGTTGTTCCTTTGCTCTTCAAATTTGCATTTAGAATCAGCTTCTCAGATTTCATGGATAAGTTACATGAGATATTATTTGGCATTTTGCTGAATTTATAGGTTTGGAAGTCATTGATATCTATGCCAATGAAGCTTTCTTTTACTGAGCAGAGCTCTTTAAAATTCTTTTTTTTTTTTCTTTAAAATTCTTTTTTTTTTTTCTTTAAAATTCTTAAATGAGTTTTTATAATTTTCTACCCAACAACTTTGTACATCTTTTATTATATTTATTCCTAGGTTTCTTGGATACAGTGTTATATTATTTTAATTTACACTTTTTAACTATTGGTTGCCAGCGTATGGAAATGAAATTGCTTTTTAAAAATGTGCTGATACCCACCAAAATTGCTGAAACTTTTATGAACTTTGTTATGTTTGTAGATTCTCATGAGATTTCTTTGCTAACAAATCATAATATCTGTAAATTGCTGGCTTTGTACCTTAAATTCCATCATTTCTACCTATAAATCTTTTCCCTTCCTTGACTGCTCTGACTAGGGTTCTCGTACACTGTTGAGTAGAAGTGGTGGGAGTGGCCATCCTTGTCCTATTCTTGATTTTTAAAGGCAGTGCTTCTAACTTCTCACTGTGAACTGTGTGGTCTTTACTACAAGTTTTCGATAAATTTCTATTATCAGGATAAAGAAATTTCCTTCCGTTTCTAGTTTCTAAGAGCTTTATCTTGAGTGGGTCTCAATTTTATTGAAACTTTTTTGTTTTGCAGTTAATGAAATGAGCATATGGTTTTTTTCCTTTAATCTTTTGATATAATGAATTTTTAAATATATTTTCTAATGTCAAACCATTTATATATTCCTGGGAAAACCTATTATATATAGATATGCATGTATTTAAAAAATTTTTATTTAAATTAAATTTAGTTGACACATAGTGTATTAGTTCCAGGCGTTGAATTCAGTGATTCATTAGTTGCATGTAACACCTAGTGCTCATCACATCAAGTGCCTTTGTTAATGCCCATCACCCAGTTACCCCATTCCCCCACCCACCTCCCCTCCAGCAACCCTCAGTTTGTTTTCTACAGTTAAGGGTTGCTTATGGTTTGTCTCCCTCTCTGTTTTCATCTTATTTTTTTTCCTTTCCTTCCTCTGTGATCATCTGTTTTATTTCTTAATTTCTGCATATGAGTACAATCATATAGTATTTGTCTTTCTCTGATTCATTTATTTCACTTAGCAGAATACCCTCTACTTCCATCTATGTCGTTTCAAATGGCTGGATTTCATTCTTTTTTAATGGCTATATAAAATTTTGGGAGGACATGTACATAATATTTTTCCCTCAGGAAACTGAAACCTAAAAACACTAAATGAGCAATCTAACATGACCATTGGTAATGGTGTTATGTGAAGTATTTGCACTTACTGGATTTTTACAGCTCTGCCACTTATTAGTTTATGAACCCTGTGTTCCTCTGTTCAATGGAGATCGCAACAGCCCCTATCTTATAGTTGTTCATGATGAAAAGCAACTGTGCATGTAAAATGCTTTGCACAGCCTAGCATATGGTAAAGAACTCGCTCATTCATTCATTCAGCAAATAATTGTTGCACACCTGCCATGTGTCCCAGGAGCTGAGGGCATAGTGGAAAATAAGACAGAAGAGGTGCTTGCTTTCAAGAAGTTTGTATTCTAATAGTGAGGGGACAGATAATAAATCATACAAAAGAAAATGGAAAATCAGTGAAGGATTTCCAGAATGGGAGTGGCATAATGTGATTTACATTTTAAAGAGATTACTCTTGTGGAGAATAGACTGTAGGAGGATCAACTGGAGGCTGTTATAGTCCTCAAGGCATAAGTGTAAAATGCATAAAAATGGATAATTCTTAAGATGTACGAATATAGGGACACCTGGGTGGCTCAGTGGTTGAGCATCTGCCTTGGGCTCAGGGCCTGATCCCAAGTCCGGAATCGAGTCCCACATCAGGTTTCCCTCAGGGAGCCTGCTTCTTCCTCTGCTTGTGTCTCTACCTCTCTCTGTGTGTCTCTCATGAATAAATAAATAAAATCTTTTAAAAAATGTATAAATATAATTCTCAAGGCCTGACTGTTACAGTCAGTCTTCCAGGCACAGTCAAGGACTGAGGTGGTAAGAGCAGACTGCGGAGAAGTGGGTGAGTCTGAGATATACTTTAGAAGCATAATCAGTGGGGTTTGCTGATGGATTAGATGCAGGGTGAATGTTACTTTTTTTTGTTTTTTCTTTTTAAGCTTACATTGTGTACCTGTTTGCAACTACTAGAGAGAAATAGGTGTGGAAAAAGAGAACAATCCAAGATGACTCCTAGTCTTTTTACTTGAACAACTGGGTCTTTACTGAAATCCAAATGTTTAGAGGAGGAACAGATATTTTGCCCTAAGGGGGAACATGAGTTGATTGTCAATAAAAATCAGCCACCATTATTCTCTATTTTTGGAAAGCATTCTGAGCCTTACTGTTTTCTTCTCTTTTGATGAGTCAAAATATTTATAAATTTGCATGAAGAGAAAAAAATAACATTTTTGTTAAAAATAAGTATAAAATGTAATTGGAGCTATATGGCTGACAAATCAATTTTCTTTTTATTTTCAATTATACTTTATTATTATAAAAAATGGAATATTTTAAAATACGGGGGCCATTGCAAAGTGTGCAAAGTACAGTGTTTACTAAAAGAAAGGGTATGTGTGTAAACACTTATTAATTACCACTGTCCTGAGCATTGTTCCTAAATTTATTTTTCATACCTGTCAAATAAAATATCCTCAATAAAAATTTTACAAAATAATATAGAATTATTTATAAATGTGGCTTTTTTTTATACCAAGTCCCAAATGTCACATGAAAGATCTGTTTTCCTCCATAGGACCATATATATGGAAACATATAGCACAGCCAGGGAAGCCTCTCTAATAGGCAGACACAGCTGACAGTTTACATTTATACTTTCTTCAGTGTTTCTGATGTTGGCCGGCCAAGTGTCACCTTTGAAGGAAAATTCTCTTTGACTTTAACACAGAGCACTGTTCAGTAGCTTTTTGATTGGATTATGCATAAAATTTATATGTGTGCCACTCACTGGAGATTAAGTAATTAAGATGCTCTTAATATTGCAGGGGAAACATTACAATTCTCATTATTTTAATGGACTGGCGGGCCCCAGGGATTTGATAATAGGATGCAACATCTTGCATTCCAAGTTAGCAAAATTCACAGTTTTGACTCTTTGACAACCTAACTTTGCAGTCTTTTAAGGACTTGGGTAGAAAATAAGTAGTCTCAAATCAATTCTTAGAAGACAAACCATTCTCACAAATAATAACAATTATTATTAATAATAATAATCCATGTAATGGTGGTCTTATTATTAGTGCCACTCAAGCACTAACGGCTCCAAGCCAAAGGGAGTGGTCTTTTAATCTCTGTTCTGAGAGGGGTCCCTGAGGCCCCGAGGCACTCTCAGGATGATGGCACAGCTGTCTCTGCTTTATGTGACATTGTCTTTTAGGGGCCTCACTATGGATGACTAATGAGTTTCTACAATTCACATAATTGCACTGCAGTGTTTGGACTGGAAATACACAAAGACAAATGTTTTCTTTTGTTAAAGTTATATTCCATCTCGTTCCAAAAAGAGCCTTAACTAGCATATTGAAAACAAAGCGTGGCCTGCTTTACAATCTTGAGGTACAGTTTATTGCGTCTCTGCAAATCTTTAATTGATTGTTTAAGCCTGTCATATTAGCAGTAAGTCCAGTATTCCAGTCTTCTGCCTTCGCAGATTCATCTCTCCTTTTGAGTTGTCACAAACTTCAGTTTGTTTGCGAAACAAACATGAGGTCTTAGGTACTTCAATCCTAAAGTCTGTTTAAAATTCTGTGCTTGGTAGAGAGAAAGCTCCAGTTAATCCAATAGTGCTGCTGCTCCTCGAATCTCCCAGTGTTGCCTTTGGGTCCCTCTCTGTCTAATGATGGAGCTAGTCTATTCTAGAAGAGACCTCGGTGTCTCATCTCCCTGAGTCGTCAGTTGTGGCTCTTGAAGAGAAGTGATGCTTCCCCCTCCAACACCGTGTAATACAGCATCTGCTCTGAGCTAGGCACTGTTCAGTATGCCAGGAATGTAGTAGAGGATAAAAAACAAAACAAACAGGCTTCTACAGGTAGCATCTATTCGATTGGGGGACAGCAGTCAACAAGTAAGTGACAAGGAATCAATTTTATGTGACACCAGCTAAACTATGACAAACCATCTACTGAAAGGTGGTTCTATTTTGAAAGATTTTAAATTGTAAAAGAGAGAGAGAGAGGAGAGGAAAAGAAAAAGAAAAGAAAGAAGGTAAGCTGGGTTAGCCCAAGGGAGACTCTGAGATGAGCATTTGGGCGCAAGTAGTTTATTTGGGAGGTGGTCCCAGGAAGCACGCTCAGGGGAATAGCTGTGTGAGAGAGGGAAGGAAGCAAGCCAGTCAGGGTGTAATAATGAAAAAGTAACCTCCGTGGGCAACTGGGACTCATTCCCACCATGACTTTGGGAGATTGCTTAGAAGATCTCTCAGTGTTGTCCCACCCAAGTGGTAAGGAGGCTGGGACGTTTATCTATCAACTCCTATTGTTGGCTGAGGCGTCAACTCCCAATGTGTCCACTGGCCGTTCTTCAGGCCAGCACCTCACGTGGCAGCACACAGTGGCCAAGCACTCCAGGGCAAGGCTTCAGGGGTGGGTCCAATCATGTGCAACCTTGTAGCCATGACAAGAAATTTGGATTTTATTTTGAAATAATGAAAAGCTCTTAGAGGGTTTTGAGCAGGTTGTATGATCTGGTTTTGTTTTAAATGATCACTGTGACCTCTGTCTGGGAATAAGAATAGAAGTAGGCCTGGGTTAGGAGGCTGTTGTAACAATCCAGGTGAGAGACTATTTTGACTTCGAGGAGAGAAATAGATATATTGTTATAAGAAATGTTCTTAAGATATGGGCAAGTGCTTACTGTTCAGGCAAAAGTGCTGTCTAACCGTTCATAATTAAAGGATGAAATACATAGCAAACAGGATCCAAAAATAGCTTCGGCCATTGACTAGGAACAAGATTTAAGAGTTAATAACTACGTACACACTTACAGAGCAGTAAAAAGGATAGTGACTTAAATATGCAAAAAATCAAAAGAGCTGGGACTCAGAGCAGTAATAAAAATAAAATGCAACCAATCTGAAACCTGGTGGACCAGTGCTCTCCTTGGCCAGTCTCTAGACCATGGATAACACTGAATTATTATTCGCCGGCCCAATTGCGAAGACATTTGTGAGAAATAATGTTCTTGGGTTTTTGTGCATAGGGATTTTTGCCCATTGCATACCAAATTTTCCCAAATGCTCTTTTGCCAGTACATCCGTCATATGAGATAGCTCACTCACGTCTTGACTGCGCCTTCCCAATGCTAAACTTCAATAAACCCTGCCCAAAAAACCAAGCCCAAAATGCTTTTCCCCCTCACTTACTAATTATCCTGGTAGCTTCTTAATTGCTGGCTTTCCCTTTGATCCTCTCTCCCACAGCACACTGTTCCCTAAAATGCTCCTTTTATCCTATCGGTCCCCTAAATAAAATCTTTCAGAGGCTCTTATTGCTTGCCTAAGGATAACAGTCTCCTTAGTTGGTAGTAAGGCTTACGTCCTTCTCCCCTCACCCCCACATCACAACCCTCAACCTCAGCTTGTCATGCTATACCACCCCTCTGCTGACTCTTTGCTCTTTCTCTTCCTCTCCCCTGGAATTTCCAATTGTATCTCCTACATACACACACACACACACCCCTCTGCCTACCTCCCCCAATTACACCTTCCATCTTATTTTTTAAAAGATTTTATTTATTTATTAATGAGAGAGAGAGAGGGAGTGAGAGGGGCAGAGACATAGGCAGAGGGAGAAGCAGGCTCCCTGCAGGGAGCCCGATGTGGGACTTGATTCTGGGACTCTGGGATCATGCCCTGAACCAAAGCAGATGCTCAACCGCTGAGCCACCCAGGGATCCCACACCTTCAATCTTTTTCTTAAAGCCTAGCCTACACCTGGTGCAGCCCAGCAGAGGAGATATAGCAGATCGTTAAGGTACCACAATTACAAGTTAGGTAGGCATTTATTCATTTATCGAATGCCTACTTCATACCAAGTTATGTACCTAGTGTATGAAGATGGATATGGAACATTGTTGCTGGCCTCAAGGAGCTCTGTCTGGTGATGGAGATGAATGCATAAATAAACATCCCTCATAGAACATGGTGAGTGCAAGGACTGAGATATGAACAGGGTATGGAGTTGGGCGTGTTCAGGCAGAGCAAATAGGGCCAAGGTAGAGGAGTTCAGTTTGTAGGCACAGAGCCAAGATTGAAATCAACAGAAAAAAGGAAAGAGAAAGGAAAGAAAGAAAGAAAGAAAGAAAGAAAGAAAGAAAGAAAGAAAGAAAAGAAAAGAAAGAAAAGAAAGAAAACCAGAGGTCTCAGTACCAAGGAGAGCTCCTCGTGCATTGAGCCTTTAAGGCATTCTTCACATATTTGGAAGCAGCTCAAAATTTTCTATGAGGCTGTATCCTTAGGAGCAGGAGTTTCTGGCTTAAAAGAACCCTGAGTAGACATATGCTGGATCTCTTTGTGTTAGAAAAGTAATACTTCAACGTATGAACTTGCAGAGCTTGAAAGTTGAAGGTTAGTTGAGCAATTTCCATCCTTAGAGGATCCTCTTGGATCAAATCCTCAAGGAATGGTTTTCATTCTAGATTTGAGATGAACCAAATATTTTATTGGGATTTTTTTCCTTGGCTTTCGTGGGGTTGGAGCCTGACTCCTGACCAGTCTGGATAGAACTCATCTCCCCAGCCTCTTATACTGTGCCCCTGGCAGCTGTGATGTTATTTATGAATGTCTTGCTGCCTCCACCTATCTTGCAAATGTCTAGAGTAGCACAGCCCAGTAGAGAAATATAATATGAGCCACATGGTTAACTTTCAATTTTCTAGCAGCCACATTAAAAAAGTGAAAGGAAACAGGTAAAATTAATGTAATGTGTTTAACTTAGTAAATCTAAAATATTAATTCAACAGGTCTTGACTATTAAGTTGTTAGCAAGCTATCTCACATTCTGTTTTTTCCTACTAAATATTCAAAAGGACTAGCACCTTTCGAGTTGCCATGTGTGGCTAGTGGCTGCTGGATTGGGCGGCACAGGTCTGGATGTTAACCAGCCTGTCCATACTACCTCCCCAGCCTTTCTGGCCCTTGAGCTTTCCAGATATCGTGTAATCTGGCCAGAAAGACTGTAAGAGGGGGTACGGAGCCAAGTAGTTTGTGTACTCTACTTACAAATGAGTAGGTGGTAGGTTGAAAGAATGTTCTCAAGTCTCAAAATAAATTCGTGTATCATTTTTTTACATTTCATTATTTTTTTTAATATTCAAAGAAATAGATTGTCACCCTAAGACACATTTCTTAAAAGATTATTACACAATTGAGAAATCAGATTTTGTATTAAGGGGTTGAACCAATTCGTTTTTAACAGTGAATTTCAATTATGGATGGTAGTGTTGACTTTCTCTTATGAAAGATTGAACAACAACCACTTCCTTTTTGTTAGTTACACTCCAGTTCTGTAAACTGTGTATTTTTTTTTAATCGACCTAATGGAATTAACCAGCCAGTTGCCCATGTAATATGTAGAAAAATGGATTAATGAAGGATGACAAAATACTTAGTCTGTGCAGGTATGTTTTATAATGAGGAAAACTAATCCCTCCTTTCCCTGAAAACATTTTAAAGTATGGAAAAGTCTCCTGTGTTCAGGGGGGAGGGAGTGCTGGAGATCAGGAGACTTAAATTTTAGTTGTCATTCTGCTACTACTTAAACTGTGATTCTTTTTCTTAAGATTTTATTTATTTATTCATGAAATAGAGAGAGAGAGAGAGAGAGAGAGAGAGAGAGAGAGGCAGAGACATAGGCAGAGGGAGAAGCAGGCTCCCTGCAGGGAGCCGGACGTGGGACTCGATCCCAGGACCCCAGGATCATGCCCTGAGCTGAAGGCAGATGCTCAACCGCTGAGCCACCCAGGCATCCCTTAAATTTTGATTCTTAAACAAGTAACTCAATCTGTCTACTCCTCATCCATTAAGTAAAGGGCTTGGATATCTCTGCATTCCTTCTACTCTTCCTAAGTCACGTTGACTCTGCCTCTCAAATAAATTCTGCAGCTGTTGCCTCCTCTCCACCTCACTGCGGAGTTCCTTACCTGAACCACCACAGCTTGTTGTCTTGCAATTTCTCAAGTCTTTTCTGTGCTCCATGTTGCTGTCGAAGGAACCTTTCTTTTTTAAGATTTTATTTATTTATTCATGGAAGACACAGAAAGAGAGAGAGGCAGAGACGCAGGCAGAGGGAAAAGCAGGCTCGATGCAGGGAGCCCGATGTGGGACTCGATCCCGGGTCTCCAGGATCACGCCGTGGGGTGAAGGCAGTGCTAAACCGCTGAGCTACCCAGGCTGCCCCGAAGGAACCTTTCTAATAAAAACCTCATTGTCTCATGCCTGATGTCCATTGGCCTGGCCTGCCCTTTTATCGGCTCCCTGGTTTCGGCTCCTGGGCTTCCCCCAACACACACCCCCTGTTTTAGCTTTACTGAGCTGCTGCAGCTGTCACGGTATGACACAGCTGTGGGGACTGTACCTACCAGCTCCAGCTGCTTTAACAAAACACCACGGACTGGATGGCTCAAACCAGAGAAGTTTATTTCTCACTATTCTAGAGGCAGAGAAGTCCAAATCAAGGTACTCACCAGTTTGGTGTCCAGTGAGAATCTCTTCCTGGTTCAGAGAGCTGCTTTCTTGCTGCGTCCTCTCCCACACAGCCAGGAGACAGATGATCTCTTTTGTGTCTCTTCTTAGAAGGGCACTAATCCTCTCTGTAAAGCCTCCACCCTCATGACCTAATCTCCTGCCTAAGGCACCACCTGCAAATACCATCACATTGAGGATTCCAGTTTCAACATCAAATTTGGGGTGGGGGGGGGCAGGAATCAGTATTCAGTCCTGAATAGGGAGCTCGTGGATAGACATTCGAGGAGATTTGGGGGAATAATTAGTTACTATTATAAATATGTTTAATATTATAAATTAATATTTTATTATTTATAATATATAACATATTATAACATAACATATTATATAATCATTATAAATTAATAATTTTTATAATAAAGAATTATAAAAATTTATATAGAATAAACTCAAATATGCAATCCCCTATTTTATAATGATGTGCATGTCATTTTTAAACAGCTTTAATAAGACAGGTTTTCCCTATTTGGGGACAAAAGTCTTTCCATGGAATTCTGGGAGTTCTGTACCAAATTTAATCTTTGTAAGTCAAACACCTTTGACCAAGTCAAACACCTCACTGAATCCTTGAGGAAATCACAACCCAAAAGGTAGAGTAGCTTGCTAGCAACGCAAAGCTCACTAGGTTCATCGATGAACCAGGAATCCAGACATTTCAGTTCGCTTTTATATCCATTTTTCTTTCTTTCTTTCTTTCTTTCTTTCTTTCTTTCTTTCTTTCTTTCTTTCTTTCTTTCTTCCTTCCTTCCTTCCTTCCTTCCTTCCTTCCTTCCTTTCTTTCTTTTTTCTTTCTTTCTCTTTTTCTTTTTCTTTCTTTTGCTTCCTTCCTTCCTTCCTTCCTTCCTTCCTTCCTTCCTTCCTTCTTCCTTTCTTTCAAAGATTTTATTTATTTATTCATGAGAGACACACAGAGAGAGGCAGAGACACAGGCAGAGGGAGAAGCAGGCTCCCTGCCTGAAGCATGATGTGGGACTCAATCTCAGGTCCCCGGGGTCATGATCCGAGCTGAATGCAGATGCTCAACCCCTGAGCCACCCAGGTGTCCCTAGCTTGGGTTTCTTATATAAAATCCTTGAGAACATTTTTGAGCTTCTAGAGAACTTTAGAAGGATCTGGAAAACTGTGATTGGATAGCACAATGTTGAATGTAGGGAAAACAGATCAGGAAAATGTTGTAATGTTCCATATATTTGCAATCAGTCCCTAGGATTTTTTAAAAAATCAACATATGTCATTTGAAAGGCAAAGAGTTTTAGCTGTGAATTCCTGCAGATGATTTCAAATCAGCTCATTTCCTAGTTCCTACCTTCTTATACCTTCTAAGCTTTTTGTTATTATACTTTTGTAAACATTGCATCCTTTCTTCCGAGGATGTACAGATGGATACAAACATACCACATGACAGACGCCGTACTGCAAAAAAAGCTTCAAATTGGATTAGACAGCTGGGAAGGGGAACTTGGATGGTTGGAAGAGGCTTAAGGTCCCGTCATGGATTGCCTGCCTCAGTTATGTAAATGAGTTGGGTGGTATCAGACAACCTTTTAAATATGAGTAATTAACTCTGGAAAATGAGGTCAGCAAACCCTTGAATGAGAAGAGCAATCATTTCGGTCATTTCGGTGAAGCGGGGGTCATGGACTGCAAGCATCGTGTGGACCACAACAGAATCGGTCTCTGAGTCGCATCTGTGTGCGAGGTCACTTCAAATCAGCTTGATGGAAGAAAGGCAGTGCAGAATTAGTGCTTTGATTTCAAGATAGGTAATTGAAAATATGCTTTTGTTCCTGATACTAATCCCCATCCATGGTAGCCCCTTCTGCTGCCTGTGAAAAACGGGAAGAGCACGGGCGCTAACAAGAGAGGGCCAGACCACTAAGACAGGTGTTGAGTCGTGCATCACCCTGTGTGTGAGCTGTGATCTTTCCTGGGTATGTAATTGGAGGTGGAGGGGGACACCGTGCAGTCATTTTCATAGCAATACTAAGATTTCTGTGTTCTAGCTGAAGGAAAAAATAAATTTGGAAACCACTGAAGAACATTTTTTCCCACCACCACTGGGGAAATAGCTCTAAGAGGACAAAACCTTGCCCATGTCCATGGAGACTTCCGTGTGAGCTAAGCAGCGGAGCACTCTCCACATCTGAAGGATGGAGTAGAAATCAAAAACAGTTAAATCTTAGATCTCCTGGGCATTCTCGAACTTACTTCCCCTTGTTTGGTGGCCGACCAGCCCCCTGTCTTGGCCGGGAAAACAAAACGAATCAAAACAAAAAAGGCTAGTGGAACAGATTCAAGGGACGTGAGCCAGCCAGGTGAGGTCTCGAAAGGGGAAGTTGCGACTCTCTTGTCTTCGGGTTTCTTTATGTTATGAGGGGAGAAAAAAATAGAGAATCCTCTCTGTCCTGTGAAGGGAATAGGGCAGTGATGGAAGAAGCATTTATTGCTTTATAGAGCCAGTGGTGAGTTTGAATGGTGTGGTCAGTGTGAGGCTGAACTCAGATTCTGATGGGATGATCCTCGCGGGCTGAAGGGTGCACGCTACCCACTAGCACAAGGGTTTGCACAACAGGGTCCAGCTTCACGGTTTCCTTGCTGTGTGACCTTAGGTGAGTTACTAACCTCTTTGACTTTCTGCATCCTCTTCTGTGTAGTGGCAGAAATAATAGGAAATGCATCATTGTGCAGTCGTGAGGATTAAATTAGTAGACGCACATGTGCCTAAGACGGTGGTAGAAGGATTTGATAAATGCCACCTCTGATTACGTCATCATGTCCTAATGTATAAATAGCAAAATGGTGAGATTTCCTAGTTGGTTTCATTTCTCCTACCTCATCTTATAGAAAGTATTAAATATATCAGGGGTATCCCCTTTTATGATCCCTTGCTTACTAGATACTGCTTTATTTTTATTTTAAAATAATGGACAGAGATCCAGTGGGGAGGGTGCCGTTTGGTAGCAAGCCTCCTTTCGGGTGTGTGTGAGCCACTCACAGGCACAGCTGTCCAGTGGGTCATGCCTCCGGGTCAGCTTTCTCATCTCAGCAGGACTGTGATCCGGTCATGCCTGTCACCTTCCACACTGATCACGGATGACAGAGCCCAGTACCAGTAAGCTCTCTTCCCTGCTCAGGCCAGGTTCTGTCCCTCCCTCACCTCTGCTTATCCTGGCCATTTCGTCAGGGAGGACCTCCCGTAGTCTTTCCCAGCCATGGGCAAATGTCTCATGAGTTTACCATTTCCTCTATGGATATTTTACAACTCAAAAAAGGTTGGCTTTGTACGGTCATTGGCTTTAGAAATGCTAACGAGGATGGACATTATATTTGGGAATATGGTTGTGAATAAAAGGAGTCAAGGCACACCTTTTTTTAAAATTATTATTTTTTGTTTTTAAGATTTATTTCTTTCTTTTAGAAGAGAGAAAAAGTGTGAGCAGCGACAGAGGGAGAGAGAAACAGACTCCCCACCGAGCAGTGAGCCTGATGCAGGGCATGATCCCAGGACTCTGAGATCATGATCTGAGCTGAGATCAAGAGTCAGTCACTTAACTGAGTGAGCCACCCAGGCGCCCCATTCACAACCATATGTAGAGATATAGATACATTTATGGGCACACATACATATAAAATAGAAGATATGCAATGAACTTGGAAAGAATAAAGCTAATAGAGAGCCTTGGATAAAGGAGCTACAGGTTAACAATATTGCTTCCAGTTTTTCCTATTTTAATTATTTCATTGCACTGGGTTTTTTTTTGTTTTGTTTTGTTTTGTTTTACTAATTAAACTTTTTCTATTTTCTTTTTCGATTATTAAATAATGAAGAAAGGAAAGACACGGTGGAGAAGATTTATATGGTAAATAATAGTAGGACAATAAGAGTGAGAGAAGTGACAAAATTTTAAGATGAAGAATTTATAAAATGGGCAGGTGAGGCAGAAAGTGATCATTAAAAGTTAACATTGTGAAGCATTTGCCAGTAAATAAGAGAATGCTTGGCGTGTGTCACCATATTTTTCCCTGGGGACCCTCTGGGGTAGATGGCAAATGGAGAAGATGTAACTTGAAGAAGGCAAAAGGATGAAAGGTCACAAGCCAGTGAGGGGACAGGGATAGAGTTTGAGCCCAGGACAGGCTGGCCCCAGAGTCTTCACCACAGGGCCCCTTTGTAAAGAGACAGAGTAAATGAGCTGAAGAGGATGTATGACAGAATAATTGAGGAAGAGGAAGGATCTAGAGAAAAAGAAACCTAGTGGCAGATGCCTTGGTGGAAGTGCTGGGATGACTGCAGGAGCACCACAGGGAGGACAGGAGGTGAGGAGGGACGTGGGGCGCCGGCAGGGGAAGCAGGGCACGGAGCCAAGAACTAATTATTCGCACTAATCAGTATGTGTGGGGAGGCGAAGACACTTCCATTGGAATTTAATGAATATTTTTCTCCACTTGTATATGAGCTCACAGACAGAAGCAATACGCAGGAAATCAGCTACATTCAGACATTCACTGGCTGGTCTAAATAACCGTTAATAGGTGCCTGCTCTGTGCAAAGCTCGGTGTTTGGTGTTAGAGTTCACAAAAATGGCTTATGATTCCAGATGGGAAGAAGAGAAAACGACCTCTCTCAAAAGCTACGGTTAAGGTAGTAAAAGTAGGAGAAATGCTAGACGATAAGGTCTAAGTGCAGAGAGGCAGACCTCTGATGCCTGTGCCCCTTTAGTGCAGTCGTCGTGGGGGCAAGTGGGCTTGATCTTGGCTTTGATGGAAGAGGGAGAGTTCAACAAATGGCTAGAAGTGAGGGGTACATTCCAAGAGTGGTGTCTGGAAACAGAGTCAACAGAGGTGCAAAGCTGGACGGGCCTGGTGCAGTGGGGGCTGGGATCGTAGGCTTGTTTAGCCAGAAGGGCCTGTGGGTATTTAGGACTAATGGAGTCACAGGGAGGGGCTGGACTGTCCAGGATGTTGACTTTCAGACTAAGGGTTTTACTCTACAGGTAGTGGAAGTCTCTTAACATTGGGTAATACATCAGTGTTTTGGAAGATGAACATGTCTTTGTCTATGGAAACCAGCCAAAATATCCTAAGAGAATTTCCAGTAGCAACATGTAAAGGTGGCCCCATACACCTCTGGTTGAGCTGAACATAACAGTGTTGCCATTAAAAAAAATAATCTGGGGGCACCTGGGTTGCTCAGTAGGTTAAGCATCTGCCTTTAGCTCAGGTCATGATCCCAGGGTCCTGGGATCAAGCCCTGTGTTGGGCTCCCTGCTCAGTGGGGGAGTCTGCTTCTCCCTCTCCCTGCCACTCCCCCTGTTGTACTCTCTCTGTCAAATAAATAAAATCTTTAAAAAATAAAATAAGGAAAAAATAATGTGGGGTGGCACATCCATGAAGATGTTTCCTCTTCTGTTTCCTTTCTGAAAAAGTTTTCAGAGACCCTTGGCATCTGATGATAACAATAACGGCGTAGCATTGCAGTGGAATGTTTTGTGTTCACTTGAAATTATAACTCTGAATACTGTTAGCAATATGAAAGATATTCATGACATAATGTCAACTTCAAAAATCGAAAGTTTCAGGATTGCAACTTGGTTGAACTTACACAGTTCAGACAAGAACTCTAAGGAAACCCTGATATATTGGAGATGGGGAATTGTGGAGGAATTCTATTGTTTCCTATACTGTTTAGAAAAAGACGAGTGATGAAAAGGATGAGTTGTGGCAATTAAGAGTTTCATTGATCTTTAGGACTCTTGGGCTCTTGAGCTTCCTATTGCATGAATAACCCCTAGTTATTTAGGGGTTTCTGAATTTTCTTGGGTTAGGGTTCCATAGCTTTCAACAGATTCATAAACTCCTTCATGACTCATCCAACTCTTGGGACTACTAAAATAAATCTAAAGGAACCTGAATGTGAATGCACCCAACATTATTGTAACAGCAGTAATTGGAGGACTTAAGAATTTTTCTAAGAGGTGGTAGGTTTTACAGTTCAGAAAAGATTTGGAAATAATGTGATTAAAAATATCTCTTTGAGCTAGAGTCATTTGGGTAAATTTTTTTGAATAGAATTATCAAACCTCTTTCTGTCTTTTTTTTTTTTTTTTTTGAGATTTTGTTTATTTATTCATGAGAGACACACACACACAGAGGCAGAGACACAGGCAGAGGGAAAAGCAGGCTACCCCGCAGGGAGCCTGATGCAGGACTCAATCCTAGGACCCCGAGAGCACGGCCTGAGCCAAAGGCAGCTGCTCAACCGCTGAGCCACCCAGGTGCCCCTCTTTCTATCTTATTTTTTATGAATATATTACTTCTGCATTATTCAAATGAGGTTTTAGATGTCAGAAGGAACGCCTTTTTGAAAAATGACCTCACATATGGTATATTCTTATATAAAAATATATTCAGGTTGTCTGTGTGTGTCTAAATATGTAATTAAGAAGACGTAGGAAAAATTGCTTTGACACTCTAAAGCCCTTCAGCAATGTGTGGCTATTTGCGAGGGAGGAAGTCATTGCTTATAGCTACTGAAACTTCCAGAAAATGGTGATGAGTCTTGTTTTACAATTGGTCATATAAATGGAAATCACTTACACTGGGAACCCTGACTATATTTCTGTTAAATAATTTGAGTATTACTGGAGCTGGGAAGTCCCGGGAAGTGGTTAGGGTCCATCATGTGAAATTACTGATATTTGGCCTAATGACCCACAGAGGCCATTTTATATAGTTTGAACCTAGTATGTTTCCTACTCCTTACAACCCCCTTTTTTTCCCCTTCTCATTTCTATCCCCGTTGATATATTCTTCTAAATTTCAGTTCCGTTGCTATTCTTTGAATTGTCCGATAAATTTCTACGTATGCAAATGCAATTCTAAGAAGACTTTATTTTTTTTTTTTTCTAAGAAGACTTTAAATGCAATGCAATTAGACATATGTTTGAAATGAAATGCATATCTTGACACGCATATGAGTAGCCATAGAAGAACTCTGTATGAGAAATTCTGGCTGTTTTGGTACTCCTGTTAAAGTATGAGAGTTTGGACCACTTTTGTTGGCAAAAACTCTTTTCTTACAGAATCATTCTTTTTTTTTTTTTTTTTTAGAAATACTGCACTTTATTTTTTTTTTATTTATTTCTGATAGTCACACAACGAGAGAGAGAGAGAGAGAGAGAGGCAGAGACACAGGCAGAGGGAAAAGCAGGCTCCATGCACTGGGAGCCCGACGTGGGATTCGATCCCGGGTCTCCAGGATCGCGCCCTGGGCCAAAGGCAGCTGCTAAACCGCTGCGCCACCCAGGGATCCCCAGAATCATTCTTAATTGTAACAATATCAGAGTTCCTTTTCAAAAACAGTGGCTTATAAAATCTGTCTATACATAAAACAAGGTGGGGCAGGAGAGGGGGCGGGGGAGATGGGGACTCAGAGAAAGAGAGAGAGTGAGCTGAGAATTAGTGCATGTTTTGTTGGTTTTGATGGTGCACGGATTCAAAAAGAGAACCATCTCTGCTGTTCTCTTGAAATATTGAAAAGTATACCAATTCGCCTCAAAAACATTTTCTCTCAATCTCCTTCCTTAATTCAGCATCACGAAGCCTTTCTAGAAGCTTGGCATTTTGCCTATCAGTAAATTATCAAAAAGCAATAGGATGCCAGTCTGCTGTGCCATCAAATTATCTGTTGGGTTCCTGGGTCTCTGTACTGTATTTACAGAAACAGATGGCTCCTGTGACACTTTCACCAAATGACATGGCACTTAACTTGTCTCCGCTATTGCAGATCCACATCTCTGAGAAACATGCCCAGGGATGCCTGTGACCATGTGGGTATAGCAGGGCATTTCAGGGTGGAGGAGAGAATCACTCAGTGAATTCATTTTTTCCCACTCAGTTTATAGACTACCTCAGTAAAATTCTTTATCTCACATTCAACTGGTTAATTGACATCCTTTTTTAGTTCCAGTAAAGGAGTTTTCAAAGGAAAACATCCATCATTTCTGCTCTGGGAGAGAACTTTCAGAATATTGCAGAAAACTGGCAATGAATGTAAACTTGGTCAAATATAAAAACCTGCTAAATAATGTCAAAAATAAAGATCATGAAGGTAAACTAATACTTCAGGGTAGAACTCTTGTATTCTGGAAGAATGTCTGAAAGAGTTATACATTTTCTCATTCATAGATAATATCTGATTTATTGTTGTTTAATATAAACACTTGCATGCATCAACTATGTACCAGGCATTGTTCTAAGTAACTTAAAAATAGTAGCTCATCGGGGTGCCAGGGTGGCTCAGTGGTTGAGCATCTGCCTTTGGCTCAGGTGTGATCCTGGGGTCCTGGGATCGAGTCCCGCATTGGGCTCCCCATGGGGAGCCTGCTTTTCCCTCTGCCTGTGTCTCTGCCTCTCTCTCTCTCTCTCTCTCTGCCTGTCTCTCATGAATAAATAAATAAAATCTTTAAAAAATCTTCTTAAAAATCTTTATGAAGAAGGTGCTATATTATCTTCATGTTACAGATGAGGAATCTGAAGCACAGGGGTTGACTATGTGTCATGCATATTCATAATGTGTATACACATGCATGATGATATGTAGAAGTATAAAATTTGGATAGAAAGACTGAACATTTCTGATTGCATCTGTTCTAATCAAAATTTCGATACACAATTTAGGTTTAAATGAAGACGTGTGTCTGTAAAAAAGCACATCTAAACATTTGTAGGTACTTAAAATGGGTGTCAAGGTGTAGCATGTAGAAAATCAGGTCCATGCCAGCAATGGATACACCTGGACAACATGGGAGATTGAATTAGAGGAACAGAAAGCAAAACGTGCCACTCTGACGCCATGAGTTGCCTCACCTGGTCCCCCAAATGCAACTGTGTCTTTGAGAATCATGTGTCAGGCAGGACGCTAGGAGTTAATAACCTGGTGAGTTTAAAAACGAGATGTCCAAAATTTGATTTTTGAAGACAGAGCCGGTCTTGCGGAAGGAGTAATAGCTGTCGACTTCAACTTTTCCCAACGAAAACACATCACCAGATGAAAGAACGACCTCGGAGGGCCCCCTTCTGCATGGCAGTCTGGGGGATGCTGTTTTCAGGTGGGACAAGATCCATTCTTGCCATAGAATGACAGGTTTGCTGATGGGCTTGGAGGAGCCTGCTAGGCCCGGTGCCTCTGTTTACCGCAAAATGTTTTGAGTAGCCCACTGAGGAACCAGTGTTGAAAAGTAAGAGGTCACAGTGGGAGTCGGAGCGAGGAGTGGGAAGGCAGAAGCATTTAGCATCTAATGGGGCTGCGGCTGTAGGGAAGCAGTGTGCTGAAATAATTCTGATTAGGCTCGGTCAGTCGAGCTGCATAATCAGACTCGGCGCTCTTCCATTCAGCCCTCGCTGCGAGGAACACAATCACGGTTTAAAGCACCATTTTAAGTGGTCCTCACACTGTTCTCTAAAATACAACCTTCTTTCAGGTTGCTGCTTGAACCTTCTTCGTTTTTTTTTTTTTTTACACCTGTGGGAATAGCGAACTGGGGAAAGAAGAAAAGGTTATGTTAACATATTAATGGGAAAACATAGGCACGTTTTACTTTCCAATGGGGAAGCTTAGATTTTTAAAATTCACTCCAGAGACATGGCTGGAAAATACCAAAAGGTGTAACAAGTATAAATCACACCCTGCAGCCTGCTTTCTGCTGCCAGCAGCAGGTGCGGTGGAGGTGGCTCGAGCAGCCGATTAGCTGGGACCGCTAATGACACACACTGAGCCGCAGATAGGTAGCTGGGAGCACGTCACTCTAAAGGCTTCCCTCCTCTGCATGTTTTAGGTTTTAAAAGAGGAAAAAAATAAATAAATCAGAAAATTATTTTATGCTTTGCAAGTTTCAATTATGTTAAGCAGAAACAGATGTGCAGAGGTAGGACCCAGGCAGGATTCTCTGGTGTCTCTACTTGGTTGGGTTTTAAAGGTCATGTGGCTGTGGTCATTGTTGATCTCCTGACAATATGCTTTGAAGGAGATTGTGTTACATGTTGGTTGTGCTTTTGTGAGGAAAAGCGTTACTCCGACCAGGTCTCAAGAAGTGCTGAAAAGAGCTCCAAAGAAATATGTTCCCCACCCCACCCCCATTGTTCGTGCCGGTCATTGTAATAAGCAGGGAACGGATTTTTAGGTTTGGTCTTAGGAAGTGAGTAACTTTAATTGAAAATTTTCTAAATGGCCACTTTCTGAACTTGTATCACAGCCAGTGAAGGACTTAGAAGCCTACTCCTCTGGAAGTTTTCCCGGAGAGCCTTAATGCTTGAAAAATCATCATTAGAAATTCAAGCAAAAACAGATTGGCTTAAAGATTCGTGGCAACCCCCACCACGAGGTCCTACCAGACATCCTACATTTTAGAACACCTTCCACGACTTTCTTTGGGTCTTCTGAACATGCTATGTGACTCTGATGTATTTACCCCTGTCATGAAAATACCTGCTTATTATTGGTTATTCTCATGTATCCATAGTATCTGGTTTATAAAAATCATCACAGACAACGTTTACAAGTTTTTACAGTTTGAAGAAGTGAAATACTATTTTGCCAAAGAGTTGTGAGCCACTGAACAGATTTTTCTTGCTGCTGAGTGGATCCGAGGCAATGTTTAACCTCCATTGTATTGCCACAAAGCCAGGCTGATCGCCCTGGGAGGCCCTGAGGTCTGAGCCGCTTCGGATTGGCTGTGCAGAGGACTCTAACTTTTTACTGCACATGGTCCAGCCGCACCAATGTTCAATCTGCAGAAACGTGCCAGGAAACGTAAGGTTTTCCTTTTGCTACTGGGAGGAGCCGGGAAGCAGGAAGAGAGCTCGGTTTGTGAGGTAGCGTCTGTGTCTGCTTCTGGGCAAGGGGACGTGATGTGGGCTTACTGGGACCGGTTGATTTCTGTTCTGCCTCTCGGGTATCATTTTAACGATTTGTTGAAAAACAGAAGCCAGGATTAGAATTGTAGTCCAGCCATAAAGGAGCTCTACGTTCCCTGTTCATCGATTTGGATTTATGTAGTGGGCTCATCTGGTTAGTGGAGTTCGTATCCGAAGTCAGGACCTTTCACGTGGCTTGCTGTGAAACACTTAGAAGAGGGACTTGGGTGGCCCGATGCCCATCAGATTTAGTTCAAGTATTTTTAGGCCAAATGTGGACACATTTACTAGAAGAAATGCTAGTAGGTTTATGTTTGCTGGAAGGGTACCGCAGGCAGGAGGGTGTGTTGCCTTGTAATCTCGATATGATTCATCATCCCTTGTATAGATACCTGTTCCATTTTCATATTACCTGACAACAGCTTTCCAGAAAGGGCTTCTTCACCCTTATCTGCTGCATTCCTGTTGTTGTTGTTGTTTTTTATATTGTAATGCAATACTGCCTATGCACGAAGTGTGGCGTAAGCTTCACCAATTTGCCTTTTGGATTAAAAAGATTCTGTTGTCATTCTTTCTGTGCTAGCTTGAGAATTTTCCCCAAGTTTTCTGTGTTAATTCTGTATTCCAGAGAGTTGAGTGGTCAAGAGGATGAGAAAAGGTGGATTAAGGGCACTTTTTTTTTTAAACGCCAAAATGCCATAATTGGATTTGTTAGCTTTAGCTCATGAAATATCTTCAAAGACCACCTGTGAGATTATATTTAGCGTCAGCCCGTTTTTTTGAACCTCATGAAATTAAACACAGCGTGATTATACTCACGCAACAGAACTTTGCATCCTTGAAAACACCCCTCTAAATCCCCGGTATCTGACTTTTATTGCAGCTGGACCCAGAGCAAATGTACTGAAAGACATTCCTCTGTTTTCCTAGGCCAGCTTTCTCTTTTCTGTTCATATTTTCCATCGACGGTTGTAAAAGAGCATGAAAGTCACCATAAAAATAACTTGTGTGTTTTTATACAGTGCTTTTCAGTTTTGCATGATCTAGTTTGATCCTCTTAACCATCTTCTGTAGAAAGGACAAATCTTATTATCTGTTTTAAGGATGAGAAAAGTGAGATTCAGCAGCATGCCCCAGGCTATGAAGCTAGGACTGTGCAGAGCTGGGGTCTGACACTGGCATTCGGACCAGTGCTCTTTCCAAAACCCTGTGTCGGCTCCGTGTGCTTGGTGTTTGCTTTAATGATCAGACTGAACTAAGCCTTTAATAGGAAGGCTCTGGCAACAGCTGGTGTTAGGTAGATTAAAATCAAAGCCCTAGGTTGGAAAGTGGAGTAATCAAGAGAGGGTGAGAAAAGAGAGAAAAGATCCCAAATAATGGAATGATCTTAAAAGAATTGTGGGTTTGGGAACATGATTCATGGGGCTCATGCTTCCTTCCTTTTTCTCTGTCAAAACAAGCCTCTATCCCTTTTTTGCTTCTTTCCCTTATCCCTGGTTCCTTTTGAGGAATTTGCTATGCTTGTCACCACAGGCCACTGGTCATTACCATAGGACTGTAGGGCACCTTTCCCAAACTTGATATTTACATCTCATTTCCAGAAAATGAACTATCAAATCTGTAAATCTTCCCTTTATATCACAAGTGGCCTCGTTCTCATGCTTACCTGAGTTGGAGAATAACATGGATTTCTGCTGCTAACAAGTCACGTTCACTGGCCATGACTGCCTTCTTTCTGTTCTGGATTTTCTTACTCTATAAATAACTGTGCTCTTGTAGTTTAATTCTGCCACTTTGTCAACCTACTTCTCTCTGACGTTTCTGACTCTACTCTGGTCTTCATGGTTTCTTTCATTTTTCTCGGGAACTCTCATTAGGGAGACTGTAATGTATAACAATAGTTTGGCCCTGAAATTCAAAGGAAAACTGAAATGCTTTTCAAACCTTGGACCCGACTGGAATCCTTGCTACCATATCTTTGGTGTAAATAAAGTTGTAAGGATATATTCTTCTCTGCTTCCTCCTTTAGCCCTCAGAGTGTCCTGCTTGCTTGCTGGAAACTCTTTGTTAGCTACAGGTGTCTTTGGTACCCCACATACCACTCAAGCCAGATCTGTTCATCCTGTTGGATAGGAGACCTTTGAGCACTCAAAAAGTAGAAGTTATTAGATGTATTATCTTTTTGTGTTAATTTTGCAAGTTTCATCCAACACATCGCATATGTTTGTGTAGCTTTTTGCACCTGTATGTGCTTACCTGTTTTTAAATGGACATTTATTAGTTGCGTGGGGGGGGGTTACTATTAAAATTATAAAAAGCATTTATTATGGCTCATAATTCACATTGCCCAGACATCTCTGAGTGATAATAAAAAAAGACTCTAATGATGATCTAAAGATATGAGTAGCACACCCAGCTATCAAATCGCATGGAAATTTCTCCCCCTCAAGGTTAATGCTGTTACCAGTCTTATGTATACTTCCAGAAATACTTTCCATGCATGTGCTAGCCAAAATTGATCTTTGAATATAACATCTCAAGTTAATATTATAATGTGATCGCTATGGAATTCATTCATTTAATAGATATTTAGTGATGTCCTCCGTGTTAGGCATTGTTCTAGGCACAGTGTGTCTAGCATGAACAAAGCAGACAAGACTTCTGTCCTCATGAAGCCTAGGTTCTAGTGCATGAGACAACACATAAAGTAAATTAATAAAATATGTAATATGTTGAATGATGATTAGTGCTACAGGGGAAAATAAAACTGCGAAAGGAGATGGGAGTTGGTGTATGTTGCCATTTAGACAGGGCACAGAAGGTGGCCCCAGCTATCGAGAAGATGACATGTGAATAAAGCCCTGAAGGAGATGAGACAGTGAGCAGTGCAAGTATTCAGAGGAATTGGAGCCCCATGGTAGGACCTCAAGCTCAGAAAAAAAATTTTTTTGAATGTCAAGATGTATTTTTTTCCTGTCGCCCAAAATGAAGAAGAGAGAGATAATTTATTTAAAGTAATAATCCATGAATAAAAGTCACGTATCACTTCATTTATAGAATAAACGAATTTATTATTTGTTCTGCAAACAGTGGGAGCCAGATAAAGAAGTGAGAGTACTCCCATGCACCTAGAGAAGATGCCATGGTCCCAGAACGCCATAATCCAAGATCTGTCTGGTTACACATGCCTCCTTTACCTCTGGTCCTGAGGTTGCCAGAAACTTTCCTAGGGTGGATGAAAAAACTAACATAACTTCCTCCTTTTCCCACTAGGGCCGTTTCCAGAACGTCCTCTTTGAGTCGTGGTGGGTACCACCACCTTTCTAGAGACATGGACTTGGGCTTGAATGTAGCCACCTCCTTTCTGTTTGGTGAAGTCAAGTCTGTTTTTATTTGTTGGCAATCAGCACTCACGGGTTAGGCTTGCCTAGTATGTGGTATATGATTACAGTAGCCCAGTTAAAGGTAAAAAATAAAATACTAAATTTTATATACACACAGGAGTTAAAAAAAAAACAATGAGCATTGCTTTGGTGCATGTGGACTTATGAAAACAGGATAATAATTTATTTCAAAGATGTTGTGTGCAGCCCTAGAGGCACTTCATTAACTCAAAATGCAAGCAGGTTTGTAGAGGTTACTGAAAACCAAAGATGTTGGCCTCATCCCAGACTTCTGTACCTAACCCAACCTGTCCTCCCCCCAGCCCCATTCCGAGGGAGGCTTTCACTCCACAGTCATCTGGACTGTAATGTAGTACCTTGAAGAGTGGCAGGTGTCTTTACTGAGAACTTCAATAGAACCCATCAAGTCATTGTACTTTGGGAGAGTAGTGTTAAAACAAAGACACCAGATCCAAAATGGAGTCACTTATGCTATGTCTCTTTTTGCCATACCACGGCTTCATGATAGTTTTGACTCTCAGAAATGGAATCTTAAGCCAGTCAATCAGGAATCACCTGATCAGCACAAGTGAGGAAATCTGCCTGTTAGACCCCTGCCATCTCCTAAAGGAAAGGGACCTTGCAATAACCAAACTGCGGTCGGCCTAGTATAACTTCTTTGTTTCAACCTTTCATTTTATATGGCTCCTTGGAGCTCCATTCTGTCTGCTAGATTGGATGCTGGCTGATTCAAATCGATTTTTCTTCAAATAAATTCTTTAAAAACTTTTAAATATGCCTCAGTTTATCTTGCAACAGTAGTGTACTTACTGATCTAACCTCAACCAAATGCGGTGTGTTTGACCTTTTCTGAAGATGGTCTGATGGGAGGGAACGTATTAGTATTGACAGGAGAAGGATAGAAGGGAAGACTTAAAAGTAAAAAGATACTTTCTTAGAGTGGGAAGTAGCTCAGATAGGGGACTACAGTTAGATGAAGAAGAAGGATGTGATTAATAATTGAGAGTGGCGAAACTCTACCCAGGTACCACCTTTGGATCAAGCCACTAATGTCTGCTGCTCTGAACCATTGCAGTAGCCTCTTATGTGGCCTTCCTGTCTCAACTTTGCTCCTCTTCAGCCTGTTCTCATACAGCCAGATCCAGCCTTTGAAATGGGACTCATATCATGTTACTCCTCTGCTCAGAATCTGTCAGGGTGGAAGTCCAAGGCCTTGACCCCATGCACCAGCCCTAGGTCATCTGGTCCCCCATTCCTACTCTGCCATTCCTCCTCTGAAGCTCTTCTCCTCCTGCTTACTCCCTTCAGCCACCCTGATGCCTCCTTGCTGTTCTCAAGCATGAAATTTTCTACCCCAGGGCCTTTGCATTTGCCTCACTTTGCCCATAGAGCCCTTCCCCAATGGCTCCCACATTCACATCCTGAAATCACACCATCTCAAGGAGGTTTTTCTCTGACCATCATATTTAAAATTGCAGCCCTCCCCATTTCTGTAGTTCCATACTCTTACCACACTTCATCTTTTCATTCTAATATATTATATTTATTTCCTTATTTATTTTGCTTACTATTTGTCTTCATCCCTAGGATATAAGCTACATGGGAGCCAGGATTTCTGCCTTTTTAAATTCACTGCTACCTCTGCCACCTAGGACAGTGCCTGGTATCTACATACTAGTGCCTAGGACAGTGCCTGGTAATCAGTGACTATTTGTCGAACAAATGAATGAATTGGGGAAGTTAAACTGGGGAGAGAGAACTTGCTTCCTTTAAACATAAGGAATGTCTGGGGATCGATCACCCAATAATAAAAACAAACAAAGTGAAGAGAGTTTGTTGTCTACACAGTCCGTGCCTCCTGACAGGCATGTTTCCTGGGTGTGCCAGAGAGTTGATTGAGAAAGAAAGGCCTTGGATGCCTCCAATGTCATGCTTTAATGCAAATGGTGCTAGGAATAGCAATGAGAATAATGAAAACAAAAAGGAGGTGGAAATTGAAAATGGTTGTTTTGCTTACAAAGTAATGATTTTCAAAGCAAAGGAACTGAATAGGAAATAAATTAACAAAAACTCTGTGTCTCTGAAAATGCAAACTTCATTTCCATTTTGATCTGTGCGATTTTTTCAAGCTCAGTGATCCAAGGTCAGAGGGCACTTGTATTAGCATAGACCTTGCTTTGTTAATTCACCTCTGACTAAACCTCTCAATTCCTTTTTATGATGGTGGCGTTCCGATGACAATAAAACCAAGCTCTTATAACACCAGAAACATTTATACAGCACTTAGACAATTCCTAAATGAATTGTCCCCCCGAGACCTTAAGAGATAGGTCAGGATTATTAACCCCATTTTGTACACAGACAGGAAGTAATTTGCCTAATGTCACCTGGTAAGCTATTGAATTCATAACTTGATTGCTTTATTTAGAAATAATGGTTCATTTAATACAGGTCATGTTGCATTAAAGATGACCTCTTTTTAAATGGACAGCTTCGTATTTGGACTTCCCTTTAGTTAGTGACCTGGAACTAATAGTATTCCAGATTTCCATAAGACCACTGTCTCCAATTCTCAAGTTGGGAGACTGATCTGGACAACTGAAAGATCTGACACTCCCAAACCCATTTTGGGATTGACCAGGACTGGACCACTCTGCTCAGATACCACTATAGAGAAATCTATCATGGAAGGCTTATCATTTAAATCCTATTTGACTTCTTTGCTTTTTTCTTTTCCCTTCCCTTCCCTTCCCTTCCCTTCCCTTCCCTTCCCTTCCCTTCCCTTCCCTTCCCTTCCCTTCTCTTTTTTTATGTTCATAAAGTTCCTTTTGGTTCAAAAGACCAGTACAAGCAAAATTGAAAATCAGTGCTTGCATAGATAACTAAGAAATGGTGAAGACAGAACCTTCTTAGGATGCCCCGGGTGCCAGTCAATAAATATTATGGGAACCACAGGATGAACATCACCAAAGCTAGATCAGAGTTGTATTCAGAACCCATTTTATTTTTATTCAGTTGTGGTTCATTCCTTTTGCCTTCCAGAGCACTATTATGAAAAGGCGTCCAATTGAGTTCAATGAGCATGGCAGCTATTCAAGAAGCTGCGAGGAGAAATAAAAGTGTGGGGGCTCCTTGTGCGTTCATGTCTGTATCAAGAAGAGACTGAAAAACTGGAGTATCTAAAGAGGATTTTGAAAGAATGACTTACCAACTTTGAAAGATGATAGTAAAAAAAGAAAAAAGAAAAAAGAAAGAATGCCTAGTCTTTATCCAAATGTTTGAAAGTTTTTCAGATCTCATATCATCTTTGTAGTAAGATTTATTTAGTGCCAACAATAAAAATGCAAATTATTACTTCTAATTTTTTTAAAAAAGATTTTCCCCTCCTTTTTATGGTAAATGTATTCATTCTTTTTTTACTGTTGCTAAATCTGACTTACTGCATTTTTATCCCTTTCTCTACAATCCGACATATTATTTGTGGCACCTGTGAGGAAGATGAACTATAGTTTTGATATTAAGGGAAGTTTCATTGGGCGTTTATAACACTGCTTTAAATATCAGAAGAATTTGGCAGATGAAATTTATGAACGCTTTTGTACCTAAATCTGTTCAGGCCAAAGTGTATATCAATAGAGCAATAACTATTAGGTTTTGAACCAAGTCAGATTAAACATTAGAATGAAGATCTTTGTAAGGCTAAATCTCAAAAAGCAAAGGTGGTAGAGACCTCTGCAAATCAGCCTGGATTCCCAGGACCTATAAAACCCAAGGGACTTTGGTAGTTTGTAATAAAATATAGCTAAAGCAGGCTTGAGGGCCTTCTTCTGGCTCTCTACATTGCATTCTTAAGGTAATTTAAGCAGAACAACAAATTGAGAGAGGTGAATTGTATAAATGACAACCTGGTGAAAAGGTGAATTGTGCAAACTATATGGATCAAGTCCATACAACTTCTCTGAACTTTGAGAGAGAGTCTGGAATGTGCTGTGTTGTTCAGAGGTCAATTTAACTCACTACACAAAAGCTTGATCTGTTTTACTCCTATTTTTATCCAGAATTTAAAATCCAGAAATGCCTGTCACCTACTTATTGAATATTAAATCTGCATAAATTAAAATAGTGAGCCCTTTGGCAAACTTGATATACAAAAGGTGTTCCTGTTATTACTTTATGGATCCTCTATATATCTGCTCTTGGCACATGGCATTGTGCACATCTGAATTTTTTCCTCATTCAACAGTATATATGATCATCAATAACCATATTTTAAAGGAAGTAGTGGTATGTATTTGATTCTTTGTTCAAGTTCTTAAATATTAATCAAATTAGTGCACCATTTAGTTACATGTCCGACTGTCACCTTTTTGTTAATGAAAGATGCCTAAATAATCATATTTTGTGAAGTCTTATATACTTCTTCCTTTGATAAATAATTCAGCTGTTTTTCCTCCAAAGTATCTGCTTTAAATAGTATTGATAAAGTGTAGACAATTTAATTTGCTAGCCTTGCAATCTGGTGACTCTCTTTTAATCATATTCAGCTTCATTAGTAGATTTTCATAATAGAACCTTAAGAGACTATGTTTTGATTAACACTAAAAAATTAAAATTTGGCAAGCTCTTTATAATTTCTTATCTGATCATGATAATTCTTTGATATGTTAAATACTACCTTTCATCTGAGAGCTTCAAAGACTTTCACCAATTTTTAAAAATTTTTTCAAAAAGATTTTATTTATTTGAGATAGAGAGAGAGAGGGAGTATGTACAAGGGAGAGGGTCAGAAGAAGAGGGAACAGTAGACTCCTCACTGAGCAAGGAGCCTGACTAGGGGCTCAATCCCAGGACCCCAGGATCATGATGACCTCACAAAGTGGTGTATTTCATGGTTTAACCATCATTATCCTAGAGACATTCTTTTATTTTATTTTTTAAAAGATTTTATTCATTTATTTGAGAGAGAGAGCAAGTGCGAGCACAGGTGGTGTGGGAGCAAGGGGCAGAGGGAGAAGCTGCCTCCCCACTTAGCAGGGAGCCCAAAGTGGGGCTTGATCCCAGGACCCCAAGATCATGATGTAAGCCAAGGGCAGATGCTCGACTAACTGAGCCACCCAGGTGCCCCCCTAGAGACCTTCTTCACCAAGTTGCTGATACTGTGGTCCAAGCCCACCTGCACTAGAACCTTCAGGGATGCTTTGTTAGAAAAGTGGATTTCTAGGCCCCACCTACACTTACTGAATCAGATTCTCTCAGAAACTATTTTCAACCTTCCCCATGTTCTAGGTACAGTGTTATTTTATATGCCATCAAGTAAATCCTCTATATTGGTTTGGTTTGTATCTAGTCAACTTTTCTCAACCATCTTCCTTTATTCATTGACAGTTTTACTAGTCTCCTTTAAGCTTTTTCTTCCCTGAGCAAAATAAACACTATTTTAATTGTGTCTAATAGGACTTATTTAATAGCCTCTGAATACACTAATAATTTATTTTTTTTTTTAAGTAGGCTCCATGCCTAGCATGCCTAGCATGCCTAGTATGCCTGCATGGAGCCTAACGCGGGACTTGAACTCTTGACCCTGAGATCAAGACCTGAAATGAGATCAAGAGTTAGACATCAACCGACTGAACCAACCAGGCACCCCTGAATACACTGATATTTTAAAACTAAATAGATTAAACTAGATTGTAGATACAGAAAAAGAATGGATGAAGAAGAGATTTAATATAAGGTTTCTTTTATATTCACGACATGCTGACTCTATTAGATAGGACAGAACTAGCTGTTGTAACAAAACCCCAAATTGTAGAAACTTCACTGAGTTAGAATTCCTTTCCAATTCAGGTATCAGTCCCCTGCTGGCCATGTAGACCATTTGTATGAATGGAAGGATCTCTATTTGTCACCTTTCAGGGACCTGTGTTGATAAGGCCAGGCCGTATTACTTTCAGAGTCACACTGGGCATCGGCATTCAGCCAGCAGTAGAGGGATGAGGAGTGGGAAACACACATGCTTCTTAAACATCTGGGCGAGGAAGCTCCCTTACATCCCCGGTCTCACCTAAGTAGAAAGGGAGCTGGACAGTAGAGTCTGGGCGGGGACCTCTTCCCCCTGGCCACTCTGCACAACAGAGGGGGCATGGCTTTTTGGTAGACAGCTATCCATTACTGCACACTGGAATTCTAAATTCTATTTATAGTTAGAGTATTGTTCCTAGTAGACCACGAAATATACCATGTATGTACTATAAACTGTTACAACAGTGCATGTGCCAGCTTGATTGCCACTGCCCTGACGCATAGTAAGATGACATATGTCCAGCATGCTGTAGACGAGTGTAGTTTGCTCACTATTAGATGTTCACACCAGTCTGCAAGGTAGCAAATGATGATGTGACTTGAAACAGTCTTGAGCTCCTGTGGGTGGTCAGTCTTCAATCTGTTTAATTTGATTTATCAAGGGACCAGTGGTTTCACTTCTCTGAAAGGTCAAGCATGACACATAGGTTTACCTGCAAGTTTCTGATCAGAGAGGATCCCTGCCCTGCTCCCACCCTGACATGACCAACTCCTGGAGTTGGTCCCAAGCCCCAGCAAGATTCATAGTCTTGCAAGAGTAAGCTGCACTTGGTGCTAAACTTGGGGCTGGAAGTTAGGACCCAGTGTCCCTGGAACCCCAGCCAGCCAGGCTGTGGGAGACGTGGCTTTCTGGGTGCCATCCCACTGAGGTACTAGATGAACCTGCTCTATTCCAGACCATACTCTTTGCTTTTTGGAGTGCATTTTGTTTCATAGGCTGCTGAAATGAAGAGAACTGGGTTTCAAGATGATTTTGGCTTTTTGCCCTGCCAAACTGAATTAGGATTGCTGGATGACAAGCATGCCCAGAGAAACCAAAGATAAATGCCAATTTTAATAGGCTTGTTTGTTTATCCTTTTCTCTCCAGTTAATAAGTATGAATGGACCCCAAATTCAGTCCAAGGATCATGTCAAAGGCAGGAAGTTAAGAAAAAAAGAAGAGTTTGGGGGTTGGTCTATGATTTTGATACTACTGAAGTTTTGTTAAGACCAAAGATTAAAAATAAGTTTGTAAACTGTCATTAGTCTGTAACAATAAAAGCACACTTTTGCATGCTACCTAAACACATCAGAGTGCAGCTGTGTAAATCTATTGTTACATGTAATTTTTTCAAAATTGATGTTCTAAAAACTATTTCTCAGCTGTATTGCTTTTTTTTAAGAGTGCAAACAGGAAATAAAATGGTCACAGTTGAAAACGGAATTGGCTTGAGGGGTCAAATGTTTGATATTTTAATGTGATCTGCCCTTTGCCAGATCACCAGTAAAGCCAGTTTTTAGAAATCTACCTCACAGAAACCAAAGAGTAATATTGGCATTTGTAATGTCCACACGGTTGTGCAGGACAGTATAAGCCAAATGAGATTTGGAGTGTTTTTGTGTGCTATTCCTTTTTACCTGGTAGTATTTGCAATAAGAGATTTCCAATTGCATTGAATGCTATAGGTTCTTATTTTAAACCAAACCAGACCAAACCAAAACCAAAAAATCCTGCAAAAAATTCATGCCAGTCAGTAGTTGGATTTCCTTTGGATCAATTAGGAAATTCATTGTTTTATTTTTCCATGAGTGGCTAAGACAAGTATTCACTTACTTGGATTATTGAATTTTTTTAGTGTTAGACTTAAGCACCACTGAATCACTTTTATTGTAATTGGTTTATCGTCTGTACCTTGGCCTTTGGGTTTCTTCTATTTTTTTTTTTTTTTAACCTGGATGTTATTTATCTTTTCTGAAGGCTACTTTTAAATTACATCAGATCTCATCTTGACCTTTTGACTTAGGCCTGGTTTTGTTTAATAGGATAAGTTGATTGTATTTTGGTTAAAAAGAAATTGAATTGTTACTTTGTTATTGGATAAATAATCCTTAGCAATGATGTATTACCCCATTCTGTCAACCTAAACGTGTTTCAGAGTGATGAAAACCCATTGACACAGTTGTCAAAGCAAGAGTAATGAATGTAACAAAAATACATTCCCTAGAAATGTTTGGCGTAATTGCTGACATGGCAATACAGTGAATAGGGAGGCTTTTGGTGGTCTTTGCAAAGGCTTGGGGGTTTGAGTCATCACAAGGAAGTTAAAAAGGGGGCTGTGCACTATCGGTGATACAGCAGAGATGAAATGGTTTTCCCACATAATGTCTACCAGAAACCACACCTATGCAAAATTACACGTGTGTTCTTGGCATTTTGCCCAGAATTGAACTATATACTAGAAATGATTCAAGCTTATCAAAAGAACCACATTCCCCTTTGACATCTCTTTAAAATTTATGTTCAAAAACACCTTCTTCCATACCGTACCCAGTCGTTTTTTCAGACCTGCCTCTTCCTTTATTGATAAAGGGTCTGCTTGGCAGAAGGGCTTGGGGGTGACAATTCAGGGAGTGTCGCTGACCATTGGAAACTGTGGTCCGCGGAGGGGGGTGGCACCAGCTGGGGCTGTGGGGGCTTCCCCCTGAGAACTGAGAAGTGCCCCCTCCATTTGTGTGCATCCCTTCTGCAGGTTTCAGCCCTGTGGTCCACGCTCCTGCCTCCCAGACCCTACTACTCTTGGCTTCCTCCATGCTTCCCATCCATCAGACCTGGGCCACTCTTTCCAACAGCTTCCTGCCCCACTGCCCTCCCCGTAAATCTCAGTAGCCACTGCTCCCCCCTCCGCCCCCAGGGTCATCCTGGCCTTTCTCAGAAGCCATGGGAGGAGGTAGGAAAGGCGCAAATTTTGGATTCAGACAGAAGCAGAATTGTATTACAGATACAATACTTGGGAGTCCTGTGAGCGGGGTCATTTACTAAACCTCTCCATGCTTCAGTTTCTGCCTCTGTCAAAGTGATCACGATACTTAGAGAGTTGGTGTGTCCCCTGCGATCGGTATATCACCAGGTCTGGGACCTGGTAGTAGCGCATAACATGTGAGTTCCCTTTCTCTTACAGGTAAAAATTATGGCAAAATTAATTCTTTTGGACTGTGTCTTTAGTTGATTCTCTTCCCAATATTTAGCTGTTGCCTCCAGTTCCCGTGATAGAGATTTTCAGCGTAGCCAATAGCCAATGTGGCATAGATGCCGCAAACATGAGGAGGGGTACCAAAATAATTGGGGGTGAAGGTTCCCTTAGGGCTTGGCCCAGCGAACTGAACCACTTTCTGAATGTCTGTGGATTTTGCCATGTGCAAAAATTTGCTTTAGAAGACACTTTAAGAAGGAAGGAGCAGGCTACCCTTTTGAGTTGCAAATTTGCTTTCCCTTGATTATTTGAAGGTGAAGCAAGGTGGTTGTTTTGGCCAGCAACCCAGGAATGCTACAGTCCGCTCTGCCTTTGAGGTTCCCAAAGGGGATACTTGTAGTAGGGACACTGACAAAGCAAGACAAAGTTACAACTTATTATTAGCTGAGGCTTTGGTCTTGAGTCCCAGTGCAGTGCTCCATCACTATGGGCTAGAAGAAGTGACAGTCTCCTTTCCCCGAGTGAAGTTGGTTTGAATGACCTGGAAGCAAAGTACTCCACGAGACAGGATCTGAGTCCTTAGGGCCCAAACCAATGTCAGACATTAACCCTGTTATGGGAAAGAGAAAGACTGAGCCAAGGTCCACATCCAGTAACAGAAAAGGGGAAGGGTTTCTCTCTTGCCACCTATGGCACAGGGCTAGGCCATCTGCCTCAGGTGCTGGGCGGAGCTAGAAGCAGAACCAAGCCTCCTTGGGGGAGAGAGATGCTGGAAAGATGGAGAGATGAGTAGGTGGAGGGGGGAAAGGAGACAGCATCCACATGCTGACCTAATCAATATTCACCTGGAAAGGTGCACTCATATACTACTCCTTCGTCCTCATTTATATTTATTCAGTGTATTGACAGATATATAGTAAGTGTTCAACATTTGTTGGATTATTATTGTAGACATGACTTAAGAGTCTTGCAAACTCTTTCTTACACACCTCTAAAGAGTTTTTCAAACGTGGGAACTAAATAACAAGGAAAGAAAAACCTTGATTACTCCAAAATTGGTTTTAATTCCAAGGAGGAATCATTAACCTCAACAACATTTTTTTTTTGTCCTGATGAAATAGCATTGCATCAGATCCAATGAAAATCTATTAAAAAAAAAAAAAAAGAAAATCTATTGAGTGGTTTTACATGTCATTAAGATAAAGCTTTTGCAACACAGAAAATATTTTATAACGCATGCATAAACAAGGACATCTGAGATGATTACACATCTTTTTATTTTATTAATGGAATCACTTTGCAATTCATAGTTGTCTTAATATTTCGGTGCAGTCGAGGGTTCCTGAATTGACACTTGTTTCTCTTCTCTGAAAGGTTTTTCAGAGGTCTGATAGTATGGCTTCTGTTTCTAAAAATCCAAAGTCCAAAAAGCCACAAATCCTCCCTTAGAAAACCCTGGGTGTCATTGAATTGGTTGTCTAAAAGAAGAGAAACCTAATGTGCTCAGCTGCAATTGTCCTATGCCGTCTCCATGCTGTCCTTTTCTGGCTGGTTCTCAGCTGGAATATTTGCAAAGGAGACATTCAGGCTGAGGATTGAGGAGCTGGAGCTGGTTAGGCTCCGGAGCTGTCCATAGCTGAGCCTTTGTCACCGTCCAGGTGGGGCTCCTCCCCTCTTGGCTGCTCCTGCCATCGCTCTATGACCCTCATTGAGAACTTGGGGCCTTTCTACCAAATGAAAAATTTTAAGAATAACAACAGTAATAATGAGGCCACAGCAAGGAAGTATTTTAGCCATGTCATATACATGCATTGCAAAAAACCTTCCATTCCCTAAACTGGAAAGAGGGAACAGACAAGTTGCTTCCGGCTGGGTTGCATGAAGGGAATGGCCACCAGAGTTTCAGCCAACTCTCTGCTGTCACCTTTGATTGAAACCAGCAGAGATGTGTTTTGGCAAATCTATTCATGATTTGTCTTTCCTTACAGGGCTCCCCAACTTGGCAAATTGAGTTTCCCATCAGGGAGTCTGTTGAAGTTAATGTATTGACAATCTGCTGTGATTGACGATGAATGTCTCATTAACATTTCCCCCACTCTTTGACCCCCAGGGCAATGCTAAGAAGACACCTGGTTTAAAGAAATAAAAGGACGACTTCTTCAGACAGGAAGAACTTCTCCAAAGGTAAGGGTTTGCCTTCTGAAAAGGTTTAAATTAGTAAAGAAGGGAATCGTACCGTAAAATATGATTATGTAATATTATTGCCATCATTAATACTTTTCAATCCAAAAAGTATGATGAAAGACGGGGAGCAGGAATTAGAGATGCAAAAACATTAATCATACTGCTTGTCAAAGGGGACGGATCGAATACATAGGAAAGATAAGCCAGCCCTTCGCGTCCTTCCATAGTAATGAGATTTCTGTCTCACTAAGTCATGAATCACAAAGTTCAGAAAATAGGCAGAGTGAAGGTACTGCTAGTAAACAATATGTTTCTGAAGGAGTTGAAGATTTAAAATGATAAGGAATCATTTACGAGAAAAGAGTTTTCTTTTTGATTCAATCGGGTATCAGAACATCTCCCGAGAATATACTTATCTGTACATAATGTTTGTTGTCTCACAATGAAGCCAAATAATATAAAAGTCTGTTTGGAAAGTTTAAATACTACTTTGATATGTGCTTTCTGCTTTGTAAATCAATTGCCCCGAGCCCCCACTGCCTACCCCTTTCCCGCTTATGTCACTTAGAATTATCAGCTCTAGAACAGACTTTGCCAGGCCTGTGATGCCTTCTGAAAAGCCAGCTATTATAGTATTGAACTTGATGAAGAATATCTTACTTGGAGATCTGGAACATAGTTCAGAGACCTCTGTCTCATAAGAAATTTATGAGAGCGTGATTGTTCAGACATTTAGTCCTCTACTCTCATAGGTTTTATTTAACAAATAAACTCTCATGGGCTTTAATTATGAAAACAAGATTGTCTGCAAGATTTGGAAGTAGGAAAATCTTGCAAGCATGTTGTCTCTTGCCCTTGAGAAATGCTAACATTAATCCATTCAGATGTTGTTTTCTGCTTAAGAGGAAGTGATTCACGCCTCAGTTGAATTTGCTCCTGTTGTGTTGTATAAAAACTGATCTCATGTAACTAATTCTTCTGGTGCTTCAAAATACCCCCAGAAACCCCCAAGTCAGTAGCCTGAAAACCAAGAACATTGCTTTGTAAATCAAGTCACACACGTTTTGTTCTGCTTTGAGGAGTTCTTGAAAAGTGAAAATTAGTAAAGACTAGCAAAATTGCTGTCAAATAGTTGCAACCAATACCAAAGAGCCTTCATTTTGTATAAATGGCTCTTCCACTAGAAACTCCCTTAGTTAATGTAAAATAACTTACTTTTAATGTTTTAATGATATATATATATATACCTCTACAAGCCTCCTCCAACTGGTGTCCTTAATTCATAAAACAACACCTGCAAGGTCAAGCTAAGCAAGAGTAAGACCCAACACCTGCAAGGTCAAGCTAAGCAAGAGTAAGACCCATCCGTTCTGATGGGGACACAGAAGTCTGGATCTACCAAATCACAGTTGTTGGGAATTAGGAATTAGTAGTAATGATGTTAAATAAAGGTGGCCTACGGTAAATCACTAGTATCTCAGTGGTATATCATGGCAAGTCCTTCTGGAGATTATATATCATGTGACACCGAGGAGAGGTAGGAAGACAGCAAGGCCAGGAGCTTATTTGTAAGTGGTGATTTCTAGTGAAAGGGGGAAGATACATGAAGACCAGGCAAGTGGAGGAGTGTGTGGTGTCCTTGGAAGGTGGCAGGGGTGGAGCTCAGTAAGGACTCCAACACTTTCCAGGGCATTCTCAGGTGGTTGCTACAGAAGTTTGCCTGGCTAGTGGTGCTGTTGCTCTTTCATGCATTGTGTGAGAGTCAGTTGACTTAACATCTCTGTCTTCTAGAAGCACAGGTGAACAGTTTCAGTCCTCCCCTTCACGGTACATTCTTCTCCTTGATCTTTTTGGTTATTAGTCTTTTGTTAAATGATGAAAGTGAGCTTTTAGTTGACGGGCTCTGAGAGCCACCAAAATACCTCATTTTGTCTTGGTGAATGATTTAATCTGGTCGAAAAGGAAGTACCGAGTGTCTTCCCCCATTTCTTTCCCTTGCCTCCAAGAAACAAAGACACCCTGAAACTTCCCCAAATTGTGAAGCACTCTTGTATTCAAAATGTCCCCGGCTATTCAAGAATTCAGCCTCCAACATTAGAAAAAGAAAGTCTGTTTGTAGCTACTTAGAGTTTTCAGTGTCTTTCCCATGTTCACTAGTGTGCTGCAGTATCCTCAAGACATAACTGACCATAATTGTGGTGTCTGAATCCCCACTCCCACACCCACTTCCTTCCCTCCAGAAGGTGTTACCCCAACTGATTGATAATCCAGCCATGTATAAAAATCATGTTCCCCTTCATCATTAACACTAATGTGTAAATTCTCTAGAAGGAAAAGAATTCTCCGCATTTCTGCTACTTGGCTTGAAAACCTTGGGGTAACTTGCAGGATGGCTAATGATGGAATTTCTAGAAGCCACCAGACTGGGAGGTCAGGTAGGGAGTAGTGCCCCCCAAATCACTTTATAACTGGTTTCCTGCTCTGGCTGCATTTGTATAAGTTTGGTCCTGATGGTAACCATAAGAAGTCTGTAGAAGAATCATGCCCTGCCATACCTTAGGGTGTGTCCCCATTTGGCAAGCAATATAAAAAAGGAAAACCTGACAAGGTATTGGAGCTATTTGATGACAGTTTTTGGTTGGTGATTCAATAGCCATTCTTTCCCTTAGACTCACAGCACTATGTTTTATTTTTTACAAAGATTTTATTTATTTATTCAAGAGAGACACACAGAGAGAGGCAGAGACACAGGCAGAGGGAGAAGCAGGCTCCCTGCACGGAGCCCGATGTGGGACTCGATCCCAGGACCCCGGGATCATGACCTGAGCCAAAGGCAGATGCTCAACCACTGAGCCACCCAGGTGCCCCTCACAGCACTACCTTTTAAAAAATTATGTATACATAAGAGGAGAATGTTATTGATATTTTGAGTAGATAATAAGAGAACTGATAACAGGAAAAAGATTTTTATCTTATAGTTAAATTCATTTGTCATTTAGTTATAATTTATAATATAGTTAAGTGATTTGTCATGTGACTCAGTATTTAATTACAAAGCACAAGGGGACAACTGTTTTTAATACTGTTTAACAATAAGGGGATCTATCAGAATTTGTCCTACGGGATCATTGTAAAGCTGAGAAGTTTTTTTTTTAATATTTTATTTAAATTCAATTTGCCATCATATAATACCCAGCACTCATCTCATCATGTGCCCTCCTTAGTGCCTGTCAGTCACCCAGTCACCCCCCTTTCCCCGACCCACCTACCCTTCTGCAACTCTTTGTTTCCCGGAGTTAGGAGTCTCTCATGGTTTATCTCCCTCTCTAATTTTTCCCCACTCAGTTTCCCTCCTTCCCCTTAGAGTCCCTTTCACTATTTCTTATATTCCACATATGAGTGAAGCCATATGATGATTGTTTCTCTGACTTACTTATTTCACTAAACGTAATACCCTCCAGTTCCATCCACGTAGAAGCAAACGGTAGGTACTCATCCTTTCTGATGGCTGGGTAATATTCCATTGTGTATGTAGACCACATCTTTAAAGCTGAGAAGTTGTATCTCATATTATTGGACACCAGACAAATCTAGGAGACACATCATCCACAAGAGGAATATGCACCTCATGAAATGAGGGGTGAAAAGCACATGAATGACAGTTTTGGAGACTGACAAAAGCTAAGACAGGGATCTCAACCTAAGCAGAGGATATTCACCTCTTCTTTGTTTTCTACCCATTTGTTGGGATTGATTGCATAGTCATCTAGAGAACCAGGCGCTCTCTTCTTGGAATTATTGCCTTCCTCCCTCTTCACCCTGAAGTATGATGTAGGCAAGCTCTAGATTTCAGCTCCTTGCCCACAGCTCTTGAGCTGTTGGCCCACTTGGGAGCACCCTCCGTCATGATGGTGACCTACTTCCATCATGATGGCGCCATGGAATCAGGGCTCTGCCCGGAAGCCGAGGGAGAGAGAACCTTCTGTTCTTCCATCACAGCTTTCCATTAACTCTGTGGAGCCTGAGTCACGCCCTATGACCTGTGGTCACGTATTAAATCTCACAGTGCGAGTCGGGATGTTTATCTCTGAGTTATTCTGGCCTCTGTGACTGAGAGGCCTTTATTGATTAAGTCTGTCTGCCCCTTGCATCCTGTCCTCATAACTCTTATGAGGCACAACCATTTTTCTCTAGAAACTCACCCTGTCCCCCTCCCACTACTCTGGCTTTTCTGCCTGAGAGCTTCTCTGAAGGCCCCGAAAGATGCCTGAGGAAGGGCACCGGCTTTCTGTGCTGGGAGGCAGCAGGAGGATGGAGATTGAGCAAGGGTGGCAGAGGGCTGAGAAGGGTCACAGCGTTTTTCCGTGGCAGTGACAGTGCTGGTAGTCAGTAGAAGGAACCCTGCAGGGGTTGTGCGTTCCTCTCCTATCCTCCCTCTGTGGTCTGATGGGGAGAAGGATCTACTTCAGAACTGGAAGGAGGAAATTGCCTAAGTCAGTCTTGTCACAAGGAAACATGTAGCGACTTAGCCTTTAGATGTCAGAGGGTTGGTGCAGTGACCTTTGCAAAGACTTACTGGATCAGATTTGTTCTCCCCCAAGCTCTTTGTGCTTAGTCTTGCAGGTTTAAAACACTGTTTTAAATGTTTAGAGCTGGAGCTGGTGGTGAGAGGAGGCTGGATCAGTGGGCCACAGACTGTAGCTTAGAAGCTCACTGAAATGACTAGAACTTTACCACTCTGGAGGGGGGCACTCCCCTGTCACCCTCACTCCCAGCCAGTGCAACCTCTTTTGAGATAGCTCCACCCCTAAGAGGAAGCATCTTCAAAAGGATCCTTAGAAACGGCATCCCTTACTCATTAGGACTTAGCACTTTTACGCTCAGCAATCTCATGACCAAAATTCATGTGCGTTGAAGATTATAGGCCACAGCCTACTGGGTCAGATTACACTGGACAGCCTTAAGTATTTAGGTCTACAGTCCCTGCACAGACAGATGTAGGGATGGGTGCCTAGGTGCTGTGGGTGCTGTGAGCAGACTCCTTCCTTCCAGCATCTGGACATTTCATCCCTGGCTGCTTTTGGAGGGAGTCAAATCCTGACAGGAGGGTTATCTAGGGAACTACCCGGGAGGAAAATGAAGCCCCGTATGGAGCAGGAGGCCAGGCCCAGGCCCCTGCTGGTGACGCAGTATGTTGCTGTCACATCTGAATGCATACACAAATAGATGCTTGGACTTCTTCTCCTTCTTCTTCTTCTTCTTCTTTTTTTTTTTTTTTTTGCTTTGTTTTGTTTTGTTTTATTTTGCCTTTCACGACAGCATCTGTTTTGCGAGGCAAAGAAAAAAAAATCTCTTGGAAGGCTTCACGTTTTCCTATCTGCAGAAGGCATTTCTACAGCTTTTGTCAAACTTAGCTGGTCTGTAAAGCGTCTTTGTTTCTGGTTGACTGTTGCAGAAAGCAAGTCCATAAACTAGCACGAATACAGGAGAGAATGATTTCTATTGAAAGAGTCGAGTAGGATATGGTGCATGGGGCCAGTGGTGAAAAGGGTTTTGTTTCTTGCAGGGCGGTGGAAATCCACATTCATATTGGCGCTTTTGCATTCGTTAGCATGCACGGTTAAACAATGGGCATGCCAGCCGACGTGGCGGTGTTGATTAATGCATTCCCTGAACGTGTTGATTAATGTGTTCCTGCAGTGCCTCCACAGCCCAGACTGCACCTGAGATGAGACTGCACCTGAGATGCGCAGGATGGGCCTCGAGGCTGGCTGCCGCAGCACTCACAGGACCACAGCCTTCCCTGTGTAGTGTATGGGCATGGGCCTTCCCTGTGTATGTGTAACACCAGGGCCATTATGCACAAACCCACAGATCCCACAGACTTTTTACAGAAATCCGGACAGGATTTCTTGCAAAAGCGTCTGCACCATGATCTAGCCAGAGACTCTAGATTATATAAACTATGAAGTGCATACAAGGAGCGCTCTTTCTAGCTGAACAGATGTTTGGTGCCCTCCATCCCATGGGTGATTCCACACCGATTTTCATTTTTGTCATTCTCAAAGGTTTTGTAAAGAAAAAGAGCAGAAAATACTTCCAGCGTGCAGTTTTTCACTTGAATAGCCTGGGAAGGGATATGCCAGTGGACTGTCCATTAGACACTTGGCGAACGTGGCATCTCGGTTGGAAACCCAGTCTTCCCAGAGACAGGGATTCCCATCGGCCCAGCAAAGGTGATTCCCTTCCCAGGTGGCTTCTTTCAAGGTTGTGACTTCTTTTGCTGTATTATGGATTCCCATCCAACCACTTTTTTTTTTTTTCCTGTAGAAATTGTTTCTGGAAAGGCTCATCTTGATGTGGTTCTCCCTGGCTAATTGTTTGAAAAAGATGAGCTTGCGTAATTTTGTATTTGTTTACTATCTTACTGGTTATTTGAGACGTAAGAATTCTACTGCTACAGTTCTCAGCAAGATGACAACAATGATGAGAAACAATGATGAGAAAGCCATGTTCTCAAACGACGAGAGATTGTCTGAATGTAGAAGAAATGGTTCAGTGGTGTTGCCCACTGTGCTTGGAGGCCTCCAGCTGTGAGGCATTTTCATAGAGGAAACCATCAGTGTTTCTAAGAAAAACTATTTTCGGCTTCGGAAAAAGCAAAGTGAACAAGTTCATCCCGAGCAAGTGGGAAATTTTATGTATTAGAGAATTACTGTAGGAAATTATTATGCACAGAGGTGGTGAAGTCACTAGTACTTATCCCATTTAATTATTGGCATGAATTTAATGGCAAAGGATGGTATTCTGATATATTCAGGGCTTGAGTGAAGAGTCTTTATTCCATTTAGATTTAGCCTAAGTGACAAGACTACAGGAAAGGTCTACTTTGGCAATTCATGGAATACATAACTTCTATTACTTGCTTAACGCCATCTAACCCCAAATTACTGTTTTAAAAATGCTTAGTTATATGTCTGTCTCACGGGAATTATTTGTTGAAAATAAACAAGTAAAACATGGAACCACTTCCTTGGCATTGGTATACATGAAGTTCTCTTCTGGAACTCGGGGTACACAGGATATGTGTTTAAATCCTTACCAGTGATGTGGAAGATGTATTTGGGAAAACCAATCTACTTGATTTTTCAGACAACCTGATTTCAGACAACAAATTATATAATATGTTTAAATGAGAAATGCACCAAAATAACCGACAGGGACTTCACATTTGTGATTAGACATGCATTTTCATAGTGAGCTTGAAATCCACAAGAACTGAAGGGGTAAACAAAGAGACGCAGTGAACATGATTAATCCGTTTTTCTGCAAAGCTTTTGATACTGTACTGAATAAAAGCTTTGCTGACAGAAGCTGTTAGCCTGGTGAAGGAGAGGCCATAGGAATAGGTTATGAAAGGAGAGAATGGAAAGCAGACAACAATCCACATGGAAAAGGAGGGCAGGGGAAATGGTTTCTGCAAGTTTGTATTTATTTTGTTGTCAGCAAGCACAGAGAGCCTGTAGTTAATGTAGTTTAAATGACTTTGTTCCTGGGGGGAAAATACCTACAAAAGAATTTGACGAATATAACTAGACAAAACTACTGTATTTAAATTATTCAAATGACCTGGAAAATACATCTAAGTTCCAAGTGTCCTGTAAAATATTTCTCTGTTATGTAACAGTTCCCTGTTTTAGAGAATCCAACCACAGATAAGCTTTAATATCAAAAAAAAAAAAAGGTCTTCAAATTGATTTGTTGTACAAAACAATAAATCATTTGACTGGTATATATATTTGAAGGGTCTTAAAAACTTTCTTGCCGTAGAGGGGTAGGAATAAAAGAAATACATTTTAGACAGCCTCTTGCACCATCTTGGGCCCTTAGTTCATGCTTTGTAAATATTTGCTGAATGAAAATGAATATTTGTCATATACCAAACCCAGAAATCATCCCTAGGGAAAACTTTCTCCTTAATTTTCTCTCTGCATCTTCAAAGCTGTTGCTGATGGTTATTGGTTACACAGAGCAGCTTTATGTTAACTTGATAGGCATTTTCATTTTCCTAAAAACACAGCTTTGACCACCAGGATTTTTCTTCTGTAGAACAGTCCACAAGTTCAGTGAGAAAGTAGATGTCAAACATCTACATTATAGTGGACTTGCTGATTCTGTCCAAATTAGTTTTATTACTGAAATGTAGCCGTCTTGATCTAGTAAGTGCTCTAGTGGACATGGGAGGGCATGGAAAGATCTTTGTTATGAAGAGTGAACAATTGAAGGCCTTTCTTTTATAAAACACATTCCCCTCAGCTGAGAGTCAAACATAGTTCTTCGCACTTAGAATGTTCAATAACCACTGAATGACCTATGGGGCCATGGCCAATACCTGAACCCGGAATCTCACCACTTTATTGATAATAAATCAGACTTTATTCTGGAGTTATTTGGATTTCATTAGTACAAATACTACTACCGATAGTACTGACTGTCTTCATTAACAAACATTATTGATTGCTTTTTATATATAGGGAACCATGAGAGGCTCTGCTAAAGCAGCTTGCATTATAAAATATGGCTTTTGCCCTTCAGTAAACTCATACTCTTTAGTTACATACAAATCAATCAACTGTTCACAAGCACATGTATGTAGTAGGTATGAAAATAAAGGGAAAGCACAGAGTAGCATTATTGACTTAAATGTGCTCTGGGAGTTCAGAGGAACAGTGACCACTAGATAGAGATTGACAAAGATTAATGGCTGGTTTGAACTTGAACTCATGATTGAAGGGGGAATGGTTTTGAAACTAGTTCAGGAAGATTTTAAATAAAAAAGTGCAGAAATTCCAGAGATGGAGGGAAGGGCGCATGGGTGGCCCATTCCATTGAGCATCGGACTCTTGGTTTCGGCTCAGGTCATGATTCAGGGTTGGCTCAGGTTGTGACCTCAGGGTCCTGAGACTGAGCCCCATGTCAGGCTCCACGCTCAGTGGAGTCTCAAGCTCCCAATGAGTGTGGAGTCTGCTTGAGATTCTCTCTCTCTTTCTCCCTGCCCGCCCCCGCTTAAATAAATAAATAAATCTAAAAAAGAAAAAGAAATTCCAGAGGGGAACAGCCAAGTCTTGAACAGGGGAGGAAGAGAAGTGCTATGTATTTGCATGGCAAAAGGGAAAAAACATGAAGAAATTTAGAGCAGGAAGTAGACCTAAGTAAGAAGTGGTTGAAAGTGACCTTTGGAGAGATGTTTGTTCTTTCTTTAATGGATGAATAAACATTTGTTCATTCATTTATGAGCTACTCTGTTTCAGACATTATCAAAGGGTAGCAAGCAAGCTATACATAAAATGTGTAGAGCACAATAATAGCGGTATGGTGCCATCAGCCCCCCCCCCCCAAACTAAAAGTATTGACAACGTATATATTTATGTTTGAGTATATAATGGTGATACAGAAGCAAATGTGACAGCTCTGCATGGGGGCAGCAGGAAAATCCTGGAGAAGTATCACTGAGGATGAATAGGCATCTTGCAGGCAGACATGGAGAAGGACGTCCCAGCTGTGGGCAGAGTCACAGTGGATGCCACTGGAAGCCTTAGGATTGATGCGCTGTGAGTGCCCTGGTGTGATTGAAGGTGAAGAAGTTAGAGGTGCTGTGAAGGCACGTTGGAGAGTATCATCTGGGCCAAGAGTTTGGTTTAGGGTGCCGGATTCCACGTAAGGATTTTGAGTAAAGGAGTCACGTGATCAGATCTAGTCTGATCATTAGAACAAATACCCTGATAGTTTAGCACACATGGGTGAAAATTGGAAGCCGGACACCTGCAGGAGGCGAGAGCTCCTGAGCTGGAGAGCCTGACACAGAGAGGACAGTTTACAGCATATTGAATGGCCCTAAATGCCAGTTTGGAATGAGAAATGAGGAAAAGCAAGGCCTGACCTCTGGCTTGAGACAAGGGTGGTTGGTGGTGCTACTGAGCAGAATAGAAAAGGCAGAAGGGCTGCTTTTGAGAAGAAGATGGACTTTTGTTGTGAATATGCCCAGTCTGAAATACACCTGATTATGACCATGCTGTACAGAGTTTGAATTATGTTCAGGAACGAACCTATTATGACCTTGAGTGAGAAGGGACATCTGCCAACCCGTGTTTTGAGAAAGTTCATTTGGCATCAGTATTTTAGGGAAGTTTCATGAAAGCCCATTAAAGATGAAGAAAACAGGTAGGATACTAGTGCCATGGTGAGTGCATAGGGACCGAGAACCCAAAATTGGGAGAGAGGCCTTGAGAATGGCAAGCAGACATCCAAAGAGTCAACCACGCTGTAGCTGGAGAACAGCTAGAGAACTTGCCTTTCTGTTGTCTGGTTTAAGTCCAGCAGATCTTTTGTCACCTTCTTCTCTGAACGCGATCTCAGTGGAGACGCTCTGCCTTAGTTGAGTTTCATCTTTGGAGCTCAGAGAACTGGGTTGGCGACAGTGACAGCCAGCCATCCCAGGCTGTCCTCAGAAGGTGGGGGTGGTTTCCCACGGACCACATGCGAGAAGAATTAATGTCATCAATCATGTCCAGGAGAAGAACTGGCTCTAGAAACCAAAGGTCAAAAACTCTTATTAACCGAAAGACCTAGAATGTACACAATTCAGACCAAAATGACTTTCTCAGAGAGCAAGCTGAACAAAGAAAATTTTGCCAAGGGCAAAACTGAAGGAAAACAGTACATAGCATTCCCAAGGGTCACTGGAAACATTTTTTTGAAGCAATAATATGGGACAGTGTGTCATTATTACTAAGCAGACGCATTTGAGTCCAGCGTAAGGAGGAAAGAGCTCCATTGTTTCTGTCCTTGTTATGTTCGTGGCGGTGGATTTGTTTGTCCCATGGTCACTGTTTGGAAAGGGAGATCACTTAGCCACATGCCAGATGACTGAGGTGGTATTTCCACAAACCATTTCCATTTTAATCATTCTTTCATATTTGTAGATGAAAAACGGCTTCACCCTAGGGCATGTGCTAAGATGAATCACAAGGCTCAGAAATTTTGTCCTGAAGTGATGAGTTGGCTGCAGAGGGAATTCATGTGTACTTATGGACAAATTCTGGCATCGTTAAAGCCTCAAATCATAATTTTAAATGCCCAAATCATAATTGATATTCATAAATTTTTTATCTTGGGCTCCTGGGTAATCAAAACTCACACCACTGGCCATTCGTCTTCTCTTCAATCAATCACATGGAGAAGAACTGTAGTTTTTAAAAAATAGATTACCTAATTTTCCTTTTTATTTCTCAGGTACCTAGGATAAGCAGAGAAAGCCCCCAAGGGTGACGTGGCACTCCTTTCATTTAATCCAGAATCGTGGCATGAGAGAGTAAGCAGTTCTGTGGTTCACGCGGGGGTGGGGAGGCGGGGTGGGGGGGCAGCGTGCTTCCTGCTGTAGCTCTACCTGTCAAGTCTTGTTGCCGGTGACCCTCAGGTGCCTGGTACCAATTCCTCATTAGTTCCTCTTCTGGAAGTCAGATTGGTGATCCACGTGGGCCTTGGAACCTATTATCTGGAAAACTGATACTTTTCAATGCTTCTGTAAATTTTATGGAAAAACCCTTCCAATTTGTTTCCCACATTTCACTTGCATTATTTTCAATCTGCCTGGGTCTGGAACACACTCTGGCATCTGTAATGAAATTACATTTATCATCCGTCAATAATTCACTTCCTGATAAAAGGAATGGGAAATGTTTGTTAGGATATACAATAGCACTGCTTTTAAATCGTTCGCATTATATAGAATTCTTTGCAAGTGATGTTAGAGAGTTCATTATAGTTTAAATTCATTTTTTAAATCGAAATTATGCTTTCTCTTCTTGGCATGATATAGCTGTGCCCGTATACTTCTCCATTGTAATTAATGTTTTACCTCTATAGAATATAGACAATCTTCTACAGTTTCCTTTTTTTGTTGTTGTAAAGAATTCTTTTTAATGAGAATAAGTGAGTCACTGAAATCTAGTTCCATAGAAATATATATTCAATAGAAGTGAAATTTATTCCCTTGGTAAAATGTGAAGTAAAATTGAATTTTTTTTTTTTTAATAAAAAAGGGTTTCTGTTACTGAGTTGACAGTATTATATTTTGGCCAAAAGTATTTGGATGTAAAGATATTCTTTTTCACGATTGAGTTTCTGTTGATTGTGCCCAAAAATCAGCGCCATAGTTTCAATTTTACAATAAATGAAAGAAGAAAATGAAAAAAAACTCTTAAGTTGTAAAGCCATATCTGGTGCAAATTTTATTCCCGCTTGGCCTATGTGCCTCAACCAGGGTAGACCTTTGCTATTCTTCTCTGAAACTACTTATTTGACCTGTTCTTGTTTCAGTGTTGCCCCAAGGTGAGCGCAACATGAAGCAAGTTATTTTCTTGAAAGGTCTTAGCTTACCCAGGGACGCATTTGTCTGATGCTTCTCCGTTACATATGATGCGATGGCCTTTTATAGAAAGTGGATATTTATTATAAAAATAGCATCTGGGATCCTCTAAGGCCATAGTCCATAAAGACAAATTAGTTTAATTTCACATATTTTAATGTCTTCCCAATAGTGATGGCCCTTCTTCAATATTTAATAGGGTAAAATTAACATGATGTTATAACAACAGTTGAGAATAATCAAAATATGTCCAAAGCAATATATATATTTTTTAATATATCAGGTTTGGCGGGTTTTTTTTTCAAGCCTGTGCCTGTATAAAATGTCAACAGAATTTTATGGAAGTATTAAATTTGTATGCAGACAGTAATCCATGCATAGTGGAACTGCTATTCCCAGTAAGATTTTTTTCTGAAAACAGGCACCATTTATGTGGCTTATGAAGTGCCAGACATGTTCTAAGCCCTTGACGTGTTTTATCCCGTGTCATCCTCTTGGCAACTGTCCTCATCTTATAGATGAAGCAACTGAGGTCCCCGTTGCCCGCGCACACACTGCTGGTGAATGGTAGAGCAGGGATTCAAACCCAGTTAGTCTAATAATCCCAGAGCCATGTGCTTCACCACCACACCTCTGCCTGAGCGGGAGATGTGCTCACCACAATACTTAACCAGCTCATAAGGGAAGCCCTTGGCCTTGGGAGCTCTGGTCAATGTGCTGTGGGTACATGACAAATAAGGTCTCCTGTGGAAGTCAAAGCTGTTACCCTGCTGCCCATTATCATCAAATAATAAATCTAAAGGCTGTCAAGGCTGTTAACACTGCACCTGTGGTTCTAAATATCCATTCCATGTTCAGGCTCCTTGTGTAGAATAAATGACTGTGACAGAAAGAGAAGAAGAATCCTCTAGGCCCAATGATGCGGTGTGGTTGGAAATGCCTCCCTGCAGCAAGATGGTTTAATTGTAGTGCTGGGCACCCTTCTTCCTAGTGTGACTCATCATATCTGGAAAGAAAACCTAAGGTTTTGGAATTTTGGCATCAGTGCGGTTTGCTCACAGGTAGGGCGAGTATGACATTTGTCCACATTAATAGAACTTGCTTTGTACGTTGCCATCCCCCGACCTCCAGCCGTCCTCTCCTTTCCTAGAGCTCTTCCGCAGGAAGCTCTGTGTGTGCTCTTCACACAGGATTTCAAGCAGCTCACTGTCCACTGCTTTGCAAGAGAAATTACCTGATCCCTGCTCTAGATGTGACTTTCTACTCTTTTCCTGGCCCTTTCCCATCCTGACCCAGAGTTTGTGTTTTTTTTTTTTTTTTTTTTTTTGAGTTTGTGTTTTGATAGAAGAATCTAGGAAAGAAATGGCCCTGAAGACCTAAATCCTCTCCTTCGATCTAAGTGGTATAATGCCACACTGAGCTTTTATCTATGTGGGACAGGGGGAGCCCTGACCCACAAATCTCTTAAATCACCACACAGTAAAACTGTCTACTCATAAATCTCCCATCTACTTAGATGATAATAATTTCAGTGATGCCTTTTAGACAATGATCATGATAAATATGTAGTTTTTTCTTGAAATACAATCACCAGTAGTACTAAAGTATGGCTTTGCAACATGCGTTCTATTTAAATTTGTGTTTCATTTTATTGACTGTCTCTTTATTTCCATGTGTTTCATTCTGGATATTACTTACCTTTCTCTGTATCCTAATGAAGTTTGTGTAAAGCTGAAGCCCTTACCCTGGCCTCACTCTTACTCCTCTCCCCCTGATTCTGCTCTTGGTACATTGACTCTTCAATGGCCCTTGAACAAGCTTGGCACACTCCTGCCGCAGGACCTTTGCACTGTGGTTCCCTCTGTCTGGAACAGTCTTCCTGCATATGTCCCCATAGCTTGCTGCCTCTTCTTCAGGTCTTTGCTCAAATACCACTTTCTGGTGAGCTGATTTCTTGTGGTGAGCAAGTGTACCTATGTGTGTGCTCACATGCACACACAGACATACAAACTTTGAAACCCCCATCTCCCTCTCTAGTTTTATTTTTTTTCTTTGTAGGACTTACCACCTAGAAAACTATTTAATTTACGGTTTTTGTTACTACGTATCTCCCTCCACTGGACCATGAAGTCCATGAGGGCAGGAACTTTTGCCTGCTGTGTCCGTTAATGCATCCCAGTACCAGGAATACTGCTTGGCTTGTGGTGGATGCATAATTTGCTCAATGAATGAATGAATGAATGAATGAAGACTTACGGAAATTCAAAGTGTCGGCCCTTTGTCAGATAATGTCCCTAGCTGAACAAACCCTGCCTCACTTTTGTGTAACAGCGACTTCTCAGAAATGTCATACTGTAGACCTCAGCTTACTCACAGATTCTTCTAGCTGGAGGAAAGGGTAGTGTGGCTTTCCATTGTTGACTGCGGAGGTGGAGTTGGAAAACAATCAAAAGAAATGCTCCTCTCATTTTTGGAGCAAATGAACAAATCTAGCATTTGTTTTGGGGAGAACAAATGCTCTCCGCAAAGAAGAGAAACTGTTCCCAAAATCTTTGAAGTATGTCACTGATCCTTTAACCAGTAGCTAGAGAAGCAAGTATCCTAGTGACAAACACGGGCTTTGTTGGGATGAAAGCTAATCATAAGTTTACAAAAACTGATTGGGCATTTGGCTTGTGACTAATTCTTGGCAGTGACACAGAGGAGGCTCTTCATGGGCCCAGACACACATATTTTGAGTAAAGACCGTTGTCCTCAAAGACATTCAATTTTTTTTTGTCTAGTGCTCTCTTTTAGATTAAAATAATGCATTGCTCAAGATATAAATAACATTAAGGGTTCTGCCAAAGACATAGTAGTTTCTATAGTGGTAGAGGGAATAGATTACTTGGGGGGAGGGAGTATCATTTTTTGCCTTTTAAGAGTTTTTTTTTTTTCTATAATTCACTGAATTTGCTAGTTGTAAAAGCACAGGACACCATATGAATTGGAACAGTATTTCTAACAGTCTCCCAATGCTGGGTCTGTGTTTTGTGGTATGAACAGTGAAGCCAGCACGTGTCCTTTTAATACAGTAAAAATCTTTGTCAGCCCCCAAGGCCTGCCCTGGTGCTGCATCCGTGTAGTGATTCCAGGATGCTACCCCCTGTAACTTCCCTGTCTCTTAAAAATACCCCACAGCCTACTAGCTAGTACCTAAACTTCTCCTGCCAGAGCATGTTTCCCTGATTCTGATCTGTATCTATTGTGTGGATACTGCTTCAAGCACACATCAGACATGGGGGCAGGGGGAGCAATCGGAGTTGCCTATATAATCTCCCATGTGCACGAATCTGTAAGCTTTGATCCCTCTGGAAATGAGGCCTCTGAGGTCTCATCTGTTGGTAATGCCTTAGAGGCTCCCTATTTCATCTCCTTCCAGGGAGAGCCGTCGGGATCCCCAGGACCTGAGGGGAGAGAGAGAAGCCAGCACCTTGTAAGAAAAATGCACGTCTGGAAAGTGCAATAGAGGAATATATCCCATTTCATAATTTTGTGGAAATCCAGTCTTGTCCACTAGTTGTTAGGGATAGAAGGATGCCAGGTGCTTGAAAACTTCTGGTTCTCTAATTGCCTGGGTTTTGGTCCTTCTGAAGACTTGGAAATGTGTGTGAAAGTGCATCAGTCAGAAGTGCAGATTCCCGTCAGTACCTGTGAAACCAAAGGGTCAGCCTTTGCTTCTGGTGGACCTCCTCTGGGAGGTGTGCGAGCTCCGGGCACTCCCTCACCAGGGGTGGGGGAGCCCTTCTCAAAGAAAGTCACCTTATAAACCAGAGAGGAGCTAGGGTGATCCAGAGCCCCTTTTCTTTTTCTCCCCCCCCCCCTTTTTAAAAAAGATTTTATTTATTTATTCATGAGAGACACAGAGAGAGGCAGAGATACAGGCAGAGGGAGAAGCAGGCTCCACGCAGGGAGCCGGATGCGGGACTCGATCCCAGGACCCTGGGATCACAATCTGAGCCAAAGGCAGATGCTCAACCACTGAGCCTCCCAGGTGCCCCTGGAGCCCCTTTTCTTAATCTGTCCTCAGCACCCTGAGGAGGCTCCCCCCGTGATGCTATCCCCAGATCCAGGACACCGACCACAGTGGGGCACACTGACCAGAGGTGCCGTGGTGGTTGCCACAGATGCTGTTCTCCGTCTATGGAAACAAGGGCGTTTTAGCTTGTTTTCAAGTGCACGGACTCGAGAGTCAGACAACCTAAGCAGTCAGCATGAGGCCTGGTTTTGCCAGTAGCAAGAACAAGTAAGCTCATCACTGTAGGCCTCACTTTCCTCGTCTGTACAATGGGAAGACATCGATGGCTTGGGAGAGGTGGAAGAGGCCTAACATAGGCAAGGGACCCAGGAGAGAGCAAGCCCTCAGTAAGGAGGAGTTGTGTTAAACATAAATAACACTCAATCCCACGTGATGGAGAATTCTCCGATTTTAGAGGAGAATAAAGGAAAGCCAGGAGATCTAATGAGGGCTGAGAAATTCAGACGGCCTCACAGTCATCTAATCACTTTTTCTCCTACTCTTAACCCTGTTGCAATGAATAGTTCTGTCCCAAATTATAGATGTGTCGTAATCGTGGCCCTTTTTGCCACGGACAAAAAGTTTCTTATGCATGGTGATGCAAATGTGGGCGAAGGGATGCTAATGGTATAATGAGCCAGAAGTTAATGAACAGGAAACCGAACAAGAATAGGGCAGACAACTTGGCACCAGCGCTGGCTGCGGGGCAGGAAGTATAAACCCGGCGTGTCCAGAAAAGGGGAAGTGATTCGGAAGACGGGGGGCGGGCTGGCCGAGGGGCTGCTTCTGGACTGCTGAGCACAGCCGTGCCTGCCGGGGGAGAGCACGCGTGCAGGCCCCACGCTGTGCACCGAGCAAGCAGAGTTTGTGATGAAGTCCTCGGCCATCGCACATGGAGCCACCGTCTACCCCATGGGCCCTTGAATCTATGTCCCCCTGTTTACTCGTGGTTCACATATGTGAGTCCTGTTACCTGGAGAGATTGCAGATGTTGTCAGGGGAGGGACAGTGTCCTCTGCTTTCTATCCTGCTCCCAGAGGGTTGGCCCAGAGCAGGTGTATGCATAGAAGACAAGGGACGGAGACAAATGGAATCCACTCTAGGTATTTTAAGCAAGGGAATGGTTTGGAAAGGCTGGAGCTGCAAAAATGAGAGGGAGGGATGTTGGAAGTGCAAAAGGAACGGAGGGGTGATGGCTAGACTAGAAGCAGCCGACATTCCTGGGCTGGAGCCCATGAACTCGCTCCTGGTTTTTGTGCATGGGTTGCATGCATGTGCATCTGATTTTGCATCTACTCAAGAAGTGCTCTCCCCACTAGGGTCCTAACGGATAAGGAGGTGCCATTGCTTTGTGAGCTGCTGGAGTCCAGGATCACGCCTGCCCCACTTCCACCACAGAAACTGCCACCTGCCGCCTCATCCTGAGTCCAAGCCAGGGCTCTCCTGTCTGCATCACGCTTTCGTGTGTGTTGCTCCCCTGTACCTCCAGTTAGCAGAGCCAATAGGGAAGAGGATTGGGAAAGGCATATGGAAACTTAGTCTGCAGACTCCAGGCCTCAGTAGTACAAAGCAGAGCGTAGGGCTGAAAGACAACAGGTAGCTACCTGGCCCACGTGCTATCCGGGGAAAAGCACCCGATCTGAAATCATGAGGCCAGAACCATGCCTTGCCTAACGCTCGGTAGTCATGTGATCTTGTACACATCACTTGACCTCCTGAGCCTCAGCTGTCTTCCTCGTGAGATGAGACTAACAGTGGTATGACGTGGCAGAGGTGTCAGGAGGGCTGAATGAGACAATGCATGTGAAAACCATGTAGAAACGATGAGGAGCTGTGTAAATATTAATTACTTTGCATGAACTCATTGGCAATCATTGAATTCACTGCTTATGAGACAGTCGTAAGGGTTTTTTTTATTTTTAATAAACTAGAAAAGACTTCTGCTAGTCTCTCAATTTACTGCACGCACTTAGACTTCCTTTATGATATAGGAAAACCTCACTAAATTGGGGGAGATGTGAGATCAGTGGTACTTGTCAATTTAGCAGATTAAAAAAAAATTTTAACAATTCTCTTTTGATGGGTCATATCCAAAGATAAGCAGCTGAGCCCTCTTAGCAGCAGGAAGGAAGGGCAGCTAGCCTTGGGTTACACAAATGAACTTATTAAGGGGATTTATAAAGCCATCTAGTTAATCAGAAAGGAGGAGAGTGAAAAGAGCTTTTCTTAGCCAAGCCGTGATCACCCGCTGGACAATTAGAAGCACAGTTTTCATTATACTGTTGTAGTCCTCACTTGGGGTCAGGCATATGAGCTAGGATACAGCTGGTGGGTGGATGCAGTAAGGCTGTTAATTAATCACAAGGGGGTGGAAACGGAGGATGAGGCATTCACACCCTTTGATTCCGAATGGCCCCTGTTCCACCACATTGACCTGCGTTTCCTAAGTTGACCTCTGTTAGATTTCTATGAACTGTGGCATGTTAGGTCCTCCTTTACAAGTTGCCAGTGGAGTGGTAGAGGCAAACCATTGACTGTGGTCTTGATTGGATAAAGATTGGGTTTAATTTCTTTTAGATATTTTATTTATTTATTTTTAACGATTTTATATGTTCATTCATGAGAGATACACAGAGAGAGGCAGAGACTTGGGAAGGAGAGAAGCAGTCTCCCCGTGGGGAGCCTGATGGGGAACTCGATCCCAGGACCCCAAGATCATGCCCTGAGCCAAAGACAGATGCTCAACCACTGAGCTACCCAGGCATCCCTTTTTTTTCATGTTTTAGTTTAAGAGTATAGCCAGGTTTCAGCTCCTCTTGTGGGGGTAATACAGTTGTGTCTCTTCATCTCCTCATCCCTTCTTTCCCTCTCTACTCCAAGAATTGTGGCGATGTATTAGTTTTAGGCAAAGTCAAAAGAAACATTGATCACTCTCCTCATTGACATGCAATAAAAATAGATATGTAACAAGTATAGTTAATAACTGGCTGTACATCAAAGAATATATGTATATGGCAAGTAAGCATACGAGAAGATGCTCCATGTGATATGTCATCAGGGAAATGTAAATTAAAACAATAGTGATTCTGTAGAACCGCAAAAGACCCCAAATAGCCAAAGCAATTTTGAGAATGTAGAGCAAAGTTGGAGGCATCACACTCCCTGATTTCAAATCATATTAGTAAGCTATGGGTGTCAAGAATGATATGGTATTAGCATAAAAAACAGACATAGAGATCCATGGAACAGAATCAAGAGCCCAGAAATAAACCCACACATATATGGTCAATTCATTTATGACAAAGGAGGCAAGAATATACAATGGGGGAGAAACAGTGTGTCTGCAATAAATGGTGCTGGAACACTGGACAGCTATGCATCTGCAAAAGAAACTGGACCCTAGTCCTGCACTATACAAAAAAGTCAACTGAGAATGGATTAAAGACTTCAATATAAGACCTGAAACCCTAAAACTCCTAGAAGAAAACAGGTGGTAATCTCCTTGATAGCAATCTTGGTGATGATTTTTTAAATTTGACCCCAAAAGTAAAACCGACCAAAGCAAAATCAACCGCTTGGGACCATACAACTAAAAAGCTTCTGCACAGCAAAGGAAACCATCGACAAAGTGAAAAGATAACCTACTTCATAGGAGAAAATATGTGCAAATCATATGTATGATAAGGGATTAATATACAAAATACATAAAGAACTTCTACCAGTCAGAAAAAAAATCTGATTAAAAAACGGGCAGAGAACCTGAATAAGCAATTTTTCCAAAGAAGACATGCACATGAGCAACAGGTACATGAAAAGATGTTCAATATTATTGATCGTCAGGAAAATGCAAATTGGAACCACAATGAGATATCACCTCACACCTGTTAGAATAAAAAAGACAAGTAATAACAAATGTTGGTGAGAATGTGGAGAAAAAGGAACCCTCGTGCACTGTGTACACCTTGTGCTGAGATTGTAAATTGGTGCGGCCACTAAGGAAAACAGTATGGAAGTTCCTCCAGAAATGAAAAATAGAACTATCATACAATGAAGCAGTTCCACTTCTGGGTATTTAATCTGAAGAAAATGAAAACACTAACTCAAAAAGACACATGTACCCCTATGTTCAGTGCAGCAGTATTGATTATAGTCAAGACATGGAGACAACCTGAGTGTCCATTCATCGGTGAATAGGTAAAGAAAATGTGAGATACGCACATCCCCTACCCCACCACCCCACCCCGCCACTCCACCCCCACTGGAATATTATTCAGCTTTATAGCTGAAAGAGAATGAAATTTTACCATTTGTAACAATCGTGAGGGCATTATGATAAGTGAAATAGACCCAAGAAAGAAAGACAAGTACCTTGTATTCTCACTTATATGTAGAATTTAAAACACAACAAAACAAAAAGCAAAAACAAAACAAAAGCGTCTAAGCTCATAGACATAAAGAACAGGTTGGTAGTTGTCATAAGCAGGGGAGATGGTGGACAAAATGGGGGAAGGGAGTCAAAAGGTATATACTTCCAGGTCTAAAATAAATAAATCGTGAAGACATAATGTACAGCATGGCAACTGTAGTTAGTAAATACTGTATTGCTTATCTTAAAGTCACTAAGAGAGCAGATCCTACAAGTTCTCATTACAAGAAAAAATTCTGTAAATGTATGGTCTCAGGTGTTAACCAGCTTCATTGTAGTCATTTCATAATATATACAAAGATTGAATCAATACGCTCTACATCTGAAAGTTGTACATCTTATAATGCTGTATGCCACCTTATAATGCTATATGCTCAGTTAAAAAAAGAAGAAACCAAAAAGAAAAACCACTCACCAATGAGATGCCGCTCCACGCCTGTCAGAATGGCCAAACTCCAGAACATCGACAACGTCAAATGCAGATGAGCGTGTGGAGCAGTAAGGATGCTCATACGTTGCTGGTGGGAATGCAAAATGGTACAGCCACACTGAAAGACACTTTGGAGGTTTTTTATAAAACTAAGTGTACTGTTCACATATGATCCAGCAGTTGTGCTCTGTGGTGTTTGCTCAAATAAGTTGAAAACTTATGTCCACACTAAAACCTTTACACGGATGTTTATGGCAGCTTTGTTCATAATTGCCAAAACTTGGAAGCAACGGAGATGTCCTTCAGTAGGTGAAAGGATAAAGAAACTCTGGCCCATCCTGCAATGGAGTATTATTCAGGACCAAAAAGAAATGAGCTACCAAGTCATGAAAAGACATGAAGAAACCTTAAAGGCATATTATTAAGTGAAAGAAGCCAATGTGAAAAGGCTACATAGTGTAGGATTCCAAACATTCTGGAAAAGGCAAAAGTACGGAGCAAGTAAAAAGATCTGTGGTTGCCAGATGACAGTATTGGGGCCGGAGGGGAGCGGGGGAGTGTGATAAACAGAGCACAGAGATTTTTAGGGCAGTGAAAATACTCTATATCATAATAACAGGTATACCTTATTATACGTGTGTCCAGACCTCTAGATTGTACAACACCAAGAGTGAATCCTAAGATGAACTATGGGCTTTGCATGATTGTGATGTGTCATTGTAGGTTCATCAGTGATAACAAATGAACTCTTAAAACAAAACAAAACAAAACAAATGAACTCTTCTAATGGGGCATGTTGATAATGGGGGAGTCTATACATATGTGGGGGCAGGGAGTACATGGAAAATCTCGGTGCCTTCCTCTGAATTTTGTTTTGAACCTGAGCCACCCAGGTGCCCCTGAATGCTGTATTTTTTTTTTTTTTTAGATTAGTTTTAGGTTCAAAACTAATCTAAAAAACTAATCTAAAAAAAAAAAAAATACAGCATTCAGGGGCACCTGGGTGGCTCAATCAGTTAAACATCTGCCTTCAGCTCAGGTCATGATCTCAGGGTCCTGGGGTTGAGCCCCCCATCAGGCTTCCTGCTTAGCCAGAAACCTGCTTCTCCCTCTCAGTCTGCTCCTAGCCCTGCTCGTGCTCCTCCTATGCGTGCGCGCTCTCTCTCAAATAAATAAAATTTTTCAAAAATCTTTATAAAAACAGTGTTCAAAATTCAAAAAAAAAATCAAAACACCGGTGATACTGTCATTAGCTAGTCCTTATAACCTATACTTAACTGTCAAGGAAGACACATTTGAGAAAGAACAAACTCTTTGGAATCTACTTGTCTTTCTCTAGGTTGTTATGCCCATCATTAGATTGTATTAATTTCTGGTTTTCTAATTGTATATCATCAGGCTTCTGACCTCTAAGCATTTGCTTGGTATCTGGCTGTTTTTAATTCAAAAATAAATTGCATAATGAAACTAATTCTATTTTCCATTGAGATAATGCATTTTTAATTACTCAGAAGGGAGTGAAATTAAGTAGTATTTATCCAAAGTAAATGCAGGCGGTAATAAAATATTTCCATGGGCATGTTTAATTCCAAACATTCATGTATACAAATTAACTTGGTGTTGGATTAAAGGTATTTGGAGAAAGGGGTTTGCCCAGAAACACGGCTCTTTTCTTTTGATCTTGTATATTTCATCGGCCAATAGCAAAGTGACTAGACTCTGGATTTGCCAGTTTTCTCTGTGGAACCATTGGAAATGTGACTAATCCTGGGCAGTTTTGTTCATGCTCATGTACAGATTGCTCTCTGAAAGTGCCCAGATGTGAGCACTGTTCACTCCAGCTTTGTAATGCCGTTTATCTGGCAACAGAAGCCCCATTTGCAGTAGTTAACTATCTTTTCTACATTTGCCATGGTCCAGCGGTGTTGCAGAGCTTTGTGGCTTCCGTAGCTAGTTGATGACAATCAGCAGATTTTAAAGCCTTTTCAGAACCCGGAAAGAATAGATAATGATAGCGCACAATGCTGAAATGACGAAAGGAATAATGGATATTCAGATGTTGATGCCATTTAGCTTCCAAAGAAACGATTACAGTTCATTTTCTTTGATTAGCTTTTTCAAGTTTGGAGTTTCATTCTTTATTGTTTAACTTCTGTAAGATGACATTCAGAAAAACATTACCGCATGAAATCTGTCAGAAATGTTTAGACAGTTGTAATCACAAAGAGTAGAAATGCCTGCTTTGTTCTGTACCATTGACCCTGCTCTGTCCTGCGCTGATTGTTGCTGATTCAACTTTTTAAGGATATAAATGATTGCTTTCTAAATGTTTGAGGGAAATGGGTTTTAGCTTTTGTCTCAGATAAGGAATGATGTTCAGCTGGTAGAAACTTGGAAAAGAGTGAATTAAATGAAGTGATATGATTTTTTACTCAGGACGAAGAAGTCTGACGGTTCGCACTCCATAGATCATGTCCAAGATACAACATCCTTCCTGCTTTCTGCTCTTCCCTTCTTAGATTGTTCCCCTAATCCTTACTCTTTCAGGGCAGTCTGGGTGGTTTAGTGTTTTAGTGCCGCCGTCAGCCCAGGGCATGATCCTGGAGACCCGGGATCGAGTCCCACATCGGGCTCCCTGCATGGAGTCTGCTTCTCCCTTTGCCTGTGTCTCTGCCTCTCTCTCTGTGTGTGTCTCATGAATAAATAAATAAAATCTTAAAAAAAATCCTTACTCTTTCAGATTGACTGCTGGTGATGCCCATGTTTTATGCAGCAAGATGGGGAAGAGCAAAAAGGATACATGCCTCCTAGTAGTAGTGTTTTTCCATCTGACCAATCTATTGGGTTTAGCACTGAATGTTGACCTTTGAGACTGAGACAAAATAGAGCCCTTAAAATTTGGTGAGATTAATGGACAAGCATACCGATTATCTAAGGTCTTCCACATGTATGTTTAGGGAGAGGCAGAGGGAGAAGCAGGCTCCCTGGTGGGGAGCCTGTTGTAGGACTTGATCCCAGGACCCTCGGTATCCCAACCTGAGCTAAAGACAGATGTTCAACCACTGAGCCACCCAGGAGTCCCAGATTATTCTGAATTTTTATTTGCAACAGGGAATAATGTCCTGTAACCATCCTGAGTTCTAGATAACTTCTGTTTGGAGGAAGTCCCAGCCCAACTCACCACACATGCTTTCCCAAGCAGGCTGATCTTCACCATTGCAGACCCATCGTGCCCCACAAAAAAAACCAGAATTGGAGACAAGCCATTGCAAGCAACAAGAGAGACCCAAGATCTGAATCATGACCTCTGGTTGAAGAAATAACTCCTGTCTTCTCCCACAGAAGGCAAATTACACCCACATCAAAGATAAAAATAAGCAAACTCAGTAGTGATGGCCCTTATGAGTAGTTATGTGGCATCCTTTGGGTGAGGGAAACACTTTCCCTACTGCTACTGGCAAGACTGATGGAGAACTCTCCCTGGCTCCTGCTGATTGCTAAGTTATCCTGAGAAGCATTTAGAGGATGAGGTAGGGGTAGGGGACAGGTTCTAGTGTAATTCCAGCTGCCTATCAACCTGAGAAAGAATTCACATCTCTGATAAAATATGCTCTTGGGCAGAGATTGGAGAATACACGAAATGTGTGAATCTGTGTCAAGTGAGCTAAATGCACAAGTTTCTTACTGAATCTAAACTAATTGGCATATAGAGACTCATTGACATTAGCTTACTTACATCTCAATTACTATGCTGATGTATATTTTCCATGTGTCATTGAGCTCCCACTGCTAATAAATGAATTTCAATATCAGAAAACATATTTAGCAAAGATTTTGAATAAACAAGCCTTTTTTCCTGTGGCTACAAAGATTTCCTATTTAGGATTTCTTATGACTTAAAAAACTCAGTGTCCTGAAACTTCACTGTATAAGATGTGCATAAACGTAATAAAAATGACATATCTGGGGGCACCTGCGTGGCTCAGTGATTGAGCATTTGCCTTCAGCTCAGGGTGTGATCCTGCATGGAGCCTGCCTCTCCCTCTGCCTGTGTCTCTGCCTCTCTCTCTCTGTATCTCTCATGAATAAAAAAAAATAAATTCTTTTTTAAAAAATGACATATTTGATTGTTTAGACATCCCAGCAAATGGAGGTGTGGGCCATGGAGTAACATAGACCTGGCTTTGAAGCATCATGGCATCCTGCCATTTAATAGCTTGTAAAATGGGAGGAATAATGCCCACTTCATAGGCTTCAGAAGGATTAAATAAAAGAAGGGATATAGAAGGTAAAGGTTTGATACATACTAATCACTCGATACTTTCTCTCCTACCTCCGATGTTTCTTTTTTTCCTCTTCCATCTCCTCCTACTCCTCCTCCTCCTCTTCCATCTTCCTTCTGTCCTTTTTCCTCCTCTGTTTCTCCCCACTCTCCCCACTCTTCTTCTTTCTTCCGCCTGCATTGCCTTGTTTGTCTCAGTGACTATTGTCCTGCTCAGAGGAATCATCTCCTGGACCTCTGGCATCATTTTCACCAGTTCACCATTTGTACTTGATTTCTGAAATGGTCAGTGTCCTTCACGACCAACACTGTGCCTGTGGGTAAGGCTGGCGAGCGCTGCTCTGAAGCAGTGGTCTGTAAACTGTTGCTGCGAATCCAGTCCTGTTTGTATGACCTGTGAGTCAAAATGGTTTTTACATTTTTATTACTATTTTTTTTTAAGATTTTATTTATTTATTGGCGAGAGGGAGAGGGAGAGAAAAAAGCAGACTTTGCCCGAGTAGAGATCCTTGCCTGAGGCTCGATCCCAGGACCCTGGGGTCATGACTTGAGCTGAAGGGGCAGACACTTCACCGATTGAACCACCCAGGCGGCCCTGGTTTTTACATCTTCAAGTGGTTGAAAACAATAAAAAGAAGAAGAGTTATTTTGTGACACGTGAAAATTACATGAAACTCAAATTTTAGTGCCCATAAATAAAGGTTTATTGGAGCCCAGCCATGTTTGTTTGTTTAGCACTGTTTACGGCTGCTTTTACACAATAATGCCAGAATTGTGTTGTTGCGACAGAGAAGGTATGGCTGCAAAGCCTAAAATATTAATTACCTGGCTCTTTACAAAAAAGCTTTGCTGGGAATGCCTGGTGGCTTAATGGTTGAGCGTCTGCCTTCAGCTTGGGTCATGATTCTGGGGTCCTGAGATTGAGTCCCCCATGGGGGTCCCCACAGGGAGCCTGCTTCTCCCTCTGCCTGTATCTCTCTCTCTCTCTCTCATGAATAAATAAATAAATAAAATCTTGAAGAAAAAAAAAAAAAAGAAAAGGTTTGCTGACCTCTGTTCTAAAGGAATGGAACATACATGAATTTTAATGGCTGTGAAGCTGGCTGTGAAGGGGGAGCCCTGCTGGGGGGCAGCCTCTCCGTGATTGGGGTGAGTGTTGAGCTTCCCTTAGGTGACTGTGCAGTAGGGAGCATTCGAGGACACGGATGATGGAGTTTCTGAAGATTGCCTGCACCAGCAGGACAGAGCCATCTCTCTGCTCTTCTCATCATGCCATTCACTCCCGACAAAATTTGGCGAATGAGAACTATATACAAAAGGAGTTTTGTTCCTGGCACCCGATGCCTTCAGACAGGTTTATCTATGAGGCAGTCGGGACACTGGCCTGGGAGAGATCAGTACAGTCAGGCTTCACTGAAACAGCCCCCATGAACAGTTTGGAGCTGCATTTCAGAAGATATCTAATAACAATGCAAATTCCTTCCCTTCTCCCAACTAGTCCGTTATCCTTGGGAACTCCATTGTCTTCTCTGAGCAAGCTGGGAATTTTATTGTATCTCTTTAGGTGAAGAACTGACCAGATCATGTATCCAGCTTGAAACCCATTGTAAAGTTTTTTTTTTTTTTTTTTGGTTTTGGGTTTTTTTTTTTTTAAGAATCAGATTGAAAATGATCACACATTCCTTGATAAGTGCCCCTTCATGGAGCCAGTACTGGCATTTGGGAACAAATGCACATTGTTTTTTTCAATTAAATGCAAACAGCTATTCCTAGGAGGATTCATGGTATAGGGTTTTCCTCTAAAGGAATGGAACTGGGTGAATAGGAAAGGGGTGGGAGGTCAGGGTTTCTCTGCAGCCATGTGGGAGACACAATGTGATCAGATATCCAATGATGGAGACTCAGAGAAAGGACAGGACTGAAGCCATTGGGTGGACCTAAGCTCAGAGGGTCCAGCTAGGCAAACCAGTCCATTTAATAAGTTAATGAAACCATCACCCAGTGTATCAGTGCTCCTGACTCTAAAGAGAAGCAACTGTTCTGTCTCTGATTGTCCCCAGCCGACTGCTCTCATGGCTGCTTCAGCCACTCAACACGTAGATTGAGTAAGCCCTTCCGCTACCCAACTCTGATTAGTCAGCCACTCATCCTGTTGAGTGTTAATTATGTGCCAGGCGCCACGCTAACTGCCAGAGACACAAAGCAGAACAGGGAAGTGTTCCCTGCCCTCCCCAGTGAGGCTCTTCCAGGCTCCCAGCAGAGACAGACTTGTAAACAAGAGCAGTGATGTATGGAGGGCTCCCAGTAGATGACTGCCTGTGCGAGTCAAAAATCTCATCCTGGGGGTGGACAAGTAAACCAGCAAGTGCTGTTCAGTGTGAACCATGAGTGGAGCACCAAGGAAGCACGTCTGGACCCAGCAGGGAGTCTCCAGAGGCCTCCAGGGAGGAATGGCAAGGGTAGAGAGTGAGCCAGGCCAGAGAAACAATGAGTGGGTAGGTCGTTAGGAAGACTTGAAACAGCAGGTGGCTGGAATGGCAAGTTACCAGAACGTGTGCGGGAGGGGAGCACTTGGGGAGTGAGCCAGTGTCAAACCAGAAGGGACCAGGTGTGCTCAGTAGAGAGTATGGATGTTAACCTGGGACCCAGCCGGGGACCTGAGCAGGAGAGGCACATGAGCAGGATATCGCAGCAAAGCACTGGAAACCACGTGGAAAACAGAGGAAGATACTTATGGTGGAGGCAGGTAGGCTAGGTGGAGGCATCAGGGTGTCCAGGTGTATAGGACCACCTGGAGAAGGTGAACATTCGGGGGAGGGTGGGGAGAAGGAGAAAGGACAGAGGGTGGCATGGGGATTACAGCTTGGAGTCCAAGCACATGAAAGTAGTTCCAAACCGCACTGTTGTCCCGCGAGAAAGGACAGGGAAGAGTGGCTCTCTGGGACAAGAGATGTTTAAGAATGTGATAGAAGTTTGGGAATGAGGGACATGCAGGATGAATGGAAGAAGAGAAGCCTAAGGGTGCTGCAAGGGGTATCTGAGAGCGGGACAGTGCAGGTCATTGTCGGTCCTGAGGGAGGACAGGGCTGCGAGTGGGCAGCAGGGCCACACGATGTAGAAAGGTTGACTAAGACGCGACAGAAACTGTCATTCCACATCCCGAACCACAGACCGAGACCCTCCCAGGAGCAGCTCCAAACTCCTTTTCCTGCTGCATCACCCGGTACTGCTTTCTGCTCCGGCCACACTGAACTGTCCTGTTTGCTGTGTGCCTCCCTCAGTTTCTGTCTCCTGCTCCTTTTCCTTTCCTACAACGAATGTTTCAAAGACCACATGGATGCCATGACCTTCAGCTTGGACTGAACTGGCTTCAGGTTGTCCCTTCTCCCAGCAGTCACGGCACTGGATCTGTACATCTCTGTGTCACGCGTCCCCTTTTACCTACTGCTGGAACTGCTCATGTAGTTGTCCTCTCTTGCTCAGTTGCAGAGCACGCAAATCAGAGTTGCAGAACACCTTGGGATGCACGTACTAGGTCCTACTACAGATATGTAACCATCTTTCACCCATGACTTAGAGTCCTAAAATCCTGACTCCCTCTGCCACAATTTAGCTCTTACCAGAAATTTAATCGTTTGTGCTATAAACTCAGTAAAGCAGACTTTCTTACAGTGTTCTTGTGTTGCTTGTTCACCCTCATGGACAATTTTACATTTGACTACAAAAGCCAACATACTTAGAGAGTAGGGTGCAGAGAAGCGTTCTTAAAACACTGGTCCTCAATCTTGGCTGCACACTGGAATCACCGGGGGAGTTCTTAAACCACTGATGCTGAAGCGTGGTTTCCACCCCCAGAGCTTCTGACACAATGGGTGTGAGCAGTGTGTTCTGGGGGCGGGGGAAGTGCAGGGGTAGGAGGTGTCTTCAAACCACTTTGGTGGCTCTAGTGAGCAGTAGAGTTTGAGAACCAGTTTTTCAAACCGATTTTCATTTGAAGAGCACAGCTTTTGCTGGTGATACCTGAAATTGTTCCCACTGTTGAGTCACATGTAGTTACAGAGCAGAAATTTGTTTTTAAGTATAAAATACTGTCTCCCTCATCCTCTTTTCTCCTCCCTTCTGCCTCCAACCCATAAGAGAAGAGTCTCCTCAAAGCATGATTGATGGAGCTCCAATCTCTGCCAGCAGCAAGAATACCAATCTCTTCTACAGAATGTGTTGCCTTGGCCAGTTGACAACAAACAGCAAAACCTTGGGTGTATAAAAATGTCCATGTCTAACTTGATAGAAAATATGGTTGGTTTTATATGGAAATTTTGAGGTGCATTAAATGTCTTTGGTAGTAGTACCAAGGCCCCATATTAGCTATATTCTTAACAAGTTCCAGCTACACAGAAATTCCTAATAAAACAGGTAGGTGAACGCCACCGTCCAAGTGCTATATATTTCTGTATATAACATATAATTGTGCCTCCAGGGGGAAAAATGTATGAAAATATTCCTTTCTTTAAAAACAAATGAAAGAACACAGGAGAGAAGCGCTCAGGTATTGATCAGTTCACCTCAGGCATGAGCAAAGTATTCCAGCTTCTTTTTCATGGTAGAAATGATTTCCTGCTAATTTTCTCTGTTAACAAATCTCAATTTTGGTCATTTCATTAGGAACGGTATGTAGGGCACCGGGGTGGTTCAATGGTTGAGCATCTGCCTTTGGCTCAGGCTCAGGTGGTGATCCCGGAATCTGGGATCAAGTTCCTTGTCAGCCTCCCTGCAGGGAGCCTGCCTCTCCCTCTGCCTATGTTTCTGCCTCTCTCTGTCTCTCATGAATAAATAAATAAACTCTAAAAAAAAAAAAAAGAAAAAAAAAAGGAATGGCATAGTAACATCTTCTGTTCCTTGTGCTATACCTTTTTGTAGTGTTAACTTTGAATATATATCTACTCTGTGAAGAGCTAGGTGTATTTAGAAGTACTACGTAAGTCATCATGCACGGCCGCTTATTGATTAAGGTATTTCCATAGTTACATGACAGTTACGTCGAAGACGCATGATTATAGCGATGTGACAACTTTAATTTTTCCTGTGGTTGCTCCTGTGCTCCTGCCTTTGTGGGGCCTGTTCTCCTCCTGCAAGAACTCTCCAGATTTACCCACACACTTGTGTTTCATCAGAAGTCTTCCAGACAGGGGGATCCCTGGGTGGCTCAGCAGTTTAGCGCCTGCCTTCATGCCCAGGACGTGATCCTGAAGACATGGGATGGAGTCCCATGTTGGGCTCCCTGCAGGGAGCCTGCTTCTCCCTCTGCCTGTGTCTCTGCCTCTCTCTCTCTCTCTGTGTGTCTCTCATGAATAAATAAATAAATAAAATCTTTAAAAAAAAAAAGAAGAAGAAGAAGAAGAGGTCTTCCAGACACTTGAATCCCTGAAACACTCTCAGTTCTGTCATTATTATGTTCAGTTTAGTTTATTTGTCAAAACTGCCAACTTTAGTGAAAGAGCCAAAGCTCTGCCCCTTACCCAAGCTCCAGACTGCTAGTGGGGGCAGAGTGGCCCCTGGGATGGGCAGCCTCATCATGCTGAACACCCCTGAGTGCCCTGGACATGCCCCTCCGTCCTCCCAGCTGCCACTGGGCTCTATTACCTGCATTTTCTGGTGGGAGGATTATTTACCCCATTCCTCACTGCCACCACCACTGCCAAGGGCAGCCAGCAGACACCTCCAGCATCCTTTCAAATCCTTGCCAATGTCCAATTCAGATACTTCCTACCCATGAAAACTTTTAATTCCTAATCCCCTAATACTGCCTTTGTCAGAACTCCCCTGGCAGGTCGTGCCGTTCCTGGACCACATACACTCTCTTCATTGTGTTACATTTGTGCCTTGTGGTACAGCCTCTTGTCTTGGCTCCCCTGCTAGACTCAGAGCTTCTCAAGAACACCCACCGTTCATTTTTTTTTTATTGCCCACCATGTACAGGATGGAAAAATAAAATCTTAAATATTTTTTTGGTTTGTTTTAAATCTTAAAATTTTAAAAACACATTTATGAAATGTGAGGACAGGTCATTGTCATATATAGAGTTAGTGCTCCGTCTGTAAGCAAGGGTATAAGCAAAGACAGGAGGAAATTGTTAATGGGTTCCTTCCGTATTGTTCCTTCCATCGGGTTAAGGGGAAAAAGGATATTTCTGTTTTTTCTAGTTTTTCACATATTTGAAAGTGGAAACATATACAACCATTTAAGCAATTTATCTAAAAGAATTGAAGTTGGATCATGAAGTAATTATCATATTTATTGTGTTACAACCAAAGAGGCAGCAAATCACTTCTTTTCGTTAACAAGAAACCCATTACTAAGACTTTTGGGATTTTAGAAGGACAGGTTTTTCATCATTTAATTTTTAAGTATATTTAATGCCTCATTTTTAAGAGCTTTTAGCATAATAGGCCCATTGCTTTCCTGTCTCCTGTCCCTGTCTTGCTGCAGAAGATAATTTATTATTTCGTTATCTTTTTTTGACCTGGTGTTAGCACACAGACCAGACTGAAATGCAGCTTATTAAATATTTAAGAAATCATATTAAGGTGGCATTTGTGTCTTCTTTATAACAGCTGCTAGCTTGATCGCCAGACCCTTTATTTCATTATGTAAAATATGGCATTGTTCTTCCCATCAATCTAGTTATGAATGGACAGGGGTCCAACTATTTCCAGTAGCACCAAAGAGACTAAATGTAGGAGTTCCAGATCAACCTCCTCATGATTTTTGAGACAGTTCCATGAAAAATAGTGAGATACAGAGCTGTGTGCATTCATTATTGTTCTGTGGGAAGGCTCCATTTCAACTCTTAATCTTCTGTGTTTTCAATACTTCTTTTTAAAAGGAGGTTGTAGCACAGCTAAATAAGATGGGCTGACAGCATGCCACTGGCTCTGGGCAGCCCACTACTTCTCCATGGCAAAAATAAAATAAAATAAAATAAAAAAATAAAAATAAAAAATAAAATAAAATAAAATAAAATAAATAAATAAAAAGGAGGCTTTTACACTTCTTACTAAATATCTCATTTACTTCTCATCTGTGAAGCTGTGGCCTCCTCCTGCCTTTTGCAGTTTGCCCTTCATCCTGGTGAAAGGAGCCAGGCTTGCTGGAGCTTCAAGGCTTATTAGCCAAGTGGGAGGAATAATTGTTATTTTGAGCCACCAAAGGAGAATCTTTGGAGTTGAATCTACTGGAATAGAGAGAAGGCCAGCCCTTCGACCAGAGGGTTCCATGGGTGTGCTTTCATTCTGGTCTTTTTATTATATTATGATATTTACTGTGAAGTTGTTTGAATATCAGAGTTACCTGGACAGACCTAAGACTTTTGTTTTTGAGAGTAAATGTTGGCGTTATTGCTGCTGAGGCTAACTGGACGTGTGGCTAAAGATGCGAGACGCCAGCCTTCCATCCTACATTAGTGCTCAGAAAGCCTCTTTTAAAATGCTCTCTGCCCAGCTATCCTGCTGCTAAATTACAAATAAAATTCCTCTCCTTTAGGAGGCAGTGTATATGGCTCCCTGTGAAGGAGGACAGAAGTCTCTCCCACCCCTAAATTCCCAGGCAGAGAAAATGGAAATGTTTTTATACATTTACATATAAATACATCTATTTTAAAATGTAAAAATAGGTGTAAAATGTAAACATAGATGTATTTATAAGCATATGAAACAAAACACACTGCAGTGATTGTGAAACAGAAGTCAGGGCTCTGATTTGTGAGTGCAGAAAATTTACATAATTTTAATGAAGATTGGACAGGAAAACAATGAAAATAAAATTGATAATAAAAAAAAAACTATGATTGAACTCAAGGAAAATCCCAGCACTATCACACTCAAGTAACCTGTGTCTGTCCAGCTTTTTAGTCATGCTACATTACACCAGGAAGCCCACCCAGATTAACACTAAATATCTAATCTCTTACCTTCCATTCCTTAGTAAAATGGTAATTCCCCTGTTGTCTGGGGTAAAGAGCCCTCTTGCTTGTATTAAGCCAAGGCAAGACACTGCCAGTTTTTGAACGTCAGTTTCTTCATCTGTAAAATGGGAATGCAAGTCCTCGATTCATTTCTTGGAATCTTGGGGCCAGATGAGTTTTAGAAATCTGGGCTCTTTTACAATTTTTATTTTAGAACAATAACATAATGCATATGCCCATGTTATCAAACATATTCTGTAGTAAAATTCTGTAGGAATTCGGTAGTAAAACGTGCGTAGTGAGATCAAGCATATAAACTTGCATTTTTCAGGACTTTTAGTAATGAAATAAAATGAAATGAACCCATGGTTAACCCCTCCTGTGAAGATGTACTTAACAAATAGCAGCGGCTCCCCCCATGGTAGATGTTATTTATTTGAATTCATGGCAGATAATGTGGGTCTCATATCTCACACAAAATGGTGTGAATAAGGGAGTTATACTCCAACTTCCCCTCTGATCCCCATTGAATTTTGTAAAAGGCCATTACAGTATTTTTAAAAAATGGTGGTGAACTTCACCCCAGAGAATGTTCATAGGACGGCGTGAAAGCCTCCTGGGGTAAATTTAGGTCCAGATATGATACTCTGCTCAGAGGTTGATTGATAAGATCAGAATTATAGATATAGAACAGGAAATGAGATTTCTATTATATACAGTTAAAATTAGCACCAGGACATTTTTAGCTTTTTCTCTCTTTTTTTTGTCATAACTCTTACTTGAGGGGATAAAATCAATCACTTCACCAGTTCGGCTCATGTCTGCACACTCGAAAGTGATTTATGTTTATCTGTGCTAAATTTTGCTTGCCAACCTATCTGTTCCTGATGTGACTTGAGCCCAGCAGTTTTTAGCTTACGGGTGTGCTGGAATCAGTGTGTGAGGTGGCTCACAAAAAGTTTTAGGTGCCACAGTTTGTAAGTCATTTAATTAAAAAATATTGTGATTATTTCAGATTGCCCTATGATAATCTCCATCTCATTTCTTACCCCCAGGTACCCCGAAACTGCATACCCCTTAAATGCTAACTCCCTATTCCTCCCCCAGCCCCACCACCATTTGACTTTGTGTGTCTAAGAATTTGATTACTCTAGGTGCTACTTTGTCCTTTAGCAACTGGTTTATTCACTAAGCCTAATTAATGTCTTCAAGATGCATCCACGTTGTAGCATCTGTCAGGATGTCCTTCCATTTAAGAATGAATGATGTTCCACTGTATGTAAATATCCCCATTTTGTTTATCTATTCATTCATTAATGGACACGTGCATTTCTTCCACTCTTCGGCTGCTGTGCACAGCGTTGCTAATGGGTGTAGATACTGGCATGATCTTGAATTAGTATAGTTCATACTTGTGTGTTTGGAGATGCTCATATTATCTTAAAAATAAATCTGTTAATATGCTAACTTGTCTGTTTAGAATCTTGATAGCAGAAATTCAGCATAAATAGCAGTTTTAAGATTTAATGGTGAAACCCTGATATTTAACCTGTTGTCTGTCTGTGAATTATTAAGATGCCAACCTTTAGGTGAAAAAGACCCTTGCAAAGGGGGTGCTTGGTGTTTCTTAACTAAAGGACTGTGCAAGAGCATCACCACATAGTTTTCTTACGGCAGGCCCTGGAGGCCACTTCTAACCTCAGAATCCTGGACCTACTGGGAGGAAAGTTGTTGATTTTTCTTCTGCATTACTTTTGAGTCTCAAACTATTGCTCTTTTTATCTTTCTGTCTTTTTCCCTGTGACAGTCCTACAAGTAACTAACCAAACAGTCTTCTTGTAAAATAAGAATAATAAAGATTTACAAAATGGAGAAAACTGTTTTTTTCCAAGCTCATGATAGGTTGCAGAGATAAGAGAAACTGAAACATTTTCAACTCTAACAAACGCAGAGTAAAGAACCAATGCCTTGTTCAGATGTAAAATCAAGTAACACAGTAAGTAAGTAGACGTGGTTCCTATGTCTGGAAACCTTGCTAAGATTTCCAGCATGCTCAGAACACTTTATATGCCTACAAATGTTTATTATTCCTTCCTGCTCCGGCAAGGGGGATACTGATCCTGTAGGATCCTATATATATACAGGATCCTAAAGGCTGCTGTAGGATAAAATAGCATCTGGTTCATATTTTAAATTTGAGGAAAAGTGATCATTTGCTTTTCATCCACTTTATTTTATTTTCAGCTCAATTTTTTTTAAATGACTTGGGCACATAGGTCTTTGCTTGTTACCTAATTAATGGAATGTATTATTAGTCATTCCAGTATTGTCTAGCTTTGTATTCATTATGTTTTAATGGGTTCTTCCTGTCAGATAACGTGATTGTGTCATGTTTGAGTGTGTGAACTGTAGGAGGCAGGTTCCTTCCTTCATGTGACATCCAGACAGCCTCCCCAACACACACGTAAAAAAAAGAAGATTTTATTTATTTATTTGAGAGAGAGAGAGAGAGAGAGATCACAAGCAGGGGGGAAGAAGGGCAGAGGGAGAAGCAGGATCCCCGCTGAGCAGGGAGCCCAACATGGGACTTGACCCCAGGACCCTAGGATCATGGCCTGAGCCAAAGGCAGACGCCCAACCAACAGAGCCACCCAGGCACCCCCCATGACACACTCGTACTACCCCCTGCCCCCCGTGAGACCCTTCTTTCAGCCTGTCTGGGATAAAACAGTGACCCAAGACAGATGGGCCCCTGGTCTCACATTTAGAATTACCATCTTCTAAAGAGCAGAGGGACAAATAAACACACTACATTTGTGCAATTTACAAGCTGAAATAAGAGCCCTGAAGACAAAGGAAGTGTTGCAAAAGGAGGTTGTAGACCATAGAGTGTCAACAGACCCTAAAGCAAAGCCATGCCGTGCCATGTTGGAGGCCGAGGCAAAGGAGAAAATCTGTCTTCATTTAGACTTCTGATATTTAGTTTGTTTTCTCAAATCCTGCATGAAGGTGTTGTGTATCTGGATGACTGAGTGTTGGTGCCCCTTCAACTTTGCCCTATAGCTGCTGCCTCGCTCTAGTCCCTGCCCTGCTACCTGAGCTCAAGCCCCGGTTTTCCCACCCACGAGTTGTGTGACTTTGGGCAAGTTGTTTACATGGTGTGTCTCGGTTTCTTCATCTGAAAAGTGGGGAGAATAGCAGTACTCTGTAAGGTTGTTACAAGGAGTAAAATAAATTCATATTTGTGAAACAGGAGAGCAGTGCCTGGTACAAAGTGCTGTATGTACTTAAGACGTAATAAAGGAAGATGCCTCCAGACTCCTTCAGGGACTGAATGAGTCCTTATGATCTGGGTCCCAGATGGCTTCAGCAGGCTGTCATCAGCGAGCTTTCCCCTCTACCATTTTGGCTAAACTTACACATGCACTCACAGAACAGTCCTATAGCTAATGTGGTTATAGACTTTAAAGAACCGGGGAATGGTGGCCGGTTCAACCTCAGGCAAGTCCACCCTTTAGTCACTGTCAGGAACTTGGAACACCTCACGGGGTTGTGTTTCTCTCCCATCAAGGCCATGGCAGTCATCTTTGCATGGTTGCTGCTGAAGCAAGCACAACCTTCAGATTCTCACCCTCCCTTACCCACAAATTTCTGTCTGGCTTTTCGGAGCCCTGCACACGAATAAACAGGACAGTCCATTGCCAGGATCCCCGCTTGTCAAATCCACTGCTTCTGTTCCTGTCTGTGGGGAAATGCATAGCTTTCTGCCAGCATTTCTAGTGTCATTTTAAATGCTGCTCAAATCTAATCTGCTTCTTTTTAATTGATGTAAAATCACTTTTTGAAAAAAGATTTTATTTATTTACTTGAGAGAGAAATTGCAGAGGGAGAGGGAGAAGCAGGCTCCCTGCCGAGCAAGGGGCCTGGTGTGGGGCTCAATCCCAGGACCCCAAGGTATGACCTGAGCTGAAGGCAGATGCTTAACCTACTGAGCCACCCAGGTGTCCCTAAAAGCACTTTTTTAAAGAAAATATTGTACCCTTATTTCTTATGGCAAGGGTGTTGTGTTTACACTTTAATAGTAGGAGCAAACAGAAAAATAATTCCTAATTTAAAAAGTGAAGAAATGCAGTGTGGGTGAATTTTACTTATTCAAGATATTAAAGTGAAAATGGCTAAATACAAGATTTAATTAAAAAAAAAACTCTGATGTGCACTAATTTATTCCATAAGACTGGGGGCAACTGTGTGCGATAAGCAGGAATTTAATTATCTGTACAGATTTCTGGTTAAACAGGTAATATTTTTTCTCAAGTAGATTCTATGTGTGAATATAATAACTGCCCTAGGGAAAATAATGTTATACCATGGAAGAAACGAGCTTTATCTCAGAGTGAGTAAATGGGTTCTTTCTTATTTTACCCTCAAGCTTTGAATTAACAATTTATAGAAAGAGGGCCACTGGATTGGAATTAGTATTCTCCTTTGATGAGCTTTTTTCTATATTCTTTCTGACAGTTTATGTAAATGTAAGTATCTTTCTGTCTCCTGTAAAGAACTCAAATAAGCTAAACTTTAAGTACAGTGTGCCAATTCAAATAATAAAGCATTATGAAATGAAAATGTTTCCCCTTAAGGATGTATGTTTTGTGGTCACACTTACTAAAATTTGGTTAAATTTAGAGCATTTGTAGTGAAAGCCTGTATTACTTTTTAAAGTAGAATACTTTTATATGGACAAATGTAACCAATAGTCATAATTTACATTTAACATTCTCTTTGGAAGCCATGGGATTCTCAGGGCCCGAAGCCAAGGACCTTGACCGAAAGCATGCAGTTCAATATTGCATGGCCACACAATGAGCCTTTCTGTCACATGAACCAGCAGCAAATTTAAGGGATTGCTGGAAGAAAATTGGGCATCAGTCCCTTGTACATCTTGCAGGCAGAGGCTCTAGTTATCCTTTGTTCTAGTCTCTTTTTGATGATTTTTGTACAGTGAATGGCCCCAGAAGGCAGAGAAAGTGCTTGCCTCTAGAGCAAAAAGCAATCATGCTTACTGCCCGTTAGAAAAGATTTGGGTTGCTAAGCTCAGAATTCCTCTCAGATAGTGCAATCCGCTGTGTGCACAAGTGTCACCTGGCCTTCTTCATATCACCTTGTAGGAACTGGGATCTTGGGAACCAGGGTAAGAAAATGCTGATACTCTGGCTCTTGCCATTGCTGTATGTAATAAAGTCTTTGTCTTTGACCCAGGAGTTTCATGTCCTCTGCTGGCATCTGTAAAACTGTAGCAAGCTAACTTGTTAGCTTGTGAATGAGGTAAAATCTCAGAACCTTCACGCTTATTGACAGAAATGTCTGTTAAAGGACAGATAAAAATGATAGTAGCCTTTTTCTTTTTCTGTATATGATCCCAAGTGGATGGTGGTAGGTTTAGGGGTAACATGGTCTAATGTGTAATGTGTGGATAGTGCACTGTATGGGATGGCAGGACAGCCAATTCTAAATATATAAGGTGGTGTGAGTCACACAGAATTATTGGTATTGGGGCACCTGGGTGGCTCAGTGGTTGAGTGTCTGCCTTTGGCTCAGGTCATGATCCTGGGGTCCTGGGATCGAGTCCTCCCCATGGAGAGCCTGCTTCTCCCTTCCTGTGTTTCTGCCTCTCCCTGTGTATCTCTCATGAATAAATAAAATCTTAAATAAAAACCACCTGGTATTTCTCAAAGAGTGTAGGAGATTGTCTTTTTGTGAAGACTTGGTGCACCTGGGAATGAAAAGGATACTGGATCTGATTTGGACTTTGTGTCTTTTGGCTCAGATTCTCAAGAGAAACATTATCTGTGTTTACCTAGAGAACATGCCATGTGCAGTGACTCTTGGAGACAGCAGATAACCGTAAGCCTCATCTTGTAATGACCGCTCATTCTAGCCCCCCACCCCCACCCCACCTGCCATGCCAGGATGCCAAACGCAACACTGCTATAAGTGATAAGGTGGCAGCCTTTCTTCATATACATCTTCCTAGGGTGGACATGCTTTTGAGAAGTGGTCCCCCTGGACTAGACCTAAATTCTTGTTCTTTACCAAAAATGGTTAAGCGGAGGCCATGCTCTATGCATAGAGGAGTTCCATGTAGCCTTTACATGTAGCCTGGTGTTGTCTCCCAGAAGGATTTTTACATGCCATTCAGGTAAAGGCCCAAATTGTCCATTTCTATGTGTTTTGCCCTAACAAATCCTGGTAGAGATAAAAGGACTTCACCTAGAAGACATACTAATAGAGAACATACCAGAGTCTTCATGATTTTGTTCTTGGCAAGCAGCCAGAGAGGCTTCCCCTTGTTACACATTGAGTCTGGCCGGCCTTTGACATTGGTGCTGCCACTGCCCAGCGCACACCGCTGGTGACCACGGCTGATCCATCCTGGTCTGCAGCCTCGGGCTCCTCTGCCCTGCCCTCCACGAAGCCGCTGCCAAGTGATTCATGATGACCTGGGAGTTGAAACCTATGTGCTCCCTCTCTGTAAATGCTTCTGAAGATTCATTAGGTTTGAGAATCCCACAGCCCTTTCAGAAACAGTGATGTGGGGACACCCTACAGAGAACACCGTGGAATGGTACTTCTCATCTGCAAGAGAAAATATTTGAAAACACACACATGGTGTTAAGAATTAAAAACTGGAAGGGTGCCTGGGTGGTTCAGTTGGTTAAGCATCTGCTATTGGCTGAGGTCATGATCCCAGGGTCCTGGGATCGAGCTCCATGTCAGGCGTGGTTGTGGGACCGAGGGTGGGGGGGTGGGCAGGTGTGTGTGGGGAGGTCCCTGTTCAGCAGGGAGTCTGCTTCTCCCTCTCCCTTTGCTGCTACCCCTGCTTGTGCTCGCTCTCTGCCAAATAAATAAATAAAATATTTTAAGAAAAATGAGTTAAAAATGGAAAATTTGAAGAAAATAAAGACTGGATGAGATGTATGAGGAAGGGATATTTCAAATGATTTAAACATTTGAAATGCTGAATATTATTCTAGCCCTTTTACGACCACTGTTTTTCTCACTCACCAATTTCCTTCTCTAGTAGATGTGCTCTCGTTGGCTCAGCAAATCATGTAGTGTCATGTCAGAGATCCTGCAAATAAGAAAGGCAAGGCTCAAAGAGAACTGCTGCTCTGATGTGGGTACGAATGTGCCAGCTAATTCTTGAAAAACATTGTAGTTTTCTGGTTATCCTTGCTAAACCCCTGTGGAATCGTATATTTATGGGCTTTTGTCTGTTAGTGATAATACCTAACTTGGGGAAGTGCTGTGAAGATCAAACAGGTAGTATATACGAATTTCTTCGTACAGATGGAGCCTGGCACATAGTAAATGCTCAGCAAATGTTGACCATTATTATAGGGAAAGAGCAGTGTGAAACATGAACATTTTGGACATGAGGAGTTTCCAGAAAGAAGCTGAATTTTGCTATATAATTTGGAAAGTATAAAGCAGAGATTTGGTGTGAACCAGTTTTTTAGGAGGTGTTAGGGAGAATTAGAGGGACTCCCCCATTTGCTAAACTGGGTCAAATTGGGATAGGTCTCAAAAAAGCTGTACTGTGAAATCATCTATGTCTCACAGAAGGTCATTGGGATCCTTCTACAAGGTGACCTGCCATCAACTCTGAATCAAGGGTGGGGGCACTGGAAAGACCTCCCGCCAGGGGTAGGGACATTCCATTAGCCTATATCCCCAAACTCCAGGGTTTATTGCAGGATCCAGGAGAGCCTTGCAAAGGAACAGTGATCTATAGCTGACAGAGAAAGAGACAGTCGGGAGTGTGCCATGGGTACTGTCTTCACAGTCGGTTTAGTTTCCAGATGCAGCTATGCCCCCTTTGTGAGCCTTGGCTAATCTATGTTTAGCTCTGAACTTCTTTCAGAAGGTGGGCCTGGAGTGAATCATCAGCTGTTGGAGGTTACACAGGTGCCACCATTGCTCCCAGGACCACCTGATGGATCTTCAGGCCCAGGTGTCTTGGCTCCTCTTGAGCAAATGTAAGGTCAACATTCATTATGTATCTGGTGGGAGACCCTTGCCATTTGTCTGCTGTTGGAAGGAAGAGGAGATGCTGAGATCATTGCTTTTTTATTATACCATGCCTGGTGAGTGAGAATAACTTTTCTTCCCCTGAAAACCCATAAAATTAGAAACCTAGAAACTGAATATGGGGTTGGTCCAATTAGTTAGACTGAGAACAGACTCTGATTTCTGATTAGGAGAAGACAACCCAGGGAAAGAGAGAGTTATATGTGTTTGTTACGGGAACAGAGATATGGCCTCTGTTCTTCATCCTAACTCTGGATAAGACCATAAGCAGCAATGGATTGCCATCAGGATGCTAAAAGGTAGCCACTGTATAAGCCATTTATGCAAGTTATGGTTAAATGTTGTATCGTTCAGTATGAAGCATAAATATGTCTCTGAAATATCAACTTAGTACAGCCTTTGAGCCATTTTTAGAGTGATCATCTCCAATAAAGGTAGAAGAGTAATCCTGATTCTGTGATACTTAAAGACCTTAAGATCTTGGGGCATCTGGGTGGCTCAGTCATTTGGTCGGCCAACTCTTGATTTCAGCTCAGGTCATAATCTCGGGTTCCTGGGATCGAGCCCAGCATCAGGCTCCAGTCTCAACCGGGAATCTGCTTGAGAATTCACTCTCCCTCTTCCTCTGCCCCTCCCCCACTCGTGTGCTCTCTCTGTCTCTCTCTCCCTCAAATAAGTCTTTAAAAGAAAAAAAAAAAAAAAGACCTTAAGGTCCTGGTGATTTTCCCAACAGTCCCAGTTGTGTGTTATCTTTCTAAATGAAACCAAAAAAAAAAAACCCCATGTAAGTCAGTTTGTACAGAATATAGGCATAATTAGAAATGAAATAATGCAGCATTAAATATGTCTTCTTAGATAAATAGAAAGAGAGCTTTACACAGGCAGTAGAAAAGATGCTAAGCCATATTATGTTTTCACATACATAGCATTCAATGTAGTAGTAATATTATGATATGTTTGAGGAACAACAGGCAATGCAATGTGGAAAGACCACATAAGGCCACGTGTCTTATAAGGCAAATAAAGTTCAGGAACTCTTCAAACTGCTAGGCTGAGATGAGGTCTGGCCCAGGTCACTTTCAGCTGTCTAACATGTGTTCCTCCCTGATGGCACCCACCCAACATGAAAATGAGCTTTTCTGATTAAGTCATCCCATAAGCCTGCAAACCGGGTTCTGTGGAGTGGGTCATTCGTGGAGATGAATGACTTCTAGCTTCCTAAGAGATTTCTGTGCGACAGTTGTGCTCGTGGCAGGGGTAAGGACTTCAGAGAAACACCCCATGATTTGAGGCAATTACACAGCCTGGTTCATGGCTGGGAAACGCTGGCACCTGCCAGATGGTGCTGGCAGGAAGTGGGCAGCGGGCAGGCCCCATTTCAGTGCTGCCTGAGGAGGAGGCTCAGAGTCAGGGCAATGAGCTGCAGTTGGCTCCTCTGCCACTTTGCACCTGTCAGTGAAGAGGCCAGACTCTTGTGTCACTCATGCACAGAGGATTTCTCTTTTTCTAACCTTTGGAGCTAGTGTTATTGTCTTGTCTCCCCACTTGCGGAGAAAGAACATCAGTTCTCATTTCCACCAGAAAATTAAAAGAAAAAGGCAAAGAAAATACTGAAAACCTCTTCTGTGAAGAAGTTGAGTGAACAGATAAAAGAATATGATTTGGTTATTCTTCCTGGAGTCTGGATTCTGAGAAGAAATTTGGGGTTTGCTGCCACAGGGCATCTAGGTAGTTCCTGAGGGGACCCTGAGAGAAGAGGTGCTTGCTCTAACTTAGCATCTCAGAAGATGAGAGCTCTTTCTGTGGTTCCATGGGCCGTGTCATGTCCACCTTCCTTCCAGCACACCCTCAAGTCATCTGGTAGCCAAGCTTGAGGGCAAGTGGAAGTTGGCTGAGAAATGGCCTCTCCAAGCTGTGACTCATGCACCAGGGGAGTCTCCATAGTTGTGGTTCCAATGAGACAAAGGAGAGTAAGAAGCTAAGCCAGGAGGCTTCACGGTGAAAGAATGTGACCCAAAGAAAGAAGAAAAGGAGAAAAAATTGTAGACAGTGAAGCAGAAAGACTTTTTTTATACTTTTTATACTTAAGAGTCAACAGATAGAACTGATGAGGCATCTCGTGCTCCCTGATGTGGTGGAAAGCCAAACATAGCATCCCGAGAAGAAGTGAGGCAGAGTCAGAGTGAAACTGCACATCTAGATCCATACACATCTTGTCTTCTCGATTTTCAGGGAGTATCTGTGGAAGGCAAAGGTGTTCAAGGCCAGTAGTAATAAGAACTTGGTCCTCTTAGCATGCTATAAAAAGATGATGGGCTTTGAACCCACTGGACTAGGTTCAAATCCCAATTTGAGATCTCACTGTGAGATCTTGGATGAGTCATCTCGTCTCTCTGAGCCTGTTCCCTCCTTTTAGAAAGAGGATAAATAAGAAAACCCAAACAAAGCTGGGGACACAGGGGCCAGGGAATAGCTATGTCTGGTCCCCCTGTTGGCTTTGGGAAGAAGACACAAATCACTGGACTTGAGGAGTCCTGGTATGGGATGATGGGTGCACCAAGGGGCCAGTCATGGGCATTGTGCTCCTGGAGCATGAATCCAGCATGTGAGGCTTTGCAAATCCAATCTAAGGCAGCCACCCAGTTGTCCTAATGTAGTGTCCCCCATAAGCCGAGCCAGAGACCAAAACTTGTGCAGAGGTAGTTTGTTCAGAAACGTCATCCCGGGGAGCAGAAAGGCAGGATGAAGGAGTGACATGGAGAAAGAGGAATAGTCAACACAAGAATGCACGATGGCCTTGTCTCTTTAAACTCCCTGGAACCTTTGAGGAAGTTTATGAAAGGCATCTCGGAACTGTCTGCCCCGGATGAAATGGGAATCCATTGATTCACTGGCTCCAGATTCCCATTGGTCAAGAGTGACCCCATAGCACTAACTCCCCAACCCTGCTGGGTTGTGCAAGTCTGAGTGCAAAGTGGATTCCTGGGATGATTGAGCCAGAGGTTCGAGATTGCCCAGGGCAGGAAGCAAGGGATCCCTTTAGAAGGACAAGCTGAGGCCTATCTTGGTGCATCTGTGCAGAGTTGCTCACAGTCTCCAGGGGTACAGGACCCTAACAGCTGTGGCTGAAATCTGAGAAGCAGCTGAGAGGGCTTTGGAGTGGGGCAGAAGAGGGGGGAATATACCAACTCTCACAGGAATGCCCTTTTGTGTCCTTCTGCCTAGAAAGAAGGCGTTGCAATAATGTGTTGGAGTGTCTTTGACCTTTCAAGTCCATGATTCTTGAAGAGGAAACAAAAACTTGCTGAAAATGTCTTGATTAATAAAATTTGCTGTGAATGGACACAGCAAGTCACAATAATAGTATTTGTTCTCCAAAAGACCTTCACCGGCTGTGGACAAGGTATAGAGCAAAACAGAGCTATTCCCTGTGTCTACTTCGAGCAAAACAGACCTAACGTAGGTGGTTGCGCTATACACCGCAAGCAAGGGAAATTGATGCTTGGGCTCTGAGGAAAGTCTGATGAGAAGTCAAATTTATTGATTCTTAGTGCCAAGACCATTATCTGGGCCCTTAGTAGTTGTGACAATGATTTGGGAGACCTTATTAAAGATGAAACTTTGGGAGGGATGCCAGGGTTGCTCTATTAGCTTGAGATTCAGAACAAAGGAGAAGATGCGAGGAATCTTCCAAAGGAGACTTGGCTTCAGACAGAATTATGAAGTGGATCAGCTTTTCTCTGCCCACAGTCCCTGCTAACACCCCCACACTCACTTCCCTTGCATCCTGTTCATCCTTGGGGGACCCAGTACCCCACTGGACTGCTCACGTGCCTCTAGGCTGTCAACCAGCCGGTTTTTATTGATGCTTACCATGTTCCTAGATCCCAAGCAGGAATCAAGTGTGGGAGCATCCCACATTGTAAGTCTTCCCCTCCTGCCATCCTCTGGTCTAAGTCCCACCCATGATGGCTGGATGACTTGTGCCAGATACCTATTATGCTCCTCTTCAGAGCCTGTCAGCTTCCCGGTATCTTGGTCTAGGTCCCAATGGGCTCTGACCAGCTTTACACAGCACCTCTCGTCTCCCACCCAGGCTCCTGTGTTGACACCACGACAGGACCCACAAGGTGCCCATGCTTTGGAATGCACAAATTAGAGATGCACGGGGTGAGCCTTTGACCCAGGGGAGCCTGGGATAAATTCTTCCTCCTCTTCCCACTCTGTCCTATGGCTGGTTCTAAGCTGGTTTGCTTCTTGGAGGCGTGGCCTGTCAATTGAATGGTCATGCTCAGAAGCAAAATATTCTTGTCCATATTGGCTCTCTTCCTTCTCAGCCTCATTCTCCCGGTACCTCATCCCTTCCTATGATTGTAGTTCATGATAAAATAATGGTTCACTCATTCTTTCAACAAATATTTGTCAGGTAAATACTGTGTGCCAGGACCTGCCAGGGGCACTGCACACACTGAGGTATTTTATATTCAGTGACTTAGCTGGCATCCGATACTTTTCCAGAAGCCCTATGGTTTAAGACCCAGTCTTGGAGGCCAAGAAATCCTGGCCCACGTGGTCTAGACCTGGGCTTGCCTGAACGGGTGAGGGACCCAGAGGGGCTAGAAACAAATGCAGTCCCACAAAAGAGCACAGCGAGAGGCAGGGGAGGGAAGCCAGGGACGGAGCCCCACGAGCAGGAGATGCAGCCAATCTGGGAAGATGGCACATCTGAGAAGAGGAAACAACGAATCAGGAAGGTTGGCAGCTGAATTCACGAGGATTAGAGTGGACTGAGAAATGGAACAGGAGGTAAAACAAGCCCAAACCACTCAGGACCAACTCCTGAAAGCAAATATCAGGAGTTTCCTTCCTTATGGGCCTGGGGCCCCCAGAAAATTAAAAGATATTTTTTAAAAGCTTTGTAATCACTCAGTAATCCATTTAGCATACCATTGCGGATGGGGGAGGTACTTCAGAAAACTCACAGCTCATAGAGAAAAACCAAGTCTCGACAACCAAAACGTGATGTGATGAGTGCTTTTACACGTGGGTTAGCAAAGATGTTTTCCCCCTAGAGCTGCTGCGTCCAACCGAACTTCCTGTGGTGATGCAAACAGTCTGCTCTGCGCCACCCAACCAGCGGCCACGGCCAGCCTCAGTGCGTAGTGGGCACTTGACATGTGGTTAGCGTGACTGAGGAACTGGACTTCTCATTGTAGTTCATTCTACTTAATTCCAATCTAGAGAGCTGCATGGGGTTAGTGGTGACTGTTTCAGACCACACAGTCCTAGAGGAGGCCACGTGAGCCCAGTCTCCAGAAGCCAGGAGGCGTCATCCAGGCCATGAGGATGGTGGGGAAGGAGTCCAGAGTGAACGGCAGGAGGGCGTGGAGATTAGTGTGTCTGTTCATGAGGCTCGTGCTAGAGCAAGGGACACAAAAGGAGGCTAGAAAGGTATGTAGAGGCCTTGTGACGTGTACTTGTCACCATCTAGTAAGGGTGCACTAAGCCCCTAGCATGTTGCTGTGCACATCACCCACTTATCTCACTGATCCTCTCTAAGGCCCTGGAGCCAGGTAAATCAGCCCCCTTTTACAGGTGAGGTGACTGAGGCACAGAGTTTATTTAACCTAACCAATGCAACACAGCTTCTAAGTGGCAAAGCCAGGATTTGAACTAGGGGCTGACTCCACCTTCCATCTTTCTACTTTTGCACTTTACCCCACTTATGTGAGCCACACGGGGAATCTGGGCTTTATGTCACTGTAGGCAAGACTGTGCTGCATTGGGTTGCTCCTAGGAAAAAGGAGTTAGGAGGGCAGACCAGAAAAATGAAGAGAAGCCAGCCCATGGGACCTAGGCCGGAAAGAGGGAAGTAAAGATAAGAGAATTCTTCGAGAGTGGGAGAAGTAGAGTAGGAATAATTAAGATAGTGAGGGGGGCACCTGGGTGGCTCAGTGGTTGAGCATCTGCCTTCAATTCAGGTCATGACCCCAGGGTCCTGGGATCGAGTCCTGCAGCGGGCTCCCTGCATGGAGCCTGCTTCTCCCTCTGCCTCTCTCTCTCTCTCTCTCTCTCTCTCTCTCTGTGTGTATCTCTCTCATGAATAAATAAATAAATCCTAGAAAAAAGAAATTAAGATAGAGAGCTGCAGGCATGGAGGTCATGGTGATCAGAAGGGATTAAGGCTATTTTAGCCGGCTGTGGGCCAGAGGACCACCACAAGCATTTTCAGCCCTGGAGCTGAGGGTGTTAATTGGTGGAGAGAACCTCTTGGAGGAGTTCCCATCCAGCACACAGACAACCTCCTGCTTCTCCCGCAGCCAAAGGCCCCGGCTCCTCCTTTGTGTGAGAAAACGGATTTCTTGGAGACTTGAGTCTGCATTTGAAAAGTTTTATATTTTTAACTTCTGCTTTGGGTGCCTTATTTTTGCCCAGTGAGATAGACATAAAAGCCACTGGGATTTATAAGTGTTGGTAATGCTCAGCACGCTGAGCCACAAGGAAACTGGGAGGAGGGGAGGAGGCTTGGCGGCCTGCAAAGCAGGGGGGGCCACGCCCTCACCCGAGACTCCTGATGGGACATCATTTCTGCCTCCCTCAAGATGGAAGTGTGGGGGAGGCCAAAGTAATTCTGATTTGAACTCAAAGTTATGTACAAGTGAGTCTTATATCGTAAGCACCATTCTAAGAAATGCTGAAAGTTGTCCCAACTGCTTGTTAAGAAAACTGATTTTCAGATGGTGATAGGAATACTATTTTCATGAAAATAACCAGTGTAGCTTCTTTTCTCTGGCCTTGTCTACTTTGCTCAGAATAGTGCCCTCTACATTTCTCTCTACATTTCTTCACTTGCCATCACCCCTTCAGTAATCCGGTTAGCCTCATAAACTAATATATTGTTTGCCATTTCTCTCAGTCTTGCTTAGTTTTGTTTATTTGATAGTAGATGTATTTAACTCGGACTAGGACTAGCTGGAGTATTATCCATGAGAGCACAAGCCAAGAGAGAAGAGACCTCTGGAAAAGTCTTTATTTGGAAAACACAGGTGTTCGAGTTCTTTTTCTTTTTTTTATAGCTTTATGGAGATACCACAATATTTGCTCATTTTACATACCACAAAATTTACTCATTTTAAGTGTAGTTTGATGAGTTGTAGTAAGTTGATACAGTTGTGCATACTGCATTTCAATCTAGTTTAGAGCACTACCATCACCTCCCGAAATACTCCTTCCTACCCAATCTCACCTCTAACCCCACAGCCTCAGGCAGTCACTGATCGTTTCTATAGCTTTCTCTTTCTAGAAAGTTTATAGAAATGGAATCATATATAGATTTTTTGGGGGGTCTGGCTTCTTTCACTTAGCATAATTTTCAGGTTTTGCCCATGTTGATGCATCTATCAGCTATTCATTTTTTGTTATTATTGAATTTTCTGCTACGTAAATATACCTTATTGTGTTTATCTTTTCACCAGTTGGTGGACATTTGGGTTGTTTCCAGTTATTGATTATTATAGGAAAGACTGCTGTGCATATAAATCTTTTTATAGGCTTATGTTTCATCGGTCTAAAGTAAATACCTTGGAGTGGAATTCCTGGGTTGGATATTAAGTGTTCATTCAACTTTTAAGAAATTGCCAAACTTTTGCCCCAAGTGGCAGTACCTTTTTACATTCCCATAGCAATGTACAAAAATTCCAATTATTCCCCGTCTTCATTGATATTTCATATAATGTCTTTTTACTTTTTTAAAAGATTTTATTTCCTTATTCATGAGAGACAGAGAGAGAGAGGCAGAGACACAGGCAGAGGCAGAAGCAGGCTCCATGCAGGAAGCCTGACGTGGGACTCGATCCCCAGACCTGAGATCATGCCCTGAGCCAAAGGCAGACGCTCAACCGCTGAGCCACCCAGGTGTCCCATAATCAGTCTTTTTTAATATAGCTTTTCAGGTGGGTGTGTAGTGGTATTTCCTTTGGTTGAAATTTGCATTTCCATAGTGATACATGTATCAAAAATTTCTTCATATGTTTATCAGCCATGTGTGTATCTTTGCAAAGGTGTCTATCCATATATTTTGCCCATTTTAAAAAATTGAATTGTTTCTCTTCTTATTTTTGAGTTATAAGAGTTTTCTATATGTCGTGGATACAAGTCCTTTATTAGATGTGTAATTGTAAATATTTTTCTCCTAGTCCGTGGTCTGTCTTTGCATTTTCTCATTGCTGTCTTTTGAAGAACAAATGTTTTTAACTGAGGATGTTCAATTTATTATTTTTTTTCTCTTCTGGATCAAACTTTGAGTATTATATTTAGGAAATCTCCTTAATTAAGGTCAAAAAACTATTCACCTACATCTTACATCAAGGATAGAAAACTATTGACTTTTATTTCTTTGCAAATGACCAAGAATCATCTGGATGCTGCAAGAAGGGCTTTGGCAGTCCGTTAGTTTTCTGGTTTAGTGGTTGTGGTAATGATAGGGGTCAGGAGGCCAGGTGTATTATTGTGCATAATTATAACTTGGCTTCCGACACCTTATATCATCCATTCTGCTGAGCACTGTGCTCAAAATAGCCCTCCTGCTGTTTGCCACCTATCCTCTCTGACCACCCCCACCCCCAGGCAGCCATTGATCTGTACGTAATTGATTCTCAGATTATTGAGTTAAATTTAATTGAATCCTCTAAAATTCCTTGCACATTTTTTACTCTTTGCATGAGAAGATGGCAGTTTTTAAAAATTGAGGTATAATTGACACACACATTACATTAGTTTCAGGTGTACAGCATCATGATTTGGTATTTGTATATATTGTGAAATGATGACCACAGTAAGTCTAAATAACATGTGTCACCATCCATTGTTATGTTTCTGGTGATGAAAACTTTAAAAATTTACTTTCTTAGCAACTTCAAATAGGCAATACAGTATTAGTTATTATAGTCATCATGTTGTACATTATATCTTGGGACTTACTTATTTTATAACTGGAAGTATGTACCTTTTAACTCCCTTCACCCATTTTGCCCCGCCCACCCACCCACCCACCCCCTGACAACCACCAGTCTATGTTTTGTTTTGCTTTGTTTAGATTCCACATATAATGAACTTATTTTTTTGTTTTGTTTTGCTTTGTTTAGATTCCACATATAATGAGATCACATGGTATTTGTCTCTGTCTGACTTATTTCACTTAGCATAATGCCCTGAGGTTCCATCCATGTTTTCACAAATGGCAAGGTTTCGTTTTTGAGTGGCTGAGTTGTATTCCATTGCGTGTGTACGTCTGTGTGTGTATGTAAAATACCACATCTTGGCTGCATGCATTTCTATATGTGTGTATTTAAGTATGTATTTTTTTAAAGTAATCCCTACTCCCACCGTGGGGCTTGAACTTGTGACCCTGAGATCAAGAGTAGCATGCTTACTGACTGAGCCAGCCAGGTGCCTCCCCCACTTTTTTTAAGTAAATGGTTGCACCAATTTACATTCCCACCAACAGTGTATAAGGATTCCCTTTTCTCCACTTCCTCACCAACACTTACTTCTTGTCTTTTTGATAATATCCATTCTAACAGGTGTGAGTTGATGTCTTATTATGGTTTTGTTTACATTTCCCTGATGATTAGTGACATTGAGCATCTCCTCATGTATTGGTTGGCCATCTGTAGGTCTTCTGTAGAAAAATGTTTATTCAGATCCTCTGTCCATTTTTAAAAATCAGATTCTTTATTTGCTCTTAAGTTGTATGAGCTCTTTATATACTTTGGATATTAATCCCTTTTCAAATATATGATATACAAATGTTTTCTCCCTTTCGGTGGGTTGCCTTTTTATTTTGTTGATGGTTTCCTTTGCTGTGCAAGAGCTTTTTATTTTTTAATTTAAAAAAATATTTTATTATTTATTTATTTGACAGAGAAAGAGTGCACAAGCAGGGGGAGAGGCAGACAGGGGGAGAGGAGAAGCAGGCTTCCTACTGAGCAGGGAGCCAGAGGTGAGGCTCCATGTGGGGCTCCATGCAAGGCTTGATCCCAGGACCCTGGATCATGACCTCAGCCAAAGGCAGACCCTTTACCCACCCAGGTGCCCCAGTGTGCAAAAGTTTAGTTTGACATAGATCCACTCGTTTATTTTGGCTTTGTTGCCTTTACTTTAGGTGTAAAATCCCCAATGTTTACTGAGGACTTTTAATGGTTCCTTCACACCCATGACTGAGAAAATCCTGCACTCACACCAAATACCCTATAGAATCCATATGCAGTTGTTTTTTTCAGCTCTAAGAATGTGTTTGGGTTCTGTCTCGCATACATCGCTTGATCTCAAACATTATTCTTAGTGGTTTGTCTTGGAATCCTTCTGCTGCCTCTTACTTTTCTGCTGGCGTTGTTCTTCACCCAGCCCTTTCACTCCTAGATTCTGTTGGCTGCTCTTCCAGGCTTTTTGAATCCCCTTCTTTCATATTCCCCAAGTGGTGTTGGCTGGACACAGACATGCAGTAAGTGGTGCCTGGACCCAGAAACCACAGCTCGGCCTCAGCTGAGAGCCCCACGCCCCCTCCTGTCTGAGAAGGGACTGGGCCCAGTCTTGCCTCTCCTGCCCACATTATTCTGCCCATTGTTGACATAGTAACGTGTGCCTGATACTCACGTCTCCATCTCTACCCTGCCGAGCTTCATCAGATTTAATAACCAGTGGCCTCACAGAATCTGATGCTTAGCTTTCTTTTTTCCAATTTCTGGTCTTGATTTTACTTTTCTGCTGTGACAGCTCAATGACTGTCCTCTTGGTGGCTGCTTTCTTTGGCTCCATTTACATTAAAGCAGGTGCAGCACTCATACTCCAAAGCACCGAGCTGGAGGAGACCTTACAGATGTAAGCATGAGCCCTTCTGGAAGTTCTCCTGGAAATCTTGTGACTCCTTTCATAGGCTTAAAAAAGTTATTTTTTCACAGGTATTTTTCTGCCCAGTTTCTTGGTGAATTGCCATAATTTCAAAACAAAAGAAAGTGATAATAATAATGTAACTCAGAAATTTCTGACATCTATGGCATTTCTTCTTTCATTGCCGTGCCTGTTTCCTCCTGTCTCGCCTTTTCTTCTTGCTTTCCAAGTCTCTTTCCAGAAAGACACAGGTGTTTCTTTTTAGGAAATAAATCCTCAATTTACCTGCAAAATTTTTTCCATGAAAATCCAACTGAAGAGACCCAAAGAGGCAGTAATTCTAGGTGTAATGATCTTACCAACTGACTTGGATAAAAAACAGAGGCTTTTCTGTCCTGATTCTTCCAGGAAGCAGGAGGACACTTGGACCAAAAATCCTTTCTTTCTTTTTTTTTTTCCTTTTTTTAAGATTTTATTTATTTATTCATGAGAAACAGAGAGAGAGAGGCAGAGACACAGGCAGAGGGAGAACCAGGCTCCCTGCAGGGAGCCCATGAGGTACTTGATCCCAGTGTCTTGAGCCAAAGGCAGGTGCTCAACCACTGAGCCACCCGGGGGTTCCCCAAAATCCTTTCTTCTTGCTGGCATTTCTAATCAGCATTTTGAGGTCCATTTCTCTCACCCCATCCCAGCAGAATATATTCTTTCCGGAGAGCCCATTTAAATAGTAAACAAATAAATAATAGTAGAAATAGAATGTGATCTTCTCACAGCAGATGTGGTTCCGGAGGAGTCAGTGTCTTTTAGCAACACAGCAGGGTATTCTAAAGCTTCAGCCGATGGGTTGATTAAATCTCATGGCACAGAGAAAGTTGTCTCTGACATTCATGCTTTTGGGTACTTCGCTTTTATACAGAATATGAACTCCTGAGAAGCTAATATTTAACTTCCTGGAAACTGTATTATATTCTAAATGTTAAGGAGGAGGATGCTCTTTGGAGTAAATCTGACAAATTCGTTTGGAAGCAAATGATCACTTATTGATTTATTATTTTTTTTTATAAATGCAGATTTCTACATGGCCTGTTTGCAGAAAATTAGATGCCCCAGCAGTTAAATATTTCATGAATGACTCCCCTGTTTTGCTGGTAAATCCTTTGTAGTGCAGAATGCATATCAGCAAGTAACTGAGATTTGTTCTTTACATGAAATCGCCTCCAGCTGGAATGAAGGATTTCCAGCCATTTAGTTTATGATAATATACCTTTCCCAGCACTGATAACAAGGCGAGAACACAATTCTTCATGTCATGTCGGTCTCCATTTCTCATTTTCATGGTCCTGTTGTGATTACACAGAGCCCGAATACCTTAGCAAAATATATTTTGAAATGTTACTGTGAAGATTATTGTAATCTGTGACATGGCAGGAATGACGTCCCTTGGATTTGATAAATCTGGGCCTTTTCCCTCTTCACCCCCTCTGTACCCAGGCTCCTGTCTAGGGGAAGCTCAAGTTATAGGAAAGAGTGACTCAGAAATGCAGCTAGGAGGAAGGCAGAGGCGGTGGCTGCAGGTTGCAGCGCCCATAAGGCCCTTGCTCATCACCGTCGTTCTGCACCCTGGGCTCATCCCCAAGATGAAACAGTAAGATGGCCTTCCCATAGAATGTTGCTTTTGAAAGGCTTCCCAGAAAAAAACGCTTTCAGATCTGCTGTGACTCGCACGCTGTGTGTGGCAAGGCTAGTAGTGCCCACGAGATTTCCTAGGAGTCATTAACTACTTTTGGTTAATGGGTTGTGAGCATCTAAATTCCTCTGAATGGAAGCAGTTTCCAGCAGGAGAATACAGGGGCTCTGGAAGTCACATGTTGAGGTGGTGACATCACAAAACGCCAGAGAGCAGAACCCCGTGCCTGCCCACCCTGGGCATTAGCATGGTGAAGTATAAGCTGTGTTGTGCTAAATCCTGAGACCTCTGGGGTAATTCTCCCTGCAGTCATAGGCTAATTCTCTCTCTCAGTCTTCTCCCCAAACCTGCCTCCAGGCTGATGAGGAGAGAGCACACACTGAGATTTTGAACCATGATTGCGTCTCTGCTCTGAGTGGTTCATACCATTTAGCAAGAATATCGGTTTGTAAATCCTGGCTTCTTGTCTTTGAAATGTGACTTTTTTTTTTTTTTCCCTGAGTGGCCAGCCTGCCAAGCATCCAAAATGCTATTATCTAGTATTAAATGGCTGCCATTTTGCCATGTGTTGTTTACTTGACAAATGGATAAGACACAGCCCATTTAGAATACTAATATCCTGTAAGGCCTTTCATGCTGAAGGTTTTAATAAACTGTTTCTGATCCTGACATCAGAATACTTGTGATACTTGTTGAAATCTCAGTTTACAAGAAGATAAATAGAGCCAGAGCTTGTTTCAGCAGCTCGATCAATGTTGCCAAATATATTACTACCAAGACCTGTATTCAGAGTTAAATATTAAGCTCTTTCTGGTTACAAGAAACAGGCTGTCTCAATTTGTCTATCTTATTGATTGTTCCAGGTATCTGTGGCTATGTAACAAATTGCCCCTGAATTTGGTGGCTTGAAATAACAATTTATTGGTTTCCTTAATTCTGAGGGCTTGTTCGCCTCAGATGGTCAACATCTGGTTCTCTGTTCTCAGATGGTTCTTCTGCTACATGTGGTTTAACAAGTTACTGGCTCTGTGGCTTTTCTCTGGGAGCTCAGTTGGGCCCAGAACGGCCAAGATGGTTTTTCATCTCCCTAGGGTCTCTTTCCACTGGCTTCTCCTCATTTAGGAGTGTAGCTCGGACTTCCCAGAGAGAAATTGCAAGAGGCTAAGCCCCAATGAGCAAATGCTCACCACACCTCTGCTTCTGTCATTCTTGCTAGAATCCCACATGCCTGACGACCTCACGTAGCCAAACCAGAGCCATTGTGAGAGGGGGACGACAGGGTATAGATGCTACGAGGAGTGCTTCCCCATGGGTCACCCATGTAACAGTCTACCTAGCACACTCACGAAGACTTGTTTCAGTTCACAAGATGGGAGAAAGATAGGAAGACCTTTCACCCACACCCACTCTTCTGGTAAACTTCATAGCAAATTGGAGCATTGTCTGGAAACCAAGAGTTTGAGAGGCCTGGTGATCACAGTACAATAGTGTTCTGTGATGCTGCAGTCACTTGGCAACAATCTGTTCTACTCATCCTCTTGCTACCCCCTGCTTCCTTCTGCTCTTGACACCCCGTAACCTCTGCTTATTCATGGTTGCTCATACTGCCTTGGTTCTGTGTGCCCTCTGGCCTTTGTTCCCACTCCAAACTATCGACTCACTCTCCCTCACTGCCTCATATTTACCCTCCCCCTGAGGAAGGAATTTGTTGCCACTTTGTTGGTCATTTAAAACAGCCTAGTCATCTCAACAGGCTCAACATGGCTGCTATCCGGGTCCCACTCCCGGCCCCTGACTCTGCCAGCCTTGGTCAGGGTGGTGGGGTCAATGCAGAAGGACATGCTGACCATAGCAAGCATTCAGAGTGGAATAGTCTTCCCTTCATTCATGGTCAACTGTGATTGGATTTGGAGATGGGAGGAGTAAGGCTTCCTTTGAGAAGCACTGTTCCCTTTCTCTCTTACTACCCCTGTCCTTCCTTCTGCAGTCAGCTCTGACGCCCCTGAGGCTGATCCGGCCGGCTGTTGTCAGATAACCGCTGCACAAGTGTAGAACAGGTGTCTTCCTTGGTCAGGGTCACTAGTAGTCTCACCCGTATGGACTTTGCATTAAACATGCTTTACCCTTTGTCTTAGATCTTTCAATTATGTCATTGTCTACTACTTTTTTCCTGTAATTGGCCGTGCTAAACAAAGGAAGTGTGGGAAAAGCCAGTATCCAAATAATTGCATGAGATGCCGAAAGCTAGATCTTGCTGAAAGGCATTGGTATTTTCAATGATCTAACTTCAATGACAAAAAGGCTGATAAAATTTTTTCTAAATTCAAGAGATCCTTAAAATCTTGGTTTATATATGTTTACACTTCTGATGCATGGAGTGTGTCTAGAACAGTTTGCAAAACTCCAAGAGAAATGGGGTTGCTAGGGTTGCTTCCTTTGAATTTATGTTCCTCTGTACCTTATGGATGTTGTGCCATGGGCAAATAGTATCTACTTTTAAAAATGACTTTTTAAAGCATGTCTTGTCTGCATTGTCCTAACTAGCAACTCCTTTAAAAGGCCAGGGTCTGCATGTGGTGCAATTCCAGCTGAACTATTCATGTGGAATGCCTCATGAAAAGACCCCAAAGTCATGCTATGAACAACACTGAGAAGATATTCTGTGGATATTCAGAAATCATTGGTGCTTTTTTTTTTTCCAACATCAGTGACCAAACTTGGTAATTCTATTTGTTTGTTAGTGAAATGCCAAGTAAGAAACTATGAGAGGGAAGGGAAATGCTAGAGGCTCCTCAGGGTGAGGCAATGTGAGAGGGCTGGAAGCTCCAGAACTTTTCAGAACTGGAACTCTGGGTCTGGCACTTCACACACTGGTGTATGCCCTTCAGCAGGTGACTTTGCCATTCTGCATCTCGGATTCCGTATCAGTCAATTGGGAAGTGTAATAGAGCTTGCCTTTTGGGGTTATTGGCCAGATAAGGTGAGTGAATGCATGTCAGTGTCATTCCGGGCACATGGAAGGTGTTCAGTGAATAATAGCCACTGTGACTGGCCTTTTTTTTTCCCTTCTCATCTATTAAATGGGTACAGTACCTGCTTTCCTATATTCTGAGTTTTTTACAAATATCAAATAAGATAACCATTTATGGTGCCCTGAAGAATGAAAATTTATCAAGATGTGTTCTATCATCTATTATTTGGGTAAAAACATCTGTCAATTGTCCACCTATCCTTGTGTACTATTCTAGGTTCTAGCTACCAGATTCCTTGTTGAAACTCTATTGTGGGATCCTTTTGGGCTAGGAGGAAATTAGAAACATGTTCCTTGGTGCTTCTCAAAGTTTACCTTGTTATTTGAAGAGACCATTACAATCTCTGTCCTCACCTAATCCCAGACTGCTTTTCCTAGGGTGTTTTCATGGTAATGTAGTTGTGTAGATTTAAGTGTGACTTTGTTGATGTGTTAATGATGCAGTCATTGTCCATTTCTCATTGACCTTCCTTCCCTAGTCTCAGACTCAGCATCTGTGATGGAAGACTACAAGCATGGGCTAGAATGGACATTAATGTGCTCATTCTAATGGTAAATATTAAAAAAAATATAAAAAGTAGCAATCCCCAAGTTGACTGCAGAAAAACACCCTTCCCAGTCAAGATAGTGTCACATCCAGTGAGAGAGGCTAGACACTGATGGTCACACATAATCAGTGTGCCCAAGGGCATCCAGTCACATAAGAATATTTGTTTATTGGCTTAGAGAATAGATAATGTTATGTTGTTCAAACAGCATTGACCCACCCATGTTGGGATGCAGAAAATGAAATGGTGAGTAGTGCATGGCCTTCCGGCTCTGGTAAAGAGCTGATATATTTTCTTCATTAAAATAATCTCATCTTTCACTTGAGAGAAAAAAACAAGGATTTTATTTTCTTTCAAATGACAAGACTTCTTAAGTGAGCAACAGGAGAAGAAACAGGAGTTTCTTGGGCTTCATATGAATCCTTTGTCAAAACTTAAGGATTTTCTTTTTAAATATATGGTAAATAATGCAGGGGAACATTTGCTCTGTGATTAATACACATTTTGGGCAAAAAGAAATAAGGGAACCTTGACTTGTGTTTCTTTTCTGATGATGAAATATTTACTGAGGAAGGGAGAGGTTTCTCTCCTTTCTGTTTCAGAAGTTCTGTGGGTAATATGTGAAGAGTTGCTTTGAATTAGATAAATGAAGGGAATTATTAAAAGGCTTTTCTGTTTATCAATACTCTGGGGTGATTTTAACAGTATATGTGGTTTTAAGTATCAAGGTGAATTATATTCTGAACTTGGACCTACTAGTTGTCTGACCCTTGGTTTTGGCTCAGGTCACGATCTCAGGATCCTGGGATTAAGCCCTGGGTTAATCAGTCTGCTTGAGCCCTGGAGTCTGCTTGAGATTCTCTCTCTCTCCCTCTGCCCCTCTCATATATGCTGTCTGCCCCCTCTCTTTCTCAAATAAATACATAAAAATCTTTAAAATTTAAAAAAAAGTGCATTTTTAAAAAAAATTTCAACCTGTGTTGTACTGACATACTCTTTGGCCCTGGCTAAATATGATGCTGCTATTTCAAACTGGGGTTTCATTCATTTAATGTAATTGCATAAACAGTTTAGTTTTAACTCATGGTTCTCAGGTAAGAGAGAATGACCAACAATTTGCAAGGTAAACCATAAGACAGATGGGTTCCTAGCAGGGCTGGGCGTTGACATCAATATTGGGAGTGTGGAAGTGGTGGTTTTTCTTTGTAAGACATGCAGAGCACATCACTCTTACAGAAAGAAAGCTCAATTTTCTGTAGCTATATTTGATTTTCACTTTGACTGAGAGCTGGGGACCTAATGTTGTCCTTAGGCACTGAGTTCTTCACCTATGATGGCATACGTAGGAGGAGTGGGTGATTTTCCATGGGCAGGAGTCAGAGGATGGGCAGGGCAGTTGCTCTGTCCTCCCCAAAGAGAACCTACGCTGGAGACAATTTTGTGGCTATTGGTGCCATTAGCTTACTACTTCTGCAGAAAGACCACATCTAGCTCATGACCTCCTCTCATTGCAAGGATTTATTCATGTCTCTTTAAGTAAGTACTTTCTCAGTTTTTCTTAAAATTTGAATTTTTTCTTTATGCGACACTGTGATTTAACGGCAATACCTTATTCCCTATAGAGTCTGAAAAGGTAAAGCAGATTGAATGATGCTTCCTTTTACAAGAAACTGCCTAGCAGTTTTCTCTATTTGGGAGGATGAATGATTAAGGCAGGCAGGCAAAGGAAATAATAAATTAAGAACTTAGAAATTGTATGTAGCTGCTTAAGATCTTATGGGCATTGCAATTGATCGGTACATCTTTTAGAAAGTGCTTTAGTTCTCCTGTACCTCTTCGGAGAGCTAGGCACGTAAATGGGATACAGCCGATTAGCCTGCCACAGAAATCAGGCAGGTGTGCTATTTCTTCTCTCAGCTTTTGATTCTGGAGTTCTCTCTCCATATGTGTGCTATGTAACATTAAGTTGTTTTGGTGCCATTTATTTGTATTTTCCCTAAAGCTCGTGTATAAATTCCAAATTTTGATTTCAACAGAAAAATCACAAGAGACCTAAATAAATCTGATTAAATGATGGAGATATGTTTTGTACACAAAAAATGACTGATGTATGTTTTGGCTAGAAATAGTTGGATGAGCTTCTGTATCAGCCTCTTGAAGTTTAATGGGCATGATTGTTTATATATTATAATATGGAGAGATAAATTTCTTGGGTTGTAAACGAAACCACAGAATATGAGTGTTTCATTCAGAAAACAATATTTATGTACATATAGTGTCTACATTTAGCATAGCAAGTCCCCTTTTTTTAAAAATTTTTTTTATTATTATTTATTTATGATAGTTACAGAGAGAGAGAGAGAGAGGCAGAGACACAGGCAGAGGGAGAAGCAGGCTCCATGCACCGGGAGCCCGATGTGGGATTCGATCCCGGGTCTCCAGGATCGCGCCCTGGGCCAAAGGCAGGCGCCGAACCACTGCACCACCCAGGGATCCCCCCCTTTTTTTTGTATTTGTTTTTACCAAGAAATGTCCGAACTGCAATTGTCATCAGGTTCAAATCAGAATTCAGTTGCTAGCAAAACACATTATCAGCCTTGTTTCATGTCCCTTTTATACATGTAAGCTCTCTTCCACACACAGACATGATATAACTAATTTGACCAAATACACGAAGGATTGGTTTTCAAAGCCAGTAGTATAAATAAACACAGCTTTAGGTAGACTGCTGTCAGACTGCCTATCTGAATAGAAACCTCATCTTCAATGATCTTAAATCTCTATTTCTTTTCCCTTTCCCCCCTTCCTTTTTTTTCCCTATAAATATTTATATACACCCCACGATGTGCCAGGCACTGTGTTGGGCTCTGGGGACATAATAGGAAACAGTAAAGATGTAGTCTCTAACCCTTAAGAGGCTTTCAGTTTAAGTAGAAAAGATGGATGTTATCAAAATACACCATTAGCCAAATAATAAAAATCACACAAATCACTCAGTAATTAAGCTTTGGGAGCTGCCCTCATCTGTAATAATAACATCCCTCTCTCTTCGGAGAGAGCCATTGGTCACTCCCACCTGTCCTCACTAATGAGAAGACATGATTAAACGCTTCATGCTCTTCTGTGTAGGACAAACACTTTGTTGTGCCAGACACACTATGGGGGGTTGACAGGATAGGGATACAAAAGTGGGAGAGATACCACCTTTGCCTGAAGGAGTAGGGTAGAGAGCCTGCATACCAAAAAATAGATCTGTTTATTTCTGTATCTGTATGATATACATCATGAGTGAAACTAGGAATTTTAGGAATTCTTAGGAGAGGGGTGCAGTGACTTCTAGTTTGGTTGATCAACTAATATTTCCATTTCAACTTATCTATAAAGAAATGAATTGGACTTTGATAAGGAAATACGGTGGAGAGAGCATTGCAGGTAAAAAGAACAGACAAAGGCAAGAGGGTGGGAAAATTCAGAACATTTTGAAGGAGTGACACGAGAAAGAGAAACAGAAATAGACCATGAAAAAAAGAAAAAAAAAAGCATTTTACAAACAGGAGGGGATAAGGTTGGTAGGATATATTGAGGCCAGATCACTGAGGTTTTTTTATTATCTGTTTAAGGAGATACTGAACTTTATTTGGTGGATCCCATGGTTTAGGAGGGTGACTGATGAAAAAAGCTTGAAACTGGGAACCCGGGGCACTATGTGAGAGATGGGGATGCCCTAACCCTCGATGGTTCAGCTAGTAAATAAATCAGTATTTGGGATTTGAAGCGAAATTGCAGCAGAGCCCTGGACTTTCCCAAATATAATCTCTAGAACAGAGAAGCCATTAAGCATTCCCTCTAAACTCACTTTCTAGTCCATTTATATGTCCAGGTTTTTCTTTTTTTTTTTTTTTTTTTTTTTAGGAATGCCATGATAGCCTCTGATATAAATACAGATATTTACAATGGGAAAACCATAAGGATGGCAGCGTGGACAGATTTTGCTTGACATCACTACAAATATTTCTGACCTGATTTTAGCTGATTTATGAATAAATGATTATGCCAGTCCTGAGAGTTAAATATTTAAAAGTTAGCTCCGTTTCAGAGTTCATGTATAATACAGAACTGATTTTCTGGGCCGCGGACTTCGTCTCATTTCCTTCTTTCTAACACGCCATAATTCTCATTCTCTCCTTTTTCAGTTCCCTGCATGAAAATTATTTAAACGTCGCACGCGAATCTTTTGTGAAAGAAGAAAAGGAGATTCAGTTTGCGGGTCTCAGCAGGAGTTAAGCTAATGCAGCTTAAAATAATGCCGAAAAAGAAGCGCTTATCTGCAGGCGGAGCGCCCCTGATTCTCTTCCTGTGCCAGATGATTAGTGCACTGGAAGTACCTCTTGATCGTAAGTATTAATGTTTTAAAGCTGTTACACCCGGGAGTCAACGCCTCCCCACCATTTCCCATCCCTGTGAGCTGTGTGAATGCAGAAGGTGTCTGTGTGATACTGAAAAGCTAATCAAAATTAATTTGGCTTTTACCTACAGCACCTGGTGTTCATAAAGAGTCTCACCACAGAAATGGCCATTGAACCAGTCAGACCATTGTCCCCTCCTGGTCATTATCTTTCTTCCTCCTCAGATGTCTTTTGTGTACCATGGGGGGCGGGGGGCTAGGGGGATGGAGAAGGAGCGAATGGTGGGCTGCCCTGATCCTCCCAATGGGCGACTCTTGATGGGAGCAATCCTGTAAGGAAACTCTGTGAATCACTTTGAAATGGCCATGGAGACTTCCTCCACTTGTCTCCTCCCCACTACTCCACCCCACCCTTCCCCACCCCGCCCCCTCATGTGCTCACAGTGCTCTAGGAAGACTGGGGATGGTTTCTCAGCCAACCACACACCCCTCAACACCCCCCGAGACTACCCATAATAAATTTCTTTCCATCCCAACCGGTCGAAATTCACAGTACAGAGGAGTCTGGATCTAGGACGTGGATCTTACTTAAAGCCTAGAGAAAGATCTTTGGTTTTAAAAATGTGACCAGAGACCACAGTTTAAATTTCGTGGAGAAAACAAGTCATGTGCAAAAACACTATTTGAAATGGACCAGCAGCAGCTACTGTGTGAGCCCACCCCGTTTCCTAACAGGAAAGTCACGTGCTGTGCTCTCCCTGCTTTGGGTGGCCTGGTGTGGAAAATAAAGATAACACTGGGTTCCAACTGGTCACGGCTCTTGCAGCAGAAACCAGAATTTCAAATTTGGGCAGTGACTGTACTTCAGATTTGGCCTTTATTCTTGATCTGCCTGACTTCTTTAAATCCATTAGTTTCCTGAATAGAACATCTGTTTGGCAAGCTTTCCAAGGTGCAAGGAAGATAGCACTTTTCCTGGGGGCTCTTCAATTGTCAGGATGTCATTTTTTTGCCAAAGAAGGTTGCAAGTCCCAGTGGGAAGACATTAAGAAGAGATGTGGTTTGCCCCACACTTCGTTGACTTCCTTTGCTGTGCATCTAGAGTCTAAAGGGCAATAAAATGCAACATTTTACTTCCTTTCAAAAAATCTTTCATTCATGGACCTTAATTTCAATTTAAAAAAAAATGTATGATTGTTTAAGCCCGTTGGAGTTGGATTGCCCAGGTAAGCATTTGCCCTAGCAGGTACACACGGGAGAGACAAAAGCACTTGAGAGAAATGGGCCTTTGTTCTCTCTTGTGTTAAATATATTCTCCCTTAATCTGACTGCTCAATCTAACAATCGGGGGGAAACAGTCACCTACGGCTAACTCAATTATCGCTGCTAATGGAGAAGAGGCATAACCATGATGAAAAGAAAGTCACGGACAACCCAGGCGCTCCTGCATTAACCTTTGCAAGCAGCAATGACAGGCAGCACTGCAGAATCATTTAAATTGCATGCTAATGTTAATTTCTTCCCCACCCCTGCTCCTGACACCCCAACTATCTGAGCTGCTCCTTGGTGCTGGTACTAGCAACCCCTGGGTGAGGAAGGATTCTGAAGCAGAAATATGCTAACACCGCTGAAAAGTTCAATTACGGACTTGAAGATGAACCATAGAAATAGAAAAACCTAAAGCCCGTGTTGTATTTGGCTCGGATGGAGCACCATCATTGTAGCGACGTCCCATTGTTAGGTATGATTACCATGTGCATAGTGATGTCTGGGATAATAGGATCAGACACGACACAGTATGTGACAACTCAGATTAATTGTAGATTTCAGCTATTTTTCAAATTGAACATAATTGCTTGTCCAGCACAACATGCATGGAATGGAATTAGCCACCTATTCCTAGAAGAATCCTCTTTTTTCTTTTCTTTTTTTTTTTTTTTGCTTACAGCATTCCTTTTGTTCTTCCCTATGTTTATGCGGGATGGCTGCTGCAGGAGTAAACAAAACCATCAATGGGAGTGTCTTTCTTTGACCACTTCACGGCTTCCACCATCACCGTACTGGTTTTTTAGGTCAAACCACATAGACAAGATGCCCCTTAATATCTCCAGGGTCCTAACGTTCTTATTACTAACATCTGGTTTTCTTTAATCCTGTGTGCCCACTCACCTGCTGATATTGATGGGGAAAAAGCAAAACTTCTTGAAGACTGTAAGTGTCTTTCTGTAATTTCTAGGCAGTGTGAAAATTTGGCCATGTCTTTTGTTTTCGAATTAACACTGTGAATTGAACGCACACGTTTATGATTTGTGACTAACGTCTTTTTAAGCATGTGCATTTCTTATGGCTAAACATTGATTTAAACAACCAAGGAGCGAGTTTAACATAATCCCTGCATGAATTCTGAAGACTCAGGTATCACTCTTTCCTTTACCGATACTCTGCTCTACTAACTTCCAAGCTTTATTCACATCTGATGTAACCTCAATGAGAAAATTCACGAAACTTAAAGAAAATGCCTGTCCGGTTCTAAATGCCATTAAATGCTTGCTGGCATAGAGGCATGTCTTTTGGTATCTTTCAGAAGGTGAATGCACGCGGATGCTTCACCAGGTCAGCAGGGCCATCCGTGCCTTGTCCTGCTTCTTCAGGACTGTGTAGTGTTCCGGCAGCATAATGGCTCAGCGACTTTGACTATTGTTCTGAAGCGTGCAGAAGACAAATAAGCAGCCCCCACTTACATCGTTTCTGAGTGGCTTGCTCTAAGCAAAGACCTCTGCTGTCTCTGGCAGTTGGGCAGCACCTGGTATCTACCTAAAATTTAGTTTTCGGGCATTTGAAAAATAATTCCTTTGAGATTGGATTAACCAGAAAAATCATGTAAAATCATCTTTCCACTTATAACCTCCGAGCATTTGTTAGTTGCTAGGTGACCTAAGCACTTTTCAAACAGGTGCCCGTAGACAGTAAACTCCTGGCAGCTAGAGGAGTGGCATCTGCAGCAGACCTGTGAACGGAAGTTCTGGGTTTGAAACCACCAGACTTGCATCTCTGTTACTTGCAGAAAAATAGAAGGAATTGGACTGAGGTACTTCTGACAGTCCCCACCACCACTCCCCTGAGCCACCACCTGGGTATCCACCGTTAGAGTGTGGAATTCCGGGCTTCTTTCCATCATCCCAAACTCTAGACTCCAAAAGCCTAAAGCATCACTCAAAGATGAAGCTGGTCCAAATGAAAATGATTATGACAATAATTCACACGGAGCTAACGCTGAACTATTATGGTATTGGCATGTACCAAGAATCTTACACAGGTTCTTTTATTGACTCCTCCCAGTGACCCTAGGAGGTAGATACCACTTTTAAATCCCATTTTCCGTCTAAGGAAAGTGAGGCTTACAGAAGGTAAGAAACTTGCTTGAAGTCACAGCTGGTAAGAAGCAGGGTGATTCTTAACCCCCAGACCGGCGTGCTGATCAGAGTGGGAACTGACAGGGCTTCAACAGTAAGGGTTCCTTGTAGGGTAGTGGAACCTGGGAAGAGCAGCGGGCCGAGTGAGAACATGAGATGGGGGTGGCTTCTGCTAACGGGAGGGGAAAATTTACTAGGAGCATAATAAATGGAGAGGAATGAGCTCTGCTTTTCATCTGGGCTTTTGGTATCATTTGGATAGTCAGAGCCAGCATTTTAGTGTCCATTGTGGTGGACAGCAGCAACAGGACAGGAGACCAGACAGATGAATAGAACCACGTTTGCAGCTCATCAGACAGGGAAATGATAAATTTAGCCTTGGCAGTAATTAACCACAGTAGAGAAAGACAAGAGCAGAGAGCAACTAGTAAGCTTTGGAAACACTTGGTTGGCAGGTGGGAGAGGTTTCAGGAAGCACAGAGCATGGGCAGAGAGGAAAGGGAAGAGCCCGGATATGAAAAGCTTAAAGGATCTAGATAAGTCTCTGTTGGGGGAGGGGGGGCAGACGGTGTGCAGGGCTGTCCTGTAAGATGTTTAGCAGCATTTCTTACCTCTCCCCGACAGATGCCACTACCACCTCCCACCCCCATGGTGACAACCAAAATTGCCTCCAGAAATGGCCACATGTCCCCCAAGGGGACCCTGGGTTAAGAACCACTGGTCTGTGTAAATGGCTCTTCCTGGGGTTGTACAGGCAGTGGCTTCCACCAGGAGAGTTTGGTCCTCTTCTCTGCTTTGTGCCTTCCTAGTCAAGCCATTTTCCTGCTCTGAAAGACAAACGAAGTCGAAAGAGATTGTTTTTCTCCAATTCCTGTTCTAACATTCTGTGATTCTGATTTCACAACAAGGATATGGGGATCTTAAGCGTGGCTTGAGCCCTGGACATCCAGATACCAGCTTCCTTCAGATTCAGTTGTTCTGGGTCAGAACAATTTCCCCATCCAATTTGAAAATAAATGAGCAGATAACACTTTGAAGAGCAAAATGGGAATGTCTCTCATAACCAAGCACTTCCCAGTTCCACTGATCTCCTAAACGAGACTTTTCTGTCTTTGCTGCTAGTAGCCACCTACCTCCTGGCTCTCATAAGACATGCCAAGCCCCTAATTTACCCATCTTTTTAACGTTAACTTCTTAAATTGATTTGTTCCCGACAAATATTAATTCACATTAGTATACTAATGAACTATAGGCCAGTTACTGTTTCCTAAGAAACTCTCATTTACCTCATAACTTCATAAATTTTATTGAAAAACATCATTTGAACCAAAAAAAAAATCACAAGAATTTCTCATTGTTACATCAGAAAAGAAATAGTCTTAACATTAAGCTTGTTTTGGTGATTATTTTCCCAAACTTTTAGGGGGGGTAAATGGGCTCTGTGAATCCCTATAAAGTTACCAAAAGGAAGCTGTGCCTTGACTTCAAAGTTTTAGGAGACTTTTAGTTAAAAATCTAGCGAAGTATGTGCTGACAGTATAGGAATTGCTAAAAATATTCGGAACATATTTAGTCCAGGGTAAGTGATTTTGATATAGAAAGAGTGATTTTTGTTTATGATCTTAAATGATTTCTTTACATTGTTCTTCTTTCTACGATTAAGTGGTACAACCTCCAACCATTACTCAACAGTCTCCAAAAGATTACATTATCGACCCTCGAGAGAACATCGTAATCCAGTGTGAGGCCAAAGGGAAACCTCCTCCAAGGTGGGTGGCTTTCTGCTCTGTTACAGATCTGAAAACAAACTTTGGTGTTAATGTTGAAGGTAATTTCAGGTTCTTCGTATCTCTGAAGTACCACATGGAGGTTCATCCGTTTTGTCTTTCTGATGAATTAAAGTCAGATTTGTTCTTTCTTTTTTTTTTAAAGATTATATTTATTTATTCATGAGACATAACGGAGAGAGGCAGACATAGGCAGAGGGAGAAACAGGCTCCATGCAGGGAGCCCGATCGGAACTGGATCCCCGGATGCAGGGATCATGACTTTAGTGCAAGACAGACGCTCAACCACTGAGCCACCCAGGTGCCCCAGCTTTCTACTTTTCCAACTCAGGCGTCCTCAGATTTGTTCTTCTTGAACAACAGACCATTGCATTTCTGTCCTCACAGCCTTCTGCACAGGGCTCACAAATTATAGAGAGATGCAGAGGAAAGCCTTCTAAAGGCTCTGCTGTCCTTATGGGCAAACCTGTTTTCTTCTCTGGCCCTCAGTTGCTTCCTCTGTAAAATAAATAAGTTGAATTGGATGGCTTCAAAGATCCGCCCTTGCTCTGTAGAGGTCTCTAAAACAGTCCTACGTGGGGTTTTCAGACGTGGCAGGGCTCAGTCCTCAGGATTCTCCAGTTGGATCTTGGCATGAGCACTGCACAGCATTTTAGAGGTGAGAGAGACATGATAGTTTATCTGGCCCAACCAATAGATTTTATAGATGAGAAACTGATGCTTGGTCATGCTCTTCAACGTAGCCAGCATCCTGAGGCTAATCAGCCGATGCTCTGACAGTCTCACAGTAATCACGGGAGCTTTGGAGAGTTGGATTATTATTATTAAAATGTAATGTGGGTTTTTAAATATCAAAGAGGTGACAGTTTCTAAATCTTTCATTTCTGAGTCAGTTGCCAGCCTTACTAGCTATCGCAGATGGGCACCTGAGAAAAAAAATTCACTGGTGCTAAACACTTAAGTATATCAAAAACATTCACAGGGGTTTGCTTCAAAACAGTATGTTCTTGCCATATTATTAGAAACTTCTAGCATCCAAGTCCAAAGGTGATGTCATTTCGTGGAGTCTTCTTCAGTTTCACACTGATTTAAGGCTCCCTGCTGCTCTCTGTAAGGCGGGATTGTTCCACTCTGCACTACTATTTTTGGGCCAGATAGTTTTTTTGTTGTGAGAACAGGGGGCTGTCATGTGCATTGTCAGGTATTTAGCAGCATCCTTGTTCTTCACCTCCTCTCTGCCAGTAGCACCCACCTCCTGCCACCTCCCACCCCGAGATGTTGGGATAACCACTGCAGTAGGGTAAGCAGTGGGAAAGGAAATCCCAGTGGCCCAGGGAAAACATAGTGAGGTTTAGAGATTCATGCCTTTGTTATGAGCGTGGCCTCTGTGGATTTATGACTAGTTATAAAGCATTTAATTACCTGAGCACCATGCCTTCTATCTAAGGCAATCTTTTACATAAATGAAACTGAAAAAGAAGAATTTCATTTCAGTTGACAATTTCATATACTTCCCGAGGAATTTACAAAATCAATCTCTAGAACTGAAAATTCTCAAAATGTATTTTATGTAGAATTACCGCTTTAAATAACCAACTTTTGAGACACCACTGAATCCCTCCTCCCTTTGCATTTTGGTACCTTGAAACTGGCCTGATCACTTTTAACCGCACACATGTACTAGTACCCGCGAAGGCCTTTCTTGTCACATTTCAGCCCAGAGCAAAATTTTATAGACAGGTTATCAACTCCGTGAACAATGGAGTTTACAATAAAAATGCTAATAAAGCTCTAAGAGAGAGTGCCTTGGAGACCTACTTTCTGTATTTTCTTTGAAAAATGACAGGCAATTTATGTGCATGATTTCCTCGGGACAGATTTCGGCTAGTTCCAATGAAGACATGTACCTTACAATGTATGGCCAGCACTTTTTTCTAAGTCAGGACCCAATGAAACCTTTTAGGTAGGGAGCCTATTGCTCTTTGGCCGAATATGAAAATGTAATCATTATTTCTAGAAACCTACAAATCGGCTAGGAATTTGTGAAAGAAGAAGTAATCCTATTTTTCTGGAATGTTAACAAGCTTAATCCTTGATGTGTTGGGCAGCTTCTCCTGGACCCGAAATGGGACTCATTTTGACATAGATAAGGACCCTCTCGTCACCATGAAGCCTGGCTCAGGAACCCTCACAATCAACATCATGAGTGAAGGGAAAGCCGAGACTTACGAAGGGGTCTATCAGTGCACAGCCAGGAATGAACGCGGAGCAGCAATTTCTAATAACATTGTTGTCCGTCCATCCAGTAAGTGGGACTTGTCCACCAAACGGGACCCTATTTCAAGGCTGGCTCTGAGACTCAGCATCTGTTACCTCCAGATACCATCCAGATACTCTTACAAGAAAGCAATGCCGTTGATTCAACTACTCTCGCTTTGTTTTGCCTGAAAATTATTCCCTTCCACTGCCCCCTGAGTTCCTCCGTCCGATGCTTTGCCAACCCAGTGTCTTTTATGCAAACCGAGAATAAAACACCAGTAGTAAGAAAAGTGTTTCTTCCCCCGAATTGATCAAATTATTAATTTCTCACATATCTTATGTATGAAGCAAACTTCCAAACGACTGTCAGAAATAAATTCGGTGTAGGAAATGGACCACGGATAATTAACTTTTTGTTTCAGAGTTTTACTGGAAGCAGAGTGGCCTCATTACCTTGATATTATTGTGGCTCCTTTTGGCAGCAGTTGCTACTCATGACCTCTCAACAAACTTGTGTTTAAAGAACACGTATTTAAAGAACAGTAACCATTTGGAGTTCTGGTCGTTTTGAAACTTGTTATTACCTGTGTTCATTATTAGGGAAAAAAATTGCAAACAACAAAAACGCAACTGAAAAATTTACTCATGAACCTTTCCACTCAAGCAAGTAACCGCCGTTCTTTCCGTGTTTCCTAGGCAGGTAATGCATGGATGTGTTCCAGTAAAGCTCATTCTGAAGTACTATTTTATAACCTTTTCTGAATTATCTACATATCATGTATATTCTCATATCAATCTTATACATGAGTATGCTTACTTAATAGCTAATAGCGTAGAGGTGCACAGTTATTTGTTTAAACAAATCTTTTGACACTCAGTGTTTTCCATTCTTCCGTGAAAAACACACTTGTAGTGAAATTATGTATCTTCTTTTTTAAAAAATATTTTTTAATTTATTTATGAGAGACACAGAGAGAGAGGCAGACACATAGGCAGAGGGAGAAGCAGGCTCCCTGTGAGGAGCCTGATGTGGGACTCGATCCCAGGACCCTGGGATCACAACCTGGAGTCAAAGGCAGAGGCTCAACCACTGAGCCAACCCGAAAATTATCTGTCTTTTTAATGATTTATCTAGTAATCATTAGGTGCCCGGAAATTATGTATCTTTTTAATGATTTATCTAATACAGATTTTTAGACCTGGCATTGCCAAATCAGCATTTATATACTATTGATGGCAGTGAATGAAAATTACAATTTTTTTACTTTGGATTTAAGAATTATTTTCTCCCACGAGAAAAAAAGATTATTTTCTCGTTATCTTAATGTACATGAATTCTGAGTTACTGTTACCCCAAAAGTTTATTTGGTCCTTTTAGTGCTCTTTCTACTTTTCAATGCAGAAGTAACTTAGAAGTTCTTATTTTATATCATAGGGTCACCATTGTGGACCAAAGAGAAACTTGAGCCAATAACACTTCGAAATGGCCAGTCTCTGATCCTTCCCTGTAGACCCCCACTCGGATTACCACCACCTATAATATTCTGGATGGATAATTGTAAGTTTTAAAAATACAAACTTTCTTTCTTCAAGATTCTTAGGATGATTTGCTGTCACAATGAACTGTTAACTCTTGTGATTCCTAAAATGCTTATAAAATGTTTCAGAGATGCTCAAAGAAAATAAAAGCTCGTTGAAATAAATGACATGTCAGGAAATAAGCAACATGATTTTCTTGAGCACCTACTGTGTACCAGGCACCGCTCAAAATAAGCCAGATTTCCTATTTCCACCAAGCTCATATTCTATGCAGTGGGAATAGTTAGAGGTGGAGATGGAAGCAGAAATAAATGCACTTATAATGTAGATGCCAGTTGGCAATATATGCCATGAAGAAAAATAAGCAGTTTTGAGCAGAGACTTAAAGGAATGAGAGAGCAAGACAGGCTCCTAAATGTCCAGGTGGACGGAAACAGGCAGGCCCCAGGCAGGAGCATCCTGGTGCCTGTAAAAGCCCCAGAGGGCACTGTGGCCAGACCAAGGTAGCCCAGAGGGAGGGAGACAGATACGGTCAGAGAAGTCCAGGGCTCAGTACAAAGTGCTTTGGCTTTTGCTCTGAATTAAGTAGGGAGACACCAAAAGAGTGACTGCACCTGAACCTAAAGGCATAGCAGTAGCATCCCTTCATTTCCTGTGTGGCTTCCAGAGGGGACAACAGCAGGGTAGGGATGCCTGCCAGGAGGCCACAGCTGAAATCCAGGCAGGAGCTAACGGAGACATGGACTCGGGTCAGGGCCATCAAGTGAAGAACAAATGGTCCGCTTCTGGATATATTTTGGATGTAGAGCCTCCAGGATATATTAGGATCAGGCTGGGGGCACGAGAGGAAACGACCAAAGATGAAGATAGAGTTGAACACTGAGCAGCTGGCAACATGGAATCACCATCTCCTCGAACAGCAGAAGCCCATGAGTGGGGGTGGGGCAGGGAATCAAGCTATTTGGGATGTGTTATATTTTTTCATTTAGGTTTTTTTTTTTTAATCTCCAACAACAGCTAATATTTATTGGGTGTTTATTAAGTGTCAGTTCCTTTGCTGAGAACTTTACATGGGTTATTGCATCAATATTTTTTATGACACTCTATGGGGCATGTCTGATTATTCATCTCCTTTTTATTTTTTTACATAATTTTTTATTAAAGTATAATAATGTCCTGTTAGTTGCAGGTATATATCATAGTGATTTCATATTTTTGCACATTACAAAATGATCCCTGCAATAAGTCTCATTACTATCTGTCACTATACAGAGTTATTACAATATGATTTCTTCCCTACGCTGTACATTACGTCCCATGACTTACTCATTTTATTACTGGAAGTTGGTGTTCGTTAATCACATTTGCTTATTTCTTTTTTTTTTTTTTTACATTTGCCTATTTCGCCTCCCCCTCGCAGCCCCTCCTCAGTTCTGGTAACCAAGAGTTTCTTTCCCACATCTGTGTCTTTTGTTTTGTTTTTTAGATACTACATATAAGTGAAATCATATGGTATTTGTCTTTCACTGTCTAACTTGTTTCGCTTAGTGCAATACTCTCTAGGTCCGTCCATATAATCACAAGTGGCAAGATTTCATTCTTTTTAATGTTGAGTGGTATTCCATTGTATATATGCCACTTCTTTATCCATTCATCTGTGGATGGACACGGGTTGCTTCCATATTTAGCTATCGTGAATAGTGCTGCAGTAATGTGTCTCTTCAAACTGGTATTTTCATTTTCTTTGGATAAGTACACAGAAGGTGGAATTGCTGGATTGTAGGGTAGCTCTATTTTTAACTTTCTGAGGAACTGCTGTACTGTTTTCCAGAGTGGCCACACTAGCTAGCCTTCCCACCAGCCGTGCACAAGCATCCCTTTGCTCCACATCCGCACCAACACTTGTTATTATGTTTTTTATGATAATAGCTATTCTGACAGATGTGAGGTAATTCTGCTTTTTAGATGAGGAAACTGAGGCACAAATGAAGTCATCCATTAGGTTATTTCACATCTGTTTACCGCAACCTTATTCTTAAGGGTCCTCTTGATTGCTGCCTCACCTCCCCGCCCAAACCTCCTGTGCTAATAGCCTAGCATGTTACCTTAGAGGTAGCACATGTTCCACTTGGAGACCAAGAAAGCAGGGGTTTGGAGGTGCGAGGCCCATAGGACAGCCATGAGGAGGTGCCTAGCAGGAGTTGGAAGGCAGATACAGGGTTCTGGTAAGCAATGCTGGAAAAGTAGTGCAGAGGGGCTCCTAGAGCTAGGGGCTGGGTGAGAGAACTGGAGGAGAAGGGGTATGGAGACCAGGAGCCCCCCAGGGGAACTTAGGGAGAAACCAGCAAAGCAGATGAGAAGGGACAATCACAGAGGAAGAAAAGAACAGAGAGAGCAGTGTCCTTGGGATAAGGTGAAGCAAAGTGTCAAGAAGACAGAACAATCAACGGTTTCAAAAGATCAGATAACTTGTTATCTGACTGAAAAACAACTATTCAATGTGGCAACATGGAGATCACTGTTGACCTTGAGAAGAATCTTTTAGGTGGAACGGTGGGAATGAATGCAAAATATTTGTAGGGAATACAGTCTATTTTCAGGGCCATGATTTCCTCTGAATTCACACTGTTCACATTTCTAAAGAGAAAATAAGCTAAATTCTAAATTTAGAATATTTGATTTCCAATTGTGACTCTTCCATGAAAATACTCAGGGAAAGTATCCCAAAGAAGTGAAAAATAAATACATAAGTGAAGAAATGAGCAAACGTATTTTCCTGTTACTGCATCACAGCTTTGGAACAGATTTTGAAAGAATACATAACAAATCAGATTCAAACGAGAGGTGTATGGGGTCGAGAATAACAGTATCCAAATGTCACCGCTCAAATGAGGCCCAGTGTTCGGTCCTTGGTTCTAATTCAGAAACGATAGCCTTTTTTCACTTAATAAATAGAAGAATACATGTAAAGATTTAGGTTTATCTAAATATGTAGCTTTGTTTTCCATGTGGTACTCCGTAGCTGTGTCATTTACCTACATTTTAGGCTGTTGGCAAAGGATCTGGACCTTTCCAAGGAAATTGCATCTGGAATACGAGAAAGAATTCAGATTTGTGTAGCATTCTGTCTTGCAAGATGACATTGCCAAGTTTTTCCTATCTGCCTCCTTTTTTTTCCTAAGTGTAAGGCAAAGGAACTTTGGGAAAGTCGTAGGAAAGTCCTACCATCCTCTTGAAGTCCCATTCCCTTTCATTTGACCTACCAACACCCATCAAAAATAAAATACCAAGAATCAGAAGAGAATAAATGTATGCTTATCTTTAACTCTTTGTGTGCATTAAATAAGTGTACATTATTTTCCTGAGTTGGTTTTTCTTTTTCTTTTTTTTTTTTTTTTTTTTTTTTTTTTTTAGGGAAAGCACAAGCAGGGGTGTGGAGGGGCAAAGGAAGAGGGAGCAAGAATCCTAAGCAGGTTCCACACCCAGCATGGAGCCCCACACGGGGCTTGGTCTCACAACCCCAAAATCATGACCTGAGCTGAAACTGAAAGCCAGACACTTAACTGCTTAGCCACCCTGGTGCCCCTCCTGAGTTATTTTTAAAACAACTCTTTCCCTAGGCATTCATGGCTTATAATCATGAATTTACAACCACCAGCTAAATCTCCGTCTTGACTGAGAACTTGGCTAACAGGGCCTACCTACATTCTTTCAAGCTCCGGATGCACATTTTCCTGCCCCCAAGGAGCTGCGGGCTTTCTCTCCCAATTTTGCATGTCATGTAATGTTAGATAGGGCACCTTTTGTAGGAGGAGCACACTGCATGGCTCAGACCAGAGAATCCTCCAGAAGACAGAACACCTAGCCCCAAGGCTACTGGAATGTGCAGGTTTCCTGGTTCTCTCACTTCAGAGGCACAGAACTCTCAGTTAGGGCTCCGGGAACTGAGCCAGAAGCTTCAACACACACATTAGCCCTCCAAGTGTAAGTTCATGCGTAGATCAGCGGCCCCACCTGCCTGCGTCCTTCATCCTTCAGTACCTGAGGCTGGACAGTTCCCTAACTGGACCTGAGGGGAGGTAGCTGTGAAGCTGGAAGGTCAGAGTGCCGACTTGATTTCAGTGAATCACGGAGCCCCTTGCGGGGGCCTGGTGCCATTAAGGGCTACAGCAGACCATCTCTGTCCTCCCAGAACCAAAATTCTAGTGTATAAAGACAGGCAACAAAGCACACGTGGGACAAGTAAAAATACGTCGTAGGTTAGAAAGAAAGAAAAAAAGTCATGGAGAGGAGGAGACTCGGCTGGGCGGGCCTCTGAAGGGCTCATCTGCAGCATTACATCATTGCCACACGCTCTTGTGGATTGTCCTGTGTGCTATCTGATGCCTCCAAGGGCTTGTGGGGGAGGGAGCCTGGGGTGCCTCGCATGGGCCTTGGGCCTTACCTCACATTTAGGTGCTCTCACAGTTTTTGGTGTCTGACCAAGCATGTAGAGGCTACCCAAGTTAACTTTCTTACAAGCTTTTTATTTATTTTTTATTTTTTTATTTTTTTAAAGATGTTATTTATTTATTCATGAGAAACTCAGAGACAGAGAGAGAGAGAGAGAGGCAGAGACACAGGCGGAGGGAGAATCAGGCTCCACAGGGTCTCCAGGATCACGCCCTAGGCTGAAGGCAGCACTAAACTGCTGAGCCACCTGGGCTACCCTCTTACAAGCTTTTTAAATGCGTTTTCTAGGATACGAGTGTCTATGGGTTTGACAGCTCTATACATAACTGTTAAATATTGGGAAAAGTCATGGACACTGTTTCATAAAGCGTTTTTTTGGTTCACACTTGCTTAATACAGCACTTGACTGCAACTCTAATCTCATCTCTGCCCCCACTCCAGAGAAATGAGGGTCTGGCAGGCACAGTTGGAGTTTGCATGTGTCATGCTGTTGTTTCAACAGTTACTTGCGTTTACTGGAAGAGCTTTGGGGGGTTGGGGGGGAGATTCCAGTGAAGTTCACAAAACTATTAGTAGATACATTTATCTTGGTCATTGGGAAAGTGGCCACTTTGTGATGGAATCATCTGGATGTCTCTCTGCCTTTCTCCAGCCTTTCAGAGACTTCCACAAAGTGAGAGGGTTTCTCAGGGTCTGAACGGAGACCTTTACTTCTCCAACGTTCTTCCGGAGGACACCCGTGAAGACTATATCTGTTACGCCAGATTTAATCACACTCAGACCATACAGCAGAAGCAACCTATCTCTGTGAAGGTGATTTCAGGTAAGATCTCAGCCTCCTGACTCTCGCCCTTTCAGTGATGTTTACAAGCTTGCGTAAAATATATTAACTAGTAAGCACTATGACTTTGAGGCAAACAGGTTCATTGATCAGGAAACTACGTGTGAGTAGTTATTGGCGTGTTGGCAGGTAAAGAGCACACATAACCTGAATGCTGTATTTGACATTCTTTGCTGACGTGATATTACCATTGCTGTTTAAATGATAACTTTCTGAGTCTCCTTGGTGTCCAGAGCATTTACTTATGCTTTATGCCCCGCCATGCCTGTAACTGCAGGCCTGAAGCTTCAGCTCTGTTTCTATATTACCAGCAGGGGTGGCTGAGTGAAGTAATCAGTCACATACAAAGTTAAAGTCTGTGTTTCTTGGTAGGGGTGGCACTAGGTCAGCATAGCTGTATATATGTTTGCTTTTGTTGCCCGATACTTTTTTTGTAGTACCTTCTCCCCTGCTTTTTTGCATTCTTCATAATATTCTGTTTATTTCAGTGGATGAATTGAATGACACTATAGCTGCTAATTTGAGTGACACTGAGTTTTATAGTGGTGAGTTTCGGTGACTGCAACCGCTACTTCTCTCCTTCATCATAGAGTTTAGTTCACTAACTTCACCTCCATAGCTATTAAACCTAATTTCTTCATGAAAGTCCTGGTTCCATGTTTAATACCACTAGAACAACTGCGTGTTTCCTACGAAATTTAGCTCTAAGCTTACATCATGTCACTAAAACATTTTCCACGTTGTATGTATAATAATGAAAATTATTATCACTGTTTTTGTGTAAAGCACCATTTCACGTGATTTGGGGGAAAAACTCTTTTGTGTATGTTCAGAATTATATTTTTCTTTCTTTTTTCGTCTTGTTCACAAACTTTTCCCATTAACCAAATAAGGGTGCATTAGCCTGCTGGAATACTAACTTGTCAGTCTGTTAGTAACCTTTAGCAACTAACAATAAGTGGCTTTTGATAGTAGATCATCACATTTCCCATCTGTTCTCACATGACATCGTCAATGTCATATAACCAGCAGTAGTGTTTCTCTTAGTTTTGTTTAAAACCAAGCCACTATCTTCAGTGGAAATAATCTTTTTTAAAATAGAGCATTTAAAAATGCTTTATTCTTAAAAAAAAAAAAAAAAAAGAATTTGATTTCCTTAAGGGAAGTGTGACTCTCAAGTATAGAGTCTATCGATGAAGATTGTGGTTTCTGGATATGGGGGTCCTCTTAATGATCTCTAAGGCAGAATTTCTGCTATATTTATTTTTTACCTTTGAGATATAAAGCAAAAAACATTAAAGTGCTATCAATGACCAGAGTAGGCATGCCACAACTCCTGCCTTACTATTTTATTTTATTTTGTTGTTTTGTTTTGTTTTGTTTTAATATACTCCTGAAAAAGATGGGCCTCAAAACCATTCCCAAAGTGATTTCAGAGAGATAAGATTTGTTCCACAATTTCTAAAGTCTTAGGAAAATCTCATTTCTCTCAAGTAATACCTTCCCTGGTATACAGTTTTCTCTTCTGAGAAATGAGAATAATTCATATATTACCTCTTCACTCAGTTTCCGTGAACATCAAATAGGTAATGCATTTAAGTGTTGAAACTGTAAAGAGCTGTGGAACCTTAAGATGGTATAATTCCTATGTTACGTTTTTTCTGAAAGGCCATCAGAAGATAAGGCCACATTTAAGCAAGGTTTCCATAAAATGGAAGATGGCCAATGTAGGGGCTCCCTGAGATCTCTGACTTGAGGCCTTTTTTATTTTTTCATTGAGGAAACCAAGTTAAATTTATTTAACATTCATTATTCTTATTCATATTCATTATCTAACATTCCTAATTCTTATTCAAATTCTTAAATCTATGGCACATAATTTGCCAGACCTCTGTCAGTAACTTTCTGGTTTGGTTTTCCATAAATCTTGCACTTTGAGGATCTTGATATTTAGACATCCACCATTCATGCTTAATCAGTGGAAGTGACCATAATGTTGTCCCTCATGTAAACCAAACTACCTCTCCCATAGTCACAGCTTTTAGAAAAACCTAACATCTTCCACAATATAGTTAATTTTTCTCTTTGACCCCAGCACTAATTTTAAGGGCTGGAGGGTCTGATAACGTGACTTTCGATGTCCACATTTGGAAAATTTGCCAACCCGCCAAAAATTCATAAAAATGTAACCCAAATTAAAGGAATGCAGAAGAATAAAATGGTCCTTTGTATTAGTGCTTACAGAACCCACATCATTTCTGTTCCCAGCTGAGTGAGCAATGTTTGTAAGGCAGAGAGTGTGGACGTGTAATTTAACAAATTTCACAGCGCTAAGTGGTTTGGAAAAGGGATTAGATTTTTAGGCAGTGAACTGTGTTTCTAGAAATACATATTCATAACTTTTAATCCATTTGATTTTATTATTTGCAGCTAAATCAAATAGAGAGAGGCCACCAACCTTTTTAACTCCAGAAGGCAATGCCAGTCACAAGGAGGAATTGAGAGGGAATGTCCTTTCGCTAGAATGCATTGCAGAGGGGCTGTGAGTTCATGCTTTCTTTTCTTTTTTTTTTAAGATTGTATTTATTTATTTGAGCGAGAGCAAGAGGGAGCATAAGCATGGTCGGGGTGGGGGTGGGCCAAGGGGGAAGGGGCAAAGGGAAAAGCAGACTCCTCACTGAGCAGGGAGCCTGACTCAGAGCTCCATCCCAGGAACCTGGGATTTATGACCTGAGCCAAAGGCAGACTCTTAACCCACTGAGCCACCCACGTGCCCCTGTGCTTTCTATCTTGATGTACATTTCTTACAAAAACCTAGTGGATTGGTAGAGAGGCCTTGATATCAAAGCAAGAATCACTGCCTTAATACTAATTCCCTCAAACATCAAGAAAAAATTGATACTTGTTTTCAGAATAAGCCGCATGAATCTCCTATTATTGAAATATTCTCTTAATGTAATAGCGTTCCTTTTGAAATAAGTATCAGTAATCACCGCATGGTTGCTCTGATTGTAATTAGGGTGTATTATTTCGCTACTATCAGGTAGCAACCTCAAAACTTAGCAGCTTAAAAACAATAGCTATTCATCATTAATCATTTGTCCACAAATCTCGGGGCAATTGCCACCGTGGGCTACCTCGGGATGTTTCAGGTTGAGCCTGCTCGTGCACCTGCTAGGCAGCTCAGCTCTGGACTCACAATTCTGGGGGTCTGCTGGCTGCAAGCAGGGCAGCTCTTGGCCTTGAGTTTCTCCTGTCCCTCTAGCAGTCTAGCCCTGGCTTATTCTAACAACAAGCACACACGCCCTCCTCGGGCCTAGCCTCAGAACAGGCACACTGTCCCTCCCACTACTTCCTGTTGGCAAGTCACAAGCCTGGCTTCTCTGCAGATCCCTCATCTGTGCACACCTCAAAGCTGACACCGCCCTCAGAAGCTATGTGCCCTTGACAGGGGCTACAAGGAGGCCTCAGCTCCAATACAAGAACAACTGTTATGTTAGGTGTGCATCAGAGGCAAGTTTCTGCATAGCTCCCTCTTAAGCCTGGCACAGAGCAAGTACTGTTGATATGGGCACATTTGCTGGACACGCTGAATGGAATCTCAGAAATATTGTGATCCCATGTTCCGATCTGTGCTGTCCTTGACTTGGTAACGCAGCGGGATGGCTTCACTGCAAGAGACGACACATGGAGGCCTCTGCTGGTCATGTCAGGAAATCACAATATACGCCACTCAGTTCCTCAAGTAACTGAAAACTAGCAACACCCCCTCCTTAAAGATATATTAGATTATATATCTTTCCCACCAGAATTTAAAAACAAAACAAAACAAAATACCCCAAACCCTTGCAATTTTCATCATGATGGTGTTAGAAAGTGGTCTAATCTACCAACCTCCAACCTTTTGGGAGTAGAGATACCCATTCTTACGATTTTGTGATTCTTCTTCCCACGGAGGGTCTATTATAATAGTAAAAATGAAAATATGGTAGATATTTGGAAATTGCATAAAACTTCCAAAAGAATTTTTAAAATCTTGGGATGTTATAAAATAAGATTGGGGCTCTGTCATTTATAAACCGATAACTGTAGGACTCACAGAATCAAAATATTTCTAATTCTTAACAACTGCTTAGGGGAGTAGTAAGCAGGCCTTGAGAATAATCCATGACTTAGTTTGACCTCATGCTTCTATCCCTGTTATACATTCACCTTCAGATCACGTGAGGTGCAGATTATCAATTTATTAATCCCACTTGCATTTCTAAGGACAAATATCGTGATCTTCTTGAGGGCCTAGACCATTTTTTTTTTTTTTTTGTCTTTATCTTCCCAACACACAACTCAGTGCGTGGTCTGTAGTTTGGTGCTTAGTTAAATGTTCGTGTCCAATAGATTTTTATTTTATCCTCGTGAAGATCTGCTAAAGTCCCTAGATCAAATTTCTTATATTTGATAGGGAAGTGTGTATAAAAGGTCATGGGCACAAATAATGTGTATCAGGTCTTTCTCTGCATTTTTAACTCTAGCTGATTAAAAAAAAACCCCTCAGTATCATTAATTCCTAGTAATCCTTTAAAAAAAATTTTTTAAAGATTTTATTTATTTATTTCAGAGAGAGAGAGAGAGAGAGCACAAGCATGGGTGAGGGGAGGAAGAGAGGAAGAAGTAGGTTTTCCTGCTGAGCAGGAAGCCTGATGTGAGGCTTGATCCCATGACCTTGGGATCAGGACCTGAGCTAAAGGCAGACACTTAACCAACTGAGCCACCCAGGCATCCCTGTAGTAATCCTTTTGATTGATATACTCCTTCATGTAAAATTTTCCAAGAGTGTCTCACCCAGAAACTTTGAAGAACATAATGAGGTCCCTTCAGTAAAGTCATTTATGCCAGCATGCTCATTGCTCAGCAAAGTCAAAGTTCATGGTGTGCCGTGTATTAGCATGGTGCCACTTATGTGACAGTGTTAGCTTACAGACTTAAATATGGGTTTTTGAGCATTATTTATAAAAGTGCGATGCTAGTTACAATGTCTTTATATTTCTCTTCATCTTTATACAAAGAATTTGTTACCAACTTGCTTGAAAATTCACCCTCAAAAGCAGTTAGGTGAGCTGCTTTTTTACACTATCATTTATTTATCTTATCAGGCCTACCCCAATTATTTACTGGATAAAAGAAGATGGAACACTGCCCATCAACCGGACATTTTATAGGAACTTCAAGAAAACTCTGCAGATCATTCAGGTTTCAGAAGCAGACTCTGGAAATTACCAGTGCATAGCTAAAAACGCCTTGGGAGCTATCCATCATACCATCACTGTCACAGTTAAAGGTATACAGTTGTTTCAAATGCATGGCTCTTGCCTTCATGAGAAGTCGTGAATCTTCAATTAAATATGCCTTTGATTATATTCTTCAAAAATAATAAGTGTAAATTTTTATCAACATTCTTGATGCTTGATCCCTTCTCATTACTATTTAGAGTGCATCTAAATTCAGGTTAAAATTCAATTCCTCAAATCTTTCTCATAGAAGAATTCCAATTAATAGCTGTAGAAAGAATGAGGGAAATCGAAAATCACTATTAAAATCCTGCAGTTATACCTGCTGCAGGTGAAAGCCAGTGATGAAAGATGGATGAAACTTTAAGGAAAAACAGGGTATCCCCTTAGCCTCAAAATATTTCTTTTCACACACACACTCCAAAAATTAATTATGGAAGCAGGTTTAACATAAGGCCCACAAATTCTTTACCATTCCTCTGGGAGGGAGATGGCGCTGAATTTCCCTACCCTTGAGTATGGCCAGGACTTAGTGACTCATTTCTAATGAACAGATTATGGAAAGCAGGTAAATAGCAACTTTGCAAAGGAGAAACCTGACAGATGTTACCTTAACCAAGTGTTCAAGGTTAGCGTAAGCAGTTATAAGTCATGTTGGTATCGTGTACTCCCTGAAATGATGCAGTAAGAAGGATCCATCACTCAAAACCTCAGTGTAATCATGAGATAACATCAGACAAACCCAAGTTGAAAGACGTTCTACAGAATGACCAATGGGCACTCTTTAAAAGTGTCAAGGTCATGAAAGGCAAGGAAAGATCACAAAATTGTCCAATTAGAAGAAATCAGAAAGGAGATGGGATAAGTAAACAGAGGTGGTATCCGGGACAGGGTCCTGGGACAGAAAGAAGGCATTGGATAAAGAAATGGGAAAATCCTAGTAGGATGTAGCTTAGCAAATGGTATTGAACCATTTCTAATAATTTCTTGTTTTGATAACTGTACCATCGCTATATAAGGTGACATTAGAGACAAAAGGACTCATGGGAATTCTCTATACTAATTTTGCAATTTCTCAAACATGCAAACTTTTTAAACTTGTTTCCTAGTTTTATAATTATGTGTATCCTGCAGGGCTCAGAATTTAAATTTGTGTTTCTTAGCCCTATCTGTTCCTGTAAACTGCTCTACAACCTTAGTGAAATCTGTTACCTTTTTAACATCTGATTAATTTAATGCAAAACAAGATAGTATTTGTATCAAAGGGGCCTAGAAATAATACATAGTGGTATTAATATTATTATTTAAACAATTCTTTTAAAAATCTGAAGTGTTCTTTGAGGCATCACTCATAAATGTATTCACTCCTAAAAAATGAAGCCAACAGATGTTTTGCAAAATACTTACCTTTATTATTAAAATAGTTCAATATCTTGAATTTTCTAAAAACACTTGTATGATTCAAATGTTTGTGGTTTTTTTCCTTTCTTTAATAAAGCGGCTCCATACTGGATCATGGCACCTCAAAATCTTGTGCTGTCCCCAGGAGAAGATGGGACATTGATCTGCAGAGCTAATGGCAATCCCAAACCCAGAATTAGCTGGTTATCGAATGGAGTCCCAATAGAAAGTAAGTTTCCTTGACGGGGCTCCGTCTATATTTTCAGAGCATAGCTACATTTTAGCAGGGGACAAATGGGTATGAAATAACTGGTAATGAGTGAGGAAGCCGTGTGTAAGTTAAAAATAGGCACCAGATAAACTTTGGATGTTTATTTTATTACCTCTAGGTATTCCTTAGGACTGAATAGTTGGTGTTCTGAACATGATGGTATGTGTTAATAGGATTTGGCCATGTTTCCCGTTTTTCACATGGGTCCCAGAAAGGATGACAGGGTCAGAAATAGACATTACTGGAGAGTTCAGATTATCTTCTCTGTTCAAAACATCAACAAGTGTGTTGTGGAAACCTCACAGGAGTTGGAGGAGACGCATGTTGGGGAGGCTAAGGGTAGAGCTAGTGGCTGTTGTTATTTAAAGAGGTTTCATCCCTTTCTCTCTTTTTTTTTTTTTTTTTAAGATTTTATTTATTTGACAGAGAGAGAGCACAGGCAGGGGGAGGAGCAGAGGGAGAGGGAGAAGTAGGCTCTCCTCTGAGCAGGGAGCCTGACGTGGATCAGGCTCTCCTCTGAGCCCAGGACCCTGGGATCATGACCTGAGCGAAGGCAGATGCTTCAGCGACGGAGCCACTCAGGCTCCCCAAGAGGTTCCAGCCCTAAGCACAGCAGAGTGATTCCCAAATTCTCAGGTCTTCAGGGGTCACCGCCGGGTTTAATGCCCAGAGAAGAACGCATCCTCTGATGATGCTGGTACGCAGGACCCTCAGTCCTTGATTAGTTATCCCTCCCCAGGTATCCCGAGATCACCTTGAGCCACCTCTTCCGCCACCATCCCCGGACCACTGTCCCTCTCAGCCAGTTTCTCTAGCCTGCCCCACACTGCCCAGAACAGTCCCCCAAAATGTGGCCACAGGCCTGTCCATTTATCTTCTAAATCACAGCAAAGACCAGTTTTACAAAACCTAGCTAAAGGCTTGAGGGTAGTAGTAGAACATTTGAGGATTAGGACAAAACAAAACAAGACAAAAGATATAGCCTGTCCTTGCTTCCAGACCAGATGCCAAGGGGACAGAGCCCCGCTAGCTCTGCTTTTGTCTTGGCCTCACCCACCGCCAGCTGCTGTTGGCAGGAGCATCTCTGCACATGTTCCCCTCCTTGGGATTCATACCTTCTCTTAGACAGACAGAGAAAGAGAGAGAAAATCAGCTTTTGTTTAAAACCCAGACCCAGGACCACCTCTAGCCAATAACCTAATAATTGGCCGAGATAGTGTCAACTCACAATAAAGACAACCGTCAGGCTTCTGAAGTAGAGCAGCTTCACTCCTTGTGGCCTCCAAGCCGGAATCAAAAAGGGGCTCTAATTTTCCATAACAGAAAGGTCCGTTAGGCTGACTTTGCTGAAATAGTCTTTACCTTAGGACGGGATCAGAGAACTGCTGGCAGGATTTAAGTGGCTCGGTCCATGGGTCTCACCCCCCACCCTCATCCCCCGGGGTCTAGACCAAGTTAGGGCTCCCAGTTCCGTGATTTTTATCAGGAATGTGTTTGTGTTGTGCTACACAATAGTTGTCAGATACTCTAGAACAGGCAGTCTGTGTTTACTGTAACAGGAAATATGTTTCTGGGAGAATACAGACCCTAAAGAGGCCCGCAATTGGGGCTTGGGTACTTCCACTCCCAGTTTTGACCACGATGGGGACCAGGAAGAAGCACAGAGAGGACTTTGTGGTTGTGCATTGGGAAGCTGTTGCTGTGAGAGGAAACTGAGAAAAGAGGAATATGGCCCAGACTGTAAAGAAGTTTTATGGTGCAATATCTGATTTTCCCAGGAACGCATACAGGATGGCAGTAAAGGGCAGAGCATGCTCAGCACTGCAGCAGCACATTTCACAGCTTGGAGGTTCTGTGCCCTTTATTGATTGATTGATTGATTGATTGATTGATTGATTTATGAGAGACACAGAGAGAGAGAGAGAGAGGGGGAGGGGGCAGGCTCCATGCAGGGAGCCCAACGTGGGACTCGACCCAGGGTCTCCAGGATCACACCCTGGGCTGAAGGCGGCGCTAAACTGCTGAGCCACCCGGGCTGCCCAGTTCTGTGCCCTTTAGAGAAGGTTAATGCACACCTGAGATCTGGCCTCAGGGGGAGAGATGGTAGGAGGGGCTGCCCATCTCGCCCCCCATTCCCCAGCCCCCACCTCTACCCCTCTACCCCGACTCTGCCCCAGAATGCAGTCAGAAGCAGGGGAAATTGAGATAGAGGGTCAGCAACACAAGAACATGCACAGGTTAGATAATGAAGCTGATCTTCCATCGTGACCCATTCGGCTCATGGTCCATCCAAACCCGGCAGGGCAGTGCCTGTCAGGGAGCCTTGTCGCTCTGGTAGTATTAAGGGCTTTGATATGGAGTCATAAACACTCCCCTTTAAATGAAATATCTGCAGGGAGGATCGACTGGGAAGGGCCTGCCTGCAGAGAGGGGAGGTGCAGGCCAGCGGTCCTGGATACAAGTTAGGGCCTCTCTCCTCTATCCCCAAATCATCTGATTAGGTCCCGAGCAGAAAGCATGACCATACTCTCCCAAACCAGGTTCTAAATTAGTTCGTTTCTTCCAGCCCAAAAGTATGCATCAGGGGTCCCCTGGAGGGACAGCAAGAAGCTGAGCAAAGGGTGGCTCAGAATGCTAGAGTGCCCACGCATCCCAGGGCCCTGGACCTCTGGCGTGCCCCCGAGCAAGGAGAGGAATGCCACGCAGCACGGCAGCAAAGCCAGGGCCCAGACCTGCCAGCCTGCCACGTGGTGTCGCGAGCAGGCGCCGCACGTTTATGCCAAGGTGACATGAAATGTCATGAATGGTGGCTTCCTCCACATCTGGTGGCTGGGCTGAAAGGTCATGGGTCATTGTGTGGGATCTCATTACTAACAAATGATGAACTTGAGGCACCTGGTGGGGACCCTCGTAGCTCTCTGCGCGGTGATACCGCAGGGCCACCCCACTCCACACCCCCGTGACCCCCAGCAGCTGATCCACCTACAGACTCTGCTGAGCCTTGACTAGCTAAGTTCAAAGGGAACCCTACCCGCCTCCACCTCGTTGACCCCCCCTGATCCAACAGGAGTAAATGAGGAAGACATATGTCAAAAAGTCGCTAGAAGTTGGAAGAGTTTTGTGCCTCTCCTCCTTTCCATCCTGTTGATAATTAGCCTGTGAATCTGGAGACCCCTAAACAGAATTACGGCTGAGGTTTGGGGGCCACTCTAGACACGGGATGGGCTTGTTTCTCATCTGCAGCTTGCCGAGCTGTGCACCCCACAGATGCGTCCAGCGGCGATGGAGCGGTGGGGACGGCGGAGAAGCAGGGTGGCCAGGGACGGCAAGGAGAGGGAGGGATTAAGCCAACGCTTTGGTAACAGAGTCCAGCATGACTCATTTGTGACAGCATCTCAGACCTGGAATCGACTGTCCTACAAAACTGGAAGAGTTAGCTCAAGTGTTTGGGGTCCAACCGCAGACTCTTCCAAAGCTCTGTTCCACGGTACCCCCCACCCCCGCCCCAAGACGTAGCCAGATGACTAAATTTTCCTTGAAGCAAAACACAGTGATTAAATATGGAACTTGCCTAAAATTACCAAAAAAATTTTTAAAATAACCTCTGGGAGTCGGGAAAAAGAACACAGCTGCAGAGACCTTTGACTTTACTCTGAGACCCGCAGTGTCTGGGAGGGTGTGGAAGTAGAACCAAGGACCAGGAAGAAAATGTGCAAGGCCAAGGCCATGGACACCGAATCCTGTCCCTATGCTAAGAGGTGACAGAGAGCCTAAAATTCTTAGGTCTTTTTTTTTTTTTTAATTTTTATTTATTTATTTATGAGAGAGAGAGAGAGAGAGAGAGAGGCAGAGGGAGAAGCAGGCTCCATGCACCGGGAGCCCGATGTGGGATTCGATCCCGGGTCTCCAGGATCACGCCCTGGGCCAAAGGCAGGCGCTAAACCGCTGCGCCACCCAGGGATCCCAAATTCTTTGATCTTTAATTAAGGTCCCCTATTGGAGTGGTGGTAGATGTCAGATTCTTCTACCTGCAGCGGATGTAAGATCGCACCATGGTTAGGTTGAAAGATACCTTTTTCCCTAAGGGATGAGGAGGGAAGGAACAAAGGGCCCGAGGATAGACAGATCTCCTGCTGCCACAATTACATATTTGGCTGACATCAGAGAGAGAGCTTGAAAGCCAGGAACACGTGATAAGCAGCCAGGAGGTTGGAGGCATTGTCTGGGATATCCCCAAGACTCACCAGGCCTCTCCCCTCTGCCCTTTCTCCAAAGTAAAGAGCTCCATTGGCATCCCTTTATGGGGGGTGGAATAAGTGGTGAAGGAAAATTCGTCTCTGCACCCAGAGATGTGTTCTACATCGTGGCCAAATGTTCAGATTTCTTTTTTTTTTTTTTTTAGATTTTATTTATTTATTCATGAGAGACACAGAAAAAGAGGCAGAGGGAGACGCAGGCTCTATGCAGGGAGCCTGATGTGGGACTCAATCCTGGGACCCCAGGATCACGCCCTGAGCTGAAGGCAGGCACTCCACCACTGAGCCACCCAGGCGTCCATCAGATTTCAAGGAGATGTTTATAAAGTAGCCTGCCTTGGAAAGTCAGAGCATTCATCTCATGTTAAACCTCCGGGTGCTGCAGTCTCTACCTTTCCTTTACAGCACACACACTTCCCAGTTAACCCATTGCACAAAGTTCTTTCTGGAATAAAAGTATTATCCCATAGATATAAACATGTTTTTTTTAAATTGATAGCCCTCTAGACATACAAGGTGGCACTAATTATTCTTATTATCTGAATGTTGGAAGCATTTCTCAGTTTGGCCAGCTGTGTCCGGACAGTTAGAATAGAAGAATGTATTGTTAGAAGGCTATCACCCCAGTTCTGAACCTTACCTTTGGAGCTTTTAATCGTTGGTGAGGACTCCACGCTCAGATTTCTTTCCCCGTTGTTCATTTATAGCAAACAGAGTTGCTTATTCCCAGCGGCAATCATTATTCCTTTGAATAACTGGGGTTTGGTGGCTGGACAGTTACTCCTACTCCGAAACCAGCACACAGAATCCAAGCGCTTCCAATAGCTCTACACCAGTGATTTTTTTTTTCTTTGTCCAATCCCAACTGAGCCTCCATATGTCACTGTGACAGTTCCTGGGTTTGTTTGTTTCTTTAGTTAAAGCGCATAGGGAAAATGTAGCCCAGGCCCCCATGGAGAGAAATTAGCTTATTCACCACACTTACCTGAAGGGTTTATTTTATTCCTAAACACCCTGCCAAAAGATAAATATTTGAAGACTGCTCCATTAAGCAGCAATAAGGCAGATTCAATCCAATGCCTTTCAGGTAAAGAATAACATCAAAAGGAATTGGTAGCAAGAAAAAAATGCAAGAGTGGGATATCTAAAAGCTTCTTAAAATGGTTTGTATTGTGATTCATGAGTCCCCACTGAGGGAAGATTGTTCTACTGGCTTCATTAGTGGAGCTGGTCATCCAGGTGGTGGATTTTTATTGTAGTTCAAAAATAAAGAACGCGTAACATAAAATTTACCATCTCGCTCATTTTTAAGTGTATGGTTCAGCAGGGTTACGTATATTCATATCAATGTTGAATAGATCTCTGGAACTTTCTCATCTTGTAAACCTGGTGCTCTATACCCATTAGACCTCATGTGGTGGTATAACTCTTAAGAGCTCTGTATACTCAAGGAACGTGAGGAGCCGTCCTCACACAGCTACAGAGATTCAGCCTGGCGTCCTCCCAGAGCATTGCATTCCTCGCCTCCACCACCTGGCATGTCTGCAGAGGTACCATCAGAATGCTGGGCGCCAAGAGTCCCCCAGAGTGGCCCAACACCGACCTGGGTTCAAAGCTACTGATAATAATTTGACAGAGAAGGAGATGCTAGAACCCCTGCTCTGTTCCATGAGCCTTGCTTGGATGGGCATCACCGAGAGTGAGTGAGTCAGAAAGGCCCCAGGGATACTAGACTTGGGGTCTGGGACAAGGAACGTGGGTGGCCCCGGGGTACACTGCAGTCTCAGGGTAACTGGCGGTTGGTCACACCTGTGCTCTGCTTCCAGGTCAGTATGGCATTTCTGTCCTCTGCTGTCATGTATTTTTTAAAATATTTTATTTATTTATTCATGAGAGACACAGAGAGAAAGGCAGAGACATAGGCAGAGGGAGATGCAGGAATCCGATGCAGGACTCTATCCCAGGACCCCGGGGTCACACCCTGAGCCATCCAGATGCACCCCCCTTCCCACTCCCCCCACCTGCTGTCATGAATTGAAGAAATCTGTATCCTATTAAAGGAATCAGAACTTGTATTTATCTTCCAGTTGGAAGAACGTTGTCTTAAAGCATTTTGTAATGTTTAGAGTCGTAAACAGCAGATAGGAGCTAAGAAGCCAACTCAAAGGATCCTATCACCGGACGAACTGACTGGAGTATCTAAGGTGATGTTATAAGGCAGCTATTATTGATTGCGATCGGAGTGTCGAGCCACCACACACAGAACTCTCAGTCGGCAGATGTAGGTGGTTTTAAGCCACTAATTCTGTAACTTGTTACTGCAGCCGCAGGAAGGGAATACAGCGCGAGTGAGGGGCAGCTCTGGATCCGTGCACCAAAACAAGGCTGAATGACTGGAGTTCGGTGTACTCGTATGAAAGTGAGCTAATACACTGCAGATGAACCAAATATTTGAGATTTGCAAGGGATCAAGGCATCTACATGCCGTGATAAATTCGCTTTCGATGTACAATCCTTTGCCTGTCATCAAAGACAAAAGTACCGCATTTTGGAATGGAAGCAAAGCCTTCTTAAGTGGGTCAAGTTGCAAGAGGAGATTTGGGAGAAAGGGTGCTGTTAAGCAGTGTTGATTTTGATCGGCGTGCTGAGGCAGACACCTCAGCCCTTGGAGTGCTCTTAAAGCACCGTAGGGTTACAGCCTGGGGTGTAGCACTCACAGATGGGAATGTATCTCCAGGAGCACAGCGCTTCCATGCACTGGTAGGCATGACCTGGACTGTTCTCGAATAGTATGTTACTCCCCCTGTTCCATTCCATTCCACTCTGGTGAGGAACAGTCCTGGCCCTGCCTTTTTTTTTTTTTTTTTAATAAATTCTTGAGAGATTTCGCTGAAAAATACATAATTTCACATGATTTGTTTCTGTCTCCACCTCAGGAATTTCTGACAGGGGAAAATAAATGTTTTCACATTCCATGATGGGCCCCATATATTTCTTTATGTTATTGATTTATCTGATTCATTCAACAAGAGGCTTGTTAAGGGCACAGGTTTGGCTGCACCAGAGGGTTTCTAGATTTTTGGCGTTTGCTGTCTCCTCTCGATAGTGAACTTTCCTCCTTGTGAAGAACCAGTTTCTTTGTGAGCAAGGCAATGCTTTCCCAAATCTGTATTCCTGTTTCACCTAACCTGTGCTTTTACCCCGCCACCCCAGATCTCACAAAAGAACATTCATTTTTACAGAAGCAATCCACGTAGGACCGAATGAGCATCGAGCATAACGTGCTGATAAGTGATAACTGAAGTCAGAGGAGGGAAAACTATGCTTTCTGCCTGGGTTCTCGGTTTCCTTCTAACTGCCTGCACCTCAATTAGCGTGTACTTTCATTCTACTTACTACAGTGTAGACCTCACACTTTACCTCTTTTAAGCAAAGAGAAATAAATATATGTTTTGTATTTTTACACCCAAACAGTTGCTCCTGATGACCCCAGCAGAAAAATAGATGGCGATACCATCATTTTTTCAAACGTTCAAGAAAGATCAAGTGCAGTGTATCAGTGCAATGCCTCTAACGAATATGGATATTTACTGGCAAATGCATTTGTAAATGTGCTAGGTAAGCTCTCCCCTTATTAAATAAAGACGTGGCAACTTCAATTAATTACTGCTGTTCTCAGCAAAAATACAGCGAGCATCTGCTATGTGCCATGCACAGAGGACTTGGAGCTGCAGGCATATATGAAGATGGGTGAGATACAAACCTCGCCCTAAAGGGTATGGTACTCTGGCCGTCATGTTCTTGCATAACGTAGTTTTATGGTGGCAAATTGTTCATTGTAGAAGTAATCAGAGTCAGACTCCACCCACAGATGGTTTTTTTTTTAATAAATAAATTTTTTATTGGTGTTCAACAGATGGTTAAGGGTAAGTGTCAAACCCTCAAAGGGAAAGACCATTAATCTGCTATTGGGAACTGGATGTTACTGCCATTCCATCTCTAGAAACCTCGAAGGTCAACAACAATTCCATGACTTTGATTTTTAAAAAAGAAATCATCAGTCATGATGTATGGCCTTTATCCTCGTCACAGATGTAGAGTTATTTATTCTTAATAATTTGCTTAGAAAACTGTGGTACTCTCAACATCTTCTGAAATGTTGGTGTTTTGGTCTTGGTTTTTGAATATAGTTGACACACGATGTTATACTAGTTTCAGGTGTACAAATTAGTGATCTGACAAGTGTGTACATTACGCCGTGCTCACAAGTGAAGCTGCCATCTGTCCTAGTGCAATGGTGATACAACACAATTGCAGTATCATTGATGCATTCCTTATGCTCTGCTTTCTACTCCCAGGACTTAGCCATTCCATAACTGGAGGCCTGTCTTTCCCGCTCCCTTTCAGCCATTTTGCTCAACTCCTTATCCTCCTCACCTCTGGCAGCCATCATTATGTATAGCCCTGATCCTGCTTTTGGCTTGTTTGTTTGTTTATTTATTTATTTAGATTCCACTTAAACTACTAACTCTGGGAAACGAACTAGGGGTGGTGGAAAGAGGGGAGGGCAGGGGGTGGGGGTGAATGTGTGACGGGCACTGAGGGGGGCACTTGACGGGATGAGCACTGGGTGTTATTCTGTATGTTGGTAAATTGAACACCAATAAAAATAAATTTATTATTAAAAAAAATAGATTCCACTTAAGGGCTAGGAGTGGGATCATATGGTTTTTGTCTTTCTCGGTCTAATTTCACTTATCATAACACTATCTAGGTTCATCCATGTTGTCTGAAATGGCACCGTCTCATCCTTTTTATGGCTGTGTAATATCCCATGCACACACTCGTGCGCATCCACACACACACATCATATTTTCCTTATTCATTTGTCTATTGACGACCTCTTAGGTTGCTTCCATCTCTTGGCTATTGTAAACAATGCTGCAGCAAACACAGGAGTGTATGTATCTCTTTGAGTTAGTGTTTTTGCTTTCCTTGGGTCAATTCCCAATAGTGGAGTTATGGGATCATACAATATTTCTATTTTTAATGTTCTGAGTCACCTCCAGATTGTTTTCCACAGTGGCTGCACTAGTTTACATTCCCACCAGCAGTGCACAAGGGTTCCTTTTTCTCTACATCCCTGCCAACACCTATTGTTTCTTATCTTCCTGATTTTAGCCATTCCAACAGGCATGAAGTAATATCTCATTGTGGTCTTGATTTACATTTCCCTGATGACGAGTGACATTGAGCATCTTTTCATGTGTCTGTTGGCCGTCTGTATGTCTTCTTTGGAAAAATCTTTATTCAGGTCCTCTGCATGAGATGGGTGATTTATGTGAACGTTCTTTTCCTCATACTGGACCAAACCACCAGAACATCAGATTTATTAAAATTTTATGTGAGAACTGTTTTCGTGGTGCCAGAGAATTGCATTTCAACTCTTTAAGTGTAGTAGGCTCCCTCTCAAATGAAATTAAAGTCAGGAAGCCAACCAGTACTTGGTATTTTTTCCCTCATATTTGAAATAGAGGTCAGTAAATCACATGCAGAGCTGAGCACACTTACAGTGTTGCTGGATGTTTAGGAGGCGGTTTTGATTTCTTGTTCTGTGTTTCGGTCATCCACACTCTGCTCCTTTCTGCCAGTTTGTGTGCTTGCCACCGACTCCTACCCACCCACCCCTATCATAACCCCAGGGTTAGGATGGACCAATCACTTAACAAAGAGGTACTCGGCCATTATTTTCATGCCAGATACTGACCTAGTTTCTGGGAAGAAAACAATAAAAGCCCCATTCCCTGCCTGCAAGGGACTCACAGTATATAGTAGGACATATAGATAAATAAGTCACTAAAATACTGGGCCTGAGAAAGATGTGGGATATGAAGCAGAAGGAGAAAACTTGTTGAGGGCTGACGGTGTCCTACCTGCTAGAGAATGTAAGGAGAGGGACATATTGGTTATGCTTTACTATGAACCTAAATGGCCTTCAAATACAGAAAAATACATGCTGAGCCTAAATGTTGATTTTATTTTAATATGTACTTTACCTTTCTAAACTTCTTAGCTGAGCCACCACGAATCCTTACATCTGCAAATACACTCTACCAAGTCATTGCAGACAGGCCGGCTTTGCTAGATTGTGCCTTCTTTGGGTCTCCTCTGCCTACCATCGAGTGGTGAGTAATGGCTCTATTCATTTTTAATATTTACATTTGCTAAAGCCTTCACATTTCTCTGTGTGTTAAGTTTTTATTTAGTCAGAGAGCCAACCGTATAGACTCCACCATACTATTAATACTAATTTCCTTCATAAATGTGTAGTAACTGCTTGCTCTGTGCTAAATACTCCTCCATGGGCAGTCTGTTCAGCAGCACCCTTTGTCCAGCACAGAGGTGTATGGACGTATATTTTTTAGAAATTTAAGGTTGCCGTATATTACAATGCTGTGGGCATCACTGGGACTTCACAAAGAATGGTGGCTGGGACATTCCTCGATCATAAAGTATCCTTCGGGGTCGAGGAGAGGTTCTAGAAGCTCAAAACCAGAATGTTTCCCCCCACGTTCATTGTTGGTAACTCTCCCACCTGAGCTTTCCAGCTTGGATCCAGCCAAGCTCGCTCATGTCCTTTCAATTTTTTTTTAATTTATTTATGATAGTCACACACAGAGAGAGAAAGAGAGAGAGGCAGAGACATAGGCAGAGGGAGAAGCAGGCTCCATGCACCGGGAGCCCGACATGGGATTCGATCCCGGGCCTCCAGGATCACGCCCTGGGCCAAAGGCAGGCGCCAAACCACTGCGCCACCCAGGAATCCCCTCATGTCCTTTCACTCTTCACATTAAACCATCCCTGGTTGAATGCCACTCCTGGTAGAGGTACTGGTTATCCCCTTTGCTTGCTTTCTTTAGCGTGAGCTAGGGGGCGCAAGGCAAGGATAGGCAGCAGCTTAGAGTGAAAGAAAACTAGAACATTCTGTTACTGATGGTCAGCCAGTCAGTCAGGGACCAAGCAGACACTAAGCTGGGCTCCCCCAACCAGCTTGAGAACGAAGCCAGGTGTAGGATTAAGCACGGTCTCCCCAGGTCTCCACCTTAGCCAGAGAGAGGAGAAACACCAAGCCTGGGCAGGTGGCATCCTAATCGAGGTCTCCAAGTTAACATTTAGCCTAGGTTGACTTTGAGTCACTGGTTTTATCTGTCCCCACTTGTATCTGACAGCAAGCAGGAAGCTGTATGAACACATACTTTACATACATGCTTTATCATTCTTCTTCCCTGGATATTTTCCTATGCGTATGAATAAAAAACTCTTTAGAATTCAAATCAAATATCTTCTCATCAAGATGGCTTTGGGACTATAGCCTGCAGATGAACTTACAGATATGTCCCAGGAGGAAGAAAAGGTAAAACAAAAAAAGATCCATCTTCATTTCTCCTGTTTTGTCACCTATGGGGAGATAGACTGGGTAATAACCAGTTATTGAGCTTCTAGAACCTCTGTAATAACCAGTGTGTATTAAATATGAATCTGATACAGAACGTTACTGTTCAAGTATTTCATATTGTCACCCTAATGCTTCAAGCACCATTTCTCATTAAATTTTCCAGTTTTAAACATCCTGCCTTACACTGACCCCACTGATTTACGTGCACGAAATTCCAAATGTCTTGTGCAGATTCCAAATGTCTCCATCTATACTATGACGTAGATCATCATGTGTTGACCTCACATGTGGCATTTTTTGAAATCAGTTTCAAATTATGATTTTTTTTATTCCCACGGTGATCATTTCTGCAATGAAGGTTCAAAGGAGCCAAAGGCAGTGCTCTTCATGAAGATATTTATGTTTTACATGAAAATGGGACTTTGGAAATTCCCGTGGCCCAAAAGGACAGTACAGGAACTTACACGTGTGTTGCAAGGAATAAATTAGGCGTGGCAAAGAACGAAGTTCACTTGGAAGTCAAAGGTAAGCCAGAGGTGATGACGTTTTTTTCCAAGTATGACGTGACTTTGAACAAATTCTTCAGCTTTGGCAATGGGTAACGATAGCTGATTTTTAGATGCCACGAGGATCATTAAACAGCCTGAGTATGCAGTGGTGCAAAGAGGGAGCACAGTGTCCTTCGAATGCAAAGTGAAACACGATCACACTTTGATCCCCACCATCACGTGGCTGAAGGACAACGGTGAGCTGCCCAATGACGGAAGGTATTTGAAGACCATTTCTTGCCTTTCTCTTCCCTGCCTCTTTGAGCTGCTGTGAACTAAAGGTTTACTGTGGAGTGACTTAGCGGGGATGTTTTCAAAGTTTCTGAGATCCGCTCTCTCCAAATAAAAAAGTGCATTTTCTCCCTGCTGCAAAATGTGCAGACCTAAAAAAAGGTATCGAGTTGTTGAAATCAGACCCTGAGAATGTCTGTCTATCTTTGTGTGTTGGTCTCCTGTGTAATTCAGGATGGGAGAAACCTTTCAGGGCTCGGATGCCTTCCATTGTTCGCTACCTTGTACAGTGAAGTCTCGACAGATGTTTTCGTTACCATTCTGCAAATGAGCAGAAATGCGATCACTTTAATCAGTAGAGTGCGCTTAAATCCTTGTCGGTATTTTAAAGGACACCAGCTTTTATTTGGATGGGGTATTTTCTTTTGATTTCTCTTAAAGCCAGTAGAAAGAGAAGGGAGAAGAAAAAACAGGTAAAGTATTTAAAAGAGCCTAAACGTGTTGTGGTCCTTGAGCTTGGAATGAAAGAAAAGTCATACCGATTTTCCATGTGAAGCCTCAATTTGAAGGAATTGATATGGAGCTGACCCACATGAATCTTAGCTGTCACGGAGGCCCCTGGTGGAAGAAATGCCGTGTGCTGGTGGAAATGCTCTGTGTGGCTTGCTTCCAAGTGTGCCTAAGCAGCGCCTGTTGCTGGACGGCTCCTTAAAAAAAAAAAAAAAAAAGTGGCTTTCTCTTCTATACCCTGGGTTTCCATCTAATTCTATAACTCCAGCTGGCCAGGCTTTTTTTTTATAAAAGATTTTATTTATTTATTTGAGAGAGAGAGAGTGAGTGAGAGAGCACAAGCAGGGGGAGGGGTAGCAGGAGAGGGAGAAGCAGGCTCTGGGCTGAGCAGGGAGCCCGATGTGGGGCTCCATCCTAGGACCCCGGAATCATGAGCTGAAAGCAGATGTTTAACCGACTGAGCCACGCAGGTGCCGCCCAGCTGGCTGGTTTTATTTGTGGAATCTGAGTTGGTAAAAATGAGAGAAGGAAGTAGGAAGAAATGCCCGTTGAGTTAAGGTGGCTAAAGCTTCAGCTTGGAAATTCCCTGAAAAGACAGTGAATGATTTATGCATCCTTGTTAAAATCATGCATGAATCCAATTTACATGGATTTTTGACCTACTGAGTAATTTCTCATGCCAGCCAGTAACCTCTAGAGAACTCTTGGTGGTGCTTGTTGGTCGAAGTCATCTTGTCTCCTCTGATAAAGTCAATACTATTCTTTGCACTTACTTACCCCTTGAGAGTTTATGCATGCGGGAAAAGTGGCACAAAATTTTCACAGTCAATAATAAATTTTTTAGGGGCACCTGGTGGCTCAGTGGTTGAGCGTCTACCTTCGGCTCAGGGTTTGATCGCGGGGTCCTAGGATAAAGTCCTGCATCGTGCTCCCTGCAGGGAGCCTGCTTCTCCCACTGCCTATGTCTCAAATAAATAAATAAATAAATAAATAAATAAATAATAAATAAATAAATAAATATTTTTTAAAAAATAATAATAAATAAAATATACACTAGGTTAGAAATGGAGCCGGCTGAGTGGCGTCCAAATGTTTCTTAGCAGCAGAAGCCCAGGAGAGCCTGCTAGTAAGGGTGACGCAGCTACCCCCACCTCACCTCTGCGTGCCCCTGGTCTTCAGGGAAGCCCCGAAAACTCCAGAGGCATGCTCGAAAGCCACTGGCCAGGTGACTTGACATCCATCCCTTCTAACCCAAGGTTCTGATCCATTCTAATAATTTTTCAGCTTTAATCATGATCAAAGTGATACATATTTTTTGGATTTTTGCTCTAAAGAGCTGCAAATGTTTGCCATCTCCCTCTTGTTTTCAAATTCAGTTTCTTTCATGCCAGCAAAGCAGCCATCCATCATGTGTGGCTGGATGTCCATTTCACCTGCTCTGAACCTGTTTTCTTCATAGATTCACTGTTGACAAGGACCATTTGGTGGTGGCTGATGTAAGGGACAACGACGGTGGCACCTACACATGTGTGGCCAACACAACTCTGGACAATGTTTCGGCCAGTGCTGTGCTGAGCGTCGTTGGTAAGATCTAGAACTCACACTGCACAGTGTTGCTAGGCCACCCTTGCTAGGTCGAAAGGAAAAGTGTCCGTAGTATATGTCTGCTTGTTAGAGCTTTACAATTTTGTAGGTGAGTTAAATACCTACATTTGTCTTCTTTGAAAGATGCCTTTGAGGCAGTAATTTCAGTATAAATATACTACGGTAGCAGCACTGGAATACAATGATGCTTGTGCATGTTAGTGATATATTTATAAGGAAATCAGGAGGAATCACATACTTTTATTTAAAATTGAAGGATCTCCCCCTCTACCCACCTGCTAAATTGTTACTGCATGTTTCTCAGTGCCATCTCCCACAGCTAAGCTTAGTTTTAGAATCTTAATCACGGTCAATGTCTTCTTGTGCTATCTTAGATCTTTCCATTACTAATTTTGATTAAAATCCTTTGTATTAATGTCCTTTCTAGCTCCTACTCCAACTCCAGCTCCTATTTACGGTAAACTAATGAGTCTTCTTTCTCTGTGTTCTGTTGAACGAGTTCACATTTGCAAAAATAATAATAATTGTTCTCTCTCTTTTTTTTTTGCTCTCTTTTTTCTACCATATCATTGTGATTTTTAAGGACGAGAGCTCTATCCAATGTTCTGTTCTGTTGCCCATTTACTACTACATGTCGTTTCTTCATTATAGCTCTGGAATGTTTCACTGGGTGTGTTACCACTGTGCCTAAATGTTTCATGTATTATTATAAAGTCATTTAATTTAATAAAGGTCCCTCTTTGGTATAATTTCCCCGTAAAATAGCCTAGTGCTTTATCAAACGCTGTCCCCCACAGTTTGTAGAACAAAAAAGGATGATCTCAAATATCATCCCACAAATTAGGTTTTTATTTCAGTCTATTAAATGTCGTTCTGGAAGCATACACGTTTGGAGATTCCATTTTCAAGAAATTCATGTGGGAAACAATAGATGTTTAAAACATTTGACCTTGGTCTTAGAGAAAAAAAACTCATCATGTTAAAAAACATAAGTCACTAAAGAAGGATCAAAAGGAGGCGTTTCCAGGTTGAGTGATTTTTCTAGGTCTGGGAAATAAATCAGAAATTATTTCCAGAATTCTCATGTTTATATGAGCCTATAAACATGTAAATAATTTTATGGCATAAACTCACCTGGATTTTACATAGTATCATTAGTTATGCCATAGAACAACTGCCCTTGGTAGACATTTACTATTTCTTTACTGATAGGAGAGAAGTGCCCCTATTTTTATATGGCCCCTGGTTCCCCCAGAGCCACAATCACTCCCAAGAGCAAGGTCAGAAAAAAGCCCAGAGGGAAACGTTAACTCTCTGGATCTCCGACGTACCATTAGAAGAGGCAGACATCCTTCTGGGACACTTTCGTCCGAACAGGTGTCTGTATCCTAGTGTCCTCCAAGGGTAAACACACCGTGTCCCCATGTGTCCCCCTGACTATGATACTGGGCATCTGCATGAGGTATGCATGCTGAGGGCCTTCTTATAGAGCATCAATCCTATAATTCCCCTAAAAATGGAAATATCCTCTAGGAGCTCCAAAATCTGTAATTTCACACATTTCAGAAAGAACATTGATGTCTTCGTAAGCAGCACATTATATTTGCCTGTATTGATCATTTAGCATTTGCCATTCTCTGTTTCCCATTCATTAAAAATTAAGCTTCAATATTATTTTTTCTGTCTGTGCTCCTTCCTGTCTATGAGAAGACACATTGAGAGTGCTGGTGAACCACGTGTGCCCATCTCACTGGTTTTGGTCACAGACGATTTGGTTTCATTTGAAAAAGGAACAAGCAGAACTCATTAATGGGCTGTCATGGGTGTGCTTGTGTGTTCCCAGCAACCTCAGTGGCTCCCATTTCATTTCAGATGCATGCTCATTGACCATTAAGTGTGCTGTGTCTTTAAGATGCACCCCCTGTGAAAAGTATCACGAGTGAAGGAGAACCCCAGAAGAATGGATGGTTAACGGTGGTGTATGTGTTTGGCCTACAGATGTCCCAAATCCTCCGTTTGATTTAGAATTGACGGATCAACTCGACAAAAGTGTTCAGTTGTCGTGGACTCCAGGCGATGACAACAACAGCCCTATTACAAGTATGTGTTAGCCTTGTCTTTGTCACTGATAAATTTCACGACCATTTCCGGAGCACTTTATCACGTGCAGCTGAAATGCCTACAGAGATATTTGCTGGCATTCTCTGCTTCATTACTAATAGAGCAAAACCATTGACCTATATGCAGCTCTCCTCTCTTCAGAGCCTGAGGTATTCCTGGTGACAGCCTCTGGGATGGGGTGCCACTTAGTTGAAGAGCTTAATGAAATTAGACTCTAGGGGTGCTTAGAAGTTTTAAAACTGAAAAGGTACTTGAGAGAGTATCACAAACCTGGAATATATTATGACCTTCAGGCATATGCTGCAGGAAAGTTAAATTCCTTTCTGATGCATACCTTGGATTACTCTGAAGGGACATGCATGCTGATGTATTGCACCCGCTGGTAAAGCAGAGTATTTCCAATGAAATTCAACAGAAGCCTCCTCTCCATCTTGTGATATTAGTGGTGTTCCTTTCTCAACTGAGTTTTCAGTCCTTGATCAGAACCCTCATTCATTTGTGCTGAGTCTTCCAGTTAATTCAACACAATAGCCAGATTTGGCTGGTTTGGATGCATGGAGACTCTTTGTACCTATATTAAAAGGATACCATTAGATTCCAGAGCATTTCTACTCTTTCATTTATTCAGTCATTCATTCATTTATTGAGTGCCTATTACGTACCAGACATTTTTCTGAAATAAAACAGTCAAAAATCTCTGCTCCTATGGAGCTTATATTTTAGCTGAGGAAACAAATAAAATAAAATGAATAATAATATATTATGCTGTTGTATATAATATCATGTATATGTGTATAATATGTAAAATGCAATACACTGTATTTGTGCATATATGTATAGAACACACACACACACACACACACACACAGAACTCAGATCTCCCTCAGAAGAGAACCCACCAAAAGGAGTGTTGATGGCAGGCTCCTTCAGCTGCACTTCCCCCAGGGATCTGCTGCAGTGCGCCCATGAGGCCACGCTCTCCCTGTAGCAACTAAAGGGTGGAATGTGAACTGGGCAGGTCTTGTAGGCCATAGGAAGGGTTGGAAGTCATTGGAGGGATTTAGGTAGAGGAGTGACTAAAAGATCGTTCTGGCTATTCTATTGAAAATGGTCTAGTGGTACAGTCGGTTGAACATTGGACTCTTGGTTTCAGCTCAGACCATGATCTCAGGGTCATGAGATCAAGCCCCATGTTGGGCTCCACACTCAGTGCAGAGTCTGCTTGAGATTCTCTCTCCATTTCCCTCTGTCCCTCCCACTCATGTGCTAGCTCTCTCTCTCTCTCTCTCTCTCTCTCTCTCTCTCTCTCTCTCTCAAATATATAAGTAAATCTTTTTTTTAAAAAAAGTGAAAATGGTCTATAGAAGAACAAGAGGGGAAGCAGGGAGACAGGGAGACCAGGTAGGACCACAGCTGTCTATGAAATACACCCAGAGAACCTCAGCAAACTTACAAGGATGCCTTGAGATATGCTTTAAGTTTTTGATTTTTAAATTTTGATGTTAAAAAATGCAGTCACATCTGTCTGACACCACATGAAATATGAGCTTCAGGTGGTTTATAGTTCCCATGTGATATTTCAGTACCATATTGTGATGATGCCCTGTCCCCAAAGCCTTTGCTGTGGCAAAAAGCAAGTACCCCATGAAAATGAGTGAGTAACAGGGAATGAGGAAGGTGATATCTAATCTCTTCACAAGGCTTGAAGAGCTATGCAATGCCGAGTAGGTTTTAAGTCATGAAGATGTGAATATTTATTGAGTTGTATGGACCTAACTACTTACATGGAAATGTTAGATATTTCTTTTGGCTGAAGGAAACCATGAAGAAAATTACTGAGACACTACATGTACCATGAGCTGAGGAAATCTGGGGTATTCGTGCATTGGGGAGGTCATGCAGTGATTCACACGAGAGAGAATGGTGGCTTGGAATAGAGCTGAGAGGGACGGAGGTGTGGAGAGTGGTCAGATTTTGCATGTTTTCAAGGTACAGCCAACAAAACATTGGAGAGTATGAAAGAAGTTGGGGATACAAGATGAGTTTCAAGGTTTTGAGCTGGGGAGGAAGATCGGGATCACTCTTGGCCATAACTGGTCTGCCGTGCTGTGCTAGAAAAGCAGGGGGATGTGTCGAGTCAGTGAAGTTCGAGTTCAAGTGTGCAGTTCAAGGGAGAGGCAGGGGCTGCCGATATAAATGTGCAAGTCACCAGTTTATGAGACTGGAGGTCACCAGTCCGTGAAAGCAAACTTGAGGAGGGCGCATGGGTGGCTCAGTCAGTTAAGTGTCTGTTTTTGGCTTGGGTCGTGATTTCAGGGTCCTGGGATCAAGCCCTGTGTCAGGCTCCCTCCCTGTTCAGTGGGGAGCCTGCTTCACCCTCTCTCTCTGTGCATTCTCTCTCTCTCAATCTCTCTCGCTCTAGCTCTCTCTCAAGTAAATTAATAAAATCTTTTTAAAAATAAGGCAGACTCGGGCTACTTAGCTTCAGAGCTCTGCAACACAGAGCATTTCTACTTCATCTTTGTATCTGTGACTCATATGATGGTACATGGCACATTAGTAGGCAACTCATATATAGCTAAATACCCATTTTTTTTCAGCAGGGTAAAACATGTACATGCCACAAAGTTTTAGTAGATGCAGAAGAGTATGCACTGAAAAGCAGGTCTTCCTCCCACCTCTAATTCCCACTTCCCCCATGACAACCGGTGTTATTAGTGTGTATACCCTGGGAGGTAGTCTGTGTATATTCAAGCATTCACGTGCGTGTGTATGTTACAGTACATCTTTGTGCTCTTACCCAAGTGTTCCACACTGTTCTATACCCTACTTGATTGTACTTAACAATGTATTTCAGAAATCATTCCATTTCAGTGGCATATGGAGAAGCCCTCCTCAGCTTTTACAGCTGCAGAATATTCTACCATGTGGCCATACCATAATTTAGCTGATCAGTGTCCTGGTGATGAACGGTTAGGTTGTTTGCAGTTAGCTTGGTTCAGCTGCAAACAATGCTGTAATGCGGACTTTTTTCATGTGCCCTTGAGCATATGCATGAGCACATTTATTCAAAATAAAATTGTTTGTTTAAACAAACAAAAAACAATGTCTTTATTAAAATCCCATTTTATCCACTTTATGGAAAAATATATATTATATATCCTTATTTAAGAGACATTATTGTGTATCCATCAAAGGGTATCTGAGCTGAATATTGTGAGATGTTCTAAATTGTCCTCTATAGAAGTTGTGCCGATTTATACTTCCCCGAAAGTAGGAGAATGCTTGTTTCCCTGAGTAAAAGTCAACAAAGTACGTTACACTTTTTGATTGCTGTCCATCTGTTGGGTGGAGAGTGGTATCTCACATTTATTTTAATTTTTCCTAAGGCTATAGAGACCCCTTCTGCACAGTTTTAAGTAACTAAACTCAGCACGCTAGAGAAAGAATACCAAATATTATTGGGCATGCTTAAGTATTGAGGATAATGATAGAAGTCTTAAATCAAGATATTCCTATGGAATTTTTCTTGAAAGTGAAATAATTCATGTTGGGCTACTCTTGTTAGAGTGTGCTGTTCATTATCCCAGCAGCCTACCCTCAGGTGGCTGACGTCACTGTCTTGGGTTCTGTGTGTGTGTATGTCACGGCCAGAATTCATCATCGAATATGAAGATGCAATGCACGAAGCAGGGCTATGGCACCACCAAACCGAGGTTTCTGGAATGCAGACCACAGCCCAGCTGAAGCTGTCGCCTTATGTGAACTACTCCTTCAGAGTGATGGCCGTCAACAATCTTGGGAGGAGCTTGCCCAGCGAGGCTTCTGAACAGTATTTGACTAAAGCTGCAGGTAAAACGGGGCTTCTGTGACAGGAAATAAAACAGAAAGGTTTTCCACTGGTTAAAAAAAAGACCAAAGCTTACACACATGTGGCTGCTTAACTTCCAGAACCTGATACCAATCCCACGGCTGTGGAAGGACTAGGATCAGAGCCTGATAATTTGGTGATTACCTGGAAGGTGAGCTCAGCATGAAGCCTTCAACTTTCCTCAGTGTATCTCAGAGGGAAAAAAAAAAGAAAAAAGATGTTTTAAAAATATGTTGGTGTTGGGGGTGCCTGAGTGGCTCGGTCAGTGAAGTGTCTGACTCTTGATTTCGGCTCAGGTCATGGTTTCCAGATTGTGAATTCGAGCCCCGCCTCGAGGGCTGCTTGAGATTCTCTCTCTCCCTCTCCCTGAGCTACCCCTTCCCTGCGCTTGCACACAGTCTCTCCGCACACTCTCTTTTTAAACAAACAAGAAACAATGTCTTTATTAAAATCCCATTTTATCCACTTTGTGGAAAAATATATATTATATATCCTTATTTAAGAGACATTATTATGTAGCAGTTAAAAGCTTGATTTTTGGAGCCAGAATGAATGGGTGCAGATCCCAGTTTTGCCACTTACTGTGTGACTTTAAACCAGTTGCTTAACATCACCATTATGTATCTGTATGATGGGAACTAGTAATAGAACTAACCTCACACGATGAAAGGAGTTAATAAATCTAAGGCCCCTAGGACAGTGCCTAACACATCCATGTGCTCAATGAATGCTAGCTGGTATTATCATCATCTTAGAGAACCATCTAGAAGATATGTACCAAGTTGTTCCAAGTAGTCAACTTCTTCTGTTTCTTGTTTTCTAACTCTGTCTCTCTGTCTCTCTCTCTTTTTTCTGATTTATCTGTATTTTCTGTACTTGGAAAATTACCGTATATTCATTTGTGTGATTTTAAAACTTATTTTAATAGATCTGTGCATGCACACTTATATGCATACCTACTTATACATACTTATATACTTACAGACATGTAAAGCAGGATAGACTGACAAGCCAACTTTCTTTTTTTTTTTTTTAAGATTTTATTTTTAAGTAATCTCTCTACCCACCATGGGGCTCGAACCCACAACCCTGAGATCAAGAGTTACATGCTCCCTTGCTTGTCTGCCAGGCATCCTGACAAGCCAACTGTCTTTTTTAATAAGGAAATAAGCTGTTTATAAGTTTCTGGCTCTAAGTAAACTAGATAATGATGTAACTGAAATGCTTTAAGTCGCCCACCCTTGACCATGGACGCAGAGCTGGAGAGCCTTATGTGGTAATTACTACTTCAAGATAGAAATTAGTAACCTTTGAAATGTTGATCCCAAACAAACTTTGAATATCATCACAAATGAAAAAAAAAAAAAGATAAAATGTCCCTGAAGGACATTGTTAATAGTTCACATTTTAGTATTTCAGTACTCACTTTCTGTAAGTCTGGGAATTGAATTTGGTGTTCTGGGAAAAGGGTGCTCAGCCTATATGCTTTAGAAGCTCTGATTATTTGGCTTTTCTTACAGCCCTTGAATGGTTTTGAATCTAATGGACCAGGCCTTCAGTACAAAGTGAGCTGGCGCCAGAAAGATGGTGATGACGAATGGACGTCTGTGGTGGTGGCGAATGTATCCAAATATATTGTCTCGGGCACACCCACCTTTGTCCCATACCTGATAAAAGTGCAGGCCCTGAATGACGTGGGGTTTGCTCCAGAGCCAGCGGTGGTCATGGGTCATTCTGGAGAAGACCGTAAGTGTTTGATGCTGTCTCATTGATACTTTTGTTTATACCAGCAAAAACGACTTACCAAGCCAAGGCCATTTCCCGAAGCTGCTTAGCTTGGGAGGGACAGAGGTGGCAATTATTTTGCTCAACATTGCTGAATGTAAACAGCCTGCAATGTAAAAAATAGATTCAGAATGCTAAGGGCTGTTGCTTTTTAAAAAGAGACATTATTACTCTCACCAAGTCAAGTGAACAGATACCAAAAAATCCACTCTCAATCCTTGATAATCCATAGAATAAAGGCTGGGTCCTACTTCTAGCCAAAATTGTTAGTGGCATTTTTGCATGAAATTCAAAATAACATTGATACTTCTGCCCCCTTTCCTGTTTTTCCCCAGTCCCGATGGTGGCTCCCGGAAACGTGCGTGTGAACGTGGTGAACAGTACCTTAGCTGAGGTACACTGGGACCCCGTACCTCTGAAAAGTATCCGAGGACACCTACAAGGCTACCGGGCAAGTGAAAGGAGAAAAAAAAAATTTTTTTTTTTTTTAGTTCTTTCCTTAGGAGCAGATGCACTTCTCTTGGTCAGAGGCCTGGAGAGTTCATCTGGTTTCTCACTTCAGACAGGCCATAGCTAAAGATTCCCAGCTAGGACAGAAGCAAAACCTCACTGCATCCAAAGTGAAAAAAAAAAAATAATAATAAAAATAAAAATAAAGGGCATCCCGGGTGGCTTAGCGGTTTAGCCCTACCTTCAGCCCAGGGCGTGATCCTGGAGACCTGGGATCAAGTCCCACATCAGGCTCCCCGCATGGAGTCTGCTTCTCTCTCTCTCTCTCTCTCTCTCTCTGTCTCTAATAAATAAATAAAACCTTAAAAAAAATCTTAAAAAAAAAAAGACAAAATAAAACAAACCTGTTTTCTCCGTTTTTCCCTCAGGTGATCTAAAATTCTTCCAACTAAAAAATGAACAGGCACAAAATGCAGAAAACTAGTGTTTAAGGAGCTAAAATACAACCGAATGCACCTAGCTTTAGAGCAATGCTGACCATGTCTGTTAAACACACAGATTGTCCTGAAAATAATGTAGGCACTTTTAAAAAATGATTTTATCTTTTTACTCATGAGAGAAACAGAGACAGAGGCAGAGGGAGAAGCAGGCTCCCTCCCCTGCAGGGAGCCCGATGTGGGACTCGATCCTGGGACCCTGGGATCACGACCTGAGTCAAAGGCGGACAACTCAACCGCTGAGCCACCCAGGTGCCCTTGTAGGCACTTTCTAAAACATCATTCAGATTATACTTCAGAATCATTTAGTACCAAAAGGGTCATTATTCTGACCATTGTTTATCTGTGTTCTTGGAGAGCACAGAAAGCCTGAGGCATAGAGACTTGTGATTGGATGGACCAAGCACTGGTTTTGCACCCATGAAGAAAGTCACAGCTGTGAGTCATTAGCACTGACCCCTAGAGGTCAGGTTTTGCACTGCATAATATTCCGTTTTGGGGGTTTTTTCTCTAACGTTTCCAGATGCTGTGTATATATTGACTACTCTTGAAAATGCCTTTAAAGTTCTAAGAATTTTTTTTTAAGTTCTAAGAATTTAAGAGGACTTAAGAAACAGCAATTCTGGGTTTCTAGCCAAAGTTAATCAACCCTTCACTTCTCCCTCTTTCCAAAACCTGTGCCTGCCGTTTAATATGAAAAAAAAAAGATATTTTTAATGAAGCAATGCAGTTTGGTTTAGTGAGAAAGCCCTAGACTTGGGGTGGAGGTTGCATTGTGGCCTTTGATGGCCTAGTGGCTGGGGTCAAGCCAATCTGCGGTCAGGGGTTCATCTGTGCTAGAGGAATAATAATAAAAGCTTTACCACGACTTATAGGATTGAATTAAATGATATATTGCTCATGATGTTGTATTAGCTCTGGAAAAGTATGTAAATACTGGGCAGTAATTTTTATTTTTAGGATGTTCTATACAAGTAAGACACTTCAATCGTCCTGTCATCTTCCATTCCCTTATGTTCCAGAGAGATCTATATGGGAGTCATGCTGTTCCATTTATTTCGCTCACGCTCCCCAACCCAATAGTATTCTATAGCCCAGCTGCATCACCTATTCTCAATTCAATTTCTCTCCTTGTGTCTGGGCTTCTACTGTCTTGCCTCATGATTAATGTTTCTCAGTTTTGCCAGAAATCTTCTTCTAAAACACACCAAGAAAATGTTCTAGGACACAAGTATCAAACTTGAATTTTGTGAGCAAGAGGAATCTTGTTTGCTCCCTGTTGTAGGTCCCTGACTTTTGTTCTTTGTCTTTCAGATTTACTACTGGAAGGCACAGGGTTCATCGAAGAGAAACAGACGCCACATTGAGAAAAAGATCCTCACTTTCCAGGGCAACAAGACTCACGGCATGTTGCCTGGGCTGGAGCCCTACAGCCACTACACACTGAACGTCCGAGTGGTCAACGGGAAAGGGGAGGGCCCGGCCAGCCCCGACAGAGTCTTTAACACTCCAGAAGGAGGTATGGGGGTGACGTGTCTCTGAGATCCTAGAACATATGGTGCATCCTGAGACGCTTTGCATGACAGAAGGGCCCCCAACAGAGCTGGCATAGTGTCAGCTCATATGTGGCCCGAGGGCACATGGGAAGCTTCACTTCAAAATGCTGCTCCCCCCAACTCCCTCTCCTGACTTAAATTTTTCTCCCCACTGACTCACACTGTCAGAAACCTTGCTAATTTGATGCTTACTTGGGTCATTGACTTTCTGACCTGAAGTGACTTCTGTTAACTTCTCGAAGCCTCCCTTACTTCATCTGTGGATTCCCTAAGTCTTTTTGATAAAAATAGTTCACAGACAAGCCCAGTCTCGGCTCCTTTAGAGGGCTCCTGATGGGGGATGCCCACCCAGCATCCTCAGAAGGTCATCCTGTGTCCCCCACTCCCATCCTATTTCAATTGCTTGTCCTCAATCCATTGCTCCTTCAGAGGTTCAAGGCTCCTTCCTCTTGGGGCCTTCACCAGTGAGACCTCACACTGCTCCTTGAGACAGGTCAGGGAGGGTGTCATAGTAGAGATGAACCTGTGAATTAAAGGGTGAAGAAGAGCGGAAGTAATATATCAACAGACATGAGGGTGTGAGACAGCATGGCTCCCTCAAGGAACTGCAAGTTGTGTAGCCAGGAATGGTAAGAAAAGAGGAAGGTCAGCAAGGGAGGACCCCTACTGTGGATGGTCCTATATGCTACAGATGTTAACCTGTAAACCAGAGGCTCTTAACCTGAAGGCTAATCTGTTAGGGGGTCAATGAATGGGTTTAAGGCGTTCCATGAATCCCCCCATCTTGAGAGGCCATGGAGCTCCTTAAACCATCAACAGAATCTGAACGGAGTGGCTTGGGGAAGCTAGAAGTAGGCCCAAGCCTAGGCCACCGAGAGCCTGAAGGGGGGCAGCCATAGAGAGGAGACTAGGGCATGGATATGGTTGAGATGTATGAGGTAGACCTGACAGGAGGTAGTAGCCAAAGAGACGGAGGAAACGAGGCAGGGGGAAAAAGTTCAGGTTGACCCCTTGGTGTCTGGCAAGAGTGATGGGAGAGACCATGGTGCCATTAATGGGCCTCAGTAATATGGTGGGTGTGCAGAGGGCCTCAGCGCCAGAGAGGGTGAGCTGCTGCCAGCCATCATCCTCCTGAGGAAGTGAATAAGAGAAGACCAGGCATGTTTCCTCTGGTAATTTGCCAGCCTCTGCCAGAGAGAACCTGCCACCCTGCAGGCCTTCCCCGGACTGGAGGCGGGTCTGCAGCACCAGGGCTTTTGTCCGTGGCCCCAGGGTCCTGGGCGGCTGTCAGCTCTCCGGATAAGAACCTCTCTGCACCTGGGCAGGCTGGCTCACGCCCAGAGCCCAGCAGGCAGGGTGTGCTGGCTGTTTGGACACCCTGGTTTGTAGGAGAAAACAGTTCTTAATGGTCCAGAACACAGCTGCATCTGCTCAAAGGTTTGGTTAGAGTAGTTCCACTTAGTCACCAGTCTGCTTTTGTTGAGCCACCATTTACAAAATGAGGACTGTCTCCTTTAGCAATATTGGTCTGGATCCGTAGAAAGGCAAAGTCTCAGTGTATTTTGGAGGATGGCTTTTTAATGAATCTAGATGGAAATGATGAGAAAGAAGAGAAGGAAAATAGCCAAACAAGTTCCTGTCACAGGTTTCTGCTAGTGGGTTTTTGGCTGAATCGGGAGCCAGAGTGAGACTACAAGACCTTGGGGGATGGTGTGAACATGGTGCAGTATGTCACTCGAATACATTTGGAAACATCCTGAACCCTTTTGTTGACTCTGTGTTCTCATTATAAGTTCCCAGTGCTCCTTCCTCTTTGAAGATTGTTAACCCGACACTAGACTCGCTCACTTTGGAATGGGACCCACCGAGCCGCCCGAACGGCATTTTGACTGAATACACCTTAAAATATCAGCCAAGTGAGTTCTTGGGAAAAGGGAAGGGGGAAGTATGGTTTAGGAAAGAGAAAAAAGTTAGCCATGTTCTTAAAATACAAACTGGTTATTTCTTTAGAGCTGTAGGTTAGAAACATATACCTTCAAGTGGTATTCCAGAAGGAACTTCACATCCCATTTTCTAAAGACATATATGCTGTTGAAAATTAAGCAATCAGTTATAATATGGATAAAAATATCCAACCATTTGCCTAAAAGGAATTTATTCTGATTTTTAAAATCATTGAATTAAAATTGAAGTGGTTGCATTAGAATTTTTGATTTGTGTGTGAGATTTTAAAAATTATTGGAGGAATAAATTAACCCTGAAAATGACCTTTTCTTTTTCTTTTCTTTCTTTATTTTTTTTTTTTGAAAATTACCTTTTTGAAAGCTCTTTCATGTTTTAGAAAATTCTGATTTTAAGCCTTTAAGTACTTGGACACATGATGAGAACATTTTGTTTGAGCAAAGTTGTCTCAAGGAAAATGGCTGAGATAAAATAGCAGCACCGAAATGGAGGATATAAAGGGAAGACTACATTGTCCTGTCCTCATTTCTCTGTATTTGCAGCTTTTAAATAAAATATATTTTATTGAAAAAAAAAAAGAAAATTAAGCAATCAGTAGAATCACATAGACCTTTGAACATGGGGTGGACGCTATTGTTGGATTAGGCAGGTGTTATCTATAACTAGAAATGATAAAACAAAAAACATGAAAAGAAAAAGGGGGGGTTCCTTTGGCACAAGGCCTCTGAGGATGAGGTTTGGGGTTATCAATATGTGACACCACCTGCAAAAACACAGAGAAAAGAAATGCGATTGGAATTCAGCTGTGAAATTCCCCTAGTTTATAAGCTGATGGGGAATATATTTCCCCCTGCTTTGCCATAGGATAGGAGCTGTCAATGGCTACCGACAGTCATGTCAGGCAAGGAGTGAATAGGATTACAAAGTGAGGGGATCCCTGGGTGGCGCAGCGGTTTAGCGCCTGCCTTTGGCCCAGGGCGCGATCCTGGAGACCGGAGATCGAGTCCCACGTTGGGCTCCCGGTGCATGGAGCCTGCTTCTCCTTCTGCCTGTGTCTCTGCCTCTCTCTTTCTCTCTGTGTGACTATAATTAATAAATAAATAAATAAATAAATAAATAAATAAATAAATAAATAAATAGATTACAAAGTGAATGTAATCCAAGTTTGGCATTTTTGGATGACATGTTTATTTATATGGTTAAATTGCCTATGGCAATTAATGGGGAATGCACTTCTCTGTTATTTCTTATTGCCAGTTAACAGCACACATGAATTAGGCCCACTGGTGGATCTGAAAATTCCTGCCAACAAGACGCGCTGGACTTTAAAAAATTTAAATTTCAGCACGCGGTATAAGTTTTATTTCTATGCACAAACAGCGGCCGGATCAGGAAGTCAAATAACAGAGGAGGCAGTGACAACTGTGGATGAAGGTAAGATGGGTATGTATAAAATTCCCATAACTCTAAGTGTTGTAGGCAAAAGTCTGTAACCTGAGTGTGTGCCTTCTCTTTGCTTCTTCCCACGGAGTAGCCGTCTTACCCAACTAATGCAAATGCTTTGTTGTAATTTCTCATCCTGACATCTACAGAATCAATTATTTAATTCATGTTAGAATAACTATTGGATATTTGTTTTCCGAGTCTGTGTGAAATTTTCGAGCTTACGTTAAAATGCTGAAGTGAGAGTGGGAAATCACAGCATTTTGCCACGCATGAACTCAAAGTTCACAGCAACGTTTTCTCCTGTCTACAACTTTGCGTACATACGCGCACACACGCACATACACATCATGCACATAAGTGTGCACACCACCACACACATCTATGTAACAAATAAATAAATGTGATCCTAGTTCTGGCTTTGAGTCACTCGCCAGGAGTGACACATCCTGGTTGAGGTTTTCTAGCAAGGAATGTGAAATGGTTATTAAATAGCTCATTTATTTTGTGTTTGAGCATGGGGCGTTGTATCTTGGAATGCCATCTGGTAGAGAGGAAGCAAAATAGTCCCACTGGAGTGTCAAGAAAAGGAATTAATACTTCCTTTCCTACTTTAAAAAAAATTATTTTGAAAAAATTTAAATTCATTGAGGATGTCCAAAAAATTTATGAAAGATTTTCTGATTTTGCATGTCTCTAAATTGTAAAATTACTTCAGGGTTATGATTATCTTCCCTAGGATAAAGAATTGACATTTCTACCCAAAAACTGGTTTGAAATACCCTAAGCCTTGTTACGTAATAGGAAAATGGAGTAATGTGTGGGTTTGATTGCTGGGTAAGCCTGGGGACACCAACGTATCTTTGTCCCCCGTACCTGATGTGGGACACGTCATTCTTCTTGCATGCTTTGGCATTTTAATAAGTTTTTATATCACTTTACATGCTCATGGGTGTGTTGCATCTAACTATATAGTGTCCTATTTCTGTTTCCCTTCATTAAAGCCGGTAATCTTCCACGTGATGTAGGTGCAGGCAAAGGTAAAATAATTCATCTGCATGACTTTATACATGTGTGAAATTTGCAATGTTCAACATGGCGAAGTGCAGCATGGGTTAAAAAAAAAAAAAAGATATAAAATGAGCTTTGAAACACCAAATGGAAGAGAAAGATCTTGGAAGATCTTGGCTTTAAAATTAATGTCTAGTCTTTTCTACAAGTAGAAACAGCCACACACTGAATTCTACTCACACTTTTTCCACAAGGCCTGTCCCTGGTCTAAACCCTCATCTTAGCCTTTATGGGATGAGGATTGTGGCTGGCTCAGACAGGACCCAAACTGCAGATTGTCGCAAATCCTCTCTGTGGCCACACCACGGATTCAGGGTTCAGAAATATTCGTCCTGTGATGAAAATACCCTGTAAGAGCTCAGATCGGCTGAGCTTTTTCCGTCCTGATCTGATTTAGCCAGACTCCTGGTAGACACAGTGTATACTTTGCTGACATCATCCATTCGGGGTCTCAGCTTAGAGATGCCCTCTAGCTGGCCTGGGACCCACAGTCTGCCCACCAGGACCCCTCTGAGCAAGTCTTCCCATCAGCCTGCATGCTCTACTCGATTGTGTTATTCCATCCTGTCTTCACCAAACTGCACACGTCTCTTCCCCCCGGGGTATAGTGGGGTACATCTGTGCTCTTTTGTTTCTCTCAGCTCTCTGGGTGAGAAAGGTGTGTTGGGAGGGCAGTGCTCGAACACACTGTGATAGGTCTAACCCTTGAGGCAGCCCCAGAGAACTCAGCCATTGGCCCTTGGCTATGGGTTGATCTCTTAGCTTTTTAAAAGAGCTGGGAGTCTTCCCAAAATTACTCAGATCTGGTGAGTGTAGGCCTGATTCAGATCTTGTATTTTTTTTTAAAAGAAATCTGCTTCTATTCATAGCCTTGGTAAATGATAAAATGTAGACCAGATAGATTTTGAAGGGACTGAATAGGAACTATAGCCACGTTCAGTAATCTTAATAATGTTATCAGTGTGATTTTAGACTTGCAAGAACGAGGTCGTAAAAATTCAAAATTTCCTCTGTAGTGTAGAAAGATATAAACCTCCCTTTTACGTGTCCACGCCTTGCCGGGCTTAATTAGATATCAATTAAAGTCCTTGGTTGTGTTACAATAATTCCCTGCTCTGTTCCCCTGGAAACCTTTCACTGAAGCATTCCAGAAAAAGCCTGGCCTCTTTCCCGACGCAGTGGACGCGTCCCTGTGGCTCTGCCTGGAGTCTGTAGCCACGTTAATTGTGCTGTAGCAGGGCTGTCTGTGAGCGAGCCGGAGGCTCCCACTGATTTGCCATGTTAGGGGAGGGCAGGCATTCACTGGAATAAAATTACCCACCGATGATCATGAATTAAAACCAATTAAGAGAAATCTTCATTAAAATAGTTTAGAGTCTACTATTGAATGTTACTAAACTGAGTCGTGAGTTACTTATGATGATAGAGACAAGCCAAAATGGACTGTCAGAAGGTTTATGAAACCCCTAATGTTGAAATTGGATAGATCTCAGATTAAGAGGAGAAATAGTGTGTTTTTTGTTTTTTTTTTTGAAAGATTTTCTTTATTTATTCACAAGAGACACAGATAAAAGCAGAGAGAGATGCAGGCTCCCTGCAGGGAGCCCCATACGGGACTCGATCCCAGGACCCAGGGATCACGACCTGAGCCGAAGGCAGACGCTCAACCACTGAGCCACCCAGGTGCCCCAAAGAGAAATAGTGTTTAAATGTTTTTTAAAAACCTAAGCCTTATTTTGTACCTTGCTTCTATTAACAGTGCGCTAGTCATTAAACATAACTTGCATAGTGATGGCATCTGCCTTAAGACTTAGCTGCTCAGGAAATAATTCATTCTCCTGGGTTTTCTTTCCTTAAAAATCTCTGTTTTTTTATTTAACCATGAATTCTATTCTCTTTATTTTTCTTCTCCATTCAGTTTAGATGCTCTCTGAGAGAGGAGAAAAAGGGAAGTTCTCTATGATCCTGCTAAATTTTATTATGTTTGTGGTTTAGCTTTTACTTTCAAAAAAGATAATAAGAGATGCTGAGAGAAAACCTGCGTGTGATGTCCTCTGCTCTGGATGCATCGGCCTCTAGAGGCTTCATGTCACCTCTGATCAGAGGGGAAAAGAGATGCATCTGAGCTTACATTTTTAAAATTTTTCTTACAGATATTAAGAGATGTTAATGAAACCCAATCTTACAAATATATAATTACAAAAGGAGCATTTAAACCTCAAAGTAGGGGCACCTGGCTGGCTCAGTCAGTTAAGCATCTGCCTTCAGCTCAAGTTGTGATCTTAGGGTCCTGGGATCAAGACCTGCATCGGACTCCCTGCTCAGCAAGGAACCTGCTTTTCCCTCTCCCCACGCCCCACCCCCCACTTGTGCTCTCTCTTGCTATTTCTCTCTCGAATAAATAAAATCTTTAAAATAAATAAAATAAACCACTAAGTAGAATCCAGGACAATCCGGTCAGCTGTCCTGCGCCATACCCGCCCCTTCCCTTACCACTCCTCAGTTTGAACGTGGACACCCTCCTGAGATCTTTAGGAGTCACTTATTTGGATCCATGTCCTCATTTGCGTAAGCCTTCACTGTCTGTGTACTAGTCATAGTTGTTTAGCTGCATCTGTTCAATTTCTGTGTCCTTTTCAATAGTTTCAGGGTCTGGATCCTAGGAAATAAACCTGTGAAGGCATCTATAGAAATGATCTGAAAACATGTAGCTAACAAATCTGAGTTCTGGGCCAGTGTTGCTGATGGATGGACACTGCTTTACCTGTAGCCTTTCATTTTCTTATCTTTGGGACCAGTCATCAGAACACAATTGTGAGGTGACAAGTTGGGGTACAGGAATAGGGAGAGACTAGCAGGTCAGGAGCTGAACATCATTCTTGATGTAACTAGCAGCAGACTCTGGTCAGCCAGTTAGGACAGAGCAGAGTCAGGCACCAAGGAGCCGATGACAAATCTTCTCTGTGGTCAGACTCTCACCAGAATTGGTCCCACCATTACCAGTGAGGACAAGCAACAAGGAAAAGCTAAAGAATATATGTAAACAAAAATCAAGTTTAAAGTTTGGTCTGGAGCACCTGGGTGGCTCAGTGGTTGAGAATCTGCCTTAGGCTCAGATCTTGATCCCAGAGTCCTCGGATCGAGTCCTGCATTGGGCTTCCCCACAAGGAGCCTGCTTCTCCCTCTGCCTGTGTCTCTGCCTCTCTCCGTGTTTCTCATGAATAAATAAATAAAAATCTTTTATTTATTTATTCATGAGAGACCGAGAGAGAGAGAGAGAGAGAGAGAGAGAGGCAGAGACACAGGCAGAGGGAGAAGCAGGCTCCATGCAGGGAGCCTGACATGGAACTCGATCCCGGGTCTCCAGGATCACACCCTGGGCTGAAGGCGACGCTAAACCACTGAGCCACCTGGGCTGCCCAATAAAATCTTAAAAAAAAAAAAAAGCCCAATGTGGGACTCGATCCTGGGACTCCAGGATCATGCCTGAGCCAAAGGCAGACACCCAACTGCTGAGCCACTCAGGTGTCCCTGTACTAGCCTTTTTTAAGGCACCGTGTATCAGGATAGTAAGACAGACCTTGCCTTTGATATGCTAAAAATCTGGCAGGTGAGACTGACACATTAAAAAAAGAAAAAAAATAGGGGCTCACGGGTGGCTCAGCTGATTGAGTGACTGAGTTTTGACTTCAGCTCAGCTTGTGATCTCATGGGTCATGGGATTAAGCTCCAAGTCAGGCCCCATTTCAGGCTCTGCACTTGGCGGGGAGTCACTTGGAGATTGTCCCCTCACTCACACTGTCTTGCTCTCTCTCAAATAAATGGATAAATCTTAAAAAAAAAAAAAAAGGAGTAGAAATGGATGCTAAACTCGTAATTTGAACATTTGAACAATATTTTATCTGAGCATAGAGGAGTGAACAATTTATTTTGCCCAAAGGATCAAGAAGACTTTCATTATAATAGTAATATTGAATCAGGCCTTGAAAGACAAATAGAATTTGGACACATAAATCAGGGGCGTGGGGTGCATAAATGCTTGGTAGGAGGCATAAGCAAAGGCCTGAGCTTTGAAAATCCACAGGATATTTCAGTTGTACCCAGAGACGGGACTGAAAAGGTAGATGAGGTCAGATGTGAATGATCCTTAATGACCACAAATGTCTCGCGAAGGAAAGAGTGTTTACCGGTGGGCAGAAATGAGCCATCGACTAAACAGGGAGTGACAGGATCACATATGCAGTTCAGGAAGCTAACATGTAGGTAGCTACGCTGGTGGGATCTACAAAGAAAGACTTAGGGTAGGGAGAGAGACTAGAGGCAGGCTTTGCAGAAAGCCCCAGTGAGAAATGACACTCACAGTCCTTTGGCTGGCACGTCAAGAAAGTGGGTGAGTGGAGGGTAAAAGCAAGGGACATTGGAATCCTCTGTGATAAAAGTATGATATCTTCTCTGGCTAAGAATAAGCTAAATGCTTTTTTTTTTTTTTTTGGTTGGTTGGTTTTTGGTTTTTTGGTTTTTTGGGGGTTTTTTGGCTAAATGCCCTTCTGTTGGAAGTATTTCACTGTGTCTTGACATCTCTCATAAATACGCCAAGACTAAATTCCTCAGTGATTCCAAAATTTCATGAAGAAAATTAATGTTTTGCCTGAGACCTTTACCACTGATGTTTTACATACATGTTCATATTTACTGTCTCTGTTGATTGATCATAGTCCTATCATTATGTACTCCTTTAAGAGGAAAATCTTAGACAATGAAATTAATTAGGTCTGTAGAAGGACCCCACATAATTCCATAATCAGTTTTGCTCTCTGCTGTTTCCCAGCCTTAGCACAGAGGGGGACTGTGCTAAGGACTATATCTCAGAGGTCAAGTGCATTATTTAATCTCTTTAACATGGAGAACTTACTCAATTTATGGTGGGATTACATCCCCATAAACCCATCATAAGTCAAAAATATTGTAAGTCGTAAATGCACTCAGTACCTCCAATTTACCAAAAATAGCTTGGCCTAGCCTATCTGACATGGGCTCAGAACACTTACATTAGCCTACCGTTGGGCAAAATCATCTAACAAAAAGCATATTTGATAGTAAAGTGTTAGTTATCTCATGTAATTTATTGACTACTGTACTGAAAGTGCGAACAGAATGGTCGTGTGGGTACAGAATGGTGGTAAGTGCATTGGTTGTTCACTCTCATGATTGCATGGCTGAGGGGGAGCTGTGGTTGGCTGCCGTGCCCGGCCTCATGAGTGTATCGTTCCACAAACCACTTGCCCCAGAAAAGATCAGAATTCAGAGTACAGTTTCTGCTAAACATGTACTACTTCTGCACCATTGTCAAGTCAAAAAATGTGAAGCCAAGCCATCGTTAAGTCGGGGACTGTCTGTACCTCTCTTTCTGATCCTAAGAAATGCTATTCCATTAAGTTAATTTCAGTAGAGGCCTTTAGCTTCCAAATTCCATAATTTGGAATTTGATTTTAGAGACTAAGTCAACCCTTTGACAGTTTCTGATTTACTATCCTAGGGCATTTTCTCTGGGATAATACATTGATCTTATTTTTGTGACTACTCAAATTAAGATATCTGTAAATATGTCATTTTTAGTTTAGGCTGCTGTGAGAAGGCCCAGAGAATGGTCAGCCTCATATAGCCAAATCATACCTTTTAATGGCTGCAGATGTCACCTTTACTCAGTAGTAGGCATATAGTGTCACATCATGTCCATAATTAGGTGTTTTAAGAAGCCATTTAGATTGTACCACAATTTTCCAGAACGTGACATGTAATGAACACTTGGGTAAGATTGTCTTACTTTCTAGGGTATGTCAAGTAAAACACTTATTACTTTGATACCTTCTTTTCAAATTTCTGATAAAGTATATTTGACAACTCTTTTTTTTTAAGATTTTTATTTTATTTATTCGAGAGAGAGCAAGCACAAGCAGGGGGGAAGGGCGAAAGACAGGGAGAAGCAGGCGCTCTGCTAACCAGGGAGCCGAGTGCAGGGCCCAATCCCAGGACCCCGAGACCACAACCTGAGCCAAAGGCAGATGCCTGACTGACTGAGACACCCAAGTGGCCCATATTTGACAGTTCTCTTGGCAGCTTCTCTTCCAGTGTGCTCTAACCATCCAACAGTCTCTAAAGCTGGTATTTCTTACCTGAGGTCTCAGAACTCCCCACCGGCAGATTCTTAGAGAAGATTGTGACTCAAAACAGATCAGAAGCCCCAGGTCTAAGAAGCATACTTCCCCAGCACAACACAAAGTCTTTAAGACTTGCACTGAGGGGCTTCTGGGTGGCTCAGAGGGTTAAGTGTCTGCCTTTGGCTCAAGTCATAATCCTGGAGTCCCAGGATAGAGTCCTGCATCGGGCTTCCCATTCAGCAAGAAGTCTGCTTCTCCCTCCACCCCTCCCCCTTTTCGTGCTCTCTCTCTCTCTCTCTCGTAAATAAAATCTTAAAAAAAAATACCACTCACAGTGAGATGATAAGTAGAATTGAGAAACAGCCACCTAGTATTGGGGTTGACCTTGCAGTAAGATTCTGTTACCTTTACCTCCAGCATTGCTCAGCTAACCCCCCTGCCCCCCTGCCCCCACATGTGTCAGTAGATGAGGGCTGATTTTTCCTGAGACTGTATCTAATGGACAACAGTTCACATCGTTCAGGACCCATGTAACAGAACTCATCAATTTAAATATTGTACATCATTAGTCCTGATTACTAATTTATGCCCTATTGCTGTTGAGTAAGCCCTAAATTTCAGCGATAAATCTAATTCTATTTGCACAATTTCAGGGTACTTCATCTTATTTTTTATTTGTGTCTCTGATGCTGCAGATCGATTCCTTGTTTGTTTTATTCTTCTATTGTATATTTATCTTAAGCAGTAAATCCCAGGATCAGCACACTTAGTGCCACAGCTGCTGAAACCAGTGCCAGTATCAGTTGAGAGTCTGAGGGGCCAGAGCCCGTGAACTTTTATGTTGAATACTATGTTGCTGGCAGTAAGAAGCAATTTTATTACCTGGTTATTTTTAATTTAGGGGATGCCTTTTAAGAGGACAAGAACCATTTTAAGAATTACCTATGGATCATTCTGAAAAATAACTCGATCCAATTAACTGAATCGTATTTATCTAAAAAACTTCTAGTGAACTGAACCATCAAACTATGTATTTTACACATAGCCAGGAGTCTCTTTCGTTCATGTTATTAAAATAAAAACGACATAATATGTTCCATTGCATATGTTCTCTTCATACCTAGTCTATGCCCACAACATGTAAACAAGAGTAAGATAGTGAAACTTATATTTGTAAGTACAAGCAGGAAAGAAGAAAAGTTCATTCACATTGGACCTTGAAGTGGCAAAAATCAGACTGACTAGTCATATTGCTCATACTACCCAATGGAATTTTATCAGAAATTGCAGCAAACTAACACCTTGAAGGGAGCATCCATTAGGTTTCAGTGCTCAATGCATTCCCAAATTAGGCACCAGTGTATGCCCCATGCACATCCACAAGGAGGCAGGGCAATTTTAATTTTTAGCCATTGATGAAAACCCATGCCCGCCCCTCAGGACAGCGTGCTCTGCACATGATAAACTGGGCGGCCAAAGAATGTTAGTAATAACAGCTTGAATGTTGTCCAACTTTCTGGTCAGGTCTTTATAAATAAATATATTTAGAAATAAATAAATATTACTTTTATTTTTAGAAATAACTATTCCTTTAGGAAAATGATTACTCGGGGAAAAGTTTAATCTATAACTTGGACAAATTTGAAAGCATTTAAGTTGACCAAAGATTCATCCTGTGAGCCTCAATAAACAATTCTTTCCATAGTTCACTTAAACTATTTAATATACAATTCTTTTCATAAACATCGTTAGAGAAACTCAATAATTTCATAAGGCAAGATGCAGATAAAGAAGTTTCCTTTGCATTAAAAAGAAGATTTAATACAATGGGAATGTATGCAATTAATATGCGACCTGGATATCCAGTCCATTTTTCTTTGAGAACATTTTCTTGTAGTTTTTCATTTCAGTTGATTTATCTGGTATGACTAGATTTATAATCACCTAAAGCCTACACAGCCTAGATTTTGTTTTTGGCTTGAAGAGAATTTTCCTGAACCATTAATTCACTTCCAGTTCCTTAAAATATTCAAGATTGTTATTTTCACAAAATTCCCGTAGACAAAGAAGAATGGAGGAAAGAAATTGTAAATGGTTCTTGGAGCTTCTTTAAGTTAAGGTGTGTGATGCCAGGAACATATAAAGTTTGAGTTGGTACTGAAGGGATTCTGGTTTTGTGAGTTCAGAGGATGTGTTTAGAGACAGGCCCAGGTGAGGTGCACAAAAGTTCTGGCTCATACTCAGAGGTGAAACCACTGAGCGTTCCAGTTGGAGATAAGGACTTAGTGGAGTTGTGTTATGGGGAGAGTCATGAGTGTCTTTCTTTGGGGCCCAGTTGGGTTGGGACTTTGCATTTTTAATTGTCATTGGCTCTTCATAGCAAATGAATTACAGAATTGAGCAGATCATCTTCTAATCACAGCGTAGACAAAAACCATTAGAGATAAAAAAAAAAAAGCAGAGATAAAAATGATTCCTAACTTACATTATTTAGGTAATCCAATGTCTCCCATCCTTTACACGTGTCAGCTTTCTCTTGGAGTTAGGATGGAATTTTTGAAATGCTTTTGAAGCTAAAATAACACATTGACAAAGTCACAATGTTTTGTGGCAGAAGGACTGTAATCCAGCAGAACCCTGCAGTCTGGTTAGACAACTGATGTCAAGATTATCATACTTGAATGAGAAATTGTTCTAGTCGTGTATCTCATTGGGACCACACCAGATTGGACCGCCTGCATCATTTTCGTTATTTGAACGGTATCATGATAGACGAGAAGTGATTGAGGTTTCTAAAATAAAGAAAGTGCTCATGGAAGATGCAAGAACATTCACACTAACTCATAAGACGGAGAATAATTCCCTGCTTACTTAAAGACGGTCTGTGTGGCACAGTCTCACTTTGTGATTCATCCGTCCGTGTTACTTCTGTTCTGGTGCCTCATGAATTCTTGAGCAGATGCTGCCTTTGCTGTAGAACCCGTGGGCAAAATGCATTTTGTGTGTGTCTTTCATTACACAAGCTTGATGATTTTCAAAGTCATTTAAAGTCATGTATCATTTATAAGATCTACAATCAGGAGGGATTTAAGAAATCAAAGGTAATACTCGGTTACTTATTAAACCACATTTTAAACTATCCATGAGCGAAAATCATAATGTTTAAAGGGAAAATCACTTTTCTGTAATTTTGTTCCTTGCGCTTTCACAACCGCCTGTGTGCAGACCCCTAGGAAAGCATTGCATTAGACTTCAAAGAGGGGTATCAACTCACAGTTGTTATTACAGGGTGTGTTTTGTTAGCGGTGGCTTTTCATTTCAAAATACTGAAAGCTCAGGGAGACATTTCATCCATTGATAGCTGGAATGCTAACAATAGTCACGGTGCCAGCATTTACTCAGCTCGAATCTCTACTGGGCAACTGGTCTTCATGGTTTCATTCATTCATTCCGTCCAGCAATCCTATGGCATGGGCGGTGTTAGTTCTCACTTACATGTCAGGTCAGTGGCATGTCACCTGGCTGGAAGGTGAGAGAGCCAGAGTTCGAGGCCCAGCTTTCCAACGCTGGAGGAGAGGCTCTCACAACGTCCCCCATCCCTGGGGTCCCAGAGCCCATGCCCCAAGGGAAACAGGTTGGAATGACCACTTGGTTTGGCACTTGGTGAGTCTGTTCAGCTATGCTGGACCCCTGAAAGCTTCAGTCTACCTAGCTTGCAGCTCTAGCTCGAATTGGATTCTATCAACATCAAATGTGGCATTTTTTTTTGGTCCTTTTATAGGACAGAAGGCAAACCCTTTAGGAAAAAAATTTTTCTCCAGTGTTGCTATACCTATAATTCCATCTACAAGTGGAAGCTATTTCAAGGTGAGCAGTTGTAATGGGTGGGCCATCCTTATGTGCCAGCAACGGAGAGATAGGACAAGGCCACAGCCAGTTATCGTCACCTTTTACATGCAGCTGTAACTCTGAGAAAGAGTTCAGTCTTGCTTTAACCCTAGTGACCTTGGATAACATATTACCTCCGGGAGCAAATACCATGAATTTGGTCTGAACCAGATGGTTTGAACTGCCTCCAAACTTTGGCCAAGGAAATGTTTTGCTCTTTCTATACATTTCTAACTATTTTAGTTCCAACAGGACATTTTTATGCTTAACGGATTCTTCATATATAGCCATGTATTCACCCTGTATCCTCCACGTGATTTCGTTACTCTAAGCATCCAAGAGCATTTCCTCAGAGACCTGCTGCCACAGAGCACAGGTCAGACAGCAAGCAGTGTGCCAGCAGAACACTTGTTAAAACTGACTTCTAGGAAACAAAGCAAATTTCATTCTTCTGGCTTTTTTTTTTCTTTTTTCATATTCTTTATATTTGTCTATTTGTTTAATTTATTGCTTTATGGATTACTCAAGAAATACAGGATCAGAATTTTATTGTATTTTTCACTTTATTTAAATAAAGTGAAAATTCTCTTTAACTCTCGTACTCAATCCTACGAGTACCTGCCCACTGATACCTGGGTTTGAGAAGAAAAGCCCCACAGGTGTGTGTGTGTGTGTGTGTGTGTGTGTGTGTGTGTGTGTGATGAACAATGGTGGCCATGACTTGGGTTTTGTGTGTGCATCTGCGGTTAAGATGATTTTAGAGCGTCCTAGAGAGTTGAAGCCTCTCATAGTCATTCTGGGCTTTAGATCCCTTCTTCTATGGATGAGAAGTTGATAGAAGTTATTTTTCACTTCCATAATTTTTGTTTTATACCAACTTCTAGTGCACTAGTGTGTGTATCTGTGAGTGTGCACAAACAAGCACCTCTTAACATACTAAGTTGCCTCATCTTTAGTGGGTTAGGAAAATATTTTATGCTCTTTTTCTTTAGACTGGAGGTAGAAATTCAAAATCAGTTTGGACGCTCCTTTATCGACTGTCAAAGAAACATTTCCACTTCTTGCATAGTTGCACATAGCAAGCTGCCAGCAAGCAGTTCAGCTTTGGCAATCACCATCTTTATAAGTCAATGTGTGTGCTAGCACTTGAGTATCTTAGTATGTTTTGCCTTTATTGGTTGCTTTTAGTTGGGTGGAAAATGTATATGCAGAAACTTTTACAACAAGGCTATCGATGATTAAGCATACTAAAAGCAAGGACTGCTTAACTTCAATCAAATGCTCAATAGACTTACACCAGTTGGTTTCGGGCTCAGTTTTGGTGAAAAAGCACACAATCAAAGATCATGTGCAAATTTGAAAAAAAAAATGTATTGCCAAGGAGTATGGAATGCTGGGCTTTTAAAATCTTGTTGCCCGTCTTGAAATGTAGAAGTACTTATAGCTTTTTATTTTTCATAAAGACTTCCGCAGATTTGATGTCTGGACATGTTTTCTGGAATACATTAGCGCAGTAGAGCATTATGGCTAGTATCTCTGGAGTTGGACAGACTCCATCAAACTCCAGCTGTTGGGCAAGTTCTTTCAGTTCCCCAGGCACAGGTTCGTTCTTCCTGCCCACCCCAAAGCATTGTTGTGAAGATTAAATCAGAGATGGGATCCCTGGGTGGCGCAGCGGTTTGGCGCCTGCCTTTGGCCCAGGGCGCAATCCTGGAGACCCGGGATCGAATCCCACGTCAGGCTCCCGGTGCATGGAGCCTGCTTCTCCCTCTGCCTGTATCTCTGCCTCTCTCTCTCTCTCTCTCTCTGTGACTATCATAAATAAATAAAAATTAAAAAAAAAATTAAATCAGAGTTGCCCTCAGCACTGTAGCTGGCACATAGGAGGAGTTTCAGGATGTTAGCTCTCATTATCCCTGTCTTCATCACCATCGTCATCATGGTTATGGTATGACCATAACCACTCTCTACACTCCTGCCTCAGTTGTATCTAGATTCTGATACAACTCGAAACCCCTTGAACCAATGAGGCACCAGTGACAATTGAGAAAGGCTACTGGCATGTGGTTTATATTCCAGATGATGTATTTCTACTTCTCATTTTATTTCTTAAGCACACATACACATGTTCTTCCTATCCTTCTTCCTACTTGATCTTAAGCATTTCATTTTTCTCCCTCTGCTTTGTGTGGAGAAAAATAAGGCAACGAGATGCTCTTTTGGCAGCGTAGAGCAGAACCTGGGATCTACGTAGCCATGTTTGGTTCTGCATCCAGAGATCACATATACCCAACCCAACCATGTTAAATGCATTCAGAAGAAAATCAAATTAAAAGCATGATCTAGGCATGCTTATGAATTAAAATAAGAAAACCTTTTACTTTGATTACGGTCGAAAGAAAAAAAAATAAAGCCTTTTTGAAAAAAAAAAGTTTCATTCTAATTTATTTAAACAAATCCTCATGGGCATATCTGAATAGCCATTGATGCTGCACTTTGTCCCATTTGATTGACACTTTTGAATAATACCAGAAATGCTAATTATTCTGTGTTTTTCTTAGGAGATTTGCATACTGTGACTAGTTGAATAGGGGCTTCGCGTTTATTGACTCAAACAGAATAGATAAAGACAAAGAATATGTATACATATGAATGAGTATTTTCTCTTTAAGCTGGCGATTTATTCCAATAATGATTCCACTGATCAAGATAGCTTTCAACGTTTCTTAAATGGATCCAAAGCAATATTGAATATTGAATATTGATCCTTTGAGGGTAAATTGGATTTTTCAGAAATTTCCAAAAAATTTTTAGAACTAACTCTTATAAATGAGATGAACAACATATATAAGTAATGTTTTAGGTGCAAATTGAGATGTTATATAAACTAACAAGGCTGGCTATCTTATGTGGACAGGTTTCTTGTGTGGAAAGTCTTTTTTAAAAGAAGATTTCCAAAACTTTTTGAAAAATGGCAACATCGTTGCAATAACATGTTAGCCTCCAAAAGTGGTTGCTTTGAAGGAAAAATACTCCGTTAGATGTATACATTCTGTTCTGTTTAAAATTTGGTCTTACCTTCTTATCATAGTACTTAATGTACAGTTTATCTGTGGACAGTATTTTTAAAAACTGGGGACTATGTTTCTACTGAGAATATATAGTTAAAATAACTGTGAACAGTGCTTAGCAGGATTTGTTAGCATTTGATAGGCATTAGCATTCAGATTTCGCTATTTGAATTTTTTAATTAATGATTTTTCAAAATTTTTATATAACTCCTGATTGATAGCTGACAGATTGCAATTTGGGGCCACATGTAAAACGTATAAAAACTCATATACTATGGTAGCTTTTTACTATAAGAGACTACAAAAGTACTCATCTCCCCCTTAACCTGTGCCCCCTTGACACCACTGATTTGTTTTCCAGCAATGGCAAGCCGGCAGGTGGATATTGCGACTCAGGGCTGGTTCATTGGTCTCATGTGTGCTGTCGCTCTCCTTATCCTAATTTTGCTGATTGTTTGCTTCATCAGAAGAAACAAGGGTGGTAAATACCCAGGTAAGAAAGAAAGATTAAAATTGCCCTATAGGGATCCCTGGGTGACGCAGCGGTTTGGCGCCTGCCTTTGGCCCAGGGCGCGATCCTGGAGACCCGGGATCGAATCCCACATCGGGCTCCCGGTGCATGGAGCCTGCTTCTCCCTCTGCCTGTGTCTCTGCCTCTCTCTCTATCTCTGTGACTATCATAAATAAATAAAAATTAAAAAAAAATAAAATAAAATTGCCCTATAATGCTGCATAATTATCCTCAACTATACAGAAATAATGAGGGGCGCCAGGGTGGCTCAGTCAATTAAGCATCTGCCTTCAGCTCAGGTCATGATCTGGGATCCTAGGATCAAGCCCCAAATGAGGAACCTGCTTCTCCCTCTCCCTCTGCCCACCACTCGTGCTTGCTCTGTCTCTAGTGCTCTCGCTCTCTCTCAAATAAATAAATAAAATACTAAAAAAAAATAAATAAAAGAAAGAATGAGAATAATCATATAGATTGCAATAAGTGTATTTTCCCAGAGCCATAAATTTGGACTTTCTGTCTAAAAGGTTTTTGATCCCCCCCCCTTTTTTTTACATAATGGGAGCCTAAACATTGTGAAGGATAGGAAGGTATTTCGGGGAGTAAATTAATCTGTTCTCTGAAGACATTAGTGACTCTGCTTCCTTAGGCTCTACATAAGTCATGGGTGCTACAGTGGCATCTAAAACCAACAGGCAGGGATCCCTGGGTGGCGCAGCAGTTTGGCGCCTGCCTTTGGCCCAGGGCGCGATCCTGGAGACCCGGGATCGAATCCCACGTCGGGCTCCCTGCAGGGAGCCTGCTTCTCCCTCTGCCTGTGTCTCTGCCTCTCTCTCTCTCTCTGTGTGACTATCATAAATAAATAAATAAATAAAAATTTAAAATAAATAAATAAATAAATAAATAAATAAAACCAACAGGCAGAGGGGGAAGGTTCAGGACATCTTCTGGAGGAGCTATTGTGTGAAATGAGTCTTGATATAATGATGTATAACATCGCTTTTCCTCTATGGTTAATGTTTTGTTTGGGTTAGTGGACCTGGTGAATTTCTATTTTCTTTACCTGCCATTTCCCCTTCAGTGACAAGAAAAACAATCCGAGAAAGAAGAGATTTGCTAAAACCATTTGTAAAAAAAAAAAAATAAAAAAAAAATAAAACCATTTGTAGCCTTGAATAGAGTTAAATAAATAGACGGGTCAAAGAGGAGCATGATCTTAGAAATTTAAAACTTGCTCCTTCAGGAGCATCTGGGTGGCTCAGTGGTTGAGCATCTCCTTTGGCTCAGGTCGTGACCCCGGGGTCCTGGGATTGAGTCCTGCAATGGGCTCCCTGCAGGGAGCCTGCTTCTCCCTCCACCTAGGTTTCTGCCTCTCCCTGTGTGTCTCTCATGAATAAATAGATAAAATATTTTTAAAAAATCAACTTACTCTTTCATCAGTCAGATGCTCATAGGAAATCAATTTTATATGTTAACAAAGAGACTAAAACAGCGAAGCATATACAGGGGCACGTAATCCATCTGTTGTTGTATAGAATCATTTTCCACTGCTGTACATCTCAGAGTGCGCTCTTTACAACTTTGAATAAGGAAACATAGAATCATTAGGTAATATTATCACCTTGAAATTTTTTAGTCAAAGAAAAGGAAGATGCTCATGCTGATCCTGAAATCCAGCCTATGAAAGAAGACGATGGCACTTTTGGAGAATACAGGTGAGCCTCTGCTTCTCATCCTCTCCTCACTTTCCTCGCCCTACACACACACATTGCACTCATACAGACTCCCACCCGCAGGATGAGGCCGGGAACAAACTCTGTGGCATTTCATATTTTCCTCAAATATTAGTTTAGGGACACTTCCATGTCTAAATGGTTACACATCCCCTACAATGAAAATATTCTCACTTTTCATTATAAAATTAATTTCCATTCCAGTCATAGGCTTGGAGACAAAGTGTCTTCCACTCTACTGTATTTTTCCAGGGGCATTGCTGTATCGCTCAAGCTAGGAAAAGTTAATATGTTATAATAAACTTAGAACGACAATAGTGACCCTGCAAAACCTGTATTATAAAGAAAACTACACCTGTTATTTCCTAAGAAGTGTGTTTATAAAACTGATATTATTCTTTTTAATCCTGTATTTGATGCTTGTTTTTCCAAAGTAAATACCTATAGCCTGTCCATTAGTCATGAAAGGATGATGAGGTTCTTTTAGAAGCTATAAATTATTAAGAATATCATAGCCTTCCAGGCAGTGTATCAACTCACAGAAGTTTGGCTTGACTCCCTCATTAAGGATAAAGTTTAACATAACCTACATGCTAAGTAATGAAAAGAGAGAGGGGGAGATAGAGTGAGACAGACTCTTTAAATAAAGATATTCTTGCCTAGGATCTATATATCTTTTTAAATAGAGATAGGTGATTATTTTGGATATGTTTGAAATCATAAACAAGCTCTATATTTATTCCTTTAAAAAGATGAGATTTGGGTGTTCCAGAGGATTATTTCTAATGCCTTTATACCTTGTTTTTTTCTTTCTATAAGCCTCTTGATTATAAAAATATTGTCTTTTAAATATGTCCTGAGCCCAGATTGAGCCTTTTTTGGCAGAAGAAGGACTTTTAGGTGAAATAAAATAGTTCCCTATTATGATTGCCAGATGATATTTATAGATATTTGTGCTAATTTTTACCCATCTCTAGAGCTCATTTTGGTATTTCCATGTCAATATCATGAGCTAAAGAAGGCCAAGGATAAAAAATATGATAGCCGATTGAGCAAAACCATGTATTTTGGATACATTTGGTTCCACTACCAGTTTCTCTGCAGATACAAGTGTTTGTATCTTCCTGTGAGCGCTTCATGCCCCACCACCTCTGCCTTCACATACTCTGATCTTCTCTGCAACAAAGATGATCAGATGATCAAGGATTTGTAAAACTTCTCGGAATTTCTGTACCTCATGATACAGAAAGAAGTCTAGTGAGGGTTGTCTTGATGTCACATGTTGACTCGAGACTCAAAGTCTGTGGAAGCTTCCTGGGCCACCCCCATGCTCTCCACAGTTACATGGTAGGGCAGCCTGCAGATGCCTGTATCCTAGGGAAGCCACATCTGACACTTGGGTGAGTTGCAGTCTTCTACATATTTTTCTTGTAAAGCAGGTGAGGTGATGCTTTCTAAGTAACCTCTTCTTAGAGTTCTTGTGGCTAGAATGCTACACGAGATAGGCACACTACTCCCTTCTTTATTGTGATGAAGCTACATCTTCGACGTAGCCTGAAACACCTCTGTATTTGCATGAGTTGGATATAAAGCATGGCACCTCCTGCGTTCCGCATGTGGCCATGGGTTCCTGTTGTACGTTATCATGCTGAAGTGAATCTGGCAATGTACTGCTCGCCTCGTGGGTCTCAACTGTCAGCTTGCTTCTACAGTGCTGTGAATCCAGGGTCTGATGTAATGTGACTTTCTCGGGGCAACCATGCTGCCCACTCCATTGAAGTGGGATTGAAATCAAGGTTGAATGGGAAGTAGCTCAGAATCAAGAAACTCTTCATTTTACTGTCAACCCAGCCATACGTACCCTTGATTCCTTTTAGATATGGCAATTTGTCTGGGTCTCGAGTTTTTTCATTTGTAAAACAATACCATTGTTCAAATATCAGATGATCACTGAAGGTTTCTTGTTTGTATGATTTCTAACCTCCTCCATGAGATGTCTACTAACAACCTTTAATATGATTTTGGGTTGCAGAGCAGTACATGGCAAGTATTGGTGACTGGCCTCATTATCACTGTGTTGACCTTTATTTGGCCATATTTGTTTGTCTTGGTGTTCGTTCATCTGTGACACGTTTGTGAAGCATTTTCACATGGCTGTCTTTAACTCATGCCTTGAGTTTCTCAGAAGAGAAAGACTTTTCTTTGGGCCTATTGAGTGCAGACCCATTGGTTCATGTGTGAAGACAAAAGTTATTTGTCACACATGCAATCACATTTATGTGGGAGGTGCCGAGGGAAGGTTCTGATGGGTGTCTAAAACTTAAAACACAACCCAGTAATTCTTTTTTTTTTTTTTTTTTTTTTTACCAAAACTAAAAGTCCATAAGGACAATCAGTCCCGCAAATGAAATCATTTTCCCAAATATCCAACCACCCTTTGCTACAAATATGGCTTTCTCCTGTGACTTACTGACACTACCTCAGAATTTTTTCCCTGTGGATTGTTTTGTACTTAAAAAGAAAAAAAAAAAAGACTTTTAGTTTCTTACATGTTACAATGAATGAGAACAGTTCCTACTGTTGACTCCAACAGATTTTTTTTTTTTCAGATATTACATCTAAATGTCATTCTCCTTCCTAAATCACCAGGGTCCCTTCTCTGCTTTGCACCTTTTGGAAGTTTTGAGCTCTGTATTATTTATTGATGCTTACTCTTTTTCATTCTGAAAATAAATTAATCTGTGGGCCACATACCATAGACAAAATTAGGGCTGTCGCTAAGTGTGAATTAATTCTGTTTATGATTTTGCTCATTCTCCAGCTTGAGGATGAAACAGTTTCTACGTGGTTGGCCCTGAGCCAGAGGATATTCATAGTGCAAAGAGGGATGGAACTTCAGTGGCCAAATTTGATTTTTTTTTTCCCATAAGCTGTAACCTTGTGCCCTCACTCCAACCCCCACCCCCAAGCAGTTACCCTCTGGTGGAAGCCTGCAGCTTTGTTTGTTTGTTTCTTTAATTATACAGACAGTAGGATCTGCATCCTTACTAGCATATAGAAAAATCAGAGAAACAATGCAACCAACCGTGTAAGTATTTTTTTTTATTATTTAGATCCATTCCTTTAAAAACCAGAATGAACCGAGGTCCTAAAGCCTGTGACCATGGTACTTGAACTTATAGTATACAGGGAGGCTATTGGCACGGGAATCTTGTCATTCAAGTGAGCATGGTCCTGTTGCAGGCCGCTCATAAGGCTTGAAGGATATGAAGACGTGTCATATTTGCTATCTACCTTAGATTTATTCTGCTCACAAACATAAACTATGTTTATGTGAACAGTGTGTGTGAACAGTATAATGATGGACATTTAGAGAGAGTGTTTGGGTCATGAAGGTCAAACAAACTGCAGCATGGTTTGGCAATGGTAGGATGGTGATCACAATAGTGTTAGGCCAAAGGATCACAGATGTATCTGTTGTTGCTGAATTTTAGTCAGTTGGCATTCAATGGGTCCCTCCTGAATGAAGTGCTACTAAAAAAAATGGTGAACTCCTTAAAATTTATTCTGAGGGTAAGAGAAGGGGGGGGCGGAAAACATGCTCCAATGCCTTGTGTGACATCATGAAATTCATTCGGAATGAAAATGTTCTGAAGTTAGAATTCTGAAAAATTTCTAAAAAGGCCCACCATCTCTTCCATTGTTATTTTACAATGAATTCATTCATTCAACCAGTATTTATTGAGTGCCTACTGTATGCCAGACTGTGAGGATATTATAAACGATAGAATGTTTTCTCACGAGTTTATAGTCTAGTGAGGGACACAGGGAAGTAAAAGAACAATCAGCATGGTGTGAAAAGTGCTATGAAAGAGATATAACTGAGGTGCCAAGGGAGCAAGGGCAGGAAGCCAAAGCCAACTGGGTGTTCTGGAAGAAGGGTGATGTCGGAAGTCTTCCCAGAAGGCGCAGTGCAGGCACTGAGTTTTGGGACTGCGATGTGAACATTTCTTTACACTGCAAAACCATCTTCACTCATGGGTATGAGTAACAAAGATATATTTTGGAGCTACATGTACTATTTTATGACTTATTTTGAAATTCGTTTAACCTTTGTCCTTAACAGTTCTCATTAAATGTGGCTGGATATGTTTAAGCTTTGAATACTATGTAGCGAAATAAGCATATGACTTTTAAGTCATCCTCTGTATCTTCTAAATTCTTCTCATTTGGGAAACTACTCTTTCACACTTAAACTTGACAAAGCAACTTCCCTTGGCACAATGTCAAGACAGTTTACTGTTTCATGATAAAATTCATTTTTGAGTTGAAAAAAGGCAAGTGCATTAAAGAGGACTTCAACACAGACTCGGAACCAGCCATCACCTCAGGAAATGTCTAAGTATGTATGTTACATGGGGTATTTCTGAGAAAGAGTATCTCTCTGAGGTGGGAGCTTGGGGTGGAGAGAAGAGGTGTGATGGTAGATAGAGAAGAGCTTCTATATGTTGGGCACAAATCATGTGTCAGATACTGTGCCGGTGCCTTGTATGATTTTTTTCCCCATTTAACCAGATACTAACTGAAGTATGACATCACATTGCATCCTTTTAAAAAAAAAAATCAGTTGTAGAAAGATCTTGAGCTGCATTTGAACAGATTTTCCTGGAAAGATTCTAGGTGTGGATAGAACACCCCTCTTCCTTCCCTCTCTTCTTTCAAGCACAGCCTACATTGCCATAGATTCTCTCTCATCCACTATGACCATTAAGCTGGAATGGATGTGGGGTGCATGGGTGCCTCAATAGATTAAGCATCCAACTCTTGGTTGCTTAGGTCTCAGCTTACGTCTTGATCTCAGAGTGGTGAGTTCAGGCCCCACACTGGGCTTCATGCTAGGCATGGAGACTACTTTAAAAAAAAAAAAAAAGCTGGAATAGATGCTTCTAGGGAGCCCCTTGTTGGCTGGTCATCATTCATAACTGATAGGATTGTGTGTGTAAAAATCTAAATGAATCAGGAAAATATTAGAATTCATAAAAATTTAGTGATGTTGCTTGACACAAAATTAACACAAAGTCAATGATATGTACCAACAAGGAGTTGGAAAATAGGACTATAAGAATAGTCCCAGCTGTGATAGCATAAAAATATGATGTAGGAATAAGATCTCCCAAATACTTCAGAGCCCTTTGTTTGATTTGTCTACCTTTGCACCAAAACTACACTATCTTAATACTGTGGCTTTTAATAAGTCTTGATATCTGATAAGTCAAATCCCCCAATTTTGTTATTCTTCTTCAAGAATCTTTTAGATATTCCTAGTCCTTTCTAGGAATATGTGGCTGAGAATCAGCTTGCCAAGATCCACGTCAAAACCAGCTGGGTTTTTATTGGAAATAAATTGAATCTAAAGACCAATATGAAGAAGATTAACATACTTACAATATTTGAGTCTGCCCATCCACAGTTATGGTGTGTTTCTCCATTTATTTAGCTCTTCTTTAATAACCAAATAGAAATTTCATTTTCTTCATAGAGAACTTAAAATATTTTTATGGTTTTTTGTTCCTATATACTTCAAATTTGTATGATATAATTGGAATCATTTTTTAAGTTTCATTTTCCAATTATTTGCAAGTACAGGAATAAAATGGACTTTTGTGTTAATATAGTATTAAGCAACATTACCCAACTCTCTTCTTATTCTAATGTTTGCCTATTCTTTTGGATGCTTTATAAATGTATAACCATATTAGTTATGAATAAAGACATCTGCTTTCTATTTCTTTTTGCACATGGCTTAGTATGTTCAATGCAGTTTTGGTTAGAAGTGATGATAGTAGGCATCCCTACTGTGATTTCTGATGTGAAACAGAAATCTGTCCACATTCACCATCAGAGATGATGTTTATACTGGAAGTTTCTTATGAATACCCTTAACCAGGTCAATCAAGATATTTCATATCCCTAGAATATTAAAGATTTTGTTATAAATGGATGTTGAATTTTGTCATATATCTTTTTCTAAATCAACTAAAATAATCATAACATTTTTCTTCTGCTAAAGTGAAAAATATGAATTAATGTTTGAATGCTGAAACAAACTTGCATTCCCTGGTATAAACTCAGTGGTCATGATATGGTATGGTATCCTTTTTGTCAGTTGCTAAATTCCCTTTGCTTGTGATGTCCTTGGGATTTTTGCATCTAGGTTCATGAATGAGATTCTCCTGTAATCACACTTTCTCAAAGGGTCCCTGTTGGTTTTAGGTATCAGTGTTATACTATATTCGTAAAAGGGTTAAAGGAGGGGTTCCTCTGACATATCAAATTTAGCATGTCCAAATCTGGACTGCTGATCTTCTACCCCCAAACACACTGCCCTCCACAGTAAGGGTAATTCTATCCTTCCTGTTGCTCAAACCAAAAGCTTGGGGTTGTCGCCTTCTCTATTATTCCGTGGCCAATCCATCAGAAAAGCCTTCTAGGGCTACTTTCAAAATGTTCATAATCTAACCACTTCGTGTCACCCCAACATTTCACTCTTGTCCTGGGGTCACAGTCATCTGAGTCCTGTGTTTCTGCACTAGACCCACTGACTCCCCTCCCTCCCCCAGAACAAGGGTCAGCAAACTTTGTCTATAAAGACTCTACTAGTAACTATTTTAGACTTTGCAGGCCATACAATCTCCACTGCAATGCTGCTGTCCTGCTGTTGTAGTGCAGTAGCAGCCACAGACACTGCATAGGGAATGAGCATGGCCCAGTTTTGCTGTAGGTTACCAACTCCTGCCCTCTAGGCTAGACTGTTCTCAACCATGATGACAATAATCCTTTCAAAGTGTAAGTCTGTTCCTGTCAGGCATCTGTTGAAAACCTTCCACTGGCTTTCTACCTCACTCAGGGCTGACAGAAACCCTACAGTGTCTCCTGTGGGGCCCTGATCTAGCCCTGCCACCTACTTTAACTCTTCTCTCTCTCCTTCAGTTCCAGCCACACAAGCTCCTCCTCATTCCTAGAACCCACCAGGCTTGCCACCACCACAGGGCATTTGCATTGCTTTGCTTCGCCTGCAGAATGGCTCTCCCTCCAGCTATCCACTTGGCTAAGTCAACTCTTTTAAGTCTTTGCTCAGATGTCCTTTCAAATGAGGCCTTCCCTGGATACCCTGTATCAGTGTCAACCTCTACATGCTCCCCTGACACCTTCCACCCTCTTTACCAAGTTCCATGTTTTCCATGTTTTCCTTGGCATTTATCACCTTCTGACACACTGTGTAACTATTATTTTAATATGTTGGTTGTTTGTTTTCTGTATTTTCCCCCTATTAGAAGTAAGCTTAATGAATTTGGGGTTTCGGCCTGTTTTGCTTGTTGCTATATCCCCAATGACTAGAATGTTATCAGTGTAGGCACTCAATAAACATTTATTAGGTATATGAATGGTTGAATGGATGGATGGATGGTGGGATCAAAGAATTGCCACAGACTAGACTTTCCTGGAGTGTATTCCTTGGAACACTAGTCCTATAAAATAAAATTAGTAAGTGGAATCCAGGTGACGAAAATGTGCTCATTATTGAACACTTCAGTGGAATTAAGGGCCCCACCAAGTCATGAGCAATGTTTCGCAGGAAGTATTCAAGCAAAGCCTAGAGGTTAATGATTAAAGATGTGCTCTTTATCCTCCCAGCAGGTTGGAGATTAGATGCCCCATCCCCTGAAGGGCCCCAAACATAGGTGGCTCCAGGGTCCTGTGATCCCTCCCCAGTTGTTGATTAGCAGGGCTGATCATATTGTGTATTCGGCCTGTGACCGAGAACTTGGGTCTTGTTGCAGCTGGTAATTTCCAAAAGCAGATACCCGTGTCCTGTCAAGCAAGTATTATTTTGCAGTCTGGAGATTTTCTTCCTGGAGAAAAATTGAAAACCCTAGTAGGAATTATTGGCCAGCGAGCCAGACTATTTGTGAATCTTGACACGTTTGTTCCTTGTCTCGAAAAAAATCACTGTCAGAGACAGAGGGAGCAGGAGAAGCCCAGCACAAACTGCCAGGAGAAATACCGCAGCTGACGCAAGCTCTTTTTGACATTAAGCCTTTCCACTTTTCACTAACACTGCTTATAGTCCTGTTCTGCCTTGCATTTTTGTCCTTTGAAAGGAAATAGAATGCCTTTTTTTCTTTATTTTTTTAAACCAAATATTACCTTTGAAAGAGTCGGTCAACCGTGCATCCTAGTGACACAACCACAGTGTAGGCAGATGTTCTAACACATACTCTCCTACGCCCTGATGGCGTGCTTCAGGATTTCATGGAGAAATAAGGGGGGGAAAAGCTGAGTTCTATAATGTTTTGAAAATTATGCTCCCCAGATTCCCATCCGACACACAGAGAAGCTACATCCCACACTGGGAGAAGAGAGCACAGAGATAAAATTTGCTCTGACATTTTTTGAATCACTTACGCTCTTTAGAATATATAGACATGCCCCTCATAGTACTAATGCAGTGCTTTGAAGTTCAGTTGTGTCTCTTTCCAAATTAATCAGTCCTTACCCATTAACTAAAATTTTGACAGAAAAAAAAACAACATACTGTTTACTATCAGTATAAGGATTTTGCTTTTCTTCTTAGGCTGTTTTCATTTGTTTCTTCTGCATCCTTTTAATGGAATTTCTAGGTCTCTTGAAAGGTAAGGTTAAAGTTTACAAGTCTGGCCTGCACTCCGTAACAAAATTATTTGAAAAGCAGGATTTTTGCTTCTTCTTGCTCAGAAAAGAAAACCCCTCATATTTCACACTTAACCAAAATCATTCTCCATTCATATCCAGGGAATCCACGATCTCACACAGTTTAACATACTAATTTCTCTACTTGCCATAAGCTTTTCCCCTCTTTTGAATTCAAAGTAGAGATGATTTCCCACTTTCCGCAGTTCTTCCTTTTTTAATGCCTGTGACTATTTTTGAATTGCTTCCAAATCGGGAGTGAGAATCTGTCATTGATACTGACATGCGCAGTGAGAAGCCATCCACCTCCTGAAGACTTCATGATTAAACCATTCCTGCACCTGACTTTCATCCCAACCACATCCTAGTCTTTGGAGTCCACCTGACGATTAGGTTTGGCTAGCAAGGCTCCCCACATGCTTTATCGTAACCTGCATGCATGATCGTTAAGAACAAAAAACATTTCCCCTAAATGCCGATCACGACAAAAACGTTTTCTCTCTCTTCCAGTGATGCAGAAGACCACAAGCCTTTGAAAAAAGGCAGTCGAACACCTTCAGACAGGACAGTGAAGAAGGAAGATAGTGATGACAGCCTAGTTGACTATGGAGAGGGGGTGAATGGCCAGTTCAATGAAGACGGCTCCTTTATCGGACAATACAGTGGTAAGAAAGAGAAAGAACCAGCTGAAGGAAACGAAAGCTCGGAGGCACCTTCTCCTGTCAATGCCATGAATTCCTTTGTTTGATCTGTAAGCTCTTGGCCGATATCCCAGCTCTCTAGAACGTTCATCTTCAGCACTTGTTTGTCTGCCTTCTCATACTAGGCACACAGAGACAGAAAGTATGGGTTCTGCTGTATGTTAATATTATGAGAGCAGTTTCAAACAAGGACGTGACTTGGTCCAATGATTTGTTAATGTGAACTGCAGTGCAAAGTACATCCTTTTTCATCCAAAATAGGTATTCTTGTTCAGAACTGATAAAAAAAAATTTACAGCATCCTCAACTGATCACCTTATTTGCTCTTCAGGATACAGTTCAATGTGATGCATGAAAAATGCTACACACATAAAGGAATACCTGTGTACCTTATTAAAACCTGGTTTGATAACTTTGTTTATACTGTCCTCAGCTGAACCCCTGAAATGCGAATTCCGTTTTCATTGTCAAGAGTGTTACCGTAGTATTCTCTAGAACTCCAATGTCTTTGTGGACATTGTTGTGAAATTGGTGACTCTATGTCTAGCTGTCATTAGTCTTTTTGGGAGACTGTTAGCAACAGTATGTACAGGATATCCTTGCTATATGAGTTCACGATGACTGTCGCATTTGCTGATGCTTACTGAGACTCTGTGACCGGCCTCTGCCCCTGTTACTCCGTAGCCTTCTTAATCCTCCGGGTATTACCGCAGTACAGTGTTCTACTTCTTACATCATCTCTATGTTCAGTTGTTTTTAGGCATAAACAGTGTGTGTTGCAATGCATTTGGGCACGTGTGCCAGACCGAAAGAATCGAAAACCAATCACTCCACTTCAGTTTCAGATATTATTCCAGAAAGCACAGGGCAAGACACATGCAGTGCCTTCAGACAATAAGCATTCCATAACACGCTGCCTTCCATATCCGTTGGCACGGTCGACTCGGAATCCCAGCTTACTGTCATTGTCCAAAAGTAACTCTTAAAAAGCAGAGATCACAGAAATGGCCAATGCTGAAAGAAAGGAAGCATGAAAATAAAATTAATCAGACAGTTTATTGTAAGGAGCATTGCCCCTATAAAAAGAAAAAGCCTTAGCATCACCTGGAGCGCATGCTGGTTTTGTGGTCTTCTGTGGTTTCTATTAAAACAAGCCAATCAGGTCAGAAGGCTGTCGATTTGGTAGGGAATTTTTGGAAAAAAAAACTAAAAAGCAGTAGTTCCCAAACCAGAAGCATACAACAGCATGCCGACAGGAATGCTTTTCTCCAGGCCTTTTGCTAGGTGGCAGCTTTTGAAACTCTCTGCAGCGTTAAACAGTGTGTATGCAAATAGCTAGGGACACATTTCTGAAAATCAGAAATCTGACGAGTGCTAACAAGGCCAACAGTCAAAGGGATTACACCTGCAGTTTCAAAAATAAAAATACATATCTTACCGTATTCAGCAACGATCTCTATAAATGGCTTACCTCCAAATATGAAATCCTCTAACAACCTATGGTTGAAGGAATGCTCAGTTTCATTTGCCAATAAATTGGTTTCTCATAACTTGCATCAAGTTTAATTTTAAGTAAAGCTTTTTATATGTAGATATTTTGTTGAATTTGTAAATACACTGAAAGTGTAGATGCTATATGCTTAGAGGTGGTCGATACCAATAAACATGCAACCAGTGTTGACGTGTGCTGTATAAGGAGTCAGCTGAAGTCGTACAGTGCATGGGATTGGAAAGCATTTACTTAAATACCTTTTGGGTTTTTATTTTCCCTTTTTTTGCTGTGAAACTGAAATAGTGAACTCTTCTACATATCGACAGCAGGTTTCTAGATGAAATCTTCAGAGCTTTGCCCATGGGGCTCAGTAGGCATCTTGGCTACATGTCGGTAAAGCACAGTGTGAAGTCCTCCCAGGTAAAGATTGGCCTCGCCATTTCCACCGCTCCATATTCCCTTCTCACAGACCAACCGTTCTAGTGGAAATACAGAAAGACAAAACAGGTTTGCCTTGACAGCACAAAGATAAAAGTGACTCTAAGTTTGCCGATGTTTGGGGGAGGGGGGTTTGGGGAAACAATAGTTTTTGTTCTTCCATAACGGTAGACGCTAAAGTTATCTGTGCATGAAGGGGTCACTTCTGTAATAGTGCAACAGATTTTGTATTAAAAATTAAATGTGGTTTTAAAAGTCCCTCTCTCTTTTGTAAGAAGTCATGTTCCCAGTGGAGTGTGAATGTTTAAGTAACGGTGTATTGTAAGAGTACAGGCAGAGATGACTGGATTTCCATCCAAAAAAAAAAAAAAATCACTATTAAACAGTCTCGATCTCTTTGTGATCTTGAACTTTCTCAAGCATCTATTTCCTAACGTTTTCAAATAGTGCAAACTTTTGGGGGGTTTTTTTGCCTTTGGAAGGCTGTTACGTGCAGAGAAAACTCCACACAAAACCAAACATGGAAGACTACAGAGCTGTTCAAATAGGAGCAGGCCAAGAAACTTCTAGTGCAGAGCAGGTGGCGATATAGCCAGCCTTCAGAGAAACAGTTGGAGAAACTGGGTGCTGCTTCCTCTGCTGAAGGCCGACCTCTCCGCCGGCCTGAATCCCCCGTGCCTGCTGTCGGCCTGTCGTCCTCTTGCCTGGACCCTCCACCCTCCTCGGCCACAGGCAACTTGGGTTCCATCACCTCTCCTGCCTGGAGAGGTGGTTTGGGCATTTGCAGGTAGTGTGGGTGTGTACACCCTCCTCTCCTCTCCAGCCCTGTTCTGTCTTACACCTGTCCAGCTCCGCAAATAGCCAAGGCCTGGTTTGTTCCTCTGTTTTACCACCTGCTCCCATTCACTTGTCCCCCAGGGCCCAGCTTTCTACCCAGGAGACCTGCTGGCACAGAGCTGCCCCTCCCTGTAGTCATTTGGACAACAGCATGTTGCACAAGTCAACTGTAAAATGCTGTAGAGATCTTAGCATTTCCATCCCAGAGAGCGCTCGCTCTGAACACCGAGTCAGGACCTCCACTCCACACTGCGTACCAGATTCACAGCCCTTACCCGCAGGCCACACCACTAGTCACAGCTGTGTAGCAAGGAGGGGCTGGCACCCTGGAGCCTGACCACAAAAGGCATTGGTCCCCGGGGCCTTCCTGTCTGGACAGGTTATTATAATGGCCCTGATCGCCTCTGAGTGTCTGATTTTGGGAATGGCTTGGGGAGGCAAGGGAGAGAAATACAAAGAATTCTCCCGCAGGCTAAGCAAATCTCTCCCTCTCATGGGATTTTTCGACAAGCTACCACCAGAGGGCCCCCGTGCCTTATTCTGTACAAAAGGAATTGCTGGAAAATGAAGGCCCTGGAGAAATAGCACAACCTCCTTTTAATAATAGCAAACCCCCTTTAAGAATCAGACCGTGGTCTCGTGGTGCAGAAAATGATTGCCTGCTGTGGCAGGAGAAAATGGGATTCGCAACTTTCTGTGACCAGTTCCCACCTCCCCGGGAATTAGCATGTGTCACTGGCCTGGTTCATCTTCCTCTTACTGATGACAGTGGATGGCTGGTGGTGGGTCAGCTGGGGGAGGAGGAGGAGCGTGCCCCCGCCCCGGGTTCCCACAGGGGACCCCATCACGGCCACAGGCTGCTGGGGGGAGGATGGGGGTGTGTCCTGAAAATGGTTTTCCCCTCTCCCTCCAGAGTGTGTCATTTTGTCTGCCTCCAGTGGTTCGATGTTTTTGAGTGGATAGCACCAAAAAGAGCACAGTTTAAGGACAGCTTTGATTTTTCATTAAAAAAACAAACAAACAAAAAAAAAACAGTAGAGGGAGAGAATACAACCAGAGTATTGATGGTAAATAAAGAGTTCTCAGGTTGAGCTAGAAAGAGACCAGGACTGACAGTCCAACTCTGCCATCAACTGTGAGTGTGTATAAGTGAAACCACCCCCCAACCAATCTCCCACCTCTCCAGATCTCTGTTTCTCCGATTTTAAAATGACAGAAAGCAGATGATTCCTAGTATCCTTTTATGCTTAAATCCTATGGTTCCAAATTAACCCCCACCCCCAAAAAAGAATTTTCTAGCACTCATTATAGCCAGGTATTTTGCTAAGTGGGGAGGGTACAAGATGAACAAAACCAGATGTGGTTCCTGCTCTCATGGCACCTGGAGCCTGATGTGAGAAGACATATTTAACCAAATACCACCCAAATGAGTGTAATTCCAAGCCAAGAGGAGCGCCATGAAAAGAAGGCCCGTGTTGCATGATGGCGAGCGGTGGGGAGGGCTGACGGGTGCGGAGTGGTCAGGAAGTCCCCCTAAGGAGGTGGGAGCTGGGTGCTGGGCACAGGAGGGTTGGAAGAGAAGCAGCCAGGACACATGGCTGCACAGCGAAGACCAGCGTACCTGGAGCAGATGCGGGCCCAGGCCAAGCTGCATCCCAAGGACCACAGACAGGTTTTCACATTTATTCCAAGAGAGGTGTAAAGTGTGAGCTAATTGACGAGGTTGAGGTAAAGGGTTGTATGATTAGATTTGTATTGGGGTTGGAGGCAGAATGGGATGGTCTGGAGGAGGAGAGCCCTAGAGACTGACGAGCCACTGAGAAGCTTCGAGGTAGTTGAGACAACAGGTGATGGGGGTTGGATCTGGATTATCCTGCTGGAGATAGGGAGAAGTGGGTGGGTCCCAAAGCTATTTAGGAAGAAAATAGATGGAATGTGGGAGGTTGAGGAAGAGGGAGGTGTCACAGAGGGCTCTTCGGGGTCTGACTTGTCTCAAGAGACGTGAAGTTCATTGAGGTGGGAACATCAGGAATGAACCAGATTTGGAGGTCAGGCATGAGTTCAAGTTAATAAATGAGTTTGAGGAGCCTCTGGGACATCCAGGTGGAAATGACTAGTAGAAATTGGATATGTGGCTTAGTGCTCAAAAGAAATTTCTAAGATGAGGAGTAGTGACCACAGCCATGAGGCAGGGACGAGATTGCGTCGGGAGGAGATACAACGAGGCTAAGGATTTCACCCTATTCAGAACCCCCATGTACAATGGGCAGGAAGAGGCAGACTGAGAAGCAGGAGCCAGAGAAGTGGGGAAGGATAAGGAGAGTGCGCTGTCTTGGAACCTGGTGGGAGAGACCATTTCAAGAACACTGTCACATAATTCAGAAAAATCAGACAAAATGAAGATTGGGAAACCCTTCTTGGATGGGTGGGCATGGGACGTCTGAGGCATTAGTAAAAGGTGTCGTGTGGATGCATCATGAGGTGAGTGAGTAGGAAGGAGGGAGATACACACGTGGACAGCCACTCGTCCCTGGGCTCGGTTCCTAGGCATCTCCACCTGCATGATCATATAACCTAAGCATCCCACAACCTCCCCCGCAGCCCAGGGTCCCTCTACTTTCTCTCAATCCTTCCGCTTATTCTTTTTCCATCTCTTTTCCAGCTTGGATTTTAAGGCCCATTCTTTTCGAAACACCCCTACTTTACCCCCAAAGCCCTTTACCCCTTCTGTCTTTTCTTTTTTTTTTTTTTTTTTTTTTTTATTTTATTTTTTTTTATTTATTTATTTATGATAGTCACAGAGAGATAGAGAGAGAGGCAGAGACACAGGCAGAGGGAGAAGCAGGCTCCATGCACCGGGAGCCCGACGTGGGATTCGATCCCGGGTCTCCAGGATCGCGCCCTGGGCCAAAGGCAGGCGCCAAACCGCTGCGCCACCCAGGGATCCCCCTTCTGTCTTTTCTAAATACCAGTGGAGCTATCTACCGTGTTACTCAGGATGCAGTCCTCCATCTGCTCTCTCCTGCCTGTCCCCAGGGGCTGAGAAATAGAGGTCAGTGTCCCTGTAGAAACAGAAGGACCTTCGGTGGCTCCACTCTCCACCCTGCCCAGTGGACCTGCTTATTTTGCTCAGGTGAACATAGACTTTCACACTCAGTGAGGACTGTTTCAAATCCTCTCCCCACTCCTCTCCCCAGCCTCACACATCACTCTCTAGGGAATGACCTTACATCACACTAAGAAAAAGAAAAAACAGAGATGGGAATTCCCTCATCTTCCTGCTAGCAAGCCAAATGCCCAAATGCCTGCCTCAGTGTGCTGCTCTCCCTTCTGTTAAAACAGAGGAGCCTTCCCCCTACCTCCATCTGGGAACCTCCCTCCTCCCTGCTGGATTCTCACCCAGCAGCTCTCCCTTCTCATACAAGACTTTCAAACCCTTGGTTCATCACCCATACGCTACCTTCAATTACCCTTTACTCTCCTCCATGGTCAAAAAGGCTGAAAAAGTTGAAATAACACCAGGAGGATGATCACAGCAGCTACCATTTGCCACAGAGTGCATTCTTTGTTCTTCTAGAGCCGTAAAACTTCCTCAATCACTTTGCCCTGTGTCACTTTGCCCTATGGACAGTCTTTCTTCAGCTATAGCTTTTCCACCTTTAGTGAATGTCTCAATCTTTTTTTAAAATTAATTAATTAATTACTTTGAGAGAGAATGAGAGAGAGTGGGGAGGGAATTTCAAGCAGACTCCCTGCTGAGCACAAGGCCTAAGGCCGGGCTCCATCCAGCGACCCTGAGATCATGATCTGAGCTGAAACCAAGAATTGGACACCTAACCGACTGAGCCACCCATTTGCTCCTTTTCTTTTTTCTTTCCTTTCCTTTTCTTCTTTTCTTTCCTTTTCTTCTTTTTAATCTGAGAGGCTTAGCCTGCACTTTGAAATCACCAGGGAGATTTACAGTCCCACTGCCTGCTCACCCACCCACTCTGCTCTACTGTTGTACTTGTCTGAGATGTAGCCTGGCAGCTGTATTTTTTTTTTTAAGGCTCCACAGATGATTCTAATGTGCAGCCAAGGCTGAAACCAGTGTAGAGAAACATGTCGCCACCCTCTTGTGTGTGCACTTAAAGTATTTAATAAACAGTATTTTGAATGCTTTTCTTCACAAAAGTTCATCTCAAATTCTCTTTTAGTCCTCTCATTAAAATAAATAAATAAATAAAACCAAAAAAAAAAAACAAAAAAAAAAACAGAGGCACCTGGGTGGCCCAGTTGGCTAAGCGTCTGCCTTCAGCTCAGGTCATGATCTTGTGGTCATGGGATTGAGCCCAGAGTTGGGCTTACACTCAGCAGGGAGCCTAGCCTGCTTCTCCCTTTCCCTCTGCAGCTCCCCTGCTTGTGCTCAAGCTCCCTCTCTCTGCCTCTCTCTTTCTCTGTCAAATGCATAAATAAAATCTTTAGGAAATAATAATAATGAAATAAAATAAAAATTTAAGAAAACAAACATATCTAAGGAAAATGGACCCATTTCCTATTGCTAGTGGGAATATAAAATGGTACAGCCACTTTGGAAAACAGTTTGGCAGTTTCTTAAAATGTTAAATGTAAATTTACCATATGACCCAGAAATCCCATTCATAGGTATATACTCCGAAGAAATGAAAAAATATGTCCCCATGGAGACTTGCACACGGACGTTCATAGAAGGATTAATCATAATGGCCAATAATGAATGAATGTGTATGAACTGATGAATAAACAAAACGTGGTCTATCCATATAATTAAACAGTATATCCATATAATTAAATAGAATACTATTTGGTAATTTTTTAAAGTACTAATAATACATGCCACAATGTAGAGAACCCTCAATAATGTTATGCTAAATTAAAGAAGCCAGACACAAAGTTGCACATTGCACGATTCCATTTACTGGAAATGTCCAGAAAAGCAAACCTATCAAGACAGAGAACAGATTAATGCCTGTCTGGTGCTGGAATGGGAGCAACGATTAATTGTAGATTGGAAGGAAGGATCTTACTGGAGTGATGGAAATGTTCTCAAACTGGGATTGTGTTGATGATTGTCCAACTTGGTAAATTTACTAAAACGCATCAAATTGTATACTTAAGTGAATTTGTGGTATGTAAGTTATACCTCCATAAAGCTGTGAAGAGAAACCATTGTAGGCTTATACATACCTGAGAAGTGATCAGGACTGTGTATAAATAAGGTATGTATGTATGTATGTATGTATTTATTTATTAATTACAGAGACACAGGCAGAGGGAGAAGCAGGGTCCATGCAGGGAGCCCGACATGGGACTCAATCCCAGGACCCCAGGATCACGTCCTGGGCCGAAGGCAGCGCCAAACCGCTGAGCCACCAGGGCTGCCCTAAATAAAGCTTCAATAAGTACAGCACCACCTGACAGGCCACTTCCTGGTTCATCAAGCCCAGTGGTTCTCCAAGGGTGTTTCCTGGAGCAGCAGCAACAGCACATCTTATTAGAAATGCATATTTGGGGCACCTGGGTGGCTCAGTGGTTGAGCATCTGCCTTTGGCTCAGGTCATGACTCTGGGGTCCTGAGATCGAGTCCAACATCGGGCTCCCTGCATGGAGCCTGCTTCTCCCTCTGCCTGTGTCTCTGCCTCTCTCTTGTGTCTCTCATGAATAAATAAAATCTTTAAAAAAATGCAAATTCTTGGCCCATCCTAGATCCACTGAATCAGAAACTCTGGGGGATAGAGACCAGCTGCTGTGCCTCATTTAGCAAGTGCTCTTAACTTAGATCATTTAATAAGATTCTTATGAACTAATGTGTGAGAAATGCTGCACTCTGAACACCGGCCTCTCTCCTCTCCCACCTGTAGGCAAGGAAGTGATTATCGGTTGGGATGAAGAGAAAAAAATAAGGCTCTTTTCATAATAGCAAAAAAAACTTGAAATAACCCAAATATCTGTCCGTCAACAGGTAAATGAATAAACAAACTTTGGCATATATACTAACATTCTAATGAAATATTAATCCATAATAAAAAGGAATAAACTACCGATATAAGTATCTCCCTCCACTGAGTGAAAGAAGCCAAACAAACATTGGAACAGGCAAAACTAATCTATAAGGATGGAAAGAAAGCCCTATCGGCAATTGCCTGGGGCTGGGGCCAGGGTGGGGATTTACTACAAAGGGGCTGAGGAAATTTTAGGGGTGAAGTAAATGGTCTAGATTTTGGTTGTGGTGCTTACCACAGGGGTGTGTTATTTGTGGACTCAAAACTATATACTTAAGATGGATATGTTTTATTGTTATATCTCAATAAAATTGGTTTTAAACAAAAAAAAAATATACAAAAGGCACTCAAGTGAGTCCTTTTATGGCTCGCTCTCTCTCTGGACATCTTGCCCAAAGGAGAGTTGGGCATGCAGGGGGCATTTGGCTCTGCACCTGTCTGCATGTGACAAATGCAGGAGGTCAGCACCTCTCTCCCTACCCCCCCACCCCCAGCTGCTTTCTGGAGAAGGTCTGCTGGACCCTATCTGTCTCCCACCCCACCGGCTGTGGGTTAAAGGCTGCCTGTCAGGCCTCTGAGTATGTATTTGGCTCTAGAACATGCCCAGACCTCCCTGCGAGTGGGGTTCCCCAAGATCTGGGAGACAGTCCTCCTACCTTCCATCTCTGGGTGATAAGGCCAGCTTTGGGGTTTTTCAGAAACCTTGGCTTGGCATCACCAAGCTGGCATCACCAGCTTGGCACTTGCTACCATCCCTCTTCTAATTTTTCTCTCTGGGGCTTTTCATCTTCCTTACTCTCTCCTGGTTTCTCTTTCCTCACCTGGGCTTAAGCAGCATCCTGTCTTCTAACTTCTCCATTCAAATGAGGCCTAATTGGCATCTGAGAATAACCTGTGAATTGAAATCCAGCGCTGTTTTCCGTCCTCTAACTTTCCCTCCCCCAGTGTTCCCCGTCTGGTCAAGGCTACCACGCTGGCTCCAGGCAGACCTCCTCGGAGCCATTGTTTTTCCTCCCCAACCCCCACAAAACCAACGGCCAGTTCTCTGAGTTTTGTTCCAAATATATTGTAAATGCATCCACATCTATTTATCTGCGGTTTCCCAACCATATGGCCTGTCCCCTGTTAGAAAATGATCAAAGAAGACAAATTAGGTGACAGAAACTTTAACACCTTGCAAAGTGGATGGTCTCCTTTTGGAGGACCGCCAAATGGGGTGGCAGGCAGAAGCTTCTGTAGAATAAAGAACAACGAAGAGACAAAGAGAAAGTGTCTGACGGGCTCGGGTCACGTCGTCAACTTGCTGGGGGTGAGTAGGCCCAGAGTGGGACGGGCTGGCCAGATATACTGTTCCCTGGTCAAGCACAACATTTACGGGGACACGGAATTTGTGTAGGTTCTGGTTTGCTGACGTGGTGGAGGAGTGCCACCTTGGGTGTAGAAGTTTATTTCAACACCCTCTTGCCCTCCTGCAAGCTGAACTCCACGTCGTAGAGCAGGGTTGGTAAACTTTTTCTTTACAGGACCAGAGAGCAAATCGTTGGGGCTTTGCAGGCCATGTGGTCTCTCTCACTAGTCAGCTCTACGGCTGTAAAGGAAAGCAGCCACCACCCTAGGCTCTAAGCTGTGTAAGGTACTTAAATAAATGGATGTGGCTGGTGCTTCAATAAAACTTTATTTACAAAACACACAAAACAGGTGTGTTTTGTGCCGATCTCAGCATTACTCGAGCCGATGCTCTCAGCTAGAAGTGCCTGGGGCAAGAGATCAACCCATCCTGGGCATTGAAATGAATCACCTGAAAATAACTTAAGGAGTGTCTCCTCAAGAAGAAAGTAATTGCCTGAAAGTCATTTAAGGAGCTCATGGGGGGGGGGGGGGGGCGGGTGCAGCTGCCAGGGGTCTGTAACCCAGATGGAAATTCCAAAGAGTATGATGTCGGAGGGCCCACTACTGTTGAGTCTCCAAGAGGCAGAATGGGTGCCTTGGTCAAAGCCAATAATGCCTGGTGATCCAAGGGAACAAGAGGTGACTTAGCAGGGAAAGCGATAACCTGTTTTGAAGAGGAAGTGCAGGTCAGGGTGGCCAAGAGGAGGCCCGTGTAAGGATGGGTGGGACGTGCATCTGGAAGCCCAGCAGAAGGGGGCAGTGCACCAATGGAATCAATCTGCCCTGTAGGTTGCGGCCGTCTCCCTGGGGGAGAAGCCTGTCCCCATCCGGATCGCCTCCACTGTTGGGGAGCAGAAGGAAATCTGTGAACATGTGACGCTGTGAAAGAGCCCCTTGATGGCCTCTTGGGGGCTGGCGAGGAGCTACAAGGTCCACCGGCTGGGCTGAGCTGGGAGTGCCCCCTGCCCTGGAGAGGAGCCCAAGGCCCTCCACCCAGCTGCCGGTGTATGATGGTGGTGCCATTGGTGAAGAACCCCGACTCCCTCTCCCACCTCAGACAGCTGGTCCCAAGGGGCTCCCCAAGTAGCCAGAGGAGGAGGTAGCTGGGAGCACTGCTATCACTTCCTCAACCTCTTGTGCGAGGGGCTGACTGTGGGGGAAGCCACATCTTCCTGTGATGTGGAAATGCCTTTGACATCAGAGTTAGCCCCCTCCTAAAGGTACCATTTCCATTCCACCAAGGAGGTGTCTCTAACCCTAGGCGTTATAGGAACGTGGGTACAGAATAGTGCCTGGGTGGGTGCCGCTTAGGGCCTAGGGCCTTGAGAGCCCAGTAAGGTGTTGCTTGAGGAGAATGTCTTAGACACTTGGTCCAAAACCCCACAGGAAGCCATGTAGACTCCTGTTTGCTCGGGAGACTCCAGGAGGCATAGTCCAATGTGGCCAAGGACCCCAGTCAGAATGTGGGGCAGTGGGGACTAAGGTGAGGTTTGTGAGACCACTCGCTGGGCAGCTACCAAAGTGCCCTATTGGGCTTCACCCCAGTGGAAAGCAGCAGACTTGGGTGGGCTTACAGATATAGGGCAAAGAATTAGCAAGACCCGGAGGATGTGTTGCGTCCAGAACACAAGAAGACCTAGTATGGGTTGTACCTGTCTGAGGCAGTGAGTAGTGTAACGGTAAGTGATAGATGTTTGAGTGTTGGGGGCACTTCTCAGCCCTCAGGACCAGATGATGGGCAGAGGCTTGGCCGATGAGGCTGGACCTTGGACCCCATGAGTGGTGGTTGTCCAGCCATGCTGGTGTAGGTGGTCTGTGAAGGTGTGTGCAAGTCTGCTCGGACCACTTCTTCAGAGGGACCCCTCAGCGTCATGTCCTCAGTGCTATGCCAAAAGCCACACTTTCCGATCTTAAGGTATTTAAATCTGGTGGCAGAGGTTGTGTGCAATCATAGGGCTCTCTGAATATCCCACGGGGAGCTGCGCAAAGGTACAGTGAGCCCCTTCCCAAGTGGGCCTGGGATCCCTCCCAGGAAGAGCAGAGCGGAACGTGTGAGCTAGGTCATCATCAAAGGACTCTCCTTGGGTCTGTCGTACGTCCTCAATCAATTCTGTAATATTAGGGATCAGAGCCTTTATCAGGGAAGCCTGAGCCTCGAAGTCTCAATAGTCAATAGTGAGGCTCCACTTTTAGTGGCTAAAGTACTGGCCAAATGGGGCGTTGCAAGGAGAGGTGGTGGGTTTAATGACTCCTGTCTCAAGCACTATCATCGATGACAGGGTACAGGCGTTCGTTGGAGTGTTGCAGTGAGTTGGGGACGGCTTACCACCCTGACCTGCAGAGGAAGAGTCGGTGGTGTCCACCTGGTGAGTCCACTGGGAAGGCCAAGAAGCTGGCATCATGTCCATGCATCCATGCCTAGGGCAGGAACCATCACCAGGGGGAGCTGCTTGAGGTGAATGGTCTTGGTGGCTACATCCAAATGGGTTACGCACCTTTGATTGATTTACTGGTGACGCCTTTTGGGAATTTTGAGAGATTGCCCCAAATGCAGTGACTTGGGCCCTGGTGTCTAAAAGGGCCCAAAAGAATGGAGTGTTTTCATGGTCCTGATGGGGCACCAGAGTGGTATAGGGGGGATTGTCCCGGGAGATGAGACAAGCCTGAGGGGCTGCCACCTTCCTGGGGGAGGACTTAGGTAGGAGGTTGGGGGCAGAGGGAGTGGCTGAGACAGTTAGGGGGTGGAGTCCAGAGTGCTAGAGGGTGGCTGCGGAGCAAGAGGATGGAAGGGGGCCGTGGCTGGGAGAAGCTGGTTTTAGGACCTGGGGTTTAGAGACTGGCTGTGCCGAGATGAAGGGGCCGGGATCCCTGGGTTGTCATAACTCCAGTAGGGGCTCGCTTGTGCATTCGCATAAGGGGCAAAACTAGGTTGCGAAGAAGCAGGGAACCCTCTCCACTGAGGGAAGTTTGTTTGAGGAAGACCCCCCCCCCCGCCCGGGGCAGTGGAAGTCTGAAGTGTCCGGGCATGGATGGGAACCTCTTGTGTATCTAGCAACCATGTCAACACCTCGGATGCCTTTTGGATGGTTTCAGCAGTCCCAATAAAATGTAGTAGCCCTGCCCTATAATTGGGGGCGGGGGGCGGGAGGATGGTTATAGACACCATTCTCTGGACTCAGGACTCAGGGTTGAATGAGGCCTCCTTGGGGTTGAAAATAGAGAGGAGGTCATTTGATTTGGGTCACTATGGTCATGGAAGCCATAGACCCATCGGACCACGCCAATTCTGCACAACGGGAGGTGGACCTCATCTCATGTATTCCACTCACTGTGAGTGGATCCCTCGGTGATCACCGAGATGGTAGGATGGGCACAGCTCCAGGTCACAAATAAATACCCAAATAAGGAGAGGGAGCACCCTGGTGTGAATGTCAGAGTCTTCAGCAGCCTATGCCTTCCCTTCAGCCTCCTTCTCACTCGGATCCTCCATAACCCTGTCCACTTTTCCCTTGGCGGCAGGGACCTCCTCCTGAGGTGGGTTCCTGGGTTCTGCCCCAATCAGGGGAAAGGCAAGGGGGCCAGGATCTATGGTATCTTGGAGGTTTTACTGGGGTCGAGGTGGGGGAGCCCAGGGTTCCCAGGGTTCACTCTTTATTAGTAAATTTGAAACCCAAGAATAGGAATTAAAACCCAAGAAAGGGAAAACAAGTGGTCAAATGTCAGTTACGGAAATCAGCGGGAGCTTTTTTAGAGAAAAGGGGGGACCTCATGGGTACAGGGGCCTGGCTCTTCGTCTGGCACTGGGTTTACTTGAGGTGAGTGTCTTTGGAGTGGATACCTCAGCAGTCGAAAACTTAATGTCAGCCATTTACATTATAATCAAAAAAGCCAATTGTCCAATTGTCAGGAGCTCACACTACAAAGCAACTGGCCAGATGTGGCCCACTGGCTACGGTTTGTTCATCTCTGCAGCCCATTTAGAAGATAATCCAAATTTCCTGCCACAGACCCTCCGTCCTTCCCTTCCACTGTGCTCCAGCCACACTGGCACCCTTGGCTTTCCCTCCACCTACCTTTTCTCTGGGCCTTCCTGCCCCAGGGCCTTTGTATTTGCTGTTTCCCTTGCCTGGAAGCGCTGCCTCCAGGTCTCGGGCTGGTGTGCTGGCTCATTCTCCAGGCTGCCGCAGAAATCAAGCCTTCTGTCCGCTCTACAAGGAGCCCTGTCCCTCTGTTCACTGTCTATGCACAAACCACCATTTGTTTTCTTTACAGTCCCCCCCTCCACAGTCACTTGTGTATTGATTTAGTGACTCGCTGAGTGTCTACATTCCCCAGCTGGAGTCCTAGGAGGGCCGGGGCGGGGCTCTCACCCTCAGGCCTGGGATAAAATGCCAAAGACTGGCATGTTCTTGTACTCATTCACTTATGCAATACTTATGCAGGGCCCAGGATGTGCCAGATGCTGCTCCAGGCTCGAAGTGGACACTCATCACCTGTTGCTTGAGTGCATTAAGGAAAGAATGCGCCAATGTCACCATTTCCAGATTTTCTCCAGGCCTCGCTGGGTAAGCATGCAACCACCTAGCCACACACTTCAGCATTTTTAGAGCAGCTCCTTTACACCCACCCCCACGCCCCCTGTGATGGGCTGTGAGTTCTCTGCTCATGTTAGAACATATGCCTGCCTCGGACTACCCGAGCCCCTTTGCAAAGATGCGAATCCACCCTGCAGGGTAGGACCTCCCCACGTCTCCACTTGGCCTCTAGAAGCCTCAGGAAGCCGTGAGCACGGGCTTAAATCTGGCCGCATGAGGATCAGAAAGTCTCTGGGTGCGGGAAGACAGGTCCTCGGGAAACCCCGGAAGGTCTCTCTTTCAGGATTACTGTTTTCCTTACTTCTTCCACCAGACAGCAGAGCTACAGCCTCAGGGACTGCTTTGCACTCAATGGTGTCACTGATGAAGGTGACACACCTGCTTCCCCAGATCACCCCAACGGGCAAACCTGGATGCAGCCCCAGTGGCCTCACCTACTGTTCACCATTCCTGTTTGTGGCTTTCCCTTCGGCCCTATTCTTCTCTGTGTTCTCTGGCTAAAAGAGAAAAAAAAATAGATTATAATCCTCTAAAAAGGAAAGATACAATTTTATGTAATACTGCTGGATGCTGTGTGCGGAAACGGGCACGGAGCCACTTTTCTCGGGAACACAGTGATCGAGCGTATTTTCAGGACAAAGCACTGCAGCCCCGAGTGAAGATACAGAGTGATCAAAATAATCGGTGCACATCAAAGCTGCAGCAACTGGCATCTTTCAGGGGACACCTGCCCAGGGAGGAGGAACGGGGGCGGGGGGCGCAGGCGTGAAATGAGCAGAGAGGGGCCGGGATGCGGGTTCGAGGCCCGTTGTGTCTCTCACTGCTCCCTCCTCTGCACGTGTCTCCAAGTGCTTGAGGGCTGAACCCTGTCACGGAGGGGACCTGAGAAGCCCCACTTCATTTGCAGTGAGCCACGGGGCTCACGGGGCAGGTGCATCCAGGGACCCGTGAGAGGACCCCAGGCATCTCCAGAGCTGCAGGGAAACGCCAAGGCATGAGCCAGGCTGCCGTGGCCTCCGCTTTCCTTTCTGGCCACGTCCAGAAACAGAGACATGGGGAAGGAAGCAGTTTTGCGGGTCTTGACACAATTTGAAATGTCCGGTGCCAAATCTGAAGCAAAAGGAAATGCCAAGCACAAGCCTGCCTGTGCACTCTCTTATGGGCTCAGGTGTCTGCAAATTCTTAGGCCGCAGCCCAGCCCCCAGTGTAATTGTATTTGGGGACAGACCTTTAAGGAGGCAGTGAAGGTTAAATGACATCATGAGGGTGGAGCCCTGATCCGCCAGGACTAGTGTCCTTACTAGGAGAGACGGAGAGACGGGAGAGCTTGCTGGTAGCTCAGGGAGGACACGGGGACAAGGTGGCCAGGAAGCAGGGTCTCACCAGGAACCAACGTGTCTGGAGCCTGGCTCTGGACCCCCCCCCCCCAAACCCCCCCCCCCCCCAGCCAGGAGAAACTAGCCACCTGCAATCAAGCCACCCAGCCTGCGGCATTGGCTCCGGCAGCAGTGGCAGTGGAAGCCAAGAGCTGATCCTTTGCAAATTATTTTAGATTCTTTCACATTGTCACCAAACGCAAACGATTTCGGTGGGGTTTTTCCTACCTTATAGGTGTTTTCAGCATTTAATCCTCTTGAGTTAGAAAGAACTTGTTGTATTAAAATGCAGATGGAGAAGACAAGCCCCCCCCCCCCCCCCCCCCCCCCGGGCCTGTTACTCGCTGGGGACTCTACAAAGCGCTGCACATGCCTCATTCCCACGTACTGTCCTCATCAGTCCTGTGAGTGGCACCGCTCTTCTTTCCAGAGATCTCTCAGCTGTAAGAGAGACGTAGTGCGTGAACTCAAGTATATGGCCAGCTCCAAGACACAAGCTCCCCCTTCCTTTCAATTATTTTTCCTTGGACCTAAACTACATAAGATAAAACTCCAGGGTTCAAAATGAGAGGAGAGTAGTGTTGGAGATAGGAGGTGCATGCAGTTGTGAAGGACCATTTCAACAAGAAAAGAAATCCTGTTTCCAAAGGTCAATCCAAAGGCTAAGGGAGGGAGAGCCCCGGCTGCCTTGGGTACCCCGGTGTGGGGCTGTCCCCCCAGGCTCAGACCCGCATCCCAGTCCTTTCAGATCTGCTGCGCATAGTGTGCATGGCTTCAGGATGGCAGGTTCTGGAGAAGCATCCAGCTCTCTCGGTTGTGAGGCTGCTGGATGCTCTGGAAGGCAGAACTGCAGCTTCCTTGACTTTGCTCACGCTTACAAGCGCTTCATAAAGTCCCTTAAACATTGTTGGGACTCGCTTGAGGCTGTCTGTGGTGTCTCATGATTATTACTTGCCATGGAGTTGGGAAGGGCACAGTATGAAATGAATAGGAGTGTCATGCCTAACCGCTTCCCAGCTCCACTCTGGGGACCAAGTTCATGGGCAGACAATGGCTTTGGGATCTCAGGCCTCTACTTTGCTCAGCCAAGCTCAATCTTACTTCTATCTTAAGTGAACAAAGGGAGGAAGATGGGAGGGCACATTGGAAGGTCTGGGTTTGTTGCTCTGCATCTGGTTACTCCACCTAAGAATGGATCTTGCCTTCAACCAATTTTTACAGTTTTGAGAGCATGACCAATGTCCAGTATTTCAGGAGAGCCAGAGGAGTGTAAACAATAGCCTCCGTACTCAAGTCACTTTCAAAGAAATTAGAGAAAGAGGGGTGATCTCATGTCCAACAATTAGGGATCCAGGATGGGGCGCTGTGGTAGTGGATAGAGAGACAGAGATAGAAATAGATTTCGCTATGGGCTGAAGAGGAGTCCCAGAAGAGGACCTGGAAAGATGAATGGAATTTGGAAAGGATGAAGATGGAAAGAGGCATGATAGTCGGAATACTGGCCTCCAGAGAGGCCCATGTCCTATTCCGTGAAACTATGTCCTGTTGCATGGTCAAAATGACTTTGTAAATGTGATTAATTGAGGATCTGGAGCTGGAGAGATAATCTGGGATTATCCAGTGGGCCAAATATAATCACAGCCTCCTTTTAAGAAAGAGGCAGGATGGTCAGATGAGGAGTAGATGTGACAACAGAAGCAATAGACTTGAGAGAAGCAAACAGGGGGCCACGGAATGGGTGCAGCCTCTCGATGCTGAAAACACTGGGGTCGTGGATTCTCCCCTCAGAGCGTCTGGAAGGAGCCAGGCCTGCCAACGCCCAGACATTAGCCTGACCACCCTGACTCTGCACTTCCAAACTCCTAACTGTACGGTGATCCATTTGTGCTGTTTTCAGCCACCAAATTTCTGGTCATTTGTTATGGCAGCAACAGGAGAATATAGGGGTCATTCAAACAGGGAAAAAGCAAGCTTGACAAACCCAGAAGGGAGTGACTTGTGATGATAAACCCCCAGTCCCAATACCGGGGTTACAGAGGAGGATGAAAGTACGATGCCAAGATGTGTTTGCCAAGGCACAGAGCACCACCAACTGAGCGGCTTAAACAAGAGAAATGTATTGTCTCACAGTCCTGGGAACCAGAAGTACAAGGTCAAGATGTTGGCAGGGCCATGCTTCTCGAAAAGAATGTGTTCCAGGCCTCTCTCCCAGCTTCTCATGGGCCCCTGGCTTGGAGCAAAATAACTCCAGCCTTCACATGGAGTTCCCTCTGGGTGCACCCCCTCTGTATATCCCAATCCCTCCTTTTTGTAAGGACACTAGTCATATTGTGTCCACCACCCCCAACACACACACCCTAGTATGACCTTATCTTACCTGATGACATCTGTAGTGACCCCAATCCCAATTATGGTCACATTCTGAAGTATGGTGGGACTAGGGCTTCAGGTGAATTCAGGGAGTGGGGAGGCCACACTTCAACCCATAATACGTGGAAAATGGGAACTTAGTCCTGCCAAGCTAACACCTCCTGTAGGTCGCACAATACGCTAGAGGTATGACAGTCACTAAAGGGATGAAAGAAAGTGTATGCCTTCAGGGACCTGACATTCGTGCCTTGGCTTGTAGGAGGTGGAAGTGGCATCAAACTCCACGTGGTCTCAGCTGCAGACTAAAGAATCCCTGGGTCACCCAAGCAATAACAAGGTGACCAGGACAAGGTGAACAACTCAGGCCAGAAGATGGAGGAAGGGAATCCACAGATACGGGGAAGAATGGCTGCCAGTGTTGGGGGCGCTTGTGGCAGTGCAATGCTTGGCTCCCTAGAAGGGTCTAGACTTTTCTGCAGATTGTGTTCCTAACCATATCAACAATCCCTATGCTGTTTAATGACTTCACTCCAAGCGAATTATTGAACATGACCCCTTGGCTCTTATCACCAATATGGCACCTTCTGAAAGCGGAAATTCAGAACATTGGAAAGAACTGCCAGAAGGACACCAGAATATTGGCCGCCAGGGAGTGGTTAGCTCAAACACACTGAGTGGCACAGGGTGCCACAGGCGTGAGGGAAAAGTTTCTTGACATGCCAAGGACAATGCAGAAAAAACCCAAAGAATTAATAGAGATGGGAAGACTGGTAGGAGAGGCTTTGAAGTCCATGGACAAGCAGAGAAGCGGAAAATGAGAAAGGTGCTTCGAGCGGCTGTGCCACCTGCCTTGCCCTCCCCGACTTGGGATGGGGGTCAAAGCTGCCTACCGCCCCCCAAAGCTGCTTCAACCTGTGTTCTCAGGGGGGACATCCCACCTTCCACAGAGCACAGTCCCCCACATGAGGCCATGACAAGCTCACCTTCATTACTTCTACTTCCACTGCCTCCTTGCTCTATCATTTCTTTTCAGGGGAATTAAAAGAAGTGATGATTTCTGTCATTTTATTTTAAAAATAGGTTAGTTCTTTTCTCATTGCAGTAACCCCCCAAAATAAAAAATAAAAATAGATGGGTATCCACTTGTTTCAGACTCACTCAGAATGCCGTGATGTGCCTGCTCAGAGGATAAGAGACGCGGTCATCCAACAAATGCTGAGTGCCGTCGGTGTGCTGGGTGCTATTTTGGGTGCTGGGCATGCAAAGGCCAACAAGCTACAGTCGGTGTCCTCAAGCAATTTGCAGGCTGTGTGAGGGCGTAGGGGGAGTGCGTAATCACAGCGCGGATGGTGATGGCTGCATAGACACAGGTGCAGCGTGTGCTGTGCACCCCGTGGGGAAAGCCAGCCCAGAACAGAGTGCGGGAGGGTCCTGGAGGACATGCTGAGACCTTAGGGGCATTGAATAGATCGCGGGTGTCTCAGTCCACTCGCGCTGCTGTAACAAAATACTAGAGACCGGACGACTTATAAACAAATTCGTTTTCACAATTCTGCAGGCTGCAAGTCTGAGATCAGGGCACCCGCATAGTTGGCTTCTGGGGAAAACCCTCTTCCCAGACTCTGTGTCTTCATGTGGTGGAAGGGGCCACTCATCTCTGGGGCCTCTTTACTATGGTCATTAGTCGCACTGGTGAAGGTTCTAGCTTTATGACCTAAGCACCTCCCTGAAGCCCCACCTCCTAATATTTTCATTTTGGGGGTTAAGATTTCAGCATATGAATCTGGGGGGGAGAGGGACTCAAAAGATTCATTGTTAACCATAACAATAGGTTAACAAATGTTTTCTGGAAAGGGCCAGAGAGTAACTAGTTTTGGTTTGGTGCGTGGTGTGTTTTCTTGCACCACTGCTGAAATCTTCATAGTGAGGCATCGCAGCTGCAGACACTGGGCAAGCAAATCAATATGGTTCTTTCCATCAGGCTTTATTTATGGACGTGAAAATGTGTATTCTGTCTCATTGTCTTGTTCCACAAATAGTTCTTTATTATTCTTCTTTTGATATATTGTTTTTCCTTTAAGGTTTTTAATCTTAAAAATATAAAAGGTCATTTAAACTAAGGCCGGGGGGGCGCCCTGGGTGGCTCAGTCGGTTAAGTGACAGCCTTCTGCTCATACAAATATAAAACAAACATGTGCCAGAGCTTTATTTACTTCATTAATTAGGGAACTAATACAAAGTTACAACCAGTTCAAAGGAAAATTTCATTTAAAAAACATATATATAAGCCATCAGAAGTGCTGAAATCGGGGTGTCTGGGTGGCTTAGTCGGTCAAGCATCTGACTTGCTTTGGGCTCAGGTTGTGGCCTCTGGGTCGTGAGATGGAGCCCTGTGCTGGGCTCTGCGCTCAGGAGAGCATCTGCTTGAGATTCTCTCTCTCTATCCCTCCCCCAACTCGTGCGTGCTCACTCGTAAAAAAAAAAGGAAGTGCTGAAATCAGTTGGTCAATACTTATAAGCAATATTAATTACATCTCTATGGACAAAAAAAAAATCACTCGCATTACTATCAGTTCTCAAAGACTTACAGAATTATAAAATAGCTCAAAGACCCTAAAAGACAAAGGTAACCCAGAAGAATGCACTACCAGGGACACCAGTATTTTTTTTCCCCTCATTTCAAAGATTTTCATGATTTTTTTTTGGCACAGTTCAGTGTGATTGGAGGCAAATGTTCTGGGAGGATTGGTTCTTTTTTTTTTTTTTTTTTTTGTCCAGAATGTTCCACAGTTGGCTGACTTTAATTTAGAGCGTGTTGATTATTGACATTCAGGTTTAAGGCACAGGATGGCCCGGATATTTACCTGTGATAGGCTTCAACAACCTGGTCTTCATTGCTTCTACTTCCTCTTGCTTCCTTGTTATATCAGTTCATTTCATAGGAACGAAAGGCAACACTGCCATACGTGTACCCATGGCAAGTTACTTCTTTATGCCTCAGTTTCCCCATCTGCAAAATGAGAATAATTTAATATGTCACAGGGTTGACGTATGAATTGTGGAAATTAAATGATTCAGTGTGCCTCGTTCTCCTACAAAACCCCCCCATTTCTCTGGACTCACTGAAACCTTAAAGCGTGCAAGTGTGACACTGTGCCACAAAGCCACCACACTGAAGGATGAAATGAAAGAAACATGGCATCCACCATGAGTGTTGGGGCAAGAAGGATGGAGGATGGCTGTGGACTGGGGTGTGGCACTGGCTGAGTCATTTAACTCTCTAGATTTAGTTTCCCTATCTTGAGAGCAAAGCGTTAGAACTATAATCATCCACGACTCTGTGTCAACACTTTTTTCTGAGTAGAAGCCACGCAGCTTGTACACAGATTACGAATCACTGAAAATTTGGTACATTTCAACATTTTCCTATACGTATGGGAAAACATTTGAAATCTCCAGTAGGAATTACAAAAACTCTTCAATGGACCCGAGCCTCCCAGGTCACTCTTAAATGCCCTGTGAGCTCCGTCTACCTCAGTCTGGCAACTGGAGCATTTCAGGGCAGATTCTGAGGTGGGGGTCACCAGGATGACCTCAGGCCCAGGCCACTCCAAGCTTAAGGATCTTCTCCTCTTCTCTGTAAGGAAGGGAACCTGGAATGCTGGTATGAAAGAAACCAAAGGGTACATCTATCTTCTCTCCGGGGGCCCATGGCTCTCTGCCTGAGGTCACTCTGAGGTAACACAGGGTGGCTGACATCAATCCTGTCAGGGACGGTTTTGCGGTTTCCTCACTGCCTGCAGACTTTGCAGGCAGGCCCACACCCATCTGCCCTTTCAGGGTTTTGGCAGCATGTGTCAGCTCCACTAAGCACTGGGACCTGAGCTGCATTCAGATCCACCAAGTCTTATTAAAGGCTGATTAGCTGTCTGATGTCTCCTGAGATCTGCTAATCCTCCCCACATCCCGTCAGGGCTTGCAGGCCAGTGAGGACTTCTGAGCCCCTGTGAAATCTTGAGTCAGGGCAAATCCGTGTAGGTGCTCAGCTCCGCAGTTTGGTGAGCCACCACCCAACAAGGCCCGTCCAGCAATTCTGGTTGAGTTAAGGCTGCACCCAGGAATTTCTTCCCAGGCTGCCTTCCAAGGGAAATACCCTGTCCTAGAGCTATGAAATGTCTGCTTGTCTCAAATTTTTAAATATTGTATGATTCCATTTATCATATAAAGTTCAGGATAGGTAAATTTCTGGAGAAGACTATTTCTGGTCAGAAAGGTCCAGAATAGGCAATATTGATGGAGATAGGAAGTAGATTAGTGATTGCTCAGGGCTGAGGGGAGGGTTAGAGGAACCGTGGGGCTGATGGCTATGGGAATGGAGTACTCTTTGTGGTGAGGACAAAATATTCTCTCTCTCTTTTTTTTTTTAAGATTTTATTTATTTATTCATGAGAGACGGGGGAGAGAGAGAGAGAGAGAGAGAGAGGCAGAGGGAGAAGCAGGCTCTGTGCAGGGAGCCTGACGTGGGACTCAATCCTGGGTCTCCAGGATCAGGCCCTGGGCTGAAGGCTAAACCACTAAACCGCTGAGCCACCCGGGCTGCCCGGACAAAATATTCTAAAATTAGATTGTGGTGATGGTTGTACAACCTTGTGACATATTTTAAAACAATGAGTTGTACATGTTAAATGGGCAAATTGTAATGCATGAATAAAGTTATCTTTGCTTTGCTTTTCCCTTTATATTATTTAATTTTTCCAATTTTTTAAAGTTTTTATTTTAATTCCCCTTAGTTAACATAGAGTTATATTAGTTCCAGGTGTATGTACAATATAATGGTTTGACACTTCAACACCACCTGGTGCTCATCATGACAAGTGCACTCCTTAGTCCCTATCGCCTATTTCTCCTGTTCCCCCACCCATCTCCTTTCTGGTAACCATCCGTTTGTTTCTCTATAGTTAACACTCTGTGTCTTTATCTCTCTCTCTCTCTCTCTCTCTCTCTCTCTATCTCTCTCTCTCTTTCTTTTTCTCCTTGCTCATTTGTTTTGTTTCTTAAATTCCACATATGAGTGAAAGCATATGTCTTTCTCTGACTGATTTAGCTTACCATTATACTTTCTAGAACCATCTATGCCCTTGCAAATGGCAAGATTTCATTCTTTTTATGGCTAAATAATATTTTATTGTAGATATATACCACCTCTTCTTTATCCATTCATCAATTGATGGACACTTGGGCTGCTTCCATATCTTGGCTATTGTAAATAATGCTGCCGTAAACATAGGGGTGCATGTATCCCTTTGAATTAGTGTTTTTGGTATTCTTTGGATAAATACCCTGTAGTGCAGTGGCTGTAATCATAGGGTGGCTCTATTTTTAACTTCTTGAGGTAAATCCATACTGTTTTCCGCAGTGGCTGCATCAGTTTCCATTCCCAACATTCCATTCCCAACGAAGCATGAACAAGGGCTTCCCTTTCTCCGCGTCCTCAACATCACCTGTTGCTTCTCATATTGTTCTTCTCGCCATTCTGACCGGTGTGCAGTGATGTCTCATTGTAGTTTTCATTTCCATTTCCCTGATAGTAAGTGATGCTGAACATCTCTTCATGCGTCTCTTGACCTTCTAGATGTCTTCTTTGAAGAAATGTCTGTGTCTTCTCATTTTTTTTCTTTTTTTTTTTTCCTTGGGGGGAATGATGCATGTGCATGTCAGTGGGGGAAGGAAAGAGGGAGAGAGGGACTCTTAAGGACTGTACATCCAGGGGGGAGTCCTGCACTGGGCTCCATCTCATCACCCTGAGATCATGACCTGGGTCAAAAATCAAGAGTTGGATGTCTAACTGACTGAGCTATCTGGATGCCACTTCTGCCCATTTTTTAATTGAATTATTTGGTTTCTGGTGTTGAGTTATATAAGTTCTTTATATATTTTTGGATACTAACCCTTCATCAGATATGCCATTACGGATACCCTCTTCTTTTCTGCACAGTGCCTTTTAGTTTTGTTGATTGTTTCCTTTCTTGTGCAGAAGCTTTCTATTTGTTGGGGGGGGGCAGGCACCTGGGTGGCTCAATTAATTAAGCATCCAAGTCTTGATTTCTGCTCAGGTCATGATCTCGGGGTCTGGAACCTGCTTAGGATTCTTTCTCCTCCTCTCCCTCTGCCCACCCCCACCACCTCCACTCACATGTGCTCTCCCTCTCTCTTTGAAAAAAAAAAAAAAAGAAAAGGAAGCATTTTACTTTGATGCAGTCCCAGTAGTTTATTTTTGCCTTTGTTTCCTTTGCCTCAGGAAACCTATCTAGAAAAAAGTTGCTACCATCAATGTCAAAAACATTACCGTCTATTACCAACTTGGATGTCTTTTATTTCTTTTTGGTGTTGATTGCTATGGGTAGGACTTCCAATACTATGTTGAATAGAAGTAGTGAGAGTTAGACATCCCTGTCTTGTTCCTGACCTTAGGGAAAAGCTCTCAGCTTTTCCTCATTGGGCATGATGTTTCCTGTGGGTTTTTGAAATATGGCCTTTATTATGTTGAGCTATGTCTCCTCCAAACCTACTGTGTTGAGGGTTTTTTTTTTTTTAATCACAAATGGATGTTGTACTCTGTCAAATGCTTTTTCTGCATCTATTGAGATAATCATATGGTTCTTACCCTTTCTCTCACTGATGTGATATATCATGATGATTGATTTGCAAATATTGAACCACCTTGCAACCCAGGAATAAATCTCACTTGATTGTGGTGAATGATTTTTTAAATATTTTTTACTGGAGTTTGATTTGCCAACATATAACACCCAGTGCTCATCCCGTCAAGTGCCCCCCTCAGTGCCAGTCACCCAGTCACCCAGTCACCCCATCCCCTTCCATTACCCCTTGTTTGTTTCCCAGAGTTAGGAGTCTCTCATGTTTTGTCACCCTCTCTGATTTTTCCCACTCATTTTCTCTCCTTTTCCTTTAATCCCTTTCACTATTTTGTATATTCCCCATATGAGTGAAACCACATGATAATTGTCTTTCTCTGATTGATTTATTTCACTCAGCATAATACCCTCCAGTTCCATCCATGTCAAAGCAAATGGTGGGTATTCGTCTTTTCTGATGGCTGAGTAATATTCCATTGTATACATAGACCACAGCTTCTTTATCCATTCATCTTTCAACGGATACCAAGGTTCCTTCCATAGTTCAGCTATTGTGGACATTGCTGCTATAAACATTGGGGTGCAGGTGTCTCGGCTTTTCACTGCATCTGTATCTTTGGGGTAAATCCCCAGTGAATATTTTTTAATGTATCATTGAATTCAGTTCCCTAGTATTTTATTGAGGATTTTTGCATCTGATGTTCATAAGGGATATTGGCCTGTAGTTTGCCTTTTTTAGTGGAATCTTTGGTTTTGCGATCAGCACAATACTGGTCTCATAGAAGAAATTTGGAAGTTTTCCTTCCTTTTTTTTCTCTTTTTTTGGAATAGTTTGAGAAGAGTAGGTATTCTTCTTTAAATGTTCAGTAGACTATGCCTGTGAAACCATCTGATCATAGACTTTTGCTTGTTTGGGAGTTCTTTGATTACTCAATTTCTTTGCTGGTTATCAGTCTGCTCAAATTTTCTATTTCTTCCTGTTTCAGTTATGGTAGTTTATATGGTGCTAGGAATTTATCCATTTCTTCTAAGTTGCCCAGTTTGCTGGCATGGAGTTTTCCATAATATTCTCTTATAATTCTTTTTCTATTTCTGTGGCCTTGGTTGTTATTTCTCCTCTTATTTGTGACTTTGTTTGGGTCCCTTCTCGTTTTTTCTTGAGGTGTGTGGTGGCCAGAGATTGATAAATTTTATAGATTTTTTTTCAAAGAACCAATTTCTGGTTTCATTAATCTGTTCTATTGTGGGTTTTTTTGGGTTTTGGGGGGGTTTGTTTTGTTTTATTTTTAGTTCCTATATCTAATTTTTACTATTTCTTTCCTTCTGCTAGTTTTAGATTTTGTCTGTTGTTCTTTTCCTAACTCCTTTAGGGGTAAAGTTGGGTTGTTTATTTGAGATTTTTCTTGCTTCTTGAGATAGGCTTTGCTATAAATTTCCCTCTTAGAACTGCTTTTGCTGAATCTCAAAGGTTTGGGATCACTGTGTTCACTTTTTATGTGTTTCTACATACTTTTAAATTTCTTCTTTTACTTCATGGTTGACCCATTCATTGTTTAGTAGCATGTTATTTAGTCTCTATATATTTGTAGTCTTTCCAGATTTTTTCTTGTGGCCATAGCATTGTGCTCAGAAAAGATGCATGCTATGCCTTTGATCTTCTTGAATTTACTGAGGCTGGTTTTGTGGGCTAATATGTGATCTCTCCTGGACAGTGTTCTGTGTGCACTTGAAAAGAACATGTATTCTGCTGTTTTAAGATGGAACATTTGAATATATCTGTTAAATCCATTGTTCCACTGTGTCATTGAAGGCCATTGTTTCCTTCTTGATTTTCCATTTAGATGATTTGTTCATTAATGTAAATGGGATGTTAAGGTCACCCACTATTATTGTATTGAATATTCACTTCTCCAACATTTAACTTAAGTTCAACTGAATGTGTTGAATTGCACACTTAAAACTTTATGGCATGTAAATTATACCTAATGGAACTTCCCAATCTTGAAGGCTTTGTAAATAAATAAATCAGGCTAAGATTCCATATTGTTGAATTTGGGGCTTTCTCCTGCCCTTCAGTCTGCCCTACATCTATTTCTGAGAGATGACAGGGCAAGTAAGAACAGGAGAATAAGAGAGAAAGCTATCTGGAAAGATATTCACAAAAAAATTTTAGGCTTTCACCATAATCAAGCGGGATTTATTCCAGGGATGCCAGGGGCTCAATATTTACAAAGTAATCAACATGATACATAATGCTAACAAAATAAAGGATAACGACTATAGATCATCTCAATAGATGCAGAAAAGGCATTTGACAAAGTACAACGTCTTTTCATCATAAAAGATCTCAACAAAGTGGGTTCAGAGGAGACGTAGCTCAGGATAATAAAGGCCATATATAAAAAACCTACAGCTAACATTATACCCCACAGGAAATACTGACACCTTTCCCTCTAAGGTCAGGAATAAGACAAAGCAGGAAAGAATATACAATGGGGAAAAGGACAGTCTCTCCAACAAACAGTGCTGGGAAAACTGGACAGCTACATGCAAAAGAAAGAAACAGGACCACTTTCTTACACCATACCCAAAAATAGACTCAAAATGGATTGAAGACCTAAATATGAGATTTGAAACCATGAATATCCTTGAAGAGGACATAGATCTTTGACATCAGATATAGAAACATTTTTCTAGATCTGCCTCCTGCTCAGTCAAGAGTAACAAAAGCAATAACATAGATGAATCTAAAGGGTATAATGCTAAGTGAAATAAGTCAGAGAGAGATAAATGCCATATGATTTCACTCCTATGTGAAACTCAAGAAACAAACAAACAAAAAAGAGACAGACTCTTGAGAACAAACTGATGGTCACCAGATGGGAGGTAGGTAGGGGATTGGGGAAGTAGGTGATGGGAATGAAGAGTACACTTATGATGAGCACTGAGTACTGTATAGAATTGTTGGGTCACTCTATTGTACAACTGAAACTAATATAACACTGCATGTTAATTATACTTCAAAAAGTTAATTTAAAAATGAAGTGAATAATGTGATGATTTGTAGAACACTTAGGCTTTCTGGTGATTTTTTTGTTTTCTTTTTCATAATTCTTTATATTGTCTGATATGGGGTAAATGAGCATATATTATTTTTTAGGAAAAGCAACCAAGCTGTTTTATTTTTGGAAAAGGAAACCAAAGGCAAGATTTTTGTTTAAGAGCTACACTATGAGACTGTTTCCAATTAACAAATTGATAAAGCTTTTGGTTCAGCGGGCAAATTAGTTTTCTTGAAAATCCCTCCTGGCTGATAATGCTCTAACCCTGGCCTCAATCCTAAGAGGTAAATAATTAAGGCCTTCTGAGATGAAGGCAGATATCCTAAGAACGTGGCATAAATTTATCAGGAGAATAGCCATGGTCACCTGTACATGGTTATTTGAAAGCAAGTTTCTGAAATCTGAATGATATTGTCATTTCAATTTTCATTATAAAACTAGAGATACATAATATCCAGGGAAAAACCTTTAAGATACAATAAAAATCACCTAAGAATGCAGCTAGCCTTTTCAATTTATGTATTTCAAAAAGAAAAGAATTATTTTTTAAAAAAATTTTTATTTACTTGTTTGATAGAGAGACTGAGCAGCAGGCAGAGGCAGAGAGAGAAGCAGGCTCCCCACAAAGCAAGGAGCCCGATGCAGCCTCTATCCCAGGACCCTGGGATCACGACCTGAGCCAACGGCAGACGCTTAACCAACTGAGCCACCCAGGTGCCCCTTATGGAATTTGAAAGTTTACAGTAAGGTTAAACTATGCATATACATTTAGCATCTAGCACTTTATGTTTTTATTTTAATTTTTTTTGAGAGAGAGAACAAGAGGGGGTGGGGAGGGGCAGAGAGGGAATCTTAAGCAGGCTCCATGCCCAGTGCAGAGCCCATTGTGGAGCTGAATCCCAGGACCCTGACGTCATGACCTGAGCCGAAGGACACCTGTTATTTAATTCTGTGTTTTTATTCGTTGCAGTGTTTTAAATTGGTGCCACTTATTTTTAATGTGTAACAGTTATGAAGCTTTGGTAACAACACTCCCAAAAGCCCTTTAAAGGCCTATAAAATTAATGTTTGAAGAATGTTTGTTGAGTCTATTCTCTCACTAGTCAATATTGTATAAAAATTGAATACTAAGTGTTGCTCAGTTCACAGTCCTCTCCTTCCATGAGCTTGTAGGAATCCCAAATGTGTCTTGGCAAGCAACCAGCAAACTTACCCAGACACTGCAGAGATTTGTCATGGAGACTTTAATATACTGGCAGGTGAGGGAGATTTAAAACTCCTCTTTAGTTTCATTTTTGCCCTATAGATCTTTGTAGGAGAACGGAATAACCACGGCGTCCCCAGCCACTTAAATCTGCAATTCCTGTGATGTAGGAGTTGCATCCAGTCTCCTAGAAGTAGATTGGGGTGGGGTTGGCTCCCCCCTTTGTAAGAAACAAGGCCCTCTAGTTCAGGACGTTCTATAGCTGGCAAGTATCAAGCTGCCTGAAAATGACTCCAGAAGCATGAACCAGAAAAAAATGAGTAAACAGGGAACAAAATATTCCTGCAAGTCAAATTGGCTTAAGAGAATAGGAGAAACTCTAAGAGAGGAAAGAAAACAAAGGGAGTCTAAAAGATGAAAGAGAAAAAAAAAGCAAATGAGAGAATTACGTTTTGTGGAAAAGGCAGATCGTGATTGATAAGAGAAGTAACAGTTGATTTAAATTACCCCAGGGCCTTATTAGGGCAGGAAGAAGAATTTTCCTCCTGTTCTAAGTTACTAGACACTAGGGGAAATTGTCTCTCTCTTGCCTTGAACGTCTTACTGCCGCAGATTCTCTTGGATGACTTTCCTCTGCCATCCACTCTGCGAATGTATCACGCCTGTTGAAACGCCAACCGAAAGCAGTTCAAATCCCATTTTAGAATAGAAGTTCTAGACCTAAATCCAGGGATTTAGATTTTTCTGAAATCAAGATTTCTCTATATAATTTTGTTAGCAATTTCTGCAATTTAGTGGCAACACGTTGAAAAAGCAAGCACCTACTGTATGCCCTGCACTCAGCTTGGCATTTGGAGCTAGAGTGCGATATAGTTTAAATCCTTAGCCAAAACACTTGTGGGATGGAAGATTATGCCCAAGTGAATTCATCACAGTAGGGTAGGTGACAGGCTCTTTGCTACAAAAACTGGCCATGAGAGCAGTTTCTTTTCTTTTTTGAGTTTTAATTTAAAGTCTCGTAGTTAACATACAGTGTAATACTAGTTTCAGGTGTACAATTTAGTGACTCAACCCTTACACAGGACAACCAGTGATCATCACAAATCCTTAATCCCCATCATGCATTTAACCCATACCCCACCCACCGACCCACCTCCCCTCCAGTAGCCACCAGTTTGTTTTCTAGAGTTAACAGTAAGAAAACAGCTTCTTTTTTTTCTTTTTAAATATTTATTTATTTATTTATTTATTTATTTATTTGTTTATTTATTTATTTGAGAGAGAGCGCATGCATGGCTGAATGGAGGAGGGGCACAGGGAGAGGAAGAGAATCTCCAGCTGACTCGCTGCTGAGTGCACAGCCTAACTCGGGGCTTGATCTCATGACCCTGAGATCATGACCTGAGCTGAAATCAAGAATGCTTGATGCTTAACCAACTGAGCCACCCAGATGCCCCGAAGAGAGTGGCTTCTTATAGAGAATCAGCCCATATTCCAAGACTAGATTAGAGGGCAGACGAATAGGCCAGATTCCTCCAAATTCTGGTAATGGTCATTCTCTGTGGAGATGAGGCAAGGCCCAGCAGCGGAGATTCCAGGAGACTTCCTATACTGAGGATCTGTGGCAGAGCCATAGGTGGAGGCTGACGCGAAGGGGGACCTGCCCCAAGGAAATAGCAGAAGTGCCAGTTTCCCAGTCAAAAAATATGGCTCAGGGTGGACATAGTAAAGGCAACCTTCTGATACTGAGCCAGACTACCCGCTGGAAAGAAAAGGACCCTAGACAGAAGCCCAGTCCTGCTCAATGGGCCCACCCAGGTAGAAGGGAAGTCTGCAGGACAAGTCAGAAGTGCTGCCCCCTGGTGGGGACTAGAACCCAGAGCAAGGCCCTTAAGCATTGGACCTTGGGTCTGGTGATCGTGAAGATCACTCTGTCGTACTTTTTTTTCTTTTTAAAATTTTATTTATTTATTCATGAGAGACAGAGAGAGAGGCAGAGACACAGGCAGAGGAGAAGCAAGCTCCATGTAGGGAGCCTGATGCAGAACTCGATCCTGGGATCATGACTTGAGCCAAAGGCAGACGCTCAACCACTGAGCCACCCACGTGCCCCCCCATCACTGTACTTCTAAAGAAGAGCCAGCTCTCCCTGGAGGAATCTAGGAAAGCTTTACAAAAGGTGACAGTGAAAGGAAAAGTGGAAAGAGGAGAATGGTGTCACATAGGAAGGAACAGCCTGTGCAAAGACCTGAGTCATAAGCGTGAATGACTTGTCCAGGGACAGAAAGAAGAGGGCCTAGCTCCCAAGCACGCAACACAGAAAGCGGTGTCAGGGCCAGGCTGTAAACCTGTTTGGTTCTGCTACACTGAGAAATGTGGATCCTGTAAGTGAAAGGGAGCCAGTGAAGGTTTGCAAGCAAAGAAACACCAAGTCTAAATCTCTGTTCTCTGGTGTCAATGAAGATGATGGCTCAGAAGAAGCAAGGATAAAACTTAGGCAACAATAGGGTGCCTGGGTGGCTCAGTTATTTAAGCGCCTGACTCTTGATTCAGCGTCCTGAAATCGAGACCTCCAGGGTGGGCACCACACTCAGCAAGGAGTTGCTTGGCATTCTCTCCCTGTGCCCCTCCTCTGCTTATATGCTATACTAAGTACATAAAATTTATTTATTTTTAAAATATTTTATTTATTCATGAGAGACACAGAGAGTCAGAGACACAGGCAGAGGGAGAAGCAGGCTCCCTGTGGGGACCCCAACGTGGGACTCAATCCTAGGACCCTGAGATCACGCCCCAAGCCAAAGGCAGATGCTTAACCACTGAGCCACCCAGGCGCCCCAATAAATAAAATTTAAAAAAGAAATAAAATTTGGACAACGGAGGCTGTCTGAAATGATGACAACCCCAACTAATACATTGATGTCAGGCTATAGGAGAAAGAATAAGTGGAGCAAAACAGCTGACTTACCAGCATTTGGGAGATTTCCTTCATTATATTATTTGATTACTCTCATCTCTGGAAGAGCTAATTTAAGAGTCAAATCAAAAATGTAATGTTTTAAAATGTGCTGCTCTGAGTAATTGAGATGGGCATAACTTTGTTTTGCCCATGAAGACCCGGCCTCAAGATGTTAAATTTGGTCTTTATAAGCAAAATGAGACAGCTCGGTCAGTAATATTTAGCCTTCTTTTCACCCCAATACCTGCACCTTCCTGCACCATACTTGACAGGATCTTAGGAGTAAAACCAGCGAAAGGTAGATTGACAATCCAGCAAACAATGGGAAGCGGGGACAGGAACGGGAAGGAAGCTATGCTGTGAGGATGAAGCCTCCAAGTCTTCCCATTGGAGATGCTTTGAGATCCAGTGTGAGCCCTAGAGTTGCCCTCTGGAAGAATAGGATGGTGTCCCAGTGCCAGAAATCCAAGGCCCAAGGAAAGTCCCTGATAGTGGGACTGCCCACCAGCCACGTCTGTGCTGAGGGGAAAACCATAGGAACTTTGGGGGAAGCAGCAGAAAACCATTCCCTCTCCATCACTGGACCCCATGAAGTGTTTAGGGCAGCCAGGCTCAGAGATGGTGATTTAGTGTCTCAAGGCCATGGTAGGGGAGGCAGGGGGGATTGAAATTAATCCCAGCTGAGGCTTCTGATGTAGACAAATGATTGGGTAAAGACACCATTGCTGAGAAGGTAGGAAGGTGAGGAGGGCGGAGAGGTTGGGACAACTGAAGAGTTCAACTGTGAACTTCTCATGTTTGAGGTGCTGATGAGTCATCCAGAGAGAGGTGTCAGTAGGCAGTTGGAAGCAAGGAGCCAGAGCTCAGAGAGTAGGTGGGGCTGGAGATTAAAAAAGTGGTTTAAGCCCTGAAACTATCTGAATGAGGTTGCCTGAGGAATACACGCAGAGATTGCTCAGGTGATAAAGCCCAGAGGAAACACCAGTGTTCCAGGGGAAGGTAGAAGGCAACAATGGGTTCTGTTTTATCTCTTTGGTGTATGACAATATAAACATTGTTTGCTTAATACTTACTGACATAGTCAAATCCAATTGAATAATGGAGCAATAAAGCCTGTCACTCCCAACCCGGGAGGTACGGGATAGTATTTCCAGAACTTCCACAGTAGAGCCTGTGCTACCAAAGTATCTGGGTAAAGGTGAAAAACAGAGAGTTTCAAAGCTGAGTGAATGCTGAAAGACTGATCTTTTCTGCTACGTCTTCTCGTTGACAGATGTCAATACAGGTCAGGGAAACGGGCTAGTTAATTTTGTCTCAATGCTGCATTCGTAGAGGACAAGTTTTATCACTCAAATTCTAGGAGCCGAAGTATTCCATGGAGCGTCTCGCTCTTTCTCTGTGAGTTTCATCAGGCACTTTCTTGTCTCCATACCACCAGAGGCCTGGAATCTGAAGGCAAAGTCGGATGTGCAAACAAAAGACTACACAAGTCAGTGAATAATAAAACCACCCGTGTTTATCAACCACTCTTCTCCAGGGGGAGTAAAGTATGCAAGTAGTAAGTGTGCATATGGCAAGTGTTTGAATGTACCTGCGGCTTTGGTCCAAAGGAACTTGGAGCTGCTCCCACAGACAAGTCGCCCAAGAGAGCAGGGCACCCTGGTTGCTTTGGGGAGCCCAGTGTGAGCCTCTGATTCTTTGAGTCCAGCCTTCTTAATTTCACACCGTTGGAGCGGCTAAGGGGCAGCTGGCACTTAGTCACAAATTTGGTAGGAATCTTGCAGTTTGTTGCTGTAACCCTGATCTCAACCCCTCCCAGCCATTGCTTTCAGAAGTCTGGTGCATAGATGAAGAACAGTTGCTGTAAAATAGAGCTCTTTCCCTCTGTATACAAGGTGTGTGTGTGTGTGTGTGTGTGTGTGTGTGTGTGCGTGTGTGTGTGCGCACGCGCACGATGCATGTCTAAGTCTAAACCTAAGGCAAGTAATTTCACGAATCGCCTTTTATGGCAGGTTCTGGAATACCTCTCATCTTTTTTTTTTTTTTCTCCTTCCCCGCAGGTGCCTCAGGGAAGAGGTTTTCTACTTAAATTGACTCTCACTTTAGGTGTGCCTTTACACACCCTGTTTGCTGCCTGCACCTCTCGACACAGCCTGGCAAATCCCGGTAAGTCCCATCTTCTGTCTCCCCGACAAGTTGGCATTTTTTGGATCAAGAGAAACTGTCAGCAAACTCAGAATTTGTTGTGTATGAGGGGAGCCAGCGTGGAGTATAAGGTACCAGAGCATGGAGGATACTCATTACTTTCACAGACTGGTTATCAGGTAACATGTACACACAGGACAATATCCGATGGGAAAAAGGGGTGCTTAGTGTTCAGTGGGGTGCAGCCGGTGACTCGAGTTTTCTGTTCCTTAAAGGAAGTTTCAAACGATGTCATGTTCCACTGCACAATCTAAATTGTGCATTATGTGAATACTTATTTTACCACGGTGATACAACTTGTGACAGTTGGGGAAATGTTCCAATTCTGCAGACCTGTCTTCAAAATATATTGTTCGTGGCTTAGGTCTATATAAGCAGTGAGTTTTAAGGAGAGCAAGGTGTCTACTCTAATTTAAGGGAAGTGAGCTTTATAGCTTCATGCATTCCTCACTGCGATGCAATTGAAAGCAACACTGTTGGAATCTAATGATTCCTGGTGTAAGGGGAGTGGAAAAAACATGTGTTACACAGATAAGGGAAAGTCAAACATAAGATTTCTATGAGAACTGTCATTTTAAAATGTCTAATATCACCCATTTGAAGTGTGCCAGAAAAAGAAGTAAGGGCTAATGTAAATATGTGGATTATAATTATCCTCTGTGTTGGAGACTACTGCGCAATTCGCGGAAGGAAAGCTGTAGAGAGGCTGTTTCCCATGCACTGTTTGCCCCCATGGGTCTACTTAGGACAGTGTTTGGACACTGCTGGCCAGCTTGGCATTAAGTCCCCCACACGTCTCCATCTGTTGCCTTCGCATCATTTTGACCAAAAGAAGAAACTCTTTGACAAGATTGTCGCCCTGAGCACAGCCTTCCAGTGAGGGCAGATGTGGTAATGTTGGTGGTCAGTAAATTAAAATCGATTAGCAATGCTGGGAAATGAGTTATTGTCAGCTTCACATATTTTACTGTTTATTGTGACATTGACTGTAGTTTAGGACCAGTGTCCTCCAGCGGCATTTGCTAAACAGTCACCAAAATGCATCCAGCGCCTTTGTAAATATATTTACATGCTCTTTTTTTTTTTTTTACAAATAATTTTCTTTTTTTCCATGAGAGTTTTTTTTTTTTTTTAGATTTTATTTGAGAGAGAGAGAGAGAATATGTGCACAGAGGCAGATTGAGAGGGAGAAGCAGACTCCCCACTGAGCAGAGAGCCTCATGCGGGCCTTGATGCCTAGGACCCTGAGATCATGACCTGAGCCAAAGGCAGACGCTTAACCAACTGAGCCACCCAGGTGACTCTGTTTACATGCTCTTTGTCCAGATCAGGGGTGATAGTATGTTTATTCATCCCAGTTACTTTTATGAATATCATTTAAACTCACCAATGAATTTAGCAAGAAAAATATTGTATGTGGCCGCTGTGAAGGTTCGCAAAGGTCAGGTCTGGTACACCAACCAGAAAAGCAACACCGGTGAAATGGAAAGCCTGATGAAGGAAGGTATGGGGGAGATGACCACCACCCCTAAAATGGGTAGTATGTGCAGCCGTGCATTTTCTGGTGCCGGGGTTATTTCAGAAAACAGGATTTGTAAAAGTTGCCAGACTGAATTAGTTTGGGACTTAGATCATCTCAAATGAGAAACAGAAAACGGGGAACAGGACCAGAGCTGAGGAACTTGTGGATATAAAGGGTGGGGTGAAAGGGCCCTGACTAGGGGCACTCTTGATATTTGGGGCCAGATAATTCTTCCTGGGGGAGGATGGAGTGCCCTGTGCATCCTGGGAGACTCTATAGCCAAATGCCTGGCCTCTGCCCACTAGATGTCAGTAGATCCCCCTGCCCAGTGTGACAGCCACAAATGTCCGCAGACCTTGTGCTCTCCACCAGGCAAACCAACCTTGTGAGGACCCTCGGCACATGTGAGAAGCAGGGATGCTGATGTGGGCCTCAGCCTTTCCAGTGTAATCAACCATAACCCACCCGCACTGAGAAGGAAGCAAGTTCTATTTCAGGAAGTAAAATTGAGTGAGTGGAGATAGAAGTAATGAACAGGGAACATCTTAACAATCTTTAAAAAATAAAATAAAAGATCTTCAAGTCAGGACAGATGAGGTGAAGTTCATGGAAGAGGCAGTAATAAAAATCAAGCTAGACTGTTATGCATGCAATTGGCATCAAGGTTGGATGCTGACATATTTTAACACAAATGCAACCTGCAATGACTTTAAGTTGGCAAATGTTTTTATATTTTTTAAAGATTTATTTATTGTTTATTTATTTATTCATGAGAGACACAGAGAGAGAGGCAGAGACACAGGCAAGGGAGAAGCAGGCTCCTTGCGGGGAGCCCAACGAAAAACACGATCCCAGATCTCAGGATCACACCCTGAGCAGAAGGCAGACGCTTAACTGCTGAGTCACCCAGGTGTCCCTGTTTTTTAAAATTTTTCTATGTACTTCTTGGGGACAAGAAGATGAATGTTTGCCTTCAGTTACTTACAATCTATGAGGAAGGTTTAGACGAGGTCATAAAATTTAAGAAACTGTTTTTTCTATGGTTATGCATTTCCCCCAGAGAAATGAAAATACCTACACCCAAACCAAAACTTGTAGATAAACGGTCATAACAGCATTATTCATAATAGCCAATAAGTAGAGAAAAATGTCCATGAACTGTTGATGAATGGCTAACCAAAGTGGTATATCCATATAATGGAGTATTATTCAGCAATAAAAAGGAATTGCCATTCTGGTAACAGCTATAATGTAGATGAACCTTGAAAATATTATGCTGATTGAAGAAGCTAGTCACCAAAGACCACACATGACATGATTTCATTTCCCTAAAGTATCCAAAACAGGCAAATCCACAGAGAGAGAAAATAGATGGATAGTTCCCAGGAGCTTCAGGAAGAGACAGATGGGGGGTAAGGGTGCCTGCCCACAAGTATGGGATCTCCTGCTGGGCTGAGGAAAATGTTCAAAAGTTAGCTAGGGTGATGGCTACACGACTCTGTACAAAACTAAAAGCTACTTTAAGGGTGAATTTTATGATATGTGAATGATCTGAGCAAAGATGTCACCAAAAAATAAAGAGGAGGTTATACTTTATGCCTTAAAAGAGGTCATAAGAGCCGTGGAGATTAGAATACCTCCAGTCAGAGAGATGAGAACTTTCTTTTTTTCTTTTTTTTTTTTTTTAAGATTTTATTTGGTTATTCATGAGAGACACAGAGAGAGGCAGAGACACAGGCAGAGGGAGAAGATCTCAGGACCCCAGGATCACACCCTGAGCTGAAGGCAGATGCTCAACTGCTGAGCCACCCCAGTGCCCTGAGATGAGACCTTTCATAGGAGAGACCTCATATATTAAAGAAAGTAAGAAAACTAAAAAAAAAAAAAGAAGAAGAAGAAGAAAGAAAGAAAACTAACCCTCTTTTTTTTCCTGTTTCCTCCCTGGAAGCTCATTAACAATGTAAAAAGCTTCTATTCTACTGGGAAAATCATTTTGGATATTGAGAACCAGAAAAAGAAGGCCTTGACCAAGCAAGCTCTAAGAAGAGCGTGCACATTCAGCCAGGGACCATCAGCTGAGGCAGAGCTCAGTGACGGGTGCCCTCACCCTCCCTCTCTGTCCCTCCAGTACCACTGCCTGGACCTGCAGTGCCTTACATGGGGGGCCACCCAGACAGCTAGGAATGCACGTGCCACAGGGTAGGTTCTTGTGGGGTGTTACTGCCGTCCCTAAGAGCAACAGCAGCTCTGATCTTCAGAGTGTGGACCTGGGGAGTTACTGAGGGCAGTGGTTCTCCAACTTGGGCTCACATCAGACACATCTGGAGAGCTTTGTAAATGCACAGAGTGCTGGGCCCCAGCCCTAGACTTTCTGAATCAATGGGTCCTGTGCTGGGCCAGTTCCCAGGTGACACTGAGGCCGCCGATCCAGTAGGGTAGCCAACATTTGGATTTGCCCAGACGAAAGGGCATTCCAAGGACCTGGGAGCCTCTGGTGCTGAAACCAGAAAACTCCCAGGCAAACTAGGATGATCTGGTCTGTGTTAAGTCCACGGGCCACATTTTGAGAACTATTGTTTAAGGAGATGAGATCAAATTCATATTTGGAAGTGTGCCAGGAATCAAGGACGACCCTCTAGGTTCTGGCCTAAGCGAGTTGGGCCATGGTAATGCCAGTGGCTCCCAAACTTTGTTGTATATTGGAATCACCTACAATCTTAAAAAAAAAAAACTACAGCTGGTACCTCCCCCTGCCGCCCCCCCACCCCCCGATATTCTGATTTGATTGGTATAAAATGTTCCCTGGCTTCAGGATGTGTAAAGCTCACCAGGTGATTCTAATGAGCAGCAAAGTATGGGAACCATTGATTTTTTTAAAAAAATATTTTATTTATTCATGAGAGACACACAGAACACAGGCAGAGGGAGAAGTAGGCTCCTCGCAGGGAGCCCGATGCGGGACTCGATCCCGAGACCAGGATCACACCCTGAGCTGAAGGCAGACACTCAACGGCTGAGCCACCCAGGTGTCCTGGGAACCACTGATGGACTAGAATGGAATCTCGGAGGAGAGTAGGTGTGTTGGCAAGTTAATGAGTTTTAGGTGTTCATCGGCCATGGGCAGTTCTCCCCCCACCCCCACCCCGCTATATATTAGAATCTTCTGGGGAGCACCCTAAACACACGTGAACGTGTGTCACTGTGCACTTCAAAATGGTCAAGATGGCAAATTTTATGTTATGTGTGTTATGTCATAAAATAAATAAGTATTTTAAAAAAGAAGTCACGAGAAAAATAATCTGCCCAGGGGTTTCTGAGGTGCAGCCAGGGCCGTGGAGGTGCTCAGCCAGCAGGGGGATTAGCGATGAGCTTGGCGATGTGTCATTCGTGTCCTCACTGGAAAACTGGTGATAGTTGTTGAGCAATTATCATAAGAGAATGGAATCTATTCCAGCCTCACTTAGGGTCCCCTCTGGTGCTCCTCCTCTCTTCTTTGGGGCAGGTCAGGCTGGCACCTGGCTGATGCATGCAGGGTGGGGGGTTCACTTCCTCATACTATATTGGCTGTCACTTGAAGATACTTCTCAGACTGAGAAGATTCCCAGCAGTTTTTTTTTTTTTTAAGGATTTTATTTATTTATTCATGAGATACAGGCAGAGGAAGAAGCAGGCTCCATGCAGGGAGCCTGACGTGGGGCTCGATCCCCACTGGGCCAAAGGCAGGTGCTCAACCTTTGAGCCACCCAGGCGCTCCACCTAGCAGTTTTTTTTTTTTTTAAGATTTATTTAAGACCCTGGGATCATAACCTGAGCCAAAGGTAGACGCTCAACCGCTGAGCCACCCAGGTGCCCCTCAGCTATACTTTTGATGAAACTCCCCCATCCTGATCTTGTCCTGGATGCAGAACTCGCGCCTGCATGCTTCGTTTTGTCAAAAGCAGGACGATGAATAACGTGGTTATACTTTTTAATAAGAATGGGCAATATGAGCAAAGTCTGAAAATATTATGCTCTATAACCAGAGAAGCTGAATTTGGCGAGATCACGGTGTACACGCATGGCCTGCAATTCAGGCCTTGAAAGTAGTCGTCTCTGGGCTGCTGAAGGCCAGCAGGACTATGCAGCCAATATCACCAGCATCCCTGTTCCTCTCCAGGGGGACATCCATCCATTCACAGGGCAGATTCCAAGCTGGAAGACGGCTTCCAGTCACCCACCAGGGGCTAACGTCTCCCTCCTTTGGGAAGGTGGGAGGGCTGCAGATGGCACAATTCTAAGGACCCGGGGTTAGACAGAAAGAAGGAGGACTGCTGTGCTGACCACAGGAGCAAACGATCATGTGAACCCAATGCCTTTTGCAGAGCGCTTGGGGGGACAAGGCTTCCTTAGTATCACACGGTTCATTACATTGCTGGGATGAAAACTGCTCGGAGGAGCACCTGGGCGGCTCAGCGGTTGAGCATCTGCCTTTGGCTCAGGTGGTGATCCCGGGGTCCTGGGATCGAGCCCTGCATGGGGCTCCCCGCAGGGAGCCTGCTTCTCCCTCTGCCTGTGTCTCTGTCTCTCTCTGTGTATCTCTCATGAATAAATAACATTTTTTAAAAGACAAAAACCAGAAATGTAGCTGGGTGAGTGACCCAAGCCACATGCCCCGACTGAGGAAAAGGCAACAAGAAAGCGCCACCTAGAAAAAGTGCTCAGGTGACCCATACAGATGCCCTCAAATGAAGCCCAGGCTGGGGGAAGAATGTAGATCACAGAAGGAAATTCACCTAAAATCAGGCATTTAAACAAAAGACTTCCTAAGGACGCTGGTGTTTGAGTTTAGGTGGGTGGCATCCAAGGGGGAGCAAACCGCATGAGAAGAGGGTCTGGGGCAGCTCGGGTGGCTCAGTGGTTTAGCGCCGCCTTCAGCCCAAGGCCCGATCCTGGAGACCCGGGATCGAGTCCCACATCGGGCTCCCTGCATGGAGCCTGCTTCTCCCTCTGCCTGTGTCTCTGCCTCTCTCTCTGTGTCTCTCATGCATAAATAAATAAAATCTTTAAAAGGAAAAAAAAAAAAAGAAAAAAGAAAACCTCTCAGCATAAAAAAAAAGAGAGAGAGAGAAGAGAAGAGGGTCTGGGGCAGAAGCAGGTGCCAGCGCAGAGCCAGGCACGTTGGCTTAGACTGACTCAACGTGGGGCCGGGGGAAAGCAGAGAGTTGGCTAGGAAAGGCCTCGAAGGTTGAAAGGCAGAAATAATTGTCACCTGTAAATACATGGAAAAGCATTTTTACGCTCACTGCTATCCAAATAGAAACATTAAAATAATAACAACGAGGTATAATTTGTTGCTCTTTAAATTGATAAAGCTTTAAAAATTCGTAATAACACTCTGTGTTGGGAAGGGCACAAGTGAGCAGGTGAGTGAGTGAGCGTGTGCACTGGGGCGAGATGTCCGCATGCAGGTTGACAGTAACATTTTGTTTTTAAAGATTTTATTTATTTATTCATGAAAGACACACAGAGAGAGGCAGAGACACAGGCAGAGGGAGCAGCAGGCTCCCTGCGGCCCGATGTGGGACTCGATCCCAGGTCTCCAGGATCATGACCTGAGCCAAAGGCAGATACTCAACCACTGAGCCACCCTGGCATCCCAGGTTGACAGTAACACTGACAGCTTCACACACACACACACACACACACACACACACACGTTTACATACACGTAGACATCCAAACACGCACATGCTCTTTGATCTGTTATTTCTACTCCATTTAGTATATCCTGGGGGGAAATTAAAGCAATATGAAGAAAGATTTAGCAAAAATGTCTATAACAGGAACATATGAGACACACAGTCCGTATCAGCCAGTAGGGGATTCATTAAATAAATTCTGGCTCCTGCCTTCAGAGCAATACTATCTGGTAATTCAAAAACCTGATGCAGGAGGGTATTTTACCTTCTCTCCTCCCACCCCCTGCAGGCATGTGTACGCTCCCACCCGTATCAGGCTTCCCCACACAGTGAGGGGCGGGGGGCTCTATCTAGAGGGACTCAGCAGAACCTACGAATGGAGACACAGGTGATCCTAATGTCCCTCCCTCACTGGGTTGAAAATAACCGACATAGAATTATATTTGCTGGTACAAAGGGATGCCTGGGAGGTATTGCTCGAAACATACAGTATCATCGTTTTTGGAAAACACTTATGTGCAAGGGAAGCAGGATGGGAGAGCGTGTGGCAAGATACCAACCCCCTTCCTCTGGGAGGTAGCCCTACCGCTAACAATTCCTTCACTCCGCCTGTCTGAACTTCTCTATGTTTTCAATAATGGGTGCATATTGATTGCTGTAACTGGACTTTTTTCCTAGATTAATAAGAGGACAAAAAAAAGGTTAAAACAAAAATAAGCAAAGGAAAGTATATTTGGTTTGTATTAGTGCCTACAAACGATTGCATTCTCTAATTTCGAAAAAATAGAAAACAAATACTGGTGAAAAATTTTATACGCTCTTATTTTTTGAGAAATTGGGCACTGTAGATGTGTTGTGTCCCTAAAGAATAATCAGATTTTCGAATCATTGAAAATTGGTGGCAATTATTGATTCTATCAGTGACTGAAACTTAACCTCCCCCCTTTTTTTTTTTAACCTAGCAAAATTGAATTTAATCATTTCCTGACGAAAGAATGCAATTTCAACTGGCCCTCTTTTGGCACCTTGGTGAGTATTCGTTGTCAAAATCCATTTTCTGCTTTTATTGAAAATAAAATTTTAGATATTGAATATCTAAAATATTTAGTGAATATGTTTTTTTAAACATATCCATCTCTTTTTTTCCCCCATTCTACTGTGTATTTTCATGGTTCTTCTGTTGCATGATTGTGTCAAGCAACTAGAAACTTCTACTCCAACATATTTACTAGCCACACATAGCTATTTCAATCATCTTTAATGGAATATTACTATCAGCAGTAAGTAAAGTAAGATACCAAAGAAAAAAATACTTTCAGATTCTTAATTTACAAATAGAATGCATTTTCATTTTTAAAGAGAGGCGTGTTGTGAATGGAGCACTGGTCCCAGTAATGAAGTCTTGTGAAGAATTTACAGGCAAAATTCCCTGTTGTGAGTAAGCAGCAGCAGCTCTTGCTAAACAGCCAAATCCTCCACGCCTCTGTCATCTTTAATAGGCTGAGAATAATTTACATTAGTCATAGAGAGGATGTTCCCAGCAATTACCCTCTTTGATCCTAACTTTTCTATAATAGCCCTGCTTCTGGTTACTCAGTACTAACTACACTGCTTAGGATCTTCTCTTCAAAGATTCATGCTGAATTTCTTCATGGTAGCAAACTTGAAGAAGCTCATTTTTAAATTTTGCGATTCCCAGACCCTGAGGCAATCTCCCAGTTAGATTTGCTGGGGGTGTGGAGGGAAGCGGAACAGCTCAAAATAGCAAATGCTCATTTGTCTTCTGTTGAAAATTGTCTGCCTTGGAGAGGTGAGCTGCAGGCCCGTGGGAGCAGAGATCCTTACGCTGCCTCCTCCCGGACAATGTAACTTAGATCTGGCCTCAGATGGTCAGAGAAGTGCTGTTTCAATCTACATCTGCCTCGGACGCTCTCTTTGGGACTGAACTCGTGTTCAATATCAGAAGCAACCACTGAGGATCACTGAACCTCCATAGAGGATAACTTCCCCACACCTTGCAAAGATTCAAAACCACAACACAGTTGCTCAGAGACCCCTCCTCAATCAGGAGACCTTTGTCTCAGGATGAAAGATCTTCAAAACCAAATTAGCTGGAGTGGAAAAAGACCTCAGGGCACCCGGCTGGCTCAGTGGGTGGAGCACACAGCTAGCTCTTGATCTTGGGGTTTTGAGTTTGAGCCCCATGTTGGGTGTAGAGATTACTTTAAAAAAAATCTCAAAAAAAAAAAAAAAAAAGGGATCCCTGGGTGGTGCAGTGGTTTGGCGCCTGCCTTTGGCCCAGGGCACGATCCTGGAGACCCGGGATCGAATCCTACGTCGGGGTCCCGGTGCATGGGGCCTGCTTCTCCCTCTGCCTATGTCTCTGCCTCTCTCGCTCTCTCTCTGTGTGACTATCATAAATAAATAAATAAAAAAAATTGAAAAAAAAAAATCTCAGGAATGCCTGGGTGGCTGAATGGTTGAGCATCTACCTTTGGCTCAGGTCATGATCCTGGGATCCTGGGATGGAGTCTCACATCAGGCTCCCTGCAGGAGCCTGCTTCTCCCTCTGCCTGTGTCTCTGTCTCTGTCTCTCTCTGTGTGTGTCTTTCATGAATAAATAAATTAAATATTTTTTTTAAAAAATCTAAGAAAAGAAAACAAAAAGACCTCACTGCAGTAGATCCTGGGTTTCTAAATGTAAGCTTACCCTGATCTAACCAAAGTCTCTAGGATTTCCTATGGTCAAACTACCAACCAGGTTAATCCCACATCATTGGCTTCGGCATTTTCTGGTTTGTAGTTCAACCACAGGCATTTATCTAAAAACTGGTGCCTAAGCACTTTGTCTTACATCTTAACTAAGAAATATTGGGGAATTGCATTGGCCCCAGGTTTTAGGAACTGGATATAAAGTATAAACCTTGTCGAACATGCATTCTTTTTAAGTTTTCTTGCCCATAATAAATAATGTGTGTGTGTGTATTTACAGCCTCTGGAACTCTGAAGTGAACTCTAAGGTATATGAAAATGCCTCATGTGTTTTAAAAAATGAGAACAATATACAAAATGAGAGATTACCTAATAAAGGTTATTTCTACAAAACGATTCTTCACTTTACAGAACATTTGCTGTGCATTTTCTTTAAATGACCAGATCTAAGTTTATGTTTAATCAGATCCTATCTTCAAGTTACATGTTGTTTTTGAGGAATGCATTGACTCTCTCAAGACATAAGCATCTGGATTCTCTGAATCCATTCCAACCTGTTGTTAATGTGATCATCTGACAGTTGAAAACTTCCACCCAGGAAGAGTATTGCTAAGGTTATCTGTGTTCAGGCATGAAGCTTTAACTGCTTATGTTGCTAGCCACTTTTTGCCAAGTATTTGAGGCCGGAAATTCATATTTGCATTTGGAATATTACATGCATAATAGTTCAGTCTCCCTAAGTCCTAAGATACTTTTATTTCTGAAAAGTACACATCTGATCAAACAAGTTAGGCCAAGTCGGGTTATAAAAACATGTTAAATCTCTAAGGCAGCAATTCCAATAAAAAAATTTCAGGATGGAACTTGTCTAGAATAAATCCCTGGAAGGGAAGTCTTAGCTAATCCACGAATAGCATTAGCAGAGATTTTTATACCTGACCTTGTCTTTAAAAGTCTCTGTTACGGGAGTCCAAATTTCTGATTGGTTATATATCTTAGAGGTCGAGTCTAGCAAATAAAAGGAGATCCAGGTTTGGATTGCTAGGTGAATAAAAGGAAAAATCCATGTTAACCAACCTAGGACCATTTATTGTATAATAAAATGAAAATATGAGATGGTGCTAACTTTCTTCATGTATCTATCTTTAAGAAGGAGAAAGCATTTTGTGCCTTTGTTTTGGAGTAATAGTAATCTTTTCAATGAGAATGAAGACAGAAAATTCCTTGTCAAACCTGATATTTGGTATCTGGAAGGAGACATTATGTACCATATTCTTTAGCTATAAAACTATGATCTAGGTATTAATTCCTGAAAATAACCACAAAATGACCAGATGAATAGAATAGGTCATGTGGGGAATGCAGACATAAGAGAAAAAAAAAACTACTTTTCAATAGCTTCTGTTTTGGGGAGGACAAGTTGAAGGAAATAAATCCATTAAATGCAAAACAAGACCATAAAAAAAAATTCTTATAGTTTCACAGTTGAGAAAACTGGAGAGAAACCAACCCTATTTCACAGTATAGGAATAATTTTCCATTTTATGCCCATCCCTCTCACTCCCTGTCTGCTGGAATCAGGGCTTGGCATAAATCTTTATGTTTCAAGGGAAAAGTATCTAAGAGCAGCTGGAGCAGGCCATAGATGTGCATATTATCTTAGGGTGTTGGGTTTACTTGATTCACCATCCAGAGGCTGATGGGGTGATTTTGAAGGGACAGAGGATTCCTTGGGTTTTTTTTCACTTCTTATTTTGAGATTATTGCAGGTTCTCGTGAGATTATTGCAGCTATAAGAAAGAATACAGAGAGATCCAAGGTACCTTTCACTCAGTTTCCCCCAATGGTAATGTCTCACATGAAGATAGTGCAGTATCACAACCAGGGAATGGACATTGTTATAGCCCTTGACCTTCAGATTGTACCAGTTGTACATGTGCTCATGTGGGTGTATTTAATTCTATGCAATTGTATTCATCACCATAGATATGAAGCAGCTCCATGACCCTCAAGGAGCCCTACTACTACCCTTTGATATCCACACCTTCCACGCTACCTCCCAAATCCCTGACAACCACAAATCTGTTCTCCATCTCTATAATTTTGTTATTGAAGAAATGGAGCCATGCGGTGTATATAACCTTTTAATTGGCTTTTTTCACTCCATGTAATTAGCAAAGTTTTAATTTTGGTGGGCTCCAATTTACTCATTTTTCCTTCGGTGGATCATGTTCTTGTTGTCCTAAAAATTCTTCATCTAGTCCTAAGCCTCAAAGACATTTTCCCATGTGTTATGGGAGTTGTATAGCTTTACAGTTTTATATATTACTCTGTCCATGACCCATTTTGTGTTCATATTTGTAGAAGGTGTAAGGTTTTGGTTATAGTTCTTTTTTTAATTTTTTTTGCCTATGGCTCTCCAATTCTTCCAGCACTATATGTTGAAAAGAATACCCTTCCTCCAGTGAACTGCCTTTGTGCCTCAAAAATCAGTTTGGGCATATTTGTGTGGGTCTGGGACTCCAGCTCTCACTATATCCCAAAGCAGCACGATTTGTTCCATGGTGAGTCTGAACCCAACAATTTAGGTTATAAAGGCGACCAATTGAATTTACATGTTTTAGAAGAAAGTTAGTTCCCAAGGATTTCTTAAATTCTCCAGATGATTTTGTACCAGTTGGAACAATAGGAATAAAAGGTGGATTAAGATTTTTCCTTCCCTGTGTCTGTGTATTAGTTTCTATTGTTTGCCCTAAAATGATACACAGAGAATTTCTAGTACATATGGGCTGTCTTGGGTGAAGTTTCCTAGATGCAGAGCTTGAGACAGGGATTCATATGTCAGTGATTTATTGAGAGAGGGCTCTGAGAAATAAGAGAATGAGGAGAGGGGAGACAGGATGTGGTCCCAGCTGGAGTGGGGCTTCCACCTCCTTCTGTGAAAGGTTCTGAGCACAAATTGCACCAGAGTTGCTCCCAGCCCGAGGCATTGGTGCCAGCCTTTTGACCTGTGTATCCATTCGTCACCAGCTACAGGCTGGCCCAGATAGGGACATGAAGGCAGATGGTAGAACCTGGCAGGCTAAGAGATTTCCATTAGGTGGAGGACACCAATAGCATCCACAACTAGGGTCTTAATGACCAAGAGAACTGGCTTTAAAAATAAATGGACTGGGATGCCTGGGTGGTTCAGAGGTTGAGCGTCTCTCTTTGGCTTAGGGCATGATCCCAGGACCCTAGGATCAAGTCCCAAGTCAGGCTCCCTGAGATGAGCCTGCTTCTCCTTCTGTCTGTGTCTCTGCCTGTGTGTGTGTGTGTGTGTGTGTGTGTGTGTGTGCGTCTCATGAATAAATAAATAAAATCTTTTCAAAATTAAAAAATGAATGGATTACTAACCTTGCAACTTAACCAGTTGCTTCTTTAAGCCTTCTGCTGCTACACTTAGACTGCCTTCTATGCAGCTGTGTCTGTTGTGTTCAAGGGTTGCTCAGTTACGTGAAGGCCCAGGATGACTGCAAAAGGGGCACCTGTCATCCTACCACTGGCGATCTCCTGGTGGGTCGTGGTGCACAGCTCACAGCTTCTTCTACCTGCGGGCTGGACAGAGCCCAGAAATACTGCATCCTCGGCTACCTTGAGGTGGGTTAGGTCTTGGGTTATTTGTTGGGACATTATTGAGTCAATTACTTAGATTTTTCCGAGTACATCGGAGGCCAGCCAGGCAACACAAAAGGAGGACACATCACTCTCCTGAACATCAGAGGCACAGGTGATATAATTCCAAGTCCAGGAACCTTGATGGATCAGAAAATAGGGAAGATCTGCTTCATCTATTTCTTTTTACTTTTAGAATTAGACAGAAAAGGCTCCTCGGTTCAGTCTTTGAAGGGAATTACTACACAACGTACTGTTCTACTTAATTGTATTAGTGATTCCCAGAATGTAGATTTAATTGACCCACCAGTGAGAACTGAAGATCCCTCAGGGTCTCAAGGCCATTACGTCAAATGTGAGTTCTCCTTGTCCTCTCTGGGGTAGAGAGGGGGCAGAGGTTGTAGAACGTTGGATCCCAATGTTACTTGGAAATTGTCTTGCTATTAAGGCCATAAGATCTCAACATGAACATATTTCGGTGCCTTTTTTTCCCCTTAAAGATCAATTTTATGTAAGGACAAGCTACTTAATAGTTTCTTCCTTCTTGGTACTCTGGGAGCAGAATAAGCATCCAAGGTCATGTAAGTATCATACCTGCCCAGAAGCCCAGGGCAATCACGTCAACCCCTTCTGAAAGAGGATGTGCAGGAAGGAAGTTGGACATAAGCCCAATATTACTGGCCCAGGCTTTTCCATGTATTGTTCATTGAAAGAACTCCTAGAGGTCTCTGGGAAATGCTTTGTATTCTAATTGGTTTCTAGTAAAAGAGGATGATTATAAATAAGTAGACAATACCTGAGCACTTAGCACTGTTCTAAGTTTGGGAAGTACTTGTGTCAGAAAGCAAATTCTCTACATGTGCAAGGAAATGACACTGTAGAAGTTTTGTTGAAATCTAGGCCAGGTGGGATGGATGGCCCCTCAAGTGAGTTTACTAATTCTAGGCTCTCTGGAAAAAGAAATAGTTCTCGTAACTAATAGTAGAAACTCTCCAATGTTGGCATTACCCATTTTATTCTTCAGCCACTGGCATTTGCTTGCTGTTGCCATAGCCAACTCATGACATAGCCTGACAATAATTAGGAGTTGATACTCCTATCTTTCAAAGTCACACCTCCAAAGATAGAAGTAAATCAAACTTCAAGGTTTGTTTTGTCTTGAGAATCCCACAGATTTTAAAATCTTAGAGCTGGAAAAAAATTCTCAAAAGATCTGGGCTACCAGTTCTAATCTACTTAAACATTTGTGCGCCACGGAGGATAATTTTCTCCCCCATCTATCATCTAACAAATTGCTACCAAGCCAATTGAACATTCTTCTCAGAAGCTTCAAGTCAACATCAACCCACAGTGTTACCCAAGTTAGGACTCCCATATCCAACAACTAAGCATCCTTTGTAGCCAGGTCCATCAAAGACTATGCTTCTTTAAATGTTTACAGACTAAACCCCAAAGTTATATATTTTCCCCAATAATTTCCATAGTATTAGTGGAAATCTTTTGAAGTCTTGACATCTTTTGATGGAATCATAGGGCTTCTGCTGCTCTTTTAGGACAGGTCTGGGGCAAGCCTCTCCATATGCAGAATAGATCTCACTTTCATTGCTCCTTAATTTCCAAGCGTTTTTCTTTTCAAGTATAAGGCTTACGGTGGCCAGTGATTCTAAGACGATTATATGGGCCTCTTGAAAGGCTGGTTTACTTTGACAGATGTTAGCCGAAATAGCCATTAAAATCACCACACATTCGTTCAACAAATTTTATTGAGTATCTACTAAGTGCCAGACACTGTTCTAGGCAAGGAGGATACAACCTTATATAAAACAAAGTTCTCACCCTCATTAGGCTAAAACTCTAATGATGGAGACAGACAATAATATAACAACAGTATATTATAGTCTCAAGTGGTGATAAAGGCTTAGAAAAATATTACAAAGCAGAGTAAAGGATAGAGAGTGGCAGAGGCATGAGGGTGGGGAGGTGATAGTATTTTAGGTAGAGACCTCTCTGAGATGATAGCAGTTAAACAGAGACCTGAAGAAGGGAAAGAAAGGAGAGGGGACCAGAGAAGAGCTTGTGTCCACAGAGTTCCTGGTGAACTCAAGGAAGAACAAGAAGTGAGTGTAGCTCCAGTCGAGTGAATCAAGGGAAGACTCCATAGAGGGAAAGGCAAAGAGGTGGCCCTGGTCAGATTGTGTAGCCCTTGTAAGCCATGGTCAAGGCATAAAGTCAGAGTTTGCTGAATACCTACCAGCGCATATGCTGTTGCAGGCAACTTCCGATGTAGGGTTATCATAAACAGCCCCTGCCTGCTTCCTGGAAGCTTTGCAAAAAGGCTCCTCCAGAGTCCTGCAAGTATGAGCCAGGACCAGCTGTGCAGGCCATTGGCAGTCCTTTGGAAGTCCTGGGGAATTTCCTTAGGAGTGTTAAGTAAGTATAGCTACAAGTAGGCACATTAAATTAGGCAAACCCAAAGGCCAGTCTTGGCAGTTGCAACCTTTGCAGGTCCATTCCAAGTAAGGTAGCTCCAATTCACTAATAAGACCTTCTAGTCTGCAAGAAAAGCGGGGCAGGCCTCTGTGTTACGAGTTGGATGAGAATCTTCTATGAAAACCACATATGTTGACATAGGGGTTTTGATCCTGGAAGTTCTTCTGCCAGAAACTATGTCTGAGAGAAAAAGGAGGATGGTTGCAGATAACCTGGTGGCCAAGTGTTTTGTTAATTTGGTGGCCAATTTTGTTAATTTCTTGCCAAATACTCAACTTCTGACTAAAGAAAGTAATTCCTACTCAAAGACCACATCCTGATGATTTCTCTACAGTTTAACATAATCTCCAGATCATCTGCCTCTTGTAGAAGAAAAAAATGAGCTCCACATAAATTTGCATTTTTTATCCCGAATGTATCAATTTATAAAATTTCTGGGTCACATTTCTATTGCGTTTGTCATTGTAGTTAAGTACCTATTGATGGAAAAATTGATGTCTTGTTATTTCCTCTGCTTTTTATTTTTAGCCAGATTGAAAGACAAATATAGTAAGTACAGCTTGTTTTCAAATTCAGATCAACAATAAGTAATTATGACCCTTTATTTTTTATTTAAATGATGGTCTTTTCCAGGGGGAGCAAAAATGCTTCGTCTGTGACTCGAGATTTCCATATGACCCGTACACCCAATCCCGCAGCCACACCATCGAGAATGTAATTACAAGTTTTGAACCAGAGAGAGAAAAGAAATGGTGGCAATCAGAAAATGGTATGATTAAGTTCCTTCCCAAGATTTCGTTTCTTTGCACTTTTAATAAGATGTCTTTCTCTCTGTATGATCTCAACGAATTCACAGCAAGGCGTCCCGTTGGAATGCAACAGCATCCATGGAGAATGTAAAGAACAGACTTTATTTTTATTCCAGGAAAGGTGACTTTCCTCCAGAGAACTCAGTGTATTTTAAGCACATAACTCAGAGGGCTCCACTCTTTCCATGTGCAGGAAGACAATATCTGTGCATCCTTTTGTTCTTTGTTAAAAAAAAAAAAAAAAAAAGAAAAAAAAATGGGATACTTAAAAGGTGCTGGTAATTGAAGCCTAAAATAAAACACACTGGTGTAAATGGAACCAACAGCCCCCCGGGGGATATCTGAGAGTTATTACCTTGTACTTTTTTTCCTTCTGCAGCACAGGCAGGGAGAGAGAAAAAGAACATTTCATTTCTTGCTGCAAGCCAAATATTTTCATATAAAAATCGAATTGAAAGGGTGGTTGGGTACTGGCTGAAGTTCTTCCCTTCTTGGATTTATGCCCTTCTCTGTTCACGAACAATTATGGTATTGAAGCTCATGCTGGCCCTGAGTATCTCTATTTCTGAGGTGCCCCGATCAGGACCCCACAGGGATTCCTCACATCCCACCCCAGCCTTGGGTCTTCTGTGCTTGAATGAATGGAGGCTGGCTCACTCATGATGGCTCTTCTTCAACACCAATCTGGAACCCTCAGCCCATGAAATGATTCCATTCACCACATCTCTATATGTGGTACTTGGGCTACAATCCCATAAATATATTTCCCACAGGGGATCTTAGACTGTTAGGGAAACGTGGGAATGAATTATCATAATATAGGAGCATAATGCAGAGGGCAAGCATTATATGAGGCTGTTTTTCTCTGCCATCCATTGGACAAGCACGTGATTGGTGTCTACTAGAAGGCCAGCTCTCTTTGGATTCTAGTTAATATTATCTAGTTGGGCTTACCTTAGTACGTGTGGGGTGGCCTTTCAACAGCCACCTGCCTTCCCGGATGCCATGTTTGCTTAACACCTGTTTTAAACCACCTGTCCTGCATAGGTTCCCCATCTCCTCACAGAAAGAATGCCCCTCTGTCAAAGCTGATTGCATAGAATAAGGGTTCTCAGCCAAGAACTTTTGAGAGGGGGGGAAAGGAGATGTCCATTCTAGAAAGGGTGAGGAGCCCTTGACCCGGAGCCAGGAATGGGGCTGCTCTCTCAGACCAAACCTTCCCAAGGAATTTACTCTCCAATTAAAAAACTGCCTCCCATTCATTGCAGCCCAGGTACTGCTCTCGGAGTTGTACTCTCTGGTACTGGAGCGCCTTGCCACACGCGTTCCTGGGCACTCACCACGTGGCTGATCCAAATTGAGATGTGCCAGCAGCATAAAACCATTCCAGATTTCTAAGACTTAGTTTGGGGGTGGGGGTGGGGAATGAAGCATTATCAATAGTAAAATAAAGCATTTTTATTGTTTTTCAAATGTTGACTACATGTTATATATTTTGGATTGATATATTGGATTAAATACATTAAAATGAGTTTTGAGATATTGGATTAAATACGTTAAAATTAGTTTCACCTGTTTATTTATACTTTTTTACATGTAGCCTCTAGAAAATCTTAAATGACACATGTGACTCCCATTCCTACTGGACTGTGCCACCTTACAGTGATAGGGTTTCCATCATGTCCAGACTGGGGCCGACCCTCCCCATCCCGGCTGGGTGAATGGCAGCTGACCATATCCATGCAAAGCCCTGGCCAGGATACTTCTTTCTTTTCCATGGTCACAGAGGAGCTACAGATCCTCACTCCAAGGGGAATGAATAGTCCAGGCTGTGGTTTAGGCTAAGTGGCAATAAAACTAGTCCAAGTGACCGTTAAGCAGCTGCTAGACGAAAAGGGTGTGTCAATTTTTACCAGGCTCTGGGTTGCTAGCATCACATTTCCATGCAGTCAGGAGGTGAATCCAGAAAAACGAGCCCCTGCCTTCCATCTATGGGGAGTGGCCCGGAGTTCCCTTGGTGGTAATACTGCCACACAGTGGCCATGCGCACGGCCACCGTAACCTGGATGTGGGCACAGTCGGTCCGGGGAAACCTAGCTTGCTCCCAAACAGCCTTCTCCTGGGCATGCAGTGTCATGGGGAACGACTGGGAAAGACAAGGAAAGAGTGTTGATCCCCAGCTGTGTGATTTCAAGCGGGCTTATTATAGACAAGCCACAGGGAGGGATTAACATGGTCAATAGGGGCCTCTCAAAATCACTGATTTTCTTCTTTCTGAGTTTTTTCGTAGGTGTTGATCATGTCAGCATCAGATTGGACCTAGAGGCATTATTTCAGTTCAGCCACCTTATTCTGACCTTTAAGGTACAGATCTGTGGGCTCGCCTGGGATTTCACTTCCTTGCTCCTGGCAAGTAGCAGAGCACAGGAGGCTTTGGAAATCTCTACTCATGCTGTGTCATTTGGGTTTTGGTCCCTGAGTGGAAAACAAAACCAACAAAATTAAGCAAAAACAAAAACCCCAATGCTCATTAGTGAATCACTTAGGTGGTTAACAAAAAAAGAAAAAGGAAAGAAAAAAGAGAAAGAAAAGAAAAGAAAAGAAAAGAAAGAAAGAAAGAAAGAAAGAAAGAAAGAAAGAAAGAAAAGGAAGGAAAAGAAAAGAAAAAGAAAAGAAAAGAAAAGAAAAGAAAAGAAAAGAAAAGAAAAGAAAAGAAAAGAAAAGAAGAGTTACAAGATAGAGCAGAAAGGAAACCACCTAGCAGTGGAGTGATAGGGGCTGCAAGAACTAGAAAAATACTTTCCAGGAGAAAAAGGCAGAAAGTGGAAATTATTTAGGAAATTACGGAAAGGTTGTGTTTGGAAAAGGTAGAAAAATGAAAGGATCCTTACTAAGCATAGTTAGAAGCCAGAGAAACCCTTTGCTGTACTCATTCCCAAATCATTCATCAAAATTCTAATTTGTCATCAGCCTGGAAGCTGAGTTATGGTTATAAAAAAAAATGACAATAAAATTTTTAAAAGGTGTGGGGAAAAGCCCCACAAGTGCTTGCCCTCAAAGAGCGCACAGTCTGGCCAAGGATACAAACATACAAAGAGATTTTAAATCATAGTGTAAAATGATAAGTGCAGGAACTGACATGTGAGCCGAATGCTGGCAGGTTCCGTAATGGGGCGAACTCTGCTCTAAGGAGTCAGAATAAACTTCTCGGCAGATTTTGGAGGAATTTGCCAGAGAAAAGTGTTCTGGTCAAAGAAAACCACATACAAATTGCTGTAAAATATCAATTACAGTGGCTTTTAAAAAACTGGTATCCTCTCCTCCTTCGATGAATAATTCACAGAGCCCACACACATCTTTTAAACAGAACCGAATTCTAGGCGAAGTAGACGCTCATCAAAGTTTGCCCCCCGATTGGAAAGAGATTTCCAGTCTCTTTGTGCTCATTGTGTGATAGGTTTTATTTTTTTATATTTTTTTTAATTTTTATTTATTTATAATAGTCACAGAGAGAGAGAGAGGCAGAGACACAGGCAGAGGGAGAAGCAGGCTCCATGCACCGGGAGCCCGATGTGGGATTCGATCCCGGGTCTCCAGGATCGCGCCCTGGGCCAAAGGCAGGCGCCAAACCGCTGCGCCACCCAGGGATCCCTGTGATAGGTTTTAAAAGATAAAGTTTGGAAAATGGAGATTGGGAAATATGAATATTCAGTCTGAAACGGATAATGAAACAAACCTGCCTTTGTGAAGCATTACAAGTTTACCTCATGTTTCCCTAGACTTTTCGGCCTGCTGCAATGTTAGTTGAACGCTCCGCAGACTATGGACACACCTGGAAAGTGCTCAAATATTTTGCAAAAGACTGTGCTGCTTCCTTTCCCAATATCACATCGGGCCAGGCCCAGGGAGTGGGAGACCTTGTTTGTGACTCCAAATACTCGGATATCGAACCCTCAACTGGTGGCGAGGTAGCATTTCCATTCTTGGATTTCCCTGATAGAAATTATACCTTTTTGGCTAATGTGGTTCATTTAAATGAAAATTTAGGTAGCATTTACTGAACTATAACTTGAGTTGTTGTTGTTGTTTTAAAATGAACGTGTCTAAATTGAAATGAGCCCTGTATTCATTTCAAACTCAGGAAGATAGTAAATGCCTCATAAGAAATAACTCTACGGGGGGGCACCTGGCTGGCTCAGTCGGTTGAGCATCGGACTCTTGATCTCAGCTCAGGTCTTGATCTCAGGGTCGTGAGTTCAAGCCCCATGGTGGGCTCCACGCTGGATGTGGAGCCTACTTACGAAAGCAAAGAAGAATGATTCTGTACAAGGGTGCTCAGCTAAGAATGAGTGGAGACCGAGACCCAGGCTGGGCACCAGGGCACGAGCACCCAGAGGAGGGAGCATCTGTTGCTAACCCTTGGGATGGGCTACCAGCACCCCTGGTGCTAAACCACCACCCAGACGGAATCTGCCAGGAGCTTCCCCTGAGCAAAGCTGGCGACTGGCAGAGGGTCAGAGGATGAGTGGGCCTGGGAGGTATTATTTTATTGGGTAGAATGAAAGAATTGGTGGCCGAAGGCAGCTCTAGAATTTGCTGCCAGACCCAGACTGATGACAACCTGCTGAACTGTGATCCCATCCCTCGACCCCAACCCCGGGCAGGAGCTGTCAGTACTTCTGTCTTTACGAACCACTTGGCCATGAAGAACCAAAATGACTATTTAAGATCTTTCACTCATTTTCATCCCTGGAACTCCGAGTCACTCAAATAATAATCTGTATCCCACGCGGGGGGAGGCAGTGGCTCGGCCAACACGCTTCCGTGCGCGCATCTTTAACCCTGCTGTTGGCGTGCGATGCTTATACCTTCACCTACGTCTGTTTTCCAGGTCGTTTTAAAGGTTCTGGATCCCAGCTTTGACATCGAAAACCCTTACAGCCCCGACATCCAGGGTATGAATCGTGCTCTCTGTTTTGGCACCGACGCCTTCCTAAAACTTTCGTGTTGGGAGCCCTCCTCGTCCCTGCGTGTCCACAGTGCACTGGGGACGTCGGGTGGGGAGAGATGCCTTGACCCGATGCCACCTAAGTGTGCCTTGCTTGGCTGTGTCGCTTTCTCTAGAACTTGTGACGTTAACAAACCTGCGGATAAACTTTACCAAACTCCACACCCTGGGGGATACTTTGCTTGGAAGGAGGGAAGAGGATGCCCTTGAAAATTACTACTATGCTGTGCATGCGATGGTGGTGCGGGGCAGCTGCTTTTGCAACGGCCACGCCAGCGAGTGCGACCCGGTGCAGGAGGCCCGCGGAGACGTCTTCAGCCCGCCCGGCATGGTGAGCTGCCCCGCGACCCCAGGAGCAGCGGCCTGGTGCACCTGCTGCCCTGTGCTGTCGGACCCCTACGTGGGCATCCACGGCCCAAGCAACAGCTTTGCATTGGGGCAGGTGTCATTCCAGCAGCTGGGAGCGGGGGCCTTGGGGTCTCCTGTGAATCCTGCTACAGAGGAGGTCATGAGCGGCGTGTATAGTTCTGATTTCTGGGGAGCTCCCTTTTTTTGTGTACTTGGTTTTTTTTTTTTTTTTTTAGGGAATGGAGCTTTGGTGCCAAGGACCTGTCATCCCACAAACATTTCTTGAAGGTACAGAGCCTGTACTCTGTGCCAGGAGGCCTGAGTGTCACCCACCACTGTAAAAACGGCCTCTTCATTCTTGCCCTAGGCACAATGAGTCCTAATCCTGACCTCTTCCCGGCTTGGGACGAGTCTTCAAAGAGTGATGTAGTAGAAGGATTGTGTTTTCTCGCAGAGTCCCGAGAGTGTGTCTACGAAATTTATTTTATTTTATTTTATTTTATTATTTTTTATGAAATAATTTTAAAGTATTAGCCACGATCAGACAAGGCTGGAGGCCGAAGTTCTTGCACCTTCCCTGTCAGCTGCCTCATATTTCCCTAGAAATAGAGCTTCTCTCTTTGAACTTGGACATACAGGGTGTTTTTCAGAAAAACCCAGAGAATCACGCATTTTTCTCCAGTTTCTTTGTTTTCTAATTCCCTCTTTTCCCTTTTGCTCTTCAACCACCCCCTAAACATACACACTCTCTCTCTCTCTCCCCATCCTGTTTGTCCCTGTGCCATGGGCTGCAAACTGTTGCCCTGAAACTAGAATTCAGAAAGGCCAAGAAATGTACTGTAAGTGTTTCCCAAACATCCTGCTTTTTTTTTCACAAGTTAAAAGCTGGGTAAGCAAATAATAAAAGATAGTCAAGATTGGTGTTGTCACTACCAAGGAAAACTGAGACCCGGAGAGGTGCCCGGCCTGCTATTTCATTTTTCACTTAAAGAACCCAACGTCCTCCTTTCACACACGCAGGTGCACGGTCGGTGCGTCTGCCAGCACAATACAGACGGCCCGAACTGCGAGCGCTGCAAGGACTTCTTCCAGGACGCCCCGTGGAGGCCGGGAGCAGGTCCCCAGGACAGCACCTGCAGAGGTATGCGGAGAAGGTTCTCGGCCTGCACCCAGGGCGTCTGCACTTCCTTCTCTTGAAGAACGTGAGCTCGTTTCGGTGGGGCTGCAGGCAGCAGGGGTAATGACCCGGGGCTCCGAGCTCCAGCTCTGGGATAGTTTCACGTCTCCGGTGACCTCCCATAGAAGAATACTGACTTCCCAAACCTTTGCACCAAAAATGAACGTTAATTTACAAAATTAGACACTATGCATGTCATGTGGTCCCTTTCTAGAGGACGGGCAGAGCCACGTAATGGTGGCATCCGTGGGGACAGTGCCACTCCAGCGTCGGGCGAACCCCAGGTCTGGTACAGAGATCCCTACTGTGTTCCTGAGTAATCATACATCCCATGAACTGGGTCTTTTTTTTTTTCTTTTTTTTTAAAGACTTTTTAAAATTTTATTAATGAGAGAAACAGAGGCAGAGACTTAGGCAGAGGGAGAAGCAGACTCCCTGCAGGGAGCCTGACGCAGGACTCAATCCCAGGACTCAATCCCAGGACTCCTGGGATCACGCCCTGAGGCAAAAGCAGATGCTCAACCACTGAGCCACTCAGGCGTCCCCATTAGATGCATTTTATTTATTTATTTATTTTTCTCTCTTTCATTTTTGTTTTTATTTTTTTAAGGTGGGTATTTTTTGTTTCTTTTTTTAGAATTTTTTTATTGGAGTTCAATTTGCCAACATACAGCATAACACCCAGTGCTCATCCCGCCAAGTGCCCCCCCCCCAGTGCCCATCACCCAGTCACCCCAACCCCCTGCCCACCTCCCCTTCCACTCCCCCTCGTTCATTTCCCAGAGTTAGGTGTCTCTCATGTTTTGTCACCCTCACTGATATTTCCACTCATTTTCTCTCCTTTCCCTTTATTCCCTTTCAGTAATTTTCACATTCCCCAAATGAATGAGACCATATGATGTTTGTCCTTCTCCGATTGACTTACTTCACTCAGCATAATACCCTCCAGGTCCCTCCACGTCGAAGCATATGGTGGTCTTAAATACAAGGGACAGACTAGACCCACGTCTAACAGGCTCTCTGTGTTTTTGGTCAAATTTTTAGGCCAATAGGGGAGAAGGTTTTCTTGTAATGTGTCCGCTGCCTCTGAATTTTGATGGACTTCCCTACAAACTGGTTGCTCAGCTTCTTCTCCCAGGCTGGGGTGGTGGGGAGGTGGGGAAGTAGGCTGTGAGGGAGTGAGAGGTGCCCGGAAGAGCTCTCATGAAAACATCCCATCCATGAGAGTCACAGCTGGCAAGACCTAGCCCAGCAGAGCCTGAGATCTTGCTGTCTACACGGAAAACCCAACAAGGCGCAGCGCCAACAGACTTCACCACCAGGACAGGCCAGGTCCCTTGCCCTGTTGCTCTGGCTGAGCCCAGCTGGGCTGCGAGTGACCTGCAGCCACTCTTCTCGCTCTCCTGCCCGTAGAGACGGAGAAGCAGGCTGGCGCCAGCTGACAGCTTGTCTGAGAGTCCCGGGCCCTGCAGAACGGATGATATAAGAAGTCAAGTTTACAAAGCCTAAGCCAGAGAAAGTCTTCCTTAGTGGAAAACAACAAAATCACTCTCCAGGCCTTCTGGAGCCTCCAAATGATTTACTTTTTTTTTTTTTTTTTTTAAGATTTTATTTATTCATGAGAGACAGAGAGAGAGAGAGAGACACAGGCTCCATGCAGGGAGCCTGATGCGGGACTCGATCCCGGGACCCCAGGATCACACCCTGGCCTGAAGGCAGGTACTAAACCACTGAGCCACCCAGGGATCCCCATGATTTACTTTTTTCATTTGATATGTATTTTTTTTTTTCATTTAATATGTATTTTTAAAAAAAGCAAACACTAAACTCAAGGAACACATATAACAGACAGTGTATGGGTGGAATCAGAGCACCAGAAAGATCCTGTGAAAGCACCTGTCCTCATCTGTGTGTACTTGGGGGAGCTCTAACAAGCGATGAGGGCTGTGGTGACTGGCGCTGGGAGGGCCACGCGGTGTCCCCCAGTCCCCCAGGGCCTGGCCCATCTCTCACTGCCCCCTCCTTCCTCAGCCTGTCGCTGCAACAGCCACTCTGACCGCTGTCACTTCGACATGACGGCCTACCTGAGCAGCGGCGGCCGCAGCGGAGGGGTGTGCGAAGCCTGTCGCCACAACACCGAGGGCCAGCACTGTGACCGCTGCAGGCCCCTCTTCTACAGGGACCCGCTCAAGGCCATGTCCGACCCTTACGCGTGCATCCGTGAGTCCCCGGCCTCAGCCAGTCTCTTCTCCGCGTGGGGGAGAGGCCCCCCTTGGGCTGCCAGCCGCCCCTTCCCCCGCTCGGGTTAGCAGCATCCCCAAAGCGCCCAATTTAGGGACCTGGGGGGCTTGCAAAACGTCCAGCTCTAAGAGCTTTCATTGTCACCACCAGTTGGGCCAGATGATCTGGATCCACCCCTGTAGCCCCACGCCAGGGGCCGACAGCGGTGAATCTGGACACTACTGGGATTGAGCCGGGAGGGGGCAGGTGGTTTCAGAAGGTGCCGCAGACACCTGCATGTCCCGGAGGTCCCCGGGGGAGTGGCTGACCACAGATGACCTGACTCACCTTGGCTGCTGGCTGGCTCCACTGAGGATGTCCCAACTTCTCCACATGCCAGAGCAATAGGCGTTCATTCAGCAGAAACTTTGGATTCTTTTTGTTTGTTTTTTTTTTAAGATTTTATTTATTTATTCATGAGAGGCAGAGAGAGAGAGAGAGAGAGAGGCAGAGACACAGGCAGAAGGAGAAGCAGGCTCCATGCAGGGAGCCCGATGTGGGACTCGATCCTGGGACCCCAGGATCACGCCCTGGGCCGAAGGCAGGCGCTAAACCCCTGAGCCCCCCAGGGATTCCCTGAAACTTTGGGTTCTGTACTGGATCTTTCCCCAGGTTAGCCTGTAAGGGGAAGATCCTCTCTCCCGATGCTGGGCGGGGCAGCTGGGGGCAGCCCCAGTCAGTGCCCAGTAAGTCACATGACACATTCAACACTTCATGGTACAACAGGCCGTGTGGCGGATGACTTTGCCCAACGTCAGCCAGTGTAAGTGTTGTCAGCACCGCAAAGGCAGGCTAGACGTTGGGTAGGCTAGATGTATTAAATGTATTTTCTATTTATGAAATTTTCAGCTTATGATGGGTTTATCAGCCCCACCTTAAGTCGAGGAAGATCCGTAGTGAAACTGGCTGCAACATCTGTCTGGCGGTAGAAAATTCAGTTTTGCTGATAAGATGCATATACAGATATTACCTTCCTTTTTTTTTTTTTTTTCAGATTTATTTATTTACTTGAGAGAGAAAAAGAGAGCATGAGCAGGAGGGGTAGAGGGAAGGGTAGAGAGAGTCTTAAGCAGACTCCATGCTGAGCCCAGAGCCTGGTGCTTGGCTCCATCCCATGACCCTGAGACCAGGACCTGAGCCGAAACCCAGAGTCAGTGGCGTCATTTACTGCACCTCCCCTCCCCTCCCCTCCCCTCCCCTCCCCTCCCCTCCCCTCCCCTCCCCTCCCCTCCCCTCTCCTCTCCTCCCCTCCCCTCCCCTCCCCTCTCCTCTCCTCCCTTCCCCTCTCCTCTCCTCTTGTTTTCTTTCAAGAGAGACAGCCCCCACCCGTGCTTCTTTTGTTGAATCTTTAAAAAACCTTTCATTTTGCCTTTAATCTCAGCTTTTAAAAATGGAATATCTTGTACATATAAAAATAATAGAGAACAATATAATAAGCACCCTTACGCCCACCAGCAGCCGTGGCAAGAAAACATGGTATCTTACACCATCAACTTCAGGACCTTAATGAAACACGACAAATACTGCTGGTGCCCCAGGCACACACCTGCTCCATCCGTTACCCTCCTTCCTGGGGATAAACTCGCACATTTAGCAATAATTATCGTTACAATGCAGGCATACATACAATATATGTTGGCTTGTTTTCAAACTTCAGATAAATAATAGCACGTGGTACATATCTTTGATTATTTGGTTCAACATTACATTTTGGAGATTTGTCCATATTAGGTAGCCCTCATTCTCCAATGTTATTTTTTTTCTCTGTCTCTCTCTTCAGGTGGTATTTATTTATTTACTTATTTACTTATTTATTTATTTATTGTTGAAGTTCGATCTGCAACACATTCTCCAAAGTTAATATCCACATGTAATATCTGTATGGAACTCTTTCTTCCCGTAAATATGACATCTATTTGGCCATTTTGCTTTGGATGCTTCAAAAAACATTCTTGTATAGGCACATGCACAAAACCTGGCCCCAAGAGTCCTACCAAGGAATGGAATTGCTGAAACATAGGGTATGAACTTCTGCAAACTGACTACCCGATACCACATGGTTCCCCAAGTGGAGGTACCAACGAACACCCACACCCACAGTGTGAGTAACCCTGCTGCTCTGCGTCCTGGCCAACACGTAGCTTTGTCACACTTCCGTTTCTGCTAACGAGAGGTCATCTCATCATTACTGTAGTTGGAATTTCCCCACAGGAATGAGACCAGAGTGAGACAAGCAAAGCACCCAGGTCCCAGCACTTCGGGAAGGGTGATGTAAGTGATGTAAGCACAGGTTGACACCTGCTATGGGCACTAAGCTGACAGCAAACACTTCCTTACGGTCTGCGCCCCAGGCACCTTGCTCGTCTCACCCTGGCCCCAGCATTGCTGTCGACTCCTGGAGTAGATAAATACTCCAACTGGACTTCCAATACCAAGGGCCAGTTCCTGGGCTTGAGATCTTACTCGACTTGCAGACTGACAAGTAGCTTGTTGTTGTTCCATGGATGTGAGCAGAAGACCTGAAAGTCCCAGGTTAAAGACAAGGGACATCATTACTCGTGACACCGCAGGCAGCACAATGTTTGTACTGATGTGTGTTCCCATGTCCCTAAGTCCTGAGTTCCATGGGGCAATTCCAAGGATGCCGGGTGGATCCTGCACACCTGATGAGTTTATGTCACAGCCAAGGAACACTGGGCTTGAAAGAGTCATTGCTTTTATTGCAAGAGGAAGATGTTATCTCCTCCTTCGAGGTAGCTTGCAGAAAACACAGGCTTGAGAAATAGTTGGCACACTCGGCAAAAAAAAGTTTGGATGCCCGGGACCCATGGAAGGTTGTCTCTCCCGAGACACAGAAATCCTGTCTCTCGGGCTATATCATCAATATATTTAGTGGGGAGGGGTTTGCTTTAAAACTACTTCAAACTTCATATAATCATAATACATAAAATGAAGTCATGTGCAGAGCTAATTCACAGCCACCTGAATATGCACAGCCTCCTAGATTTCACATTTTAAATCCTCACAGTATAGAAAAAGCATAAATGAAGTTTTGGTTCAGATTACTTAGTAGGTTCAGATTACTTAGTAGGTTCAGATTACTTAGTAGGTGCATAACATTTTACCTTACATGACCTGTTTAAAATTGATAACAGAGAACTGAATTCTTTTTTTTTTTTTGAACATTTTATTTATTTATTCGTAGACACACACAGAGAGAGAGGCAGAGACACAGGGAGAGGGAGAAGCAGGCTCCATGCAGGGAGCCCGATGTGGGACTCGATCCCGGGTCTCCAGGATCACAGCCCAGGCTGCAGGCAGCGCCAAACTGCTGCACCACCGGGGCTGCCCAGAACTGAATTCTTAAAACAAATATTTCTTTAAATCAGTGTCCTGAATGTCCTACATTTTTTTTTACCAGAACCTATAATCCATGCTCTACCGCCATACACACACACACACACACACACACGTGTGCACCCACATATTTTATGAATGCTTTAAACCCTATGCTTTTATACAAGAAGAAATTGCTCTCTTAGGTGGAATCAGGGGAAACTATAATGTTTTGAGACAGATAATCTAGGAATCTGGAAAGATACTGGAAGTGACTAAGCCAGATTTTCACATTAACCAAAGTCTTGTTCCTTAAAAACCACTTAGTATTGGGGCGCCTGGGTGGCTCCGTCATTTAAGCGTCTGCCTTGGGCTCAGGTCATGATCCCAGGGTCCTGGGATGGAGCCCCATATCAGGCTCCTAGGTGAGCGGGGAGTCTGCTTCCCCTGCCCCCCCTGCTTGTGCTCTCTCCTTTGCTTGCTCTTGCTCTCTCTGTCTCTCATATAAATAAAATCCTTAAAGTAAATCACTTAGTATTAACTTGATGATGCTTCTGAAGGGAACTAAGAAAACTAGTACTTAGATATGAAATCAAGAGGTTGTTCTTTATAAACAGGGAGTTTTTTTTTTTTTTAAGGAAGGGCAAATAAGGAGCTTGTAAAAACAACTTTCCTGAGCTTACCCGGTTTCCCTAAACACGCATTTATGTGTGTGGGACTGTGTGTACAAATGGCATTTATTAAGACTGACTAGTCTCCTATTAAAAAAAAAAAAACTCTAAATTGTCTGTGTTTGAGCCTAAATATTTACATAATCAGATTCCAGGCAAAAGAGTTGACTGATTTTAAGTCTTCTGTGATTAAAATACTGTCAAATGTGATACGGAAAAAACACAAAGGTTTGGGAGATTCAACCCCTGGTAATGGGAGTTTGCTGGAGCTGTGTGACGCCAAGAAATTGTGTTGGACTTCTAGCCTCTCGGGGCCATAGCGCAGGGTTATCCCTGCATAAAGTTACCAGCTATTCACCCACAGCCCTTCCCCAAAGGATACTTCTGTCCAATATAATTGCATTAGATCCTGGAGCTCAGTGCTGACCCTCTGGAGTGTCTCCTGAACAAAGCTGACCTTTTTCCTTTTGGCTCCTTCTGAAATGAATTCAGTTTGTTCCTTCCTTTCTAGAAGCAAATGCATTTAATTAAAAGAAAATTCTGGCTTTCCCTAACTAAGCAGGACCGAATGCTATTTTTCCATAATAAGATTTTTTTATTTTTATTTTTTAAAGATTTTATTTATTTATTCATGAGAGACACAGAGAGAGAGGGGCAGAGACACAGGCCCTGCAGGGAGCCTGACGTGGGTCTCGATCCTGAGGTCTCCAGGATCACGCCCTGGACTGAAGGCAGCAGGAAACCGCTGAGCCACCTGGGCTGCCCCATAATAAGATTTTATTACCAGTCACGCTCCAATAACAATTGAAAATTGAAAGGTTCTGTCAAACAACCACACATTTGCTTCAATACGCCGAACAGCTAGGTTTTTCCCACCAAACTCACTAACCTAAATGGTTGTAATATAAACATACACAACATGGCTTTAGATGGGAGGGGTTTGTTTTTATTCATCCAAAGTAATCATGTGTAAATGTGAATATTATTATTTCTGAGAATCAGGATATCCATTTTTAAAATCTTTATTGAGTTCCTTAGCAGTGGCATCCCTTGGAAACACAAGGATACGAGAGACCTTGGTACCAACAGACTTGTCCTCTCTACCCAAGCCACATGGACTGCTGGCCCGGCCCCTCCTGGACACGACCCCTCAAAAATGAGGGGGTCACTGCCGCACTGGGCAGCTCTCACCATCCGAGGGCTCTTCCTTATACTCACATCGAGCTCTGCCTATTATGATTTCTCCCCTCTGAATTATTCATGCCGTCAGCACCCTCTTCCATCTCCTATCCTATCCTTCCTTTAGTTTGTACTGAACAAAGGGGGTCGGGGGGGGCACTTTTGTTGCTCTTTTGCTACAGGAGACCGTTCGTCTCATTTTGCAGGATCTCTTCACCCAAGCTTTGGCCCTGCCAGCAGATTTCCAAAAACAAAATGGGGATATAAATTTTTCTTGCTAGTCTCCCCCTATCTTTCTTGTAAACACTTCGTCCAAGATAAATTAAAGAGAACAATAGCATTTATCCTTACTTTTCTGTGATGGGAAAGGGCAAACTTACTTTCTTAACCAGACTTTAGAGATTTAGTAGACATATTATGTAATATTTTTTCTCTCATTCTCTCATGACCCTTGATGATATATATATATCTATATATAATATACATTTATATATTTTATATATAAAAGATAAAAATATTTTTATATTTATACATATAATATGTAATATATATTTTTATATATATTTTTTATTTTTATATATTATATATTATATAAAATACATTTATATATTGCTTCTTTATATATTTATATATAAATATATATAATTATATATTACTTCTTTATATATGTATATATAAATATATATAATTATATATATTGCTTTATATATTGCTTTCTTCTATACTATATATATTTTATATAATATATAAAATTATATATAATATATATTTTATATTTTATGTATAAAATATAAAATATATAATATATTTATATAGAGAATATATATTTAAAATATAAAATATATAATATTTTATAATATATAATATTTTAATATATAATATAAAATCTGTGTTTGATGTTTTTGTGTATTTCAGTACAGCATCCCACACTTGCCTCCAGACCTCATTCTCACCTTTGGAGTCTTGTTTCCTTTTTTTCAGTCTCTCTTTTATTGAGGTGAAATTGACATAACATAAAATTAACCATTTGACAATGAACAGCAATTTATTAGCCCAAAGTTGTGGGGTCAGCATCTCTATATAACTCTGAAACGTTTTCATCACCGCCTAACTTAATCAGTGTATTCTTCACATCCAGTTTTCAAAAACAATCTATATATAATGAAATTGTTCAACATTTTCCAAAGGCCAGGATCTGGGAGACATTTCTGAACAGCCCTAGCCCACTGGTCTAGCTGTTTAAACATTTAGTTTATTTAAACGTATTTAGTTATTTAAACAAAATAAAATAGTTACAGCGTGAGTAAAATGCTTGTTTATATCTCTGGTTTCCCCCAATTTGGAATTAACTAATGCATGTCTGTGTCCCCAGCTTGTGAATGTGACCCGGACGGGACCTTATCAGGTGGCATGTGTGTGAGCCACTCTGATCCTGCTTTGGGGGCTGTGGCCGGCCAGTGCTTGTGCAAGGAGAATGTGGAAGGAGCCAAGTGTGACCAGTGCAAGCCCAACCACCACACACTGAGCGCCACTGACCCCATGGGTTGCCAGCGTAAGTCAGCGTGGCGGTGGGCCAGCCCGGATGAGGTTTAAGGCTTGAGGCTGTCTCTGTTGGCCCTAAAATTCGGTCGTATGGGAAATACCCAAGAGTATTGCCAGCCTCTGGGTTTTGATGCAAAAAAGAAAACCCCCTCCCTCTGACCAGCACTGAGGAGGGTACTTGATGGGATGAGCACTGGGTGTTATACTATATGTTGGCGAATTGAATCTAAATTTAAAAATGTAAAAAAAAGACCAATAAAAACAAATAAGAAGAGTTTAAAAGGTAAGAACAAACAAAACAAAACAAAACAAAAAAACTTACTGCAAATTTTAGTACTTTAGTGGAGATTTTTCTCCTGGAGGGCAGCCGAGACTATCATATGGTACCAGCAGGGGGCGCTCACATTTCCCTGCTGGAGCAAACCTGGGGAAAGGCCAAGAAATTAAATGCTAAGTTGCAAAACCTTTAGAAAAATGGTCTCTGACTTGGACTTTCTCACACAAATTCGTTAAATTTGCATTATGCATTTATGCATAGATTGATGACTTCATAAGCAGTCTTCAAGTAGTCGTTTCTTTTCCCTTTTTTAAAAACTATTTTTCCCCTTTCTTCCCATACCCCTCTTGGAATTGGTCCTACAATCCCTGGCAAAGAGAAGACAAAAGAACACAAAATACTAAAGAGCCAAGGGAGAGATTGTGGGGAAATAGAAAGAGTCTAGGAGTTTTCTGGGGCCAAATGGGAAGACCCTTGGCTCCAGGATCACAGAAATTTAGAGCTGCCTGGGGTCTCAGAGAGCTGCAGATTCCTCAAGGAATCCTGAGTAAATAATTTCCCTTTGGTCACAGCATCATGCTCTATATTTTTGCCCAGACAAGGAACTGTACGTTATTTGCATGCTTAGAGAACAGCATGCAGAATCCTACCTTCTTCTGGAGTTTAACGGCAACATTAAATTCCAGGCTAATAAATTATATAGTCAAGCCAATTCCCATCACACTTTTCATCACACCGAGGTGCTGCCCCTGGTTCAGTACTAACCTGATGCCCTCCAAGAATAGGCCAAATAATTGTTTTTTGGAGTTTTTTTCTTTTGTAACAGCTTCAGGGAGATATAGTTCACATGCTATATAATTTGCCCTTTGAAATTCGACTCATTGATGTCTATATTCAGAGTTGTGTAACCATCACTATAATCAATTTTAGAATATTTCTATTATCCCAAAAAAGAAACCCTGCACCCTATTTCTGTCTATATACCCAAAAGATTGAAAACAGTGTTGAAGACAGATCTGTACTCTCATGTTCATAACAGCATTATTCACAGTAGCCAAAAAGTAGAAGCGATCCAAGTGTCCATCGTGGATGAATGGGCACACAAAATGTGGCACATACACACCGGAGAATACTATTCAGCCTCAAGAAGGAAGTTGTGATACGGGCAACACCATGGATGAGCTTTGAAGAGGGTGGCTCAGTGAAATAAGCCAGTCACACAAGGACAACCGCTGTAGGAGTCCACTTACATGAGGTTCTAGAGCAGTTAGGTCTATGGAAACAGAAAGTCGTGGTTGCCAAGGGCTTGGGAGAGGGAGGAAGGGGTAGAGACGGTGTTTGGTGGGCACAGAGTTTCGGTTTTGCAAGACGAAGAGTCCTGGAGGTTGGTTGCACAATAGTGTAGCTGTATGTAAAATGGTAAATTTTATGTCAAATGTATTTTACCATGAAAAGAAAAGGAGCCCCATTGCCCTTAGCTACCACCTCCCTACGTGCCCTTTTCTCCACCCTGGCCTGGGCAAGCCCGACTCTCCTGTCTGTCCCTCTAGACTTTGCCCGTTGTGGACATTTCATACAAATGAAATCATCTAATATGTGATGCTTTGTGACTGGCTCCTTTCACGTAGCGACATGTTCTCAGGGGTCACCCATGTCATAGAGTGTGTCAGTCCCTGATTCCTTTTTATGGCTTAACAACAGTCCATTGTGTGGATACTCCACATATTATTTATCTGTGTATCGTTTGATGGACATTGGGGTGGGTTCCATGAACAGTGGGGTTTTTTCCTGCAGGGGAAATGTATAGCTTGCTCTGGTAGCCAATTCCTTAGCCTCACAACACAGGCAGGACTCAGAGATGCCTATGGGTGGCAGAGGAAGAGGAGGGAGAAAATGGGAAAAAGGAACAAGGCGGTAAGAAGAGAGAGGGGAGGATAGCTGCATCTGCCCCAAAAGGAGCCAGCAATGATGACCGTGACACTCAGAAACCCTTGCCCTGCGTCCAACCGGCTGACCCCCCACCCCCGGGCATCACTCAGGATGACCGTGCCAGCCACCCCAGCTTGCACACCTTCTAAGTCATCTCCTCCCAGTTGCCATCCAGCAGAACCACAGGGGCTCTGGAAGCATCTGGGCCTGGCTGTCCTGTGCGGGGTTGTGCACACCGCAGTAACCGTGTGCCAGGCCCGGCTGCTCTGTGTCCTTGTGGCCACATGTTTGGCTCAGTGTGAGCCATTAGGGACAAGAGGGGGGTAAAGAAAAATGGGAATAATTGCATTTACTGTGTTTTCAGCCTGCAACTGCCACCCCTCCGGGAGTGCGCCGCTCCCGGCCTGCGACGTGGATACAGGCCAGTGCTTGTGCCAGCCCTTTGCCACCGGGCCACGCTGTGAAGAATGCGCTGTATGTATGTGCTGAGGAGTTCCCTTTGGTGAGGTTGCTCGGGGTCCTCCTGCCACTGCTCAGGGGGGCTCGGTCTCGTGGATGGCTCTCCTTGTCCTTGGGTATTTCCGTCCTCCCTGCTAGAGGTCGTTTCCACACCAGAAATCAGCAAAAGCCACTCACCAGCCCCCACCCTTCGGCAGAGAGCCGGTTGTTGACATTTACCAGCACACCAGCTTTTTTGTACCAACTTGGACTGAACTGACTCGGGCACTGATGTCAGAGGTTTCGTGCACTGTCCTCCCGAAATGCCAGGCAGTAGACTTGGAAGGTCTATCTGCTCCCCTTTCTCAGCCTGCCAGATCATGGAGCCTTTTCTTCTGTCCTTGGCCTGCAGTCCCTTTATCGCCCCTGCGACTTCTTGCCGAAAATTACCTTGGACAGGCTCATTCAAAAACCCCCCCCAAACCAAGCCACAGGTTTAAATGTGTTGTTGATTCCCGTGGGAAATAAACGCCTGGATTTTTCACACACCCCGCTCAACATAGGAGCGTGGATGTCTAAAATTAGTCAAATACAAGCTTTTTTACACCATAAGAAATGTGTCATGCAGTGAGGGAGTTCAAATCCAGCTCTTCCCTTTGTTCTTCAATCTTGGCAGCCCACCCTGACATTTTAGACACACACACACACACACACAAAAAAAAAATAAAAATAAAAAGCTTAACCTAATAAAAGAACAGTGACCTTGATGTGTTGGAAGAAATGTAGCCGATAAATAAGAAACATATGCCTGTTACAACATAGCTTTTGTGCTAATATTTTAAGTCATTTTACTGAAAACATATGAGGATGGGGCCCAGGAGGTGGGGGAAGAAAGGCAGGAAGTACATACTGAGGCGGGGGCAGGGGACCTAGAAGTGTTGGGGGGAAGCCAGGCCCAGCTCCGTGGCCCTGGGGGAGCAGGGGCTGCGGGGCTGGTTCACGGGGTCAAACGCAGACTCCACAGCAGATGGTGTCAGACATGCCCTAGACTCAGGCTGACTTTGTTCATTGGCTCTTTTCTGGCCACTGTGCTGTTAACTCGACTGTGTTTGCAAGAGGAAAATAACTGAGCAGGGGCCACCCTGTGGGGGCTTGTCCCTTGTGGCCGATCCCACGTTCCCGCCAGGTACCCCGCTTGGCCTTGTGTCAGGGGCGCCCGGGGCCTGCACAGAGCCCCCCACGCCACAGGGAGTTTTCACAACCACATCCTGAGCGAGGCCCTTCGTGGCACATCGTTTGGACCCAGACTGCAGTTTAGTTTTGGGAAAAATATCAGAAATCCTTTGCCGCGTTTTGTGACAAGTTATGTCAACTTTGAATGTTTAAAATACATCTTTTTGGGTAAAATCAGGCATCAACTTTTACCAAGATAACAACGACAACAGAAAGATATATGGATTCTTCACAAACTCGTTTCAAATGAGAGCGTCATGCCTCTTGTGACGTTAATTTTGTCTGAACATGTTAACTTGAGATCTGAGGGGGAAGGATTTTTTTTTTTTTTTTTAGCATTTTATAGTAAATGTTATCACATTTAAGAACTAGTTGTTTGGATCTCACCAGCTGCTTATATTGAATGAAGGTCAAGATGTTGCAATGATGAAAAAGTCTCGAACAAAGTTGACTCTCTCACGCAGAGTTTGTTATAGCAAAACAACTTGTTTATAAACAAGCAAGCCAACTAAATTGTGATATTCAACTAAGATCTCAAATGCCACTTGATTGATTTTTTTGTTACCCCAAAACATTTTAGGGTTGTGAAAGTAAAAAATCCCTAGGGATTTTGTGGTAGGGGAACCTATTGGTTTTTACAAAAGCAGTTGCAAATCAGCTGGTTGAAGACCGTCTCCCCAGACTGGCCCTAAGTAACCTAATGGGAGGCGAAATTGGTGCTGTCAGGGGACCGAGTCGTCTCTACTGCATCTGAGCTTGGGATCATCTGCAGACAACCTGCCTGTCCCCCTCATTTCAAGTGCCTGGAGTGGGAGATATGTGTCCTCAAAGAGCATTACCAAGTGCACAGGCAAGAAAGGCTGGTCAGTGATTGTCCAGGCAGTGTGGCCGCTGGACATGAGTCAGTTGAACTGTACTGGTTTTTAGTATTCCCCTTCAGAGGAGCAAATCTCTTCACAGCTGGAATCGGCTGAGCATTTTCTCTTTGTAGGTTGGGTACTGGAGAATGGAAGATCACCTCCACGGCTGTTCCCCCTGTGACTGTGACATTGGAGGTGCTTATTCCAACGTGTAAGTCAGTAAAAGGAATGACAAAGTTCTGTGACTATAGTCTTGACTCACTTTTCCTAAGCAAAGCACATTTTTATTCTGATAGGCTCATAGTCATTGGTGATGGACCTTATTCCATGACAAGCAAAGAATGCTAAAAAGAGATGTCTTGAGACATTAACTACAGCCCAAATGATTTACTTGAGATATTCCCAAGGAAGAGAGAAACCGTTCTACTGCCTGAGTATCCACCCACAGGGGTGCCTCCTGTGACTTGACCTACCTAAAACACCAACTTTTTGCCACCCTCTCAAAGGAGGTTCCCCACTCCTTTTTGCAGTTTTTAGAACAGAGAGAAGAGAAGTGGCTCCTCGGGTTTTATAGATCTGGAATTGCTTTTCAAGACCAGACACATAGAGCCCATGGCCTCCCAACATCCTCCTCAAGACAATGACTAATGGATTCAAAGAGTGTGTCCAAACTCAGAAGGCATTTCACACAGCACCCCCATGCCTCCATTTGATACTTGCCCCTCACCCCTGTGTTGGTGGATGATGGATTTGTGTCTCCCCAGGTGCTCACCCAAGGATGGGCAATGTGAATGCCGCCCACACATCACTGGCCGCAGTTGCACCGAACCAGCCCCGGGCTACTTCTTTGCTCCTTTGAATTTCTATCTCTATGAGGCAGAGGAAGCCACCCCACTGCAAGGACTTGCACCTTTGGTTCGTATTTCATTTAGAGTCCTCACAGATTTGATTTGATGGAGTGTCAGTACATACATACAACACACCCTTGAGATCATGGGTAAGCTACCCAAAAAGGATGGTCTTGCCCACATATGCAGATCAGAGTAGAGTTTAATTTATCACAGAACTGAAGATTATAGAAATTCTTGAGGGCAGAGGCTGCATCTTCTTTAACCTTTGTATTCCAATTCTAGCACAGAGCCCCACACATGAGTGTGAATTGGATTAAACTGTGATTTCCTTTTTGCTCTTTCAATGTGCCTATCAGATACGATGGGTTTATTGAGCATCTACTTGTCTGCCTTCCCCATGACTCTATAAAGAGTCATGAGACGTTCCATGAGACGGAAGGATAAATGTATACCCCATGCACCATTGTCACCCCAGTACCTACCACAGTTCCTGACCCATAGTACGTACGAACTTCACAGACTTCTGCTAATGAATGAATAAAGAAGGTACATAACAGAAGCCTACACTGTGTTCTCTGGCCTCCTGATGTCAGATTAGCAGTTCTCACTGAAGGCAGTGACATTCGCTGGAGTGTGTGATTGCAAATGTCACTTGGCTCGCTACTTCATTTCCTACAAGTCACAGTCCTGTGGGATCTTTTCCCTAAAAATATTTTTCTAGAAGTCTTGCTAAAGGAGCAGACACACACATGTGGAATGATTAGAGAAAATACAAGTTAGACTCCTGTGACATTCTCAGGCACGTGACTCCAGCCACAGGCAGGCATGTGATGGGGGGAAAGGTGATGTGAGGTGAGAGGCTTCAAGGAGAGAACACATGTAAAAGTTGGTTCTGAAGATAAGATTTGGATAGAAAACAGGGGAACTCATCCACGTTCCAGCAACTAAGTCATTTCCTGAGATCTCTTCTTTATCTGGACACTGTTGGTGGGAGGGATGAAAATCCCCCTTAAGAGGCTTGGAATGTTCTCTTCTACTCACTAGAATTAGGGCGGGGGCAGGAGGTTTTCACTCTCCCTACTTAGATTTACAACCATGGTGGGTGGAATCACAATGAAAAATTCTATGTCTGCTTTCTTCATGGTTTTTAATTTTGTCTTTATGATGTTGACTGAAAAAAAAAAGCTTTGGGAAAGTAATATTGGTATTTATAGTTAGGCTATAACTATTGTAAAATAATAGAAAATATATATGGGTTCCTACCCCCCTGGTTCCTGGTACAGAGCTCCTGAAACCTGTGTAATTTTCTAGGTGATAAGAACACTTGGAACATCTTTTGTTCTAATATTTGGTCTTTGACCCTGGCTCCTGACACAGAGCTCCTAAACCCTTTGGAATTTCCTGGGTGATAGGGATGTCTTTTGTTCTAATCAAGTGACTCTCAGTGGGCTTTTGGATGGGGGCTGGTCACCAGAAAGACCCAGCCATAATTAGAAGCTTAGAATTTTCAGACCTACCCCCTCCCCCATTGTTTGGGAAGGGGAGAGGGACTAGAGATTGAGTTAATGATTGATCATGTCTATGTGATAAAGCCTCCAGAAAAATTTCCAAAGTGTGGTGTTCAGAGAGCATCCAGGTTGGTGAGCACATCCATGAGCCAGGAGGGAAGTACACCCCAACTCCAGAGGCCAGAAGCTCCTGCATCCAGGACCCTCCTAGTCCAGTCCTTGCCCTAAGTATCTCTTCCTCTGGCTGTTTATATGTATCCTTTATAAGATAAACCACCAAGCATGAGTGTTTCCCTAAGTTCTGTCAGTGACTCTAGAAAATCTCAAGCCCAAGGAGGGGGTCATGGGAATCCTAGTTTATAGCTGTTTGGTCAGAAGTACTGGTAACAGCCTGGACTTTCTCCTGGCATCTGAAGTGGGGGGCAGGTAGGCTGGTGGGACTGAGCTCTTTACCTGTGACATCTGACGCTAAGTCCAGGGAGATGGCATCAGACTGAACTAAATTATAAGACATCCCATCCAGCTGATGTCAGAGATTTGATGGGTGTGGAAATAAACACACACATTGGTGCCAGAAGTGCTGTCGGCATAGGGGGACAGGAGAGAGGACACACAGTGGTGTCTTTCCTATATAACTGTAAATGCCATAGTTCCCATCGCTTTATGTAAGAAAACACAAAACAGATGTAATTATCTAGAGTAGATGGGCCGATACTTAGCATTTATTCCCTGTACACCACAGGATGGGTGCTGACAAGCAATTAAGTAGGATCATATCATGTGCTGATACAGCTCCAAAGAGTAGTGTCTGTCCATGGCTTTAAGAAAAAAAATCAAGGCTGTCGAATGGGCTTAGAGGGCCCCCAAAATTGCCTAAAGAATGAAAAAGTAGTATGTATAACAAAGGAAAGCAAATTCAAGGTGGGATTGATGTTAAGTGTCTAAAAAATGAATAACTTCCTCTCCACTGGAAACCCAGGCCTTAGTTGTAGTAGAAAGGATTTAAATTAGAGACTGTTTAATTATTTGTACATTCATTTAACAAACATGTATTGTGTGCTTCCTATGCTGTTGCTGTTGGTATCAGTAAAACTTCCAGAGGCGCCTGGCTGGCTCAGTCAGTAGAGCACGTGACTCTTGATCTTGGGGTTGAGAGTTTGAGAGTAGAGTTTACTTAAAAACAATTTTTTAAAAACCCCGCAAACTTCCACTTAGTGAGTGCCTTGTGGCTTTGCACTTTACGTACATTATTATCTCATTTAACTTTCCAAACAACCTAAATATTATCATCTTTAATTTCCAGATGAGGGAAACGTTAAAGAGGTTACGCAACTTGCCCAAAGTCACCCAGCTAGTGGGCAATGGGCCCTGGCTTGAAACCTGGGGTTCCTTTCATAAGGGCACTACCCCCTTCATGAGAATGTGTCCTCATGACCCAATCACCTTGCAAAGACCTCACCTTTAAATACCATCACCTTGGGAATTAGGCTTTATGGATTTTGCAGGGACACAAACATTCAGTCTACGGCAGCATCCTTACTCCTCAAAATGTTATCTATCAGCCAACAAGATTGGCATCGCCGGTGAGTTCACCGGACTTGGAGAATCTTAGGCCCCATCCCAGACCTATTAAATCATGTCTGCATGTTAACAAGATCCCTAGGTGATTTGTAGGCAGTCTGGGAAGCACTGGTTTATTTTCTCATTGAAATGATCTGTGGTCATAAATGTGAATATTGATTGAATTTAACATAGTATAGAATTTAATACAGTATAGTATAAAGCTAATTCCATTATATACTTTCTGTATAAAATTAATAAAATCATCTCTAATTTTGTGTTACACAATGAACTCCATTGGTGAGGGGGGAGAAAAAAAAGAGGAGGAAAAATAGGCATAATCCAGCGTAGCCCGTCCCGAGAGCCCTCATCACAGAGGTCAGGCAGCTGGTCAGAGTGTGGCTGAGAATCTGAGCAGTAAACACTAGAACAAGAGTTTCTGAAGCAGGCGACAGCTGACCCTAAGGCTGCGCACTGGTGACGAACAACCAGGGGACCTGTGAAATTAAAAATCACATTTATAGTACCCACAATGAAAAATCAGCCAGGGAAACACCCATGTCCAGAGAACAGCAACAATCTAGAAACCAGCAATTGGAGACTCTGACTAGGTCACCACCAAAGAGATGATACAAAAGAGAAGCCTGAGAGACCAGGATTTTAAGGAAACTGGAGCTGCATGAATGTAATTCCTCTGCTTCAGTTTGGCTGCTGGGATTTGGCTCTCCTGGTCTAACCTCTCATGGGAACCCAAAAGGCCAAGTCCCACAAACTGTGAGAACTGCCAGGAATTGGTCTAGGGAGTAGCCCGAGTGACCATCAGCTAATAAATCTGAGTCTCGACACTATGCCTGTTGTTGACTTTCTACAACTTTCTTCTTGATATTTCACAGTAAAGCATGGCATGTGTGCTTTTTTTGTATATATAACACCATGAAACTAGTAGATAAGACTAAATGTTTCCCCAGTTTGGAATTTCACCACTACATAGCCTACATAGCATCCTTTAAAAGAAAACCCAACACGTGCTCGTAGGACTACCAACATTTCCCATTTTCAAAGAGGAATAAAAAATTATAAGCTGCCTCATGACTCATTCCTGAGGTTATGAAATGAGGATCATGATTGCCATTAAGTTATTGGATAATCTGAAACTCCTGTACTGAGGTATAATTGGAACTGTTGAGTGACTTACACTGCCATTGCTTTTTCTTGTTAAGATATCAGCCGCAGCTTTGCCTACATGTGATGTGTATTTCCAGCAGCAAGGGGGTGATTTCGCAGTTGACAAAGGCAATATAATACTGAAGAGAAATCAGAAGCAGAGTGGACGTGCTGACGAGTGGAGTGAGGTAAACCATTTCTCCATGGCCATTGCCTATCCTGCCATAAATGAACCCAGTAATGTGCTCGGAACCATGTAGGACCCGTGCAAGTCCTCAGTCCATGTAAACCCCCAGTACCTCAAGGATGGGATGGATGGAAGGAGGACACAAGCTCAAAGTAATGCTAGAGCCTCTGAGCAAAACTTCGGTAGCTCTAGTTCTTTCAAGATGGAAGTTTCTGGAAAGCTGGATTCTAGAGTTGGAGAGTGTTGTGAATTCACGATTTTTTGTCATTTTGGTAAGGAAAGGTACAGTGCTGAGGAATGGCTCTGCCCCTGGTTGGAGGGATAAGGATGTGCTGATATACCTGGGGCGGTGCACGGCTGTGCTCTGAAGTCTGAGGCAGTGGGAGTTGGCTAATGCTGGCGTGAGTGCAGGATGATGCCTCCTCCACAGGATCCTGCCTCTAATGGCTTCAGAAGGCCCAGGGAGACCTGAGGGCCTTGTAGCCATCCAACTATATTAGCCCAATATAAGGGTGCTTCATGCCCATTCATTCATTCATTCACACATATGCTGGGATCTTTACTGAGTGTTCCCAGGTGCATATGCGTGAACGGACATGTTGGAAGGCGTGTGACATGACACTAGCTGTCTTGTTCATGAACCTAGCACATGAGTCAGTTCCTTACATATGAGACCTCCTTGAGTGAAGGAAATGGTTGAATGAATCAATGATAACAAACATACGTAGGCCTGAAGCCTGCCCTTGAGATTGTTGTTACGGAAATGAGCCATGTACACAACTGATGGTGGCGGGGTGGGGGAAGTATCAGGAAAGAGGTGCACATAATATGATATGGACTTCAGATTAGGGGGAACTACCTCCAGCTGAGAGGATCAGAGAAGGCTTCCTGGCCAGTGTTCCTCCTCCTGGGATGACGGCCTTGCTCTTTCTCCTTGTCTGGTTCCAGTCCCGCATGCCCATGAGGCCTCCTCTGACTCTCTGAGCATCTCCTCCTGAGTCCATCAAAGAGAAGAGTGGGAAACGAGTTGGCACTCCCCTCCCCTGGCTCCCTGCGGCCCAGATCAGTGAACCTCAAATGTTACTGTGCCTAAGTATTGCCTGGGGAGTTCATTCAGAAAGCAGATTCCAGGGCCTTGCCCTCAAGATGCTGAATCTGGGGATCTGGACCTGGTCAAGAAATCCACACGTTTGCCAAGCACCCCCAGGGGATTCAGACACAGGTGGTCCATGACCGCACTTTGAGAGACACGGCTCTGAGCATCCACACACTACTCTCCTGCCTCTTCCCTGAAATGACCACCTCTGTATTATTGACTTTAAAACTTGTTCTCATCCCTGAAGACCCAATGCAGATTTATCTTCCTCTGACATTCCCTACCCCAACATCTGGACAGAGTTCATTATTTCCATCTCCAGGGCTACACAAATCAGTAATTTTCAGACTGCGGCTCCTGCCTGTTAGTGGGTTATGAAATCAGTTGGCCAGGCCAGCCTTTATGCAACAGAATACAAAACAAGGGCATATTTTTTTTTTCATGAAAATTTCATTTCAGTGCTCTATAAATGTGCATGTGTGTGCTGTGTCACTGTCTCGGGTTGGGCTCCCCGGAAACAGACATTACAGCAGAGATTCGGGTGCCCGTGCTTTACTGGGGGAGTGCTCACCAGAAGTCTGTAGGGGGCAAGTGTGGGAGGCGGGGTGGGGGGCCCCCAGGGGCAGTCATGGGTGTGGGCTGCCAGGGCAGATGCAGGCGACCTCCCCGGTAAGTGGCTCCCCTCCAGGGGCAGTTCTCAAGAGAAGGGAGCAGCGTGAGACAGCAGCTGGTGGCTGGAGACAGTGGCCCAGCAGAGGGGACCCAGCAGCACAGTGACAGCATCAGCTGATGTCTGCTTCTTGTGTGCTCAAGACCCACAAGCAGGGTCCTCTGTTCAGAAATTAGGGAAAAAGATCCTTGAAGGTAGTGAAATATATAGCTTCTTCCTTTTTTTTTTTTTTAATTTTTAAAAAGATTTTATTATTTATTTATTTGAGAGAGAGAGAGAAAGAGAGAGAAAGAGAGAGAGCATGAACAGGGAGGAAGGATGGAGGGAGAAGCAGATTCCCCGCTGAGAAAGGAGCCCAACTCGGGGCTCCATCCCAGGACCCGAATGCAGACGCTTAACCGGCTGAGCCACCCAGGCACCCTATAGCTTCTTACTTTCTTCCATAGTCTCTCTCTTGACTTGTTAGTGGGTTTTTATTTGCCAATTAGTGCCATTTGAAGGAAAGAAATATTAGAAAGTTATTAGCATGAATTGTACCACTCGTCTTTGTATCATGCAATGCCAATTTTCACTGCAAACATAAGAGCATTTGGCTCACGTGTAATCATGTGTAATGACTGAAATTACACCGTTTGTCTATGGAGTCTTATATGCATGTGCATCTTGTTCTTCCCGAACAGTGGGATTGCTGCACAAAACGACCTCAACCTGGTTTTCATTTCACTTCTTGGTATGCGTCCTACCAATACTGCCTGCCCTCAGCGTACCAATGAGTAAGGGAGCGCTGCAAGAAAGGCAACCAGAGTCACCTTAGCTTTTCTTCCTTCTAGTCATCCCTTGGTGCAAGCAGCTGGCCGGTACAGGGAAGCAACATGAATAATGTCTTTCTTAGAACGCCTTTGCCTTCTTTCTGCTTTCAGAACAAGTTCTGGTTGGAACGGGAAGCCTGGCTCCTTGGAGCTGTCAGCACCCTGCTTACTCAGTCACAAATGTAGCACATTTACCTTATTTGCACGCTTGGTCTCACTGAACGCATGCGCATAGTAGGTCCATTTGGATGCTATGCTCACTGGCATCGTGCATGTGGTTTGTGAACATTGGGGGTGAGTGAACAGGCACGTGGTGGGCATATCTCTTCTGCTCACATGTGTGCTACATTGTCCCAAGAGACTTCACTTATAAAACAATTTCAAAGATAAAATCATCATTTCAAGGTGGTGACAGCAGAGCATTAAGCCGAACTCTGGGCCCTTCTGAACGCGAGACCCTCTGCAAGTATACAGACTGCACGCCCATGAGGCTGACCCTGCCCATTTGCCTCTTACGTTAAGTTCATTCCATGCAAGCACGGGTTCTCCAGGATTCCAATCGGTCACAATTCCTGGGGAGCTTTACAAAAGGAGATCTGGGGGGATCCCTGGGTGGCGCAGCGGTTTGGCGCCTGCCTTTGGCCCAGGGCGCGATCCTGGAGACCCGGGATCGAATCCCACATCAGGCTCCCAGTGCATGGAGCCTGCTTCTCCCTCTGCCTGTGTCTCTGCCTCTCTCTCTCTATCATAAATTTAAAAAAATTTATTTTTAAAATTTAAAAAAAACAAAAAAACAAAAAACAAAAAACAAAAAAAAACAAAAGGAGATCTGGGGACAAACTGCAGCCTCCAGCTGGTTTGGTCCCAAGGTTGAAACTGAAACTCACTCTCTTCCTCTCTCCTTGCCACCCATTCTAGATTCCCCTCATCCTCACCTAGCACTTCTGCTGGAGAGGATGCCCTAGACCCTCATCCCTCCAGGGCCTGAGCCCCTGGTTTCCATGGTCTTCTCAAGCTATCTGTAAGGTATAGACACCAAAGGTGTCTTAGTGGGCCACCTCCATGCCATGCGTATTCCTCATGTCCTGATTATACAGCATCAGCCCTTCCAGTTATGGTCATTTCTTCCCAGGCCTCCTGCTCTATTGTCATGAGGAGCCCAGGTGCCCATGCAGCAGCCATGGCATTAAGGTTAGAGGAATTTTTCGTTCCTGCCCAAAAATCAAGACATCTAGACCCTCAGAGCCTAAAGTTGCAAGCACAAGAAGCCCAAATTCCCATGATCACCATCAGTGCCAGTGAGCTTGACTACCCCTACCTGATTTCCACACCCATGTTTTCTCCCTGTTGGGGACACAGCATCCCATAAAGGCCTTCACTCTGAGGAGTAAAAAAACCCCAGAAGAACACTGTCCTATCTCACCAGGTGTCATTTCCAAGCTAGTGAGGCTGATGCATCTAAAAGGCCCCATTCCACCGCCATCTGAGGTTAGCATCTTCTGAATGGCTTGGTTTGTGTAGGAGCAGTGGGTCTCAAAGTCACACAACCACTGCTATACTTCTTTTGCTGTGAGGTGAGTCCAATGACCTGAGGAAGTGTTCTACTTTCCCTCACTGGTGAATCAGACACCCCGTGAGCCCTCTTTGACCAAGGCCATAGAGTGTCTGATTATCTCTAGGGGAGATCACATAATGTCACCTTGTACCATGGGACCCACTTCACTATCCTTTAATATAGGAAATCAGTGTGATATGTTGTGGAATGGCTGGATGGTTCAAACCCTTTTGGGCTACCCTGTTACAGAGAGTGGGAGAATGAACAGCTTTCAGGCAAGGCTGAAAATACACTGCTGCCCACTCGAGGTCAATACAAATTGCTTCTGTTCCTTCTTCTCTATGGGGATGGAAAAGAACACATCTTGCATTCAATAGCCATGTGTCATGTATGAAGGTGGTGTTCATCTGCTCTGGTAAAGATAAGCCATCAAGCACAATGGCTGCAAGTGGGACCAGAAACTGGTTAGGTTTGTACTAAGTTTGTAGTGAGGATATGATGGGAACTGCCACCAAGTCCTGAGAGTAGCACTTTGAGGATACTGCCGACTTGCAATATGGTTTTTTATTTACTACATTGGCTCGGTGGGGAGTAAGGAGAGGAGGCTGGACATTTCACAAGCTTTTACTTGGCATTTCCTACTATAAGGGCTCTTATGCTACCTTACAGGTCAAAGACTCAATGTCCACTACTAAGCAGGTCCATTCCAGTTACATATTCAGGAATTGGAGGAAATACTCAATGGGTGGTCCAGTAAATGCAGTGAACCTATTGTAAGAAGAACTTAGGCCAGGACTCCATACATTACTTGACACTTCTATGCCCCTCTTCTTCTTTTTTTTTCTATGCCCCTCTTCTAACAAGGGGACTGTGATGGCACTTTGGGTACCTGGTTTCCACTTGCCATGATGTTGAAGAGTCTTTCTCTGTGGGGATCTGGCCCCTTTTCCATCACCGGGTTCTGAATCCGAGAAGTGGCTCAGATCTAGGAACTTGACAAAGCATCATGCCTTTCCGTGGTGGCAGCTGACCTCAGCCTTTTGCTAATTCACTGGATCACTTTTGATTATATATATGAAGCAATATCTTTGTTGTCTGCTCACCTATCTCATTCCTAGGAATACCATGTTCTATTAATCATCTCCACGGAAGATTCCTATGGGTCAGGCCCCCTTGTCTCTTACTCCAATCTTGCTGTCCGTTATAAGAATTAGACTCATCTTGCTTTTGAGAGTTAAGTGTTACCCAGTCTTTGATAGTCTGCGATCCTGTCCTCTGCAGGGATACTAAGGAGCTCAATTTTATAATGATGTAAGCTACCAGCCTACAGAGGATACCCCAAACTCAGCTTTTCAGTGATGCTAGAGCCCTTCTCCCCCTTCATTGCTTACTGTCCTGATATATAGTGTGTCCTCTAGGCCTTTAAGGAATATAATCAGTTGGTGTGTTTTCTGGTCTTGCATCTTAGATCCATTCTAGTGTGCTTACTACCCTGAGCCTTGTATCCCTTCCTCTACAGCCTGCTACAGCTGTTCTGGAGCCTCTACTTCCTTTCCTCAGGGCCACAGTTTTTGCCAAGCTTCCAAGAGCTACTCCAGCAATATATTGGATCCGTCTCCCAAGGCTCCAGGGCTCTTGCCAGGCTATTGAATCCTATATTACTCGTGACCCCAAATCAACAAACTCTCTTCATCCAGTTTCATATTCTGGCTCCTTGGTCTAGCAAGCTCAGGACCCATAAGCAACCATTCCCTCCCAGTTGTTACTGGTGTATGTTGGCCAGAAGCCTCCCAGGGATCCAGCACTTTCCTAGTCAGATTATGCTGAAATTTGATCCTAATTATCAGGCAAGTGGTCAAGAGGGGGTAGTGTAGACAGATCCTGAGGAAGGCACACATTTTCTTCCAAGGCACCTGCATCATTTGAGGTTTCTGCATTGTCCTCAAATACGGGAGAGGTGGAGTGAAGAGGCTTTATTTTCCAATAAGAGTGAGTGGATTACCTCTGTAGTCTGAAAATGCTCAGGAGAACCTCACTCTTCTTCCCTGTAAAAGGCCTGACTCTGGCATTGGTGACTTACCTAGGCTAAGAGTTCAGGCTTCTCTGAGCTTCTGCAAGTCTTACAACTATGTCCCATGTCTGATCTTCAGCTCTTCCTGCCATATAGCTAAAGGAGAGGAGTCCTTAAATACCTCCAGGGAGGCCCTCTGATTCTTACACTCGGCTTTGGATTGGTGATAAATTGCCCTGAACCATTTTGTCTCATCAAGCATCCATGATTCAACAACTGTCACCTATATCCACAGTCCTTATAATTACTGATCCCCCATATCTCCCAGTTCCAGATATATCACTCCAGTTGGCACCCACCCCCTTATCCTGTCCCAGTTCTCCACAGGTGACAGGTTTGGCAATTGCTCTGCTGCCACATTCCAGGGATCATCAATACCATGTTACACACTGAGGTCCTCACTGCTTGCTGAACTGAAAACCATCCTCCCCCCTAATTGCATCTTGGAGTCTGCTTCTAGGTTAACAGTCTGGCACCGAAGGTCTCAGATCAAGTGTCCTAGAAACAGAGCCCAAGACTGGGTTCAGGTGCATGTGATCTCTTCAGGAAGTCTTCTTCAGGAAAACTCTGTAATAGGATGATGGAAACAAGACAGGAGGAAAGAATAAGATGTAGTCTCAGGTAAAGCAAACCTTGATCCATGAAGGAGTTTGGAAGCATAAACTGCAGACCAAGTAGTCCTGTCTGCTGAGAAGGCAAAGTTAGCCATTGGCTGCAGCTACCCCGGGGGGGCAGGACTGGAGTGGGATTGGGGAGGAGGTATGGGGTGGGGCAATTCTCCAGAGAGAGAGGCAACTGTGAGCTCTTAGAAGCCACACACACAGCAAGTCAGGGGTGGGTGCACCAACCAGGTAGAGGGGATGGGGGGGGGCACCTGCTGTGTCTACTGCCATCGTGAGGGTATATAGGCATGTTTGCATGTATCTGTGGAAACCTAATCTGGTTGCTATAGTTTCTTATTGACATTTCGGTTCCTGATGCGAGACTCCAAACTCGTAGCAAGGACTCTATCCTATTCATCTTCGCGTCCCTGATGCAGGGACCGGCATTGAACTGTTACTGAATAAACAATTATCAAACGAAGAGCAATTTGGGCTAGATCACTGAGCAACTTGAACTCCAGGCTAAGTAATCTGGGCGTGATTCTGTTGGCAGTTAGAAAGAGTGTGAAACACTTACTGGCAGTGGTGGACAATGTGCATGGACCAGGGAGAGGATGGAGGGAGAGGCCAAGGCGCCGTTGCAGTGATACAGGCAAGAAGCCACAAGAGGCAGAGTTGGGGGGAGGCTGTGAGCACGGGGAGGCAGATGCAAAAGTCATTAAAGTATTATCTGCAGGATCCAGACGGCCCCCCGGCTGAGAGCCAGCATAGAGACCATCAGGGATGCTAATCAATCAAGTGTGTAACAAATTTTATACTTCCACGCCTCCAAGCAGATAGAAGAGCGTTTCTCACATGTGTGTGGAAGAAATATCCCCACCAAAAAAATAAATCTGGGTGGGTTTTTCTCAGTGTCGTGCATAATTAGGCAAAGTCCGTGAAGTAAGCATGGGAATATTTTTCTTTCCCTCCATATTTTGGCCAGGATCCCACAGTCCTGTCCGAGAAAACCCAAGGTCACCAGTGTGGAATTTGTTCAATTCATTAGCACGTGGGGTACTTAAATTTAAAGTGGTTTCCGGTGACATGGCTTTCAAATCAATCATTCCACACAGTCACATATGTCCCAAAGCTGCAGATTCAGCACATTATTTCTCAGCTGCATTCTGGACCCTATGCTGGTTGAAATAATTTTTCTGTGACTCAGATAGATCCTATACACATCAGGAAATGCATACTTTCTCTCTCTCTCTCTCTCTCTGAGCTCTTCCAGGACTCGACTGTAGGCAAAGCTGTGTGCATTCCTCTCTAATTATAGGGCTCAGTGACTTCTGGCCAGGCGCCTGTCGTTCACGTTGTTTTCCGAGAACCAGTGCCCGGGACCCCTGCTGCGTGGACTGGACCTGGATTTGCCAGGGTTCTCTCTGGGGCTGGCTTGAGATTTGCTGTCGCCAACATCTCCTTTCCCATGGACTTCACCATTGCCCTTCGCTATGAAACTCAGGTATCCAACGACTTCTTCAGGGGTAAAAAGCCACCCAAAGAACATTCTCGAACTACGAGCTTCCTCTCCAGTCTTGCTAGATAGGGTCATCAGAAAGTGATTTGCAAAAAAAAAAAAAAAAAAAAAAAAAAAAGCACATCTGGAGAGCATTATAAATCAAAGAGTTTCCTAACAATATTAAAACAACACAGTAAGCCAGAGGCAGACATGCTTTATTCCATGGAGAGAAGCTCAAGTTGAAGTTCTATATCTAAGGCACAAGGTCTGAGGAAGTGGTGATGGAATGTTTGTAGAAGAATGATAAAAAAAAAAAAAACTGAACACAAATTCTGCCCTCCTGGGACTTTTTTCTAAAAATTTAATAAGCGAACCTGTGCACAGAGATGCAGATTCATGCAGAAGAGGTGTTGATTTTGCACTTGGAATTTACTCTGGAACGAAAAAAAACTATGAGCAGGCTGCTCCTCTTGCCTCCTCCCCCTGCCTTTGGAGAAATATCTAAGGCAGAGTAGAAACCAAATCAGAAAAACACTTGATCTAGAGCAGTGGTTCCTAATGTTTTCTTTGTATAAGTTTTTCTCTGATAATCTGAAACCCACAGACCATTTCCCTAGAAGAATATTATATCCGGCTGGGGGAGGTCTCAGAGCCCCCAGACTTCCTCCAGCGACCACATTCTGGAAGCACGCATGGTGCATTGTATGACTAGAGCGTCTGACCCACTTTGAAACTCTTATATGACATAATTCTCTACTTCTCACTTATAAATGAAAGCCAAGGGACTTCAATGAACTTGGACCTGATGAGTATATGAGTCATTAAAAATATAATATAAATATACATATATAATATATATATCTTTTAATTTTTCCAGAGAGAGGACACATCTGTGACATCTTTAAAAAGCATTTCCAAATTGCATGGCTTTCAGAGTAGAGCTAATTAGCATATGCTATAAATATATGCGTATCTAGACACCTACAAATAGATTTAGTAATATGATAATCAAATATTATATAACAAAATCTACGTCATGATATATTTATATAATAATATTTATGCAAAATAACATGGGGAGGAAGTAAATATCCTTTCGTGAAGGATTCTAAATTTTCATTTTTGTTCTATGATCCAGGGACAGGATGAGTTAATTGACTCTTTGGGAGACAGAGGTTAAAGACGAGGCCTGTCAGGAGCACCAGGGCTTTTCCAGCCCATGAACTATTGCTACAGCCAGAGACAATGTTCCATCTGCCTGGGTCTCAATTCAGACCCCAGTGACTTAGAGCTGAGAGTGAGCCTCTCAGACTTCTCTCAGCTCCAAAATCCTCTCTTCCCAGAGGCCTGTGGGTTGCAAATTTGAGTCCAAGTGTGTCCATGAGTCATGCGTTGTGTGTGCACTCTCACCAAGGATATGCTTTTTATGTCATGCCTGTCTAGCCCGCAGCCGACTGGGCCGTCCAGGTCCTGGTTAACCCCCTTGGAGGGAGCAAGCACTGTACGCACGAGACTCCATGGCCACGGCCACCACCTTTCCCTCTACCGGCGGCTTCCAGGTATGCTTGGGACCTGTTCTCAAACATAGAAGACTTCTTTGAATTTTCTTCATCTACTATGTAGATGTGTCAAAGAACCAAGCAGGAAGAGAGGTGTATTAAAGGACATTGTGACACCTATTGTTTGCTGTGTGCTACACTAAGCTGCACGTTTAAGATCATATTTTAGCTTGCTAACAACTCACCGAGGTAGACTTCCTCTTCAACAGGCAAGGAGGGGTTGAGAATGAGAATGCTTGGAGACCTGCCCCCCAGTCTCATAGCTAATGTACTGCAGAACCAGGATTCTAGCCCCAATCTCCTGATTCTCAGTCTCGAAAGTTCCTTTCCCATTCCCCAGATGGCCTTGAGAGGTGACACAGTGAAATGCTACAAGAGTAAGAGTAAGCTGGCATGATCGCAACAGCTGGGAGTCTATAAGGTAAAAAAGCTACTCATTTTGAGGCCACTAATTTTGCATCAGAGATTTGTGGCAAAATAAATCAGAGCCCCTGTTGAGATGAGTATGACAGACAGGATGAAGGACATGCGTTCCATCCTTTTCCCAGAGCAGTCGTGACAGCTCATGACTATTAGTTCCTAAGGCTTTGCTATTTGGCACAGTCCTGTGCAAGAGCCACAGAGAGGATCTGACAGTGAATTTGCTGTCCTCCCAACCCACCCGAGCTGGTGTAGACCTGGCCTCTGCCCCACAGTCGAACCCACTTCAGCTCAGGTAGAGAGCACCAGCAAATGCTCTGGCTGCTTAGGTTACATAATCATACATTTGTCACTGAATTTTTGCTTTATTTCTCTTAATACAGAATCGTGCTGCTTCCCACACCCATCTGTTTAGAACCAGATGTACAATATTCCATAGACGCCTATTTTTCCCAGCCTTTGGAAGGAGGGTCCCACGCTCATTCACACATCTTGGTGGATTCAGTAAGTATCACGCAGCACCGGGGGTGCTTCCGTCTAAACTGAGCCCCATTATCGTTCTACTTTTAGACTCCATGGTGAAATGTTTCTTTAGAAGTATAAATGAGTTTTTTCATGATAAAAAAAAAATCACTTATTCTCTATCAACGTCACCTAATACCGATCACAGACCTTACGGAACAGCCTGTGCCAACAACGGTTGGAAGTGATTTACATACTATTTAGTCTTCACGGCAAGCCTGTGAGGTAGGCCCTGTCATTGTGCCCATTTTATAGATGACAGAACTGAGACCCAGGCTCACAGAGCCAATGAGCGAGGAGTCAGCAGTCAGAGCCAGAATCCCTGATGGCCGAGCCCCCGCTCGGAGCCACCATGGTGTCCTGGCACCCAGAAAGTTCAGGAAGAAATTCCATCACTGAAAGTGTCATCGTCTTGTAAGTTCCACTTTTTATATACTGTGTCTTTATATCACCGTGATCCGAACGCTCATACAAGTACGTAGACAGGTATTTTTCAGTTCCCCTTATATCATAAGTGTTTTCTTATGGTGCTTACGTAATCTTCTTATCATTTTTAGGAATGATGGGTAATATTTCCTCAAATGACTTCTCCCGACATCTTTCCCCCATAGATTTGGGCCATAGAGTTGGCTTCCAGTTGATTTTATAATAATAATAATATAAATATAACATATAAATTATTATATAACAATAATAGTTATGAAACTCAAATTTAGGAGAGCTAAGACACTCCCCATCTTACATCCATACCCTGAATATTTCTAATTTTGTAAATTTCAAAGATTATGACTTGATGCTCTATTTCACGCATCCATGCAAATTATCCATGCATCGCGCATTCACCGAGCAGACACGGGCTGATAGTGTGCTGGTTCCTGGGGTATAAGGCCCCTGCCCTCCAAGAATTCTCAGCCTGATACAGAAGACAGGCATGTACTAAAATCACTGCAGTGATATTTGATAGACACATAATATAAACGGGTAACTTGAAATTAACTGAAAAATATTTCCGTTGGTCGGTTCTCAAGCGATCGTTCTGTTACGTGTAGCTACCAAAACAGTAAAGCCTGGATGAAAATTGGGAGAAGAGCCTGTTCTTGGCAAACTGTCAGAGCTTCCAAGGAGAGGCTAGATCCCCCTCTCAGGTCAGATTTCCCAGAAGCCCAAGCTGAGACAGGGACCCGGGTACCCCTGCTTTGTTGAGGGTGTGCTGGTGGGGGAAGAGGCGCGAGGGACAGGGGTGGGAACCGAGCAAGGATGTGATCCCCACTTCAGTGTAGCCAACTCCACTGGGAGCTTGGGAGCATAACTGTGCCACAGAGCCGGTTCCTCCCGGAGGCAGTGGTGGGCCTGCGTGCGCCCAGTCATCCACCCCGCCCACCCCCAGTGAGCGCATCGACTTCTAGACCAGTCGGCTGAGTCCAAGTTTCTGGAGAAAGGGGCAGCTGTGTGCCTTCAGCAGCCAATGGCACAGCAGCTGGTGAACGGGAAGATCTGGGCAGGGCACCTACCATGTCCCTGCGAGACCCCGACCCCAGATGTCCAGGAGGAGAAAGTCAATGCACGTTTTTGATTACAGACTGATGCACTTATTTCCATCCCAACAATTTTGCTGCTCTGGCAAGATGCTTGACTGCCTGGGCCCTGGCCCTTCCAAGTTCATTCTTCTCTGCAGCCTGATGAACATTTATATCTAAGACTAGGATGTATTACCAAGAAGCCCAAGCGAAAGCTTTGTTCAACCCTGGATGCTCCTTCTGCAGAAATAGCTTTTATTTGGCAAATATGGAGAAACAGTTACAAATTTTCCTTCAGTCACCCTGATCCCATGATCTATGCTTCCCTGAAATGTGTTTGGAGTTGAAAGTATATTAGCCATGCTCGAATGTAAAGCTGCCATTCTTCTAAACCATGGATGGACTACACTTGGTAAACAAAGTCTTTAAAATTTTCTAGAAGAAGGGAGTCATGACATTACAAGATCCTATAGCTTGACAGGGACTCTTATCATCTGGCCTATCTGCTGGGTGCCAGGACGGGCTTCCCCTAAACTGCCTCAGACCAGTGACTACAGATAATGAATCCCTGGTTGGCAGCCCTCATCTCCAACCCTAGCCAGTCCGGCTTCTTTCTGCCTCTCCCTTCACTCTCAGTTCGTGTTTGGAGAGCACAGTCCTTTTAGTGTCAACTTGAAGAGACGACTCTAGATGGGTATATATACTTCTTTATTGAGCAAATATTTATGAAGTCGTTACTGTAAATTAGACATTGCGGTAGGCCGCGGGTGTAAACAAGACAAGCACCTTGCCCGACGTGCCGGGGCTTACTGTCTATAGGGAGGAATGCAGACATTACACAGGAGATGGCAACGTGGCCCGAGAGTTACTGGAAGCTATGACAGCTCACTGAACGGAAAAGCTCGGTGTGGCTCGAGCGGTGATTCGCAGCATCGCCTGACCCGACCTCCTCTCTTTATTGGGAATATCTTGTAACACTCTTTACCAGCTCAAAGTGCAGTTCATTGGCATTATAGCCCACCTGCACACGTAACCCCAGACAACGTCTGGGTAATATGCACCTATGAAGAGACATCAAAAGAGTAGCCCATAGAGAAACACTATGTACTTCAGTATATGTCTACCCTAAATGTCTACACTCCGGCATAAATACACAGAAGGCAGGGACACGCTCATATGTGTAGGATCACTCAGTGTGACACAGCCATGAAAGCAGGTGTGCTGCAAACATGCGTAACATGCTTTTAAAACATAGGGTAAGTCCTTCAACACATAATTATAAACAAAGATTTGTCTCTCTGGGCAGCCCAGGTGGCTCAAGCAGTTTAGCGCCGCCTTCGGCCTGGGGCCTGATCCTGGAGACCCGGGATTGAGTCCCACGTCAGGCTCCCTGCATGGTGCCTGCTTCTCCCTCTGCCTGTGTCTCTGCTTTTCTCTCTCTCCTCTTTGTGTATTCTCAGAAATAAATAAATAAAATCTCTAAAAAAAACAAAAACAAAGATTTGTCTCTCATGCGGGAGGATTTTCCTTTTGGTCAAAATGTCTGGGATTTCTGATCCCCACACACACACTAAAAGCCAGCAACACACCTCATCTGATGGCCATGACAACCAAAACCACCCCTCGGAATTTGCAAAATGCCCCTTAGTGGATGGCACCTGCCATATTGAGAACCACTGAGCCAGAAGGTCAAACTGCTGAGCCACCCAAGAGTCCCTCAAAAAGATTTTATTTATTTTTTTAAAAGATTTTTTATTTATTCATTTATGATAGACAGAGAGAGAGAGAGAGAGAGGTAGAGGGAGAAGCAGGCTCCATGCCAGGAACCCAACACAGGACCCGACCCTGGGACTCCAGGATCGCGCCCTGGGCCAAAGGCAGGCGCCAAACCGCTGAGCCATCCAGGGATCCCCCCCTCAAAAAGATTTTAAATGGTTTTCGGTTATAACTTCGGTAAAATCTCCTCAAGAAATATAACTGTATGGCTTTTCTTCACATAGGTATCAGATGTGATACAGATGATCCTTCTTTGAGAATAAACTTAGAACAATGCGTTTGTCCCTCTAATAGCTGGATGGCCTAACCCAGCAATTCACAAAATGCATCTGTGAAATATTGAGTTTATGGGATGTTAGTAAGTGCTACTTGAATATGGGACCAAGTGGTTAACCGAGCATGGAAGCGCTGAGTTTAAAAGTATTTTTGTTACAGGACTTCTCAGAGCTTTAGTAAGTTCATCTACACTGACTCTCCAAGAGGCAGAGAGTTTGTTGTAGGACACCACTGTTCATATGTAATTGCAAAGAACAAAACTTTTAAAAGGAGGGTTTTTTGGAATTAGAGTTCCACAGTTAATACTATGGAATGCACTAAGCTGTACTTTCTAAATTTGTCACAGTAGCCTAGTTAAAAGTCTTTGAAATCTAAGACAAATTCACAAGCAAGCTAAAAATATAGTAAGAATGATTTTTAAAAGTCTTATTTTTTTGTCCCAAGTCAATAAATGTAAATATTTAAAGATTTCTTAAATAGGGCAGCCTGGGTGGTTCAGCGCCTGCCTTCGGCCCAGGACATGATCCTGGAGACCCGAGATCGAGTCCCACGTCGGGCTCCCTGCATGGAGCTTGCTTTTCCCTCTGCCTGTGTCTCTGCCTCTCTCTCTTTCTGTGTGTCTCTCATGAATAAATAAAATCTTTTAAAAATATATTAAATTTTTTTAAAGATTTCTTAAGTAAAATGAAAATCTTAAAATCTTCTCATAGATCTACTTGTTTATGTAACTAGAATCTTGAACAGGAGACAGTTATGAACCTAAGTCTTCTTTTTGTATTATTTTAAAAGCTTGGTCTGATTCCCCAAATCAATTCATTGGAGAATTTCTGCAGCAAGCAGGATTTAGAGGAGTATCAGCTGCACAACTGTGTTGAGATCGCCTCAAAGATGGGACCTCAGGTGTCCCCCGGTGTGTGTGAAAGGCTTATAGTCAGCATGTCTGCCAAGCTGCACAACGGGGCTATAGGTGAGTACTGGCCTCATGGGCTCCACCGACACACAGCTTTTTGGAATGTGAGTGAGTCGATCGCATTTATTGTAGCAGCTACTCCAAACAACCAATGTCAATACCAATTGCCCAGTGATTGGACACTCAGTCCATCTGAGGTGTTGGAATCCCAATGTGCAGTACAGTAGGTGCATAAAGAAGGAGCCTTCCGGTACATTGGGCCACTAGAGCCCTAGAACAATGGCCCTAAAACACTAATTTGGAATCCTGGACATTGAGGGCCGGAATGAACTCCAAACAACTTCTTTCATCCTCAAACCTTCATTCAATAGGCGAGCCTCTTGGAGTCCAAACACATTAGGTGATTTGTCCATGTCACTAAGCCACAGGGTGGTGTTTCTCACCCTTAGCACTTCTGAAATTTGGAGCTGGATAATGCTTTGTTGTGGAGGGGTCGGCATGGGGGGCTGCCCTGTGCATTATAGGAAGCTTAGCAGCCTCCCTTCCCCTCTGCCCACCTGATACCGGTAGCACGTTCCCGCTAGTTTTGACATTCAAAAATGTTTTCAAATTTTGTTATATGTTCCCAGTAGTGCCAGGTAGAGGGGTAGTTTGCAAAATCTCCCTCCAGCTGTAGAGTGACAGCTACAGTGAGAGCCCAGGCTTCCTGAGTTCTGGGCAAGCGCGTTTCCTGTTATACTGCAGGACGCTGGCTTCAGAATGCCCACAACGTCATGAATGTGATGGAAGAAGGGAAATCAAACAGATAGTCCAGCACCAACGTAGATCATCAGGAATTGAAGGAGTGACGTCAATAATAATGATTATATTGGAACAGCTGATTATTCAAACAGTTTAAGCCTTTCATTAACTTGTTAAGTAACATTAACATTTATTGTTAAGGTATGCTTAGTCAGTAATGTTTATTGAGCACCTACTACATGCCACACAGTTCTAGGTACTTCAGAGGCCTTATTGTCTTTAATCCTTATAATTCCCTGGGGTAGATCCTATATTTTTCCCATTTAATGGATGAAGGAATCAAGGATGACAGAAATAGCGAGTGAAAGAGAAGTGAACTAAAGCTCCCAACAGGACCAGGGACTTCTCTGTCACTTCCTTCGCCTCTAACTGCCCTCTTTGGCTCCCTGCAGCCTGCAAGTGTCACCCCCAGGGCTCGGTGGGGCCCAGCTGCAGCCGACTTGGGGGCCAGTGCCAATGTAAGCCTCACGTGGCCGGGCGCTGCTGTGACAGGTGCTCACCTGGAAGCTACGGTCTGGGACATCATGGCTGTCACCGTACGTAGCAAAAGATAGATGGGGGAAGACACGCATGGTCTTAGAGTTTTGGAGTTTTGAAGACAGGGAAATCATTGTGGGAGTTTGAAAGAGGAGGGGCCAGGGAATTGGACTACATTACTCGGGCTGTCTGTCTCTATAGATAAAGTGTGCAAAAAAAAATTCCCATCATATTTCATTCATCCGTTCAGTGGGCACCAACTGTATACAGAGCTCCATTAGGAATCATGAGTGATGGCGCCCACTTTGGCAGCATATATACTAATATTGGAATGGTACACAGAAGATCAGCGTGGCCCCTACACAAGGATGACACACAAATTTGTGAAGGAAGCATGAGTGATGGTAAAGACATGGCCCAGGCTTCTGGGGGTTTGTGGTCTGTATCAAAGAGATGGCAAGTCCAGGGAGGATGTGGGAGGGACACCGGGAAAGGTGTCGGCTGTGCCAACCCAGCTTTGTGACTTGTCAGCGAAGCCCAGGGGCTGGCCAGGCTAAAAGAACAGCGAGATTGAGAATTCGAGGAAGGGGACCACGCTGTCACCTCTCTGATGCTGGGGTCGCCAAGAGCCGTGGAACTGATCTTCTAAGCTGCCTGTTGATAAGGGCTTAGATGGGTCTTTGTCTACATGTGGAAATCCAGGCTCGTGTCATGTTCAGGGTATGCAGTTCTGTGTTCACACCGTGTACCAGTAGTGCAAACAGCCTTCTCCACCGAAACCTGTCTTGGGTGGTCTCTCCAGGTAGGTTAATTCTTTCAGGTGAAGGAATGTATGTTTTAAGTCAGTTCAGAGAGAAGACACACCTTGCTGGTCACTCTCTACCCAGCACACATCTCTTTTTATCACTTTTGTTTCCCTCTCTTTAAAGAAGAGAAAGAAAAGAAAGAGAAGAAAGAAAGAAAGAAAGAAAGAAAGAAAGAAGGGAAGAAGAAAGAAAGAAGGAAGGAAGGAAGGAAGGAAAGAAGGAAGGAAGGAAAGAAAGAAAGAAAGAAAGAAAGAAAGAAAGAAAGAAAGAAAGGAAAATGAGGTGCTAGAGATTCACAAAGGGGCAAACATGTCATTGGCCTCGGGCCTTTGCACAGGGAAGACTGGCTCAAAGGGTTGAACAGTTCCCTAGAAAAGGAAGGAGTGAGCCTCTGTGATCTCACCTAGGAAAAAGAAAAGTCCACCTATCTTGAAAAGGGGCTTTATATTTTTTAATAAAGATTATAATTTTATACCTTGAAGTCTGACTTAATAAATGGGAGTTCAAGGCACTAAAAACATGACACATGACAATTGCTCAGGTCCTCTGTATAAACAACGCTTTTAAGACCCGATTGCTCACCGCACCCTGTTTATTGGGTGAATCATTTGAACAAATGTTGACCTGGTGCTCGGTGCCGGCCAGATTCTCAGACTCCCCTGACTTACCTGATGGGGATGCCACAGGGAGCTCAGGACTCCAAAAGCAGGACTGTAACTCGTTTCCCCAGCACACCACCTGTCCCTCCTCTCAACATGGTCTCTTTCTTTATCTAGCATGTCACTGCCACCCTCAAGGCTCAAAGACCACTGTATGCGACCAAATAACGGGACAGTGCTCCTGCCAGGGCGAGGTGGCCGGCCACCGTTGTGACCGGTGCCTGCAAGGCTACTTCGGATTTCCCAGCTGCCTCCCTTGCCTTTGTAATGGGTTCGCCGAACTTTGTGACCCAGAGACAGGGTCATGCTTCAATTGCGGGGGTTTTACAACTGGAAGAAACTGTGAAAGGTATGGAATCCCTGTGCACTTGAATTTTATTTCTTTTGTTCCGATGTCCCAACACTCCCTGAAGGACCACTGAGTAGAGACTCAGCTGTATTTAAGTGTAGAAGCCTTGCTATGGGCGATGGGAGGTGGGGGGGCGGGGAGATAGAACCTCGCTCCCGGTGTCCTTCAAGATCTTGTGATGAGCCAGACCATGTCTGATTAAATAAAAAACAGGCATTTATTTGCCTGGCACGTTGCTTTTTACGTCCCTGAAATAGGACATGTAAATGAACTGCCACTACATTGAGTTTAATGACTCTACCTTGGGACGTTCAAGGTAAGGCAAAGAAGAACTTCACAGAGCAAGCCAGCACCTTCTAAAATACTGAGTTTTGAGAGTTGTGCTGTCCTCAAGCACAGCAAACCCACACCGGCTACTGTGAGCTTTTCCCGGGGACGTTTGGTACAAAGAAATTGTCTTGACAGATGCATCGATGGTTACTATGGGAATCCTGCTGCGGGACAGTCCTGTCGCCCTTGCCCGTGTCCAGATGTTCCCTCGAGCAGCCAATATTTTGCCCACTCCTGTTATCAGCATCCTTGGAGCTCAGATGTGATCTGCAATTGTCTTCAAGGTTATACAGGTACACAGTCTAATTCGTGATGCCTTTTTTTCTTCTCTCCCATACTGCTCTCCAAAAAAATGATCCCATGTTCATAATTTATCTGCTTTGAACAACTGAGTGGTACTGAATCTAAGTTAGTGGCAAGAAGGCACAATCTGGTGCATTGCCGCTTTACTGAACAAGGGATTTGAATGATTCAGAAACCAAGGACAACGAAAAGCTTATTCCTCTGAACTATACTTGTTAGATAATGTTCTGGAAAACTGACTGACCAAATGAGTTCAAACCAAATTGACTTATTTAAAATAAAATCATCACATTTTAAGTAAGACACTTAGGTGATTAAGCGATATATATGTCTTATAACATAGAACATAAGCAATTAAAAAGTAAAAGCTTTTAATTATTTATTTTTTTTTTAGTAAAAGCTTTTAATCACACGCTTCCTTTATATAATTTCAACCAATCGATTGGATATTTCAATATCAAATCAACCAACTGATTTGATGTTTCACCAGTATAACTTATTTTTTCAGATGTCTTGAAACACTGATTTGGGCATCCTACAGACACCGCATAAGTCAACTCAATATTTATGTCTGTTGCTCTACCAAAAATTTTATTTTGAAGAGTTTAAGCATGAGTATGAATATATAACGCAACAAGGAAAAAACATAAAATCTACTTGATTTAATCATATTTTGAAGATATGCTGCTACTATTTTCTTCAGTGATAATTACCATCATGATAATAAAGGACATGGCTAATTTTTTATTTGCCGACTATGTCTCTACATCATTCTGACCTCTTCTCATGTCTTTTGTGTCCATGTCCCCCCTGGCTTAGTTGGTCAGTGTTTAAGAACTGAGACCATGGAGGGGAATCCCTGGGTGACTCAGGGATTTAGTGCCTGCCTTCTGCCAGGATGGGATCCTGGAGACCCGGGATCAGGTCCCGCATTGGGCTCCCCGCATGGAGCCTGCTTCTCCCCTTCTCCCTCTGCCTGTGTCACTGCCTCTCTCTCTCTGTCTTTCATGAATAAATAAATGAAATCTTAAAAAAAAAAAAACAAAAAAAAACAAAAAACAAGAACTGAGACCATGATTGGCTGACAAGAACATTCCTAAAAAGATGAACCAAGATGTGGGGAATAGACTTACAGTTTGGGCACCCAATTGACCACAGGTCCCCGTGGTTGGCAGGGTAGCAGGTGGAGGAGCGAAGGGTTGGTTTCTCCATACAGTGCTTGATAAGAACTCCCTCCAAGGTTCGTTCATCAAGAAAACCACTGTCACCATCTTCACTGCTAGACCTACATCTCAGGGTGCTGCTAGATCACCTCCAGGACCAGGTGAGGGTGGAGGGACCCCAGAGAGAGCAGGAACTGAGATTAGCGTTAGATCCTGGGGCACACTTGGGTGACCCAGTTGGATAAAGATCCGGGAATCCTGTGCCTACCACTCTGTAGTTCTTTCGAGAAGAACTAGAATGCCTTCCTCACCACGGACTTCCTAGTTCTGAATCATCGCTGTGTTCTCTGACTGGAGAATACATCAAAGTGAAGGTTTTAATTCAGAACATTTTTCCTTCTTCATCCCCAACGTGTGACATCTCATTATCCCTAGATGAGCCTAATTATTCTCGGTAGCAGTCTCCATCCCTGCCCCCCGACACACGTGTACACACACGTATACACACATACACATGTTCACACACACACACACACACACACACTTCTCATCTCATTCCCTTTGCCTCTCCCCTTCTTTCAGGTAAGCAGTGTGGAGAATGCTCTGCGGGTTTCTATGGAAATCCCAGAGTTTCGGGAGCCCCTTGCCAGCCGTGTGTGTGCAACAACAACACCGATGTGACGGATCCGGAGTCCTGCAGCCCGCTAACCGGGGAGTGCCTTAAGTGTTTGCACAACACTCAGGGGCCCAACTGCCAGTTCTGCAAACCAGGTCACTTTGGATCTGCCCTTAATCAGACCTGCAGGAGTAAGTCTGTCAAGCTCTGGGGGGAAACGTGGCAGCAGAGTGTGGCCCTCGGGGCACGGTGCCACCTGGGGACAGGGCTGGGACAGTAATAGGCCGATGCCCAGACTATGCCTCTGACCCACTGAGTGTAATATCCAGGGCTCTGCATTGGAACCAGTTCACCCGATGTCTTTAATGTATACATTGGGGGAGTGCTGATGTAGCAGAGGGCAAGGGTTGGAGTCTATGGTTTAAAATAATAAAAAAAAAGAGGAGGAGTAAGCTGCTCGTTTATCGGGAATATTTAACTATTTCAGTTGATTCAAGTCAACGTAGTAAACCATTTGTTTTCAGATAATGACTAGCATGTGGAAAGAGCCAGGTTTTTGGTCACCCCAATTGTGAGCCCTTGGAATGTAGCCAGCAGAACCGCAGGATATTGCTAGGTGGGGAGGTCAAAAAGAGTTGAATGCGTTCAGCCCACTTAGATTCCGTGATAAGTCTGCAATATCGTAAGGTGTTTCTGCCTTGAGCCCTTTGGAGAAACATCCAGATCCGAATGGCTGTTCATGTGGTTTGTTGAATGCCAGAGTTATCCCTGAATTTACCTCTAGCAGTGGCTCTATGATCCCAGGGTGCTCCTGCCATCCTCCTGGTGTGAATCCGGCTGAGTGTCCCCCTGGCCTGGGAGCTTGCCTCTGTGACCCTGACACTGGCATGTGCCCTTGTCTGCCCAACGTCACGGGCCGGACCTGTGACCGCTGTGCAGACGGATACTGGAATCTGGTCCCTGGCAGGGGGTGTCAGCCATGTGATTGTGATCCCCGGACCTCTCACGGTGGCCACTGTGACCAGGTAAGATATTTGAACTTACCAGGGCACTAGAGTGGGAAGGAAGGGGGAGACATGGTTGCCAAATTTGTAAATAATGTTTTCTTTATGTACTGTTGCCAATTAGTGTTTGGGGACAGGATTAGCTTTATATGAGGATGGAATCTGCATTTACCAAGCAATGAAAAGCACTAAAAAAGACCACGAGGGTCTCAAGGTCTAGTCTGGCCTTCTTTGGTTTTCTCCAAACTTCTCTGCAATTGGGGAAGATAGGATTTGTATATGTGAAACAGATAACTTCCCTTTCCTGTTTCGGATGTATAATCACAGGGAAGCTCCAAGAAATTGATCATTAATCAGAATTGATGGTCAATCAGAATGAAAATCAATGGATACTTTCAGAACCCACAGTTCCATTTTCCAAAATTGACCTGTCATTCCCGATAGCTCACCAATTGCTTTGGGTGCAGGTAAAATAAGAGGTGCTCTTTACTTATCAGACCAGCATCAATTGTCTCTACCAACTACTCAAAATAACAAGAAGCATGATTCACCTCCAATTTCAGCTCCACCGAGTAAGAATAAGAATGCAGGGTAGAGCAGTAGGAGCACGTATGCAGCGTACAATATACAATTAATGCTACTTAAATGCACATGTGATTTTTAGTCAATAAAATCAGCATTGAATTTTTAAAACAAATATAACAATATCTATATGGAAAAAAACTATTCATGTCACGATCAGGGTATTGTACCTACTAAATATATTCTTTTTTTAAAAAAGACATATTCTTTGAAACACTTTTGACATTAATAGAGATTGGAAGGAAGGGTAAAACAATGCTGAGAGATTTTAGAATCAGTCCACCCTACAGGGACCAGGGTTTAATTGGAATCAAAATGCTAATTTAAGAAGCTGGACTTTCCCCAACTACTACTAATAATGATAAGCATGGCTCACCTCCAATTTCGGCTCCACCGTTCAACTTATTTAAAGGTCAAATCTTATGCAAGTCAACTTGTGAAGGTAGTTCTCATATACAGAATGTGTTTTCCTTTCTCTTTTTTTCTTTTTCTCCAACCCTCCTGCTCCAACCCGCATTCATATACACACATACACACACATACACACACACACACACACACACACACACTCAGCATGCCCTTTTTCCTTTAATAAATTGTTTTTAAAGAAAATTTTCTTTTTCCTAAAAATTTTATTTATTAGAGAGAGAAAGAGCACAAGCAGGAGAGGAGCAGAGGGAGAGGGAAAAGCAGACTCTCTACAGAGCAGGGAGCTTGACATGGGGCTCGACACCAGGACTCCAGGATCATGACCTGAGCCAAACGCAACTGCTTAACCAACTGAGCCCCCCGGTGCCCCCTTATTACATTTTTTATTTTAGAATAGATTTAAAGAGAGTTGTGAAGATAGTACAGAGAAGATATACACCATACCCAGCTTCCTCAGCTTCTAACATCTTCCATTAATATGGCAGATTTGTCACAATTAATGAACCAATATCGATATATTATCATTAACCAATGTCCATAATTTATTCAGATTTCCTTAGTTGTTTACCTATTGTCCCCTTGCCATTCCATGACCCCATCCAGGTCACTACATTACATTTAGTCATCTTGTCTCCTCAGATTCTTTTTCGTTGTAACATTTCTCAGACTTTCCTTATTTTTGATGACCTACACAATTTTGAGGAGGATTTTGTGAAATATCCCTCTGTTCAAATTTATCTGAGGTTTTCTCATAGTTGGACTTGGATTATGAGTTTGAGGAAGAAGACCACAGAGGGAAAGTGCTGTTCCCATATCACGCTATGTGCTATTTACACGTCTTATCACTGTTGACACGAATCTCAACCACCTAGTGGTTGTCATGGTTCTCTACTGTGAAGTTACTCTTTTTCCTCCTTTCCATACTGTGCTCTTTGGAAGAAAGTCATTATGCACAGTCTATACTTGAGGAGTTTCACCCGCCTCCCCTTGAGAGCAGAGTATCTCCATAAATTATTTAGAATTCTTCTGCACTGGAGATTTATCTGTTGTCCCCCACATCTTCATTTATTAATCACTTTTTAATATCCACACAGAGTCATGGATATTTATATTATACTTCAACTTACAATCTAATACTACTTTATTTTGTTGTTCAAGTTATTTTAGCTTTGGTCATTGGGAGTGGGATCCCTGGGTGGCGCAGCGGTTTGGCGCCTGCCTTTGGCCCAGGGCGCGATCCTGGAGACCCGGGATCGAATCCCACGTCGGGCTACCGGTGCATGGAGCCTGCTTCTCCCTCTGCCTGTGTCTCTGCCTCTCTCTCTCTCTGTGACTATCATAAATAAATAAAAAAATAAAAAAATAAAAAAAAAAGACCTGAGCTGAGATCAAGAGTTAGACGCTTAACTGAGTCACCTAGATGCCTTGAAGACCTTGTAGGAAGCATATTTGTAGCAGGACTCAACAAAGACCACAGTCCACTAATGCAGACTAAGGGAAGCCTATGAAGCTAAAAGTCAGATGACGTTGGTTTAACCAAAGAGCTCTCTTGTGATAAGGGTTCATTGGGGATTACTTGGGGAAGGTTGCTTTTTAAAATCAGGGAACACTTTTATTGGGGTATTGAAGAGACAGGTGGATATTTAGATTCCAGGCTATTTAAATAACCACTGGTAAATATCTCTATGTCGGCCAGTAGGACATCCCTAGTGCATTATTACAGAGAGATCCAAATGTGCCATCCAATATTTTCATCAACAGTTTAGATGGAGTTGGAGAAACATGCTTATCAAATGTTACAAATTTGCAGATGTTGCAAAGTTGTGAGCTAATGTGATAAAGGCAGAACAAGAGACAAGATATCCTAACAAGCTGAACTGTGGGCTGGAAAGAAGAATGTAAAATGTTACTGGGATAAAAGTAAAGTTTTGCAATTGGGTTTTTTAAAATCCATTGCATAAATACAGGGTAAGACTAATAACCTGGCACCAGCTCCTGTGAAAAATATCTGAGGATTTTCACTATGTGCTTCAACTGAGCCAACAGTGGGGGCCGGGCTGCCAAAGACATAGTGTCCATGTATGACAGAGTAGTGGAAATGCCATGCTCATTTCAGGACAGTCATCATCCCATTGTCCTCTGGCTCAGACAGCCGTGGGAGCATTGTTGTTTTTTTCTGAGTACCACATTTGAAACATTATATTGACAAACTAGTATGTGTCCAAAGGAAGATAGGATGGCAGGTAGAACAATTGCTATTCTGCAGTGAAGGCTTGAGTAAATTAGGGGTGGCGGGCCTGAAGAAAAGAAGAAACTGCAAATTGAGAACAGTCATCTCTCATTGGGAGGAGGACTGTCAGAGGTTGAGAACAGTCATCTCTCGTTGGGAGGAGGACTGTCAGAGGGAAGGGACAGGCTGCCTGGTGTTGTGCAATTCCGTAAGACAGGGCTCAGAACAGTGGGTACAAGTCACAAAGGAGCAGATTCTGCATCCATGTAAGAAAACATTGCCCAACAGTTAAGGATGACCAGCAGTATGCAAGGCCACAGGGACAGCCCACTCACCATCACTCCTTCCATTTGCATAGATGCTAGTGGGAACTCCAAAGATGGGTAGCAGCTGTGTAGATCCAGTCATTCTATAAATCAAGCAACTTATGGAGTTGTTGTTTAAGCCGTTTTGGCCAAGTATAACCTCGGACTGCAACAATAATGATTTGCTTCTTTATTTTTCTCCTGTTAATTTTTGAACCTCCCCCATTTTCAGAAAAGCTGGTCAAGGATCCAGTTGGCATGATGCACAAAGGATCAGCCCTCTCCCCAAAACCTAGTTAAATAACTATCATTAAATGACCATGCCTCAATTGCAAAAAAAAGTTTTCTTGAGCAAAAACACTAGCCCAATTGGGAGAAAGTCCATTGTGCATTCCATAATGGAAACACTATTTGCCAAATTAGTTGATGAATGTTAGTCTGGGTCTTTGGCCTCTCTGTGTTATGCACGAACTCCCATAACTGTAGAGGAAAAGAATGTGGCCCGTTTCCCATTATGTGTTTTGTTTTCATTTACATCTGCGTATATTTCCCAGTTTGGGGCCACCTGTCCTCGAACAGCTGGAAGCAGGCGGTATATTCAGAGGCCCTGAGACAAAACACATTAGCTCCTGAGCCTTGGTATTGCCAAGGGTGGTTGCTGGCCGTGGGAATCATCCTTCCTCTGCCCTTGCACAGCTGTATGTTCTAAACCACTGGAGGGAAAATTGTTTTACATAAAGATGCATTATTTGTTTTAGATCATAAAGCTTGTCGATTCTTCACCCATGACTGTTCTCATAGCTTACAGGCCAATGTCGGTGTAAATTAGGCTATGATGGGAAACACTGCAGTGGATGCAAGGAAAATTATTACGGTGATCCACTGGAGCAATGCATTCGTAAGTATTACTAATTCTAAAATCATGAGGGCTGTCTACGGGCAAGCTATGAACCGTAGCATGAATTTTAAATTTTAAAATCTTTTATTTGATTAAAAAAATCACAATGGCTAATCTTAGTTTTGAAAATAATATTTTTATAGCCTTATAAAAAGATTTTTGTCTAAACTTTAGGCTACGTTAAATGTTAGTCTTTTAAAAGTTGAAGCCTGGATTACAATTCCTCAAAGTCATTAAGATGGAACAGACCTCTGAGGTCATGACTTGCAGCCAGTTTTCTGCTATTTAGAAGCTTGTTGACGAAAATAGCTTCTTGATGGAAGAACAGGCTGGGAGATGGATCATTGGAAGGCAGCAGAGGGGATGTTTCCTCAACCTGGATCTTATAACTCTGGGTCTTTTACATACTCACTGATTCATTTATTTTACAATATTCATAATGTGACTAATGGATCCACTAGGTCGTGAGCAAATAGGCCCCTAATCTCGTGGAGTTTGTGTGCTAGTGCCTTTCACCCCATGTCTTAACATTGATTATGGGATTTAGAGCAGCACCAGCCAACAGAATGTTCCGCAGAGATGGAAATGGTCCAATCGGCACCTTTGGGATGCAGGGCCTGTGAGCTGGTGAGCACGTGCAATGTGGCTAGTGCAAATGAGGCAAAGAACTGTGAGTTCAATTCATTAAATCTCAGGAGCCCCATGTGGTTAGTGGCTACCATATTGGACAGCACAGATTTAGAATCTGGGTTAGTTCTAGAAGGAGGGATTTTTGAATCTCAAAAGTCTGCTGCCAAAAGAGGTCAATCCAAAGAAATATCAGATGTGGCGGGCTTAGCATGGTCATCTCTACCTAGCCACACATGGTAACCCTTTCCTCCTTTGTATTCCTCTATAAATGGGCTTCGGTGGCTAAAACAAATTGCCTTCGTTTCCTTGCCCCATTCAAATCCATACCCTCAATGATTTTCCCCAGGGCCCACCTAGTTTTCTAAGTGGAATTGCTACATTAAAAACCAGGGAGGAATTCTGGCTCCTGGAAAATCTGAGTCTCTTTCCTCTTTCCTGATATTTCGATAATCTCACTTTCTGAAATGCTTTCATCTTTGATAGAGAAAACTTTGCAAATGAGTTCTGGCTGAGGCCCCCAGGCCACAGAGAATGTGCTGGACAGATGGTATCTAGTTGACGAGCCTAGCGTGTTAACCAGTTTTTGTTTGCAGTCGGAATTTTTACTCAAGTTATAAAATCCATTCTTCAATCGCTTGTTCCTTGCAGTTAGTCCACTGACATAGGCTAATGATTCCCTGACCTTTTGGAAATTGCTGTCCCTGCCATACCTCTGTCCACCCTACTCAAAATCCCTAATCAAAAACCTACTTGACTGAATTACATGGAGTGTCATTTTGCTTCGTTTTGTTTTTCTAACTAAGACAAAATTAATTTAACGTTCTCCTTTTTAAAAGGACTTGATTTAGGACACTTGAGTGGCTCAGCGGTTGAGCATCTACCTTCCACTCAGGGCATGATCCCAGGTCCTGGGATCGAGTCCCACATTGGGATCCCTGTGAGGAGCCTGCTTCTCCCTCTGCCTCTGTCTCTGCCGCACCCCCCCGCCTCTGTCTCTCATGAATAAATAAATATTTTTTTTAAAAGACTTGATTTTTTTTTCTTTTTAGAGTAGTTTTAGGTTCACAGCAAAATTGAGAGGAAGGTACAGAGATTTCCCATATGTCCATACCCCCCAGCCCCATCCCCACACCCCTAAGAGAGTGGCACATTTCTTACAACCAACGAACCTACATGGACACACTATGACCACTAAAGTCCGCAGTTCGAATTATGGTTCACTCTTCGTATTTTCCATTCTGTGGATTTGGACAAATGTATAAGGACACGTGTCCACCGTGATGGCATCATATGGAATATTTTCACTGCCCTAAAGATCCTCTGTGCGGCTCCTGCTCCCCTCTCACCACCTCTCTCCCCCAAGCCCGTGCCAACCACTCATCTTTTTACTGTCTCCATAGTTTTGCCTTTTCCAGAATGTCTGGTGGTTGGACTCTTACAGTTCACAGCCTCTTCAGATTGATTTATTTCACTAGGTGATATTAAGGTTCCTTTGTGTCTTTTCATGGCTTGATAGCTCATTTCTTCTTGGCCCTGGAAAAGATCCCTTGTACCACAGTTTATCTATTCACCTGCTGCAGGACATCTTGGTTTTTTTCCAAGTCTGGGCAATGATATCTGCAGGCTTTTGGGTAGATGGTCAACTCCTTTGGGTAAATAGGATAGAGTGATTTCCCCCTCTTTTTTGAGGATGGACTGGTTCTTCTTATATAATGGAAAACAGCATCGGTGGGCACACCCCGGCTGGGTTTTACTGAGAGAGTGTGGTCGAGAGAATTCTCAGGGGGTCACCAACATGCCTGAGTCACCTACTGCAGTAGCAGTAGATACTAGCATGTCGTCCACCGTTACCTCCAGGTTGGTCACCCAAATAGGTAAAGGAGCCCACGCATGACCACTCACACTGTAAAGACAACACCTAGTATTTTCCACCCGGAGACCATAAACTGATTTGTTAGTGGAATGAAAAGAGGAGTGCTGTATGTAATTGCCCAGGTCTCTGTAATTTTTTTAAAGATTTTATTTATTTATTCATGGGAGAGACACACACACACACACACACAGGCAGAGACACAGGCAGAGGGAGAAGCAGGCTCCATGCAAGGGTCCCAATGTGGGACTCGATCCCAGGACCCCGGGGTCACGCCCTGAGCCAAAGGCAGATGCTCAACCACTGAGCCCCCCAGGTGTCCCCCAGGTCTATGTAGTTATACCAGTTTTATTTTTTTGTTTTGTTTTTTTTTGTTTTTTGTTGTTATACCAGTTTTAGTTGGTTTTTTTGTTTGTTTGTTTGTTTGTTTTGGTTATACCAGTTTTAAATGTCCACCTTAGAAATGGGCGTCGGGGACATCCTTGGGATGGGGGGCAATGCACTTTATTCTTGAGCTAGTCACGAGCAAAAGGCCAAGTGACTGACCTCCTCTGCTTCCTCTCTCTCCCACTTTAGCATGTGACTGCAGCGGAGAAGGTGCCCAGAAGCCCACCTGTGACCAGGACACGGGCATGTGCCGCTGTCGGGAGGGAGTCGGCGGCCCACGATGCGATCGCTGTGCCCGGGGTCACGGCCGGGAGTTCCCTGCCTGTCCGCGGTGTCACCAGTGCTTTGATCACTGGGACCGCACCGTCTCTGCCCTCTCCGAAGCGGTGCAAGGGTTAATGAGGCTGGCTGCTAACGTGGAAGATAAAAGAGAGACCGTGCTGGTCTGCGAGGCCGACTTCAAAGGCCTCCAAGAGAACTTGTCAGAAATAGAAAGGATTCTGAAACATCCTGTTTTCTCATCTGGGGAATTCTTAATAGTCAAGGATTATCAGGACTCCGCTCGGTAAGATTTGTGCACAAGCCACGGATAGCAAGTTCCTTGATTTACCTTAAATCCTTTGGGCTTTAAAAAGCAGCCTTCAATTTCAAAATGTACCTATGTGGACGTTAGGGAAATAATTTTTCAGTTAACGATCAGGCTGGCGATCACATTTGTCTCTTTCCTACCTTCTTAGGATTACATGGGATCTTTCCAGATGCCATTGATTATAACAAAAAGGCAGTCATTAAGAGCTTGGTTGTGGAAAGCACAAACCCAGCAGAGCTGAAAGAGGCAAAATTGGAAAAAGCGTCGTTTATAATATAATTTTTGTTTCAATCAGTCAGGGAAATTTCTTCTAAATCTTCCCAAATTCTTCAGTTGTTTGGAAACCCGTACATTGATATGAAGCCATATAGCAAGTATGAGAGTTTCCTCAAAATGCATTGTTGTTTTCATTATATGTTATATGCATCTATATGTTTATGTAGCATTCATCAAACATTTCTAGAAATTATGTTGGTTGTTCTGGGCCAGGGCTCAGCACACCCCAGGCAAAATCCAACATGCCACCTATTTTTGTAAATGAAGCTTCGCTGGCACACAGCCACGCGCACTTGTGTACCTGTCCTCTGTGGCTGCTTTCCTAGGACAACGGCAGAGTGGAGTAGCTGTGACAGAGGCTATGGCCCCCAAGGCCTAAAATATTTACTATCTGACCCTTTACAGAAAAGGTTTGCCAACCGCTCTGGGCAAAGCCAGGATGCACTGGGTACAGTTCCCACCCTTCCAGGAGCACATAGTCTACTGAGAAACCAAAGAGATTGTGATTATGTAGCAAAATATCCCTTGTCCCCCATAAAAGCTCCAGGACTAAGGAATAATGAAAGCCACAGAGTTTTGTGTTACACAAAACACAAGTGTCAATATAAGGCCATTTATTTTCATCCCAGAAGTACATGGTAATAGCTTAAAAGTTACATGAGAGGGGCCCCTGGGTGGCTCAGTGGCTGAGTGCCCACCTTCAGCCCAGGGCATGATCCTGGGGTCCCGGGATCGAGTCCCACGTCGGGCTCCCCACATGGAGCCTGCTTCTCCCTCTGCCTGTGTCTCTGCCTCTCTCACCTGTGTCTTTCATGGATAGGTAAATAAAATCTTTAAAAAATAAAAAAAATAAATAATAAAAGTTACATGAGGAAGAAGACCCGGCCCACCCGGAGAGTTCAGAGGAAGGACCACGCACCTTCAGGCCCCCAGGAGTCTCGTGGCCAGGCCAGGATGCGGGCCAAACACAGGCCCAGCCGTAGCCTTGTAAAGACCGTTGCCCTGCAGGATGGGGCCCTATATCCCCAGACCTTCCCACTTGTGCTGAGATGTCAGACATCCAGATTTTTATGGAAATGTCCCCACCTTAAAACAGAGCCGGTTAATCCAACAGCGCTTTTAAAAAGCACCGTCCAGGCCAAGTAAATATGCCTGAGAATGAGCTTTGGCCCAGACACCACTGGTCTGTGGTTCTAGAACACGGTGAACAAAGTGGACCTGTCAGAAAGAAGCCAGAATGAGCCAATCCACAGCGGGCCTTCTACACAGAGAGACCACGAGACTCGGGGTAGAGCAGAAGGAGAGCGAGAGAAGCAGGAGTCCCAGGGCCAGGCCTGAAGTGATGAGGAAAGCAGTGAGTACTTCTTTCTTCTGCCAGAAACCAGCACGCCTGGCCCGTCCTGCTCCACCTGCTGGGCCCCCGTTCCTCCTTGGCAACCACCAAAGCACCACCTCCTCCCTGACGCCTTCCATAACCTCCTCAGCAAAAAGATATGTGCTTCCGGGGGGTCCCCTGAGGGCAGAGGCAGCCTTCCCCTGCTTGTACTCCCCAGGCCTGGTCCAGTTACACAGCTCGTGTTCGCTGGGTACACTACAAATGAAAGGGGGAGCAGAGGACAGGGAAGCCAGGATGTCACGGGTAGATATTCCATGAAGGGAAGCCACCTATTGCTGTGTGGCCTTAGGCAAGTGACTTAACTTCTCTGAGCTTCTGTTTCTTCATCGGAAAGGGGGATCAAGTCTCTTATTTCATCGGTTTCTTGTGAGAATGACTCAGACAAGTCTGGCACATTGTAAGAGCTTCGAGGGTACCAATTATAATAACACTAATCACCATCATTGTTATTATTATTAACCTGATGAATTACAGTCCTGACAGTTGGCGCCAGAAGGAAAAGTCTGTAGATTAGAAAGGGAGGGTAAGAGCAGAAAACGCTGGGAAGCGTCAGTTAATGCTCTGCACTTCTGCCAAAATAAATTAGTCCCAGAGATTCACACTGCAATTTGCCCCAACCGTACGCTTCACGATTTGCACCCAATTTCCTCATCACGAGGGATACACTAATTATTTACTTAAACCCACCATGGGTGCTGAACCCAGCAAATCGAAGAGGGACAGAGATCCTGGTGCAGACCATGGGGGAGAAGGTCGGGAGCATGAACATACCCCAGGGTACTCTCACCAACAAGGAGACCCCCTTGCCAGTCCTGGGAGTTAACAGTTAAGACCCTGGATGCAAGTGGCACTAGAAGGAGCCTTGCTGCAAGTGGATTTATTCTCAATAAGGAGCTCGGTTTTTACTCCAGGCTGGGTGAGGACTTCTGCGTTGAAAGCCTGAATAGGGCAGCCTGGGTGGCTGTGGTTTAGCGCTGCCTTCGGCCCAGGGCCTAATCCTGGAGATCCAGGATGGAGTCCCACGTCGGGCTCCCTGCATGAAGCCTGCTACTCCCTCTGCCTGTGTCTCTGCCTCTCTCTCTCTGTCTCTCTCTTTCTCTCTCTCTCTCTCTCATGAATGAATAAATAAAATCTGAAAAAAAAAAAAAAAAAAGAAGCCTGAACATAGTTTGGAGCTCATCGATTTAAATGAACCATGTCTGAATACATGTCTTTGGAAACCCAAAGCAGAGTGGGACAGAAAGAGTCCATGTAGTTGAGACTGGAAGACCCAAGGCCTTTCTTCCACGAGACCCTGTATGCGGATTGTATTTTAAGTGAGCGCTAAAATCTTCCAGAAATCTGGGTTAAGGAGAAAGAGCGAAACCCCAAACAGAACCATAAGCTGCCAAGCACCCACTGGGGAAGGAGGGCCTGATGAGGAGGGTGCTGGTCACCAGGGCCGCGCTGATGCGGTTTTTCACTGATCTGTCAAAAGTAACACAAACTCAGCTACGCTTGCTCTCGTTTCCCCTCCAGGGAACACGCCGCGCAGCTAAGTGTGCAACTGAAAGCCGTGCATGAGTTTCCAGATCTGAAAGGAAGGCTGGGAAGCATGAGGGATGAAGCAGACCTCTTACTGGAAGGTCTTCAGAGAGAAATCCACCTGCGCGCCCGAGCCCGTGACACGAGCATCGTGGGTAAGAGAAAATGCGCTTGGACTGTCCCTCGGTACCAAAGGCTGCGGCCCCCAGAGAGCAATCCACTCGTGAGTCGCCCCCCGCCCGGTGCACGGTGCCCGAGGCTTCAGGACGTGCAAACACACCCACTAAAGGGACTATGTGTATGTGACTATGTCAACTTCTCAAGTGTCGTGGAGTTTGGGTGCTGAGCCAGCAGTGACACTCCAAGAAAGGACACTCGACTCTTGCTGGCCAGGTTGCCACTTGAAAATTGTGCAGGGCGTGGAAGGTTTGCACTGCCGTCTAAGAATCCACGCGGCAGGTGGAGAGGGAGTGAGGAGTAGGCTGAGGACAGTGTCCATGTGGGTGGCAGCTGATGACTGCTCAGCCCCTCCCGGGGTCCCCTGGAGTCAGGCTCCCCTCCAAGCCCCCTGCTCTCCTGTCCAGGACCCGACGTGTGGAACATGCCAGATAAAGGCAGTCTCTACCTTTTTTTCTGCTGGGGACTCCTGGCACTTTTGTGAGGCTTATGGACCCCTCCTAGAATGTTTTTAATTGTACTAAAGTCACATTAGGGGCGCCCGGGGGGCTCAGTCGGTTAAGCACCCGACTCTTGATCCTCAGCTTGGGTCTTGATCTCAGGGTTGTGAGTTCCAGCTCCTCATTGGACTCCATTCTGGGTGTGGAGCCTACTTTAAAGAAAATAAGTAAAAATTTTAAAAATAAATAAATGCCACAAAATCACATTATACTCTATTGCAGTATAGCTAAAAAAAAAAAAAAAGAAGAAGAAGAAAGAAAGAAAGAAAGAAAGAAAGAAAGAAAGAAAGAGAAAGAAAAAGAAAATGCATCAGGGGTCACCCAAGCCAGGTAGGAGAAAGGAACACTGCCCCCAGGCTAATCCTTCCACACCCACCGCCCAACAGCAATTACTGAGCTTCCCCTGGATGCCTGACTGTGCAGGGCAGGGGAGATGGGGGGTGGACGGCAAGTCCTTGCCCTGGATTACTCCAGGCTACTGGGGAGCATGGGCATGTAAACAGCCCCAAACAACGAAAAGACTTTATTGCAGCGTCTTCAAGCCACTTGGGGAACAGAGCACAGGGAACAGAATTCTTCCTGGGTTCACTGGGAAAGGCTCCAGGAAGTAGGTGACATTTGACTTGGACTTCACCAAATGAAGATACAATTTGCCAGATAAATAATGGCAGAAACTCATCCCAAGCGATTGGAAGGTGTGGTGGTCTCATCCCTGACTTTAGGTTGTACAGAGGATAAAGATCAGGACCCTGGGCCTCTGGTTCCTAAAACACGGAGTTACAGTTGTAAGTCCTGCTACACTATCATTTGCAGTAAAACGTGCCGTGTTACTTTCATGGATTTGTATTTTACTACAAATACGGAAAATATAGAGAAGTGCTTAAGAACATAGTTTCTAGGCGCCCCTGGGTGGCTCCGTGGTTGAGCGTCTACCTTTGGCTCAGGTTGTGATCCCAGGGTCCCGGGATCGAGTCCCACATCGGGCTCCCTGCATGGAGCCTGCTTCTCCCTCTGCCTGTGTCTCTGCCTCTCTGTGTGTCTCTCATGAATAAATACATAAAATCTTTAAAAAATAAAAAAAGAACATAGTTTTTAGAATCAAACCACCTGGTTTCAAATCTTGACTTTATCCTACTGTCAGCAAGATCTCAGGCAAATAACTTACCTCATGAGAGCCTCATTTTCTCACGTGTAAAATGGGGGTGATCACGCTAACGCTAACTCAATGTTTTGTGAAGATTTGGAAAGAAAACTGACAGGAAGTACAGGCACATAGAAAGCACTCCACAAATGTGACCTATCGTCATGAGCCTCAATGTCACAGGTCAGCAAACTACAGTCCATTGGTAACTTTTACCCAGAGCCTGTTTTTATAAACGGCGTTTCATTAGGAGACACCCTCACCTCTTTGTTGACATCGCCTGTGGCTGCTCTCACTGTACAGGTTCAGACTTGAGAAGTTGTGACAGACATGCTGTGGCCGGCAAGCCTAGCACATTTATTCTCTGGCCCTTTCCAGAGCCAATGTGTTAACTCCTGCTCCATATAATTAGGTAACCTTGGTTGGTTTGTCATCTTAGGGTTCATATAGGTAGTCATTAATACCAATTAATACCCAATTAATACATTTGTGGAACACTTTACAGTGTATTTTTTTAAGGATTTTATTTATTTATTCATGAGAGACACAGAGAGAGAGAGAGAGGCAGAGACACAGGCAGAGGGAGAAGCAGGCTCCCTATGGGAGAGCCTGACATGGGACTTGATCCCAGAACCCCAGGATCACGACCTGAGCCGAAGGCAGACACTCAACCACTGAGCCACCCAGGTGCCCCTACAATGTATTCTCATCTTATTTCACTTAGTCTTCACATGTTACAGATAAGCAAGCACAATCTAAGAGATTTAACCAGTTTGCTCAAGGACACAGCCAGACTCAAGGGTAAAGCCAACACTCAAACCCATGTCTGCAGACTTAAATCTCAGTGCTCCGCATCTATTACATAGATCTCTGTTTCTCTCTATCCGATCCTTCCCCATTAAGTGTAAATGCAAGGAAGAGGAGGGTGAAATTTTGTATTGGTCGTTGAGACCAAGACATTAATCAAACTGGGAAATGATTGTCTTGATAACCAACATATAATTTCATTGGTTCTCACAAAACTTAATCTTACCTCAATTTGCATTCATGTAGATTCCTCAGAGAACATCAAGAAGCATTATCAGAGGTCATTATCTGCTGAAAAGAAAATTAATGAAACCACTTCTATCATAAAAAACTCTGAAAAAATCAGGAGTGACTTACTTACCATCTTTGATAGGCTAAGCTCAAAAGAAAACTCATCATTGGAAAAATTACAGCAGATTACGGTACCAGATATCCAAATATTGAACAAAAAGGTAAATATTCACGATGGTGTAGTAGAAGTGTTTGTGCTTTCTGCTTTCCATACAAACACCTTCAATTGTATTTCCTGCCTTGCATTTTATTTTTTATTTATACTTTATAAATGTGTAAATATATAACATATATAGAGATATGCTCTGTTATATAAGATATAAATAATATAAATAAATGTATTCATGTATGCATTTTTTATTTTCTAAGTCAAAGTTTAAGAAAATCCAGGGTAAGACTGTGGCTTGATTTTATTATCTTATATTTATTCCTATTATTCGCTATTTCCACGATGGTACAGATTATGGACAATCACTCCTACTGCTTCATTATAAATAAAAGGTAATTTTTATTTTAAAAACATGAAGTTAACATGCAAGAAATGCTAGGCATTTGACTGTTTTCTCCAGAAACTCTAAGCATAAAAATGGCAATGACACAACGCTGCCAACAAAAAATTCAGATATTTAATTATCTAGACACATTTATTGGGTTGCGTCTGTGCGCTAAGCATGAACCACTGGTGAAGAAACACATATGCATAGAGCAGTGCTTTGCCTCAGAGAAGCGGGATGGTGTTAGCCAAAACTCTGCCAACGTGTTGCTTTTCAACATAAATCATTTCTCCTGTGAGGTGTGTGGAGAATCAGGGGACATGCCGTGTGTGCTCTCATCCTGTGAAGGCCCCAGCTGTCACGACTTCCTGACCCTCTCAAGCAATGCCCTCCAGCAAGCTCAGGAAGCAGAGTCTGTGATTCAAAATTTGAGTGACCAGGTCCAGGGTTGGAAGAACCGGGTAAGTATATTTCTCTTGCTTATTTGTAAATCTATAGCACTAAGAAGAAAAAAAAGCAAACTGAAAATTTTAAACCACCATTTAGCTTCTAGGCAAAAGGAGAGATTCTAGACATTAGGTTTTCTTATGTTGGGAAACATAGGATTAAAAATACAGATGTGGATTTATTTATTTTTTTAAAGATTTTTTATCTATTTATTCATGAGAGACATAGAGAGAGAGAGAGAGAGGCAGAGACACAGGCAGAGGGAGAAGCAAGCTCCATGCAGGGAGCCCCGACGTGGGACTCAATCCTGGGTCTCCAGGATCACTCCCGGGCTGAGCCACCTGGGCTGCCCCAGTTGTGGATTTAAATGTACATTTAGAAGTACATGTGAATATTGACATTTTCTACTAATACATATTACATATGTGTGTAAATATATAATTTTATATGTGTGTGTGTGGTGTGTGCATGTGTGTATTGAGAGAGAGAAGAGAAAGAACTCAAAATATATGTTTGTAGGACATAGACTCATGTGGATGTTTCTTTCACAGCAAACCCTACATAGAAATGTGAGATTCCTAGGCTCAAAGTTTTGAAAACTTTAGATTTCTCAAAGTAAACAATAACTTTTATAAATTCAAGGGTATATTTGAAATTCTATGCAATATACAAATTCTAATGTTAAAATTTAATTTAATGTATGCAAAAAGCGAATTAGTCAAAACAATTTTGAAAAAGAACAAAGTTGGGAGTTGTATACTACATGACTTTAAGACATTGCAAAGCTACAATAATCAGAGCTGTGTGGCATTAGCATCAAAAGAGACAAAGACATTAAGAAACAGATTGGAGATTTTAAAAATAAATTTAAAAATATATAACCAATTGATCTTTAACACATGTATACGAAAGAGGACTGATTTTTCTTGTCTTTTCAACAAATGGTACTTGAACAATTTGTTATCCACACGCAAAAAAAAATGAACTCCAGTTCCTACTTCTTAACTCATATCATAAAAATAGAATTAATTCAAGATAGAATATAGATGTGAATGAAAAACCCAAAACTTTTAAATCAAGATCACAAAGATTTTTCTCCTGTTCTCTTCTGGTGACTTTCAAGTTCCAAGAACAAAAACGCATCCATATAAAGACTCAGAGACAAATGCTCCTAACCGCTTTACTGGTAAAAGCTCAAAATTGAAATTAACCCAGAGCTCTATGAACAGGTGAAAAGATAAATTATGCTATATCCATGCAATAGGTGAATCTCAAAATAATTACATTGAGTGAGAGAAGCCAAACAAAGGACAACACATTATAAGGTTCCATTTACATAAATGCTGAGAAAATGCAAACTAATCTATAGTGACTGAAAGTAGATCAGTAAGTGCCTGGAAATGGAGAGGGAGAGATGAGGGGAAGGGATTACCAGGGGGCAAGAGGATACTTCTGAGAGTGATGGATATGTTCATTATCTTGACTGGGCTAGTAGTTTTATAGATGTATGACTGTCTGGATATCTCAAATTGCATATTTAAATATGTATAGTTTACTGTATTTCAATGATACCTCAATAAAGTTGTTAAATTTAAAATTGTTTAAAATTTAATGTTAGAAAATATTTTAACAGGGAGACACCCTTATGCCTTGTACTCCTTCCTATGTTGTTAGACATGATACAGCCGTTTTAATATTTAAGTACCTGATAACTGAGTCTCTAATAACTTTAAGCATTTTCACTTTTTTTTCCAGTCACATTGATAAATGAGAATAGTTTTTAACTGCCTAATTTTCTTTAGTTCTTTTTTGTGCGTGTATGTGTGAATACCTTATATATTCACCTTGAAATGATGAATACAATATTAGGTATTCTGTGAATACACTGGATTACTCTGGATTACACGGTGACGATGTGCCCTAGCTGGCTTCATTTTTGACAATACACATGGAGTCTTTGATGAAGAAAAGAAGAAAAATCTCTTAAAGAGCTGAATTTACCAATAATAAGTTAGATATTACAGCAGTCAGCATTCCTGTTCGTAAGCACCCAAAACCAACTCCTGAAAAAAACGGTCTCCGAATCAACAGGAGGATAGAGGGCCAAGCTTGGGAATGGGCTGAAAACCACAGCAAAGATATGTGTGCATATCTCCTGCACACACGCTCACACACAAGCTTGCATGCACATGCACACGTAGTTTTCACTTATATATTATTCTTCTTTCTTTTGACAAATATTCATTGAGTGCCCACTATGTGCAAGACAGTTATCTCGATGTGGGGAACACAAGTGTTAACACAACAAAAACAAATCCTGGTCCTGCATCCTGGTGTTTAAAACAATCCTTGATTGTTTACATAATTTTTAACTATCACACCTTACTGTCCCGTCTCAAAAAACCAGAAACCTCACACCATTTAAATAAGCCCGTGTTAAGCTTTTACTTTTAGAAGATAGCCCCTGACGCAGGTTCTAGCAAAATCTGGCTTAATCAGCAATGATGAAGAACTGGGAAGGATGGGGGCGGGGGTTTTCATGTAGATAAAATGGTGTGCTGTTTCCCTCTTGATTAGAAGGGGGATGAATGCCAGAAAAGATTGTGAGAGAATTCTCAGGAGTCAGTTGTGACAGAAGATGGATTGCAGAGAGATGTTTTAAGAGTGAAGTAATTTAGCAATCTCTCTTTCTGAATACAGCATCGACCAATTGACACAGATTTCATCTCTATGTTTGCCTGTCCAGAGTATTTATTTCCAGAATTCTTGTTTTATTTCTATGTGTTCTTACCCACTAACCATTTTAGTGACTTTTTAAATCGAGATAGATATAATTAACATAGGACACTGCACTAGTTTTAGGGGCACATAGTTGGATAGCTGTCTATATCGCCAAATGGTAAGCACAATAAGTTTGGTTAACATCCATCACCTCACATAGCTACCTTATTTTCTTGGGACGGGAACTTTTCAGATCCCTCTTAGCTACTGCTAACCACTTCCAAGTTCTAGAAAATTAAAGAAGAACTCTCAAAAAAATGAAGATACATATTTTTAATCATGTAAATATTTCTTTTTTGTTTCATCGTTTGCCAATGACTGCAATTAAATCCTTTTCTACAAAATCTGTAGGGCTCAAATTAAGCTGGTTCCTTTTGCGGGAAAATAAAGGGAGATTTTTTTCTTTTCCTAATTGTGTTTGATCCTAATTAGCCCTACTTCCGTCACAATTAATTTGTTCCATGCAGCTCAACTTGTTGGTGATATCGTCCTATTGCTTTCTGGTTTGGTTTTTTTCTCTTTCTCTAATTTGTTGGAATCTCAAGAAAAGCCCACGAATTTTCTCAAATCGCATAATTAAGAATTTGCACTTCTAGAGGGCAAGGCTTTAGATCTATCATTCCTCCACCAAGTGTACAAAGCATCTGGAATTTATCTTTGTAGGCTGCTCCAAGTTCAAACTCGTTATTAAAAGGAGGAATGCTTTCTTTTTAGCTTTCAAAGAAAGTACATTACTTGAATTTGAGGGATGTCAAGAAGAGTAATTATTTTAACTTACATAAAAGGAAATGCCCTTAACTCGTTAAACGTAATGACCACTGTAAGTAGTCCTAAGTAATTTGCTGATGCTGTAGAAGGCTAAAGTCTCATTAAACCAGAATTTGTATTTTACATGTGTATCAGGAAAAGTCATTAGCACTAGGTCAATATTGTATTCAAATAATAATTTTGATCGTGAATAATGTTTGAAAAGATAAATGCACATTATTTTTTAAAGGTTTTATATTTTAAGTTATCTCTACACCCAATGTGGGGCTCGAACTCACAACCCCAGGATCAAGAGTCACATGCTCCACTGACTGAGCCAGCCAGGCGCCACAAGATAAACTCACGTTAAGGAAGCATGATGATGAAGACAAATAATATCATCACCTTTTAAAGGAATCCCTTAAAATGAATCTTTTGTTTAATTATCTGTACTCCTATTTTGTTTTTAGTGAGTTTCATTTGGTCCAGCTAAGTAATTAAATATCACACAATGTGCCTACTTGTGTGTTTTTCCTCATTGTTATTTTTTTTCTTATTCCAGCTCAAAAATGTAAGTAAACTGGCAGAGGTCTCCAAAAACAATGCCTTACAACTAAGCGAGAAACTGAGGCATATGAAAAACCAAAGTGAATCTGAGAAAGAGAAAATGAGTCTTTTAATCCAAAAGCTGAAAAAGTTTTTGTCAGGTAATTAGAAAACTATATTAGGACTAATTTTGATTTCTTTTTCTTTGCTTTTTTCTTTTTTACAATGTATAGTCCAACAGCACAACCAATCCCAAATTACATTAAGTGGAAACAAAATGCCTAAATCAGAAATGGGATGTACCACTTGATTTAAAATTTTTTAATGAAAATAATCCCCAAATATTAACTCTGTATCTTTCTATCTATCTATTATCTATCTATCTACATCTTTGTATGAGATCAATTTAGTAAAAAAATGCTAGAATTTAGTTAAAATTTCAAACAAATGAACTTGGTGTTTAAAGTTATGTGTGTTTTTAAAAAAAAACTTAACATGATGATTCTATCAGATGCTCTAATGTTAGGATTCCATGGTTTCCTCTGCTGACAAGATATATCTGAGATCAAGGCATGCCAGATTTTGATTACTATATCAAATACTATAGTGAGTTGATATCTAAAATATCGATTATTGCTATTATTATGGACTGTTTTCCAAGTTACATATTGGTTCTCTGTGATTGACTAAAAGGAGCAATTTGATGATGATGATGATTATTATTATTATTATTATTGTAATTATGACATTATTATCCTTCGTTGTACTCTATTTTGGGAGAAGTTCATTTTATTTTATTTTTTAAGAGGTTTATTTTAAACTATAGAGAATTATTAGTTGGAGATTAAAAAAAAATCAAATAGTACTTCTGGAAATTGACCTGAAACCTCACTCTCTGCAATAATGCATCCTGGGTATAACACTATACAGAATTAATCTTGAGAGGCTTTCTTCTCCATCACCATCTTCCAGATTCAGTAACTTAACACTTCGCACATGAATCAGCTGACAATTGGGATGTCTGTTACCATCTTTGCAACCACTTTGTGAATCTCTTTAATATTTGTAAGAGATCCCTGTGGCCAACTGTTTTTTCCATAACCATGTTTCTAGATATTGTTTCAGCAGCACTAGTCCTGATTTTTTAAATAACAAAATGAGAAAAAAAAAAAAAGAACAAAATGAGGCAGTACAAATAATCAATAAAAATGACCAAAATAATCAGTAAAAATGAATGGGGTGGGATCAGCCTACTGGATGTTTTATGTATTCAAAAGCAAATTTTCAGTGAGTTAGCTGGATGGATTGGTATCGGCTAGACACAGATGCAGGAACTGGTTGGATTGAGGAACACATTAGCTGCAGGTACGGGTTGATTCAGGCACCAAAGCCAAACCAAAGCCAAACTGCCAGACCAGTAGCACAAAATGGCACGATACACTTCTGGGGCCCAGGGATGGTTCAGAAGGCAAAGTCCACTGCTTCCATCTCATTCACTGGGTCTTGGAGCCAATTCCCTTATCAGTCTAATTTCTCATTGCTGCTGTATACATCTCTAATAAAAAAAAAAGTTTACTTAATTATCCAAAGGAATCTATAAAAAAGAGCAAACCTGTGTCTAGATTATTACAACAAATATTAGACTAGGCATAGGGAAAAATCCCATTCCATAAAACAAACGTCTCTGGTCTGGATCCCAAGACCCTTGGTCACCAGGAAAGCAGTACCCTTCGCTCACCAATTTCTTTTCCTCTATCCTTCCCATAAAGCCCAAATAAAGGTATTATTAAATTGTATGGTGGCTAGACCATTCAGCTCTTCTGAATATTTTCTAATATTCTAATATTTTCTTTGTGGCCTGAATTCCCATGAACAAAGTAATGTGTCACTTCTCCTGAAAGTCCCGTATGAGGGATGCCTGGGTGGCTCAGGTCATGATCCCAGGGTCCTGGGATCGAGGCCAGCATTAGGCTCCCCATGGGAAGTTTGTTTCTCCCTCTGCCTATGTCTCTGCCTCTCTCTGTGTGTCTCTAATGAATAAATAAATAAAATTTTTAAAAACAAAAAGTCCCATATAAAATTTTTGAATTTGTGATCTCATAACAAATGCCAATAAATGTTTGGTGACAAATCTGTGGTTCCATTAAATTCACTTTTTATTAGGACTTTTTTATAAAATTAAATACTATTTGTTTCAAGAGTCAACTTCCAAGTAGAGTACGTTCTGTGTAAAGCGTGCTTCTAATTTACTCACAAAAAAAAACTTGTTTCCTTCTTTTTCTCAAAAACATGACAGGAAATAAAATGTTCTTTTTATATTAAACAAAACAGCTAAAGTGAAGATGATTACCAAAAGGATATATACTCACAGCGTGTCAACCAAATGCTAAAAGCCATCTGTGGTGACCACTGCCTCCTAGGAACTCCGAGTTCCTAGGCCTCACAGTTAGAGGCCCCTGAGCTTCAGGAGCTGAGCTCTCCGCCCTTTGGGACTTCGCACCCCCCCTCCCACTATTTAAACTCCACTCTCCTGCCAACAGTGATCTGGGTGCTGCTTCTTGCTGCACCCAACCTTTGGCTCCTGGGTTCATTCAGTTTGGAATGCCTTTCCCCCTCCTTCACCCCACATTTCCACAGGTTTAATTTCTGCTGACCGCCAGGCTCAATTTGTGTGCCTTTCTGAGGTTCTTCCTGAAATATTTTCTTCTCCCTGTGGATCCCCTATCATTTGGTTTTCTATTTAACATTTTCTATTCTTGTATGATCAGTATTCCTAAGGAATGGCTTATATTCCCTCCTGGATGGTCAACTCCTTGAGGATTAGATCTCCAACTCCCTGCCCAGGATTTAGTGTTACACCTCCTTAGGGAGCCAGAGAGTCGCCAAGTGTCATCACCCCAAACCCTAATGATCTTCTTCTTCAATTCTTCTTCAACGATCCTGCCTCAATTCTCAGGGAAGACCAATTTTATTTTCCTGGAAAGCAGGGCAAGGGGTGTATTTAACAGTTTCCTTGTGACACATTGTCCATCCGGCCCTTTACTCTGGGTGGTCGCCTTCCCTTCTCAAAACAGGACTTGGAGTGGCAGCATCAGATAGAGTTGCCCGTTTAGACAGATGAGCAACAGCTGTGAGCCTTTTTTGATGTCCCGCAGGATCAGAATCAAGTTTTGTCGAGTCCCAACCTGGTGCTTCCCCACGGTCTCGTTCATCATATTGGAATCTTCATGACAGGTGTCTAACCGCCTTAATTGCATTTGAATTCATATGTAAGGACTTAGGAGGACGTTTCGCAGAGTATAGACAATGTCCCACGTCTGTAGGTTTTCAGCTCTCCGACAAGTGTTTGTGCAGCGTGTAGTCAGCACTACACGAATGGTGGTTTTTCAGAGAAGGGAACACTGAGGGTGAAGAGGACCCTACGGGACGTAGACAATCGAACCCTGGTGTTCTAGGGACACAGAATCAGGTGCACGTACCTTTGGCCTAGACTTTGCAGTGGTTGTGTTTACAAGATACGGTGTTTAACCAGGAGGCACGATGACCTAAAACCACCTTCCAATTTCAGAGGAAAACGTGCCTCCAGAGGACATAGAGAAGGTTGCAGATCACGTGCTTGACGTCCACCTACCAACGACATCGCGAAATCTAACCGGTGAACTTGACAAAATACAGAAGGTGATGCAGCTCTGTGAGGACTACAGGACAGATGAGGACAGGCTGCGCAAAGCGGTCGATGGAGCCCCAAAGCTTTTGTTAAAGGCAAAGGGAGCAGAGTAAGTACAGTGTGAATATTCTCATCTTGCTCTCCCAGGCCATCTGCTAACAGGCCATTTGAAAAATAGTTGCGTGACAAGCTATTTAATGTTCAAATGAAATTACCCCCCAGTAGCTCAGTCCCAAAGGGGGGGGCAAGCTGTCTGCAGGGGTCTCAGGAAGCCGGGGATTGGGAGGCAAGGGGTAGGGATGCTTATTTCCCGCCTGCTATAGACTTGGAACGCCTTTCAAGTGGCCTGTTCCCTCTTTAGACCAATCGGTGCCATATACCAGCATAGACTTAACAAGTGGTAGGAATACGGGTGTGTTTTCCCTTTCTTGTTTACCCATATCTGGTACTTTCGAAATTTACCATAATAGTACTTTAAGGACCTGAATTTTTTCTTAAAAAGACTACATTAAAAAGATATGATGGTGAGGAATAGAAGAAATGAACAGGAATGACACAGGAGTGAAATTATAGATACGGTACATAGAGTTCATGAACTCTTGCTTCCTTCTGGCCTTGTGGACTTAGCCAAGCAAACCAGAAGAAGCATCTTGGTTGGTGTTTTTAGGAGCACGGGGGTGCTGTGGGTCAGAGTTGTGGGATCAGTTGGATGGTGGTGACATCACCATGTCAGGGCGCCCAGCAGCTGAGACCTTAGCTGCCAGCACTGTGTCCTGACGTACCTGTGTACATGCAGCGTTCCAGACTCCTCTGTAGGCCCACTCCCTTCCCGTTGTACTACTTACAACCCGGAAGAGTAAGTAAGTGCAGGACAATCACGCAGCTATTAAAAAATGATGCTGGGGGCAGCCCAGGTGGCTCAGCGGTTGAGCACCTGCCTTTGGCCCAGGGCGCGATCCTGGAGAACTCAGGATCGAGTCCTGCGTCAGGCTCCCTGCATGGAGCCTGCTTCTCCCTCTGCCTGTGTCTCTGCCTCTCTCTCTCTCTCTCTCTCTTTTTCTCTCTCTGTCTCTCATGAATGAATAAATAAAATATTTTTAAAAATTCTATTGGAAAAAATGATGCTGGGGAAGGATTCTTAATAACACACAGAGATTCTTCAAGGGTAATGTTACTGCTAATCTGTTAAGGTGACAGATTATACATAGAAGAGGATCTCCGTCACGGAAAGAAAAAAAGTTGTAGGACAAAAATGCTAGAATGTGCTGAAATCTTAAGAGGTGGTAGGATTAGTGGTAGGTTTTTCCCTTCCTGATACATTTCTTTTGTGTGTGTGTGTTGCTGCCTCTTCCTCCTCCTCCCCAGCCCTCCTTCTCTTCTTCCCCTTTTTCTTCTTCTCCTTCTTCTATGTTCTGGTATTCTCCCAATTTACTCTAAAAGCAGCTACATTGAAAATCTAAAGGAAAAAGAATACAGTACAAAGATATGGTGGGGGGTGTTATGAGAAAGGAAATTTCCTGAACCCCTCCCATAACTGTAGAGAAAGAAGCGCAGAAAGAGAAGCTCACATATGATATGGTTCGGCCATAGGATATTCGAGAAAAGCCGTAACTGTGGAGACGGTAAAAAGGGTCAGTAGTGGGGGCACCTGGGTGGCTCAGCGGTTGAGCATCTGCCTTCGGCCCAGGGCATGATCCCGGGGTCCTGGGATTGAGTCCTGCATCGGGCTCCCTGCATGGAGCCTGCTTCTCCCTCTGCCTGTGCCTCTGCCTCTCTATGTCTCTCATGAATAAATAAATTAAATTTTAAAAAAATCAGTAGTGGCCAGGGCTTGGGGGGAGGGATGAGTGAATAGGTGGAGCAGAGAGAAATTTTAGGACCGTCAAAATACTTTGTGTGATACTAGAATGATGGGCATGTCATTAGACATTTGTCCAAATTCACATAACGAACACCACCAAGAGTGAACCCTAACGTACACTCTGGACTTCGGTGTTTATGATGGGTCGATGTAGGCTCATCAACACTAACAAACGATCCCATCTGGCAGGGGTGTTGATAACTGGGGAGGCCGTGCGTTGCAGGGGCATGGGGGGGGGCAGGGAGTATAAGGGAATTCTACATCTTCTCCTTTTTGCTGTGAACCTAAAACAGCTCTTTAAAAAAGAAAGACAGGGATCCCTGGGTGGTGCAGTGGTTTGGCGCTTGCCTTTGGCCCAGGGCGCGATCCTGGAGACCCGGGATCGAATCCCACATCGGGCTCCCGGTGCATGGAGCCTGCTTCTCCCTCTGCCTATGTCTCTGCCTTTCTCTCTGTCTCTCTGTGACTATCATAAAAATAAATAAAATTAAAAAATAAAAAAGAAAGACAAAACAAAACCCCAGCCTTTTTCATTTAAAGATTTTATTTATTTATTCATGAGAGACACAGAGAGAGAGAGGCAGAGACACAGGTGGAGGGAGAAGCAGGCTCCCTGCAGGGAGCCCGATGTGGGACTCGCTGGATCCCAGGGCCCCAGGATCACGCCCTGGGCCAAAGGCAGGCGCTAAACCGCTGAGCCACCCAGGGATTTTTTTCTTAAAAAGCCAAAGAGAGATGCCACCAGGAGGAGAGGTAGGGTTGCATGGGAAAGGGGATGTTTTGCAACATAGCAGGTTTTGCTCCTCCACACGCACTTCTGATTACGCCCCTGCAAAGGCCTATCTGATAGTTCACTCACTGGGTACATTCTTCCAAAAGTGGTTTTGAGCCCGCAGATCTGAGGATCTGGTGAATGTTGACTTGAGGTGAGCTAATTTCTGTAAAATAGACGATCCCTTGGAATGCTTGTGATTTTAACCTCGGCCTGGGCCCCTGGCAGCTAGAATGTCAGTGGAGCTTACATAAACCTGAATAAACACAGCCTGGAAACGCAGGGCTTTGGGTTCTCTTTGCTCTCTGTGGAGCCTCTTAACTATCCCACCCCCACTCCGGTAAGGATTTGGAGAGTGTTGCTTAAGTGTGAGAAATGAGGGAACTGGAATTGGCTGAGGATGGTTATTTTGTTCAGAGCTTGCCAGTGACAGTCCTGAGGCCTCTCTGTTTATGACAAACTAAGAATAAATAAGACCTGTATTATTGATTTCCATATCTGGCGAAATCTGTATCTACTTGATATGCATATATATGTGTTGTTGTTGGGATTTAAACATACCTCTTCCTCAAAATAAAGATTTCAGCACTTTGCCTTGCTTAAGAGTAATTTACATTTACTTTATAAATAATTCAGCCAAGTTTTCTCGTGGAGCCGAATGAACTCCCAAGGTGAAACAAATGAATAATTGTATATTTATCTGATCTGACATGTTAATATCCTACCTTAGAGAAGCAGCAAATGTTCTATTAAATCTTGACAAAACGTTGAATAAATTGCAACAAGTTCAAGTCACCCAAGGACGGATAAATACCACCATCACGCAGCTGACTGCGGAGATAACAAAAATTAAAAAGAACGTACTGCAGGTATTTATCTTCTTTGAAACTAATCTGAAAAAGATTTTGAATGTGGAGACAGCCTGGTTTTTCTGTGTGCCAATGTCATGCTTGCCTGACCTGTCTAATGGGATGATTATAGGATAAAATGACACAGCGGTGGTATTGTGCATTTAATTGATGTTCCCAGAGCTCTCAGGGCCTCACTTCATCATTGTCGACCCCCTCCTGGGGGACGAAGCAGGTGCTACTATCGGCCTGTACAGGAGGAAACTGAGCCTGGGGGAGGTTAAGTGACTTGCCTAAGGTCACACAGCTAATTAAAGGTAGAGTTGAGGAGGGAGTTTAACCCTTCCAACTCCAGGGAAAGTAATAGACTTGTTACAGCTCACAAGGCAAAGAAACTAAGTTCATTGTTGCCAGGTTTCTGTAACTGCCAGGTTTTGTGTGAAATCTCATCAGAGTATCTTAAGACTGAAAGGATCTCTTACCCAAAAGAAAGCATTCCACCCAGAGCTCGGTGGGAGCCAGGCCATGGTTTAACCCACATAAGGGATCCCAGAGAGGAAGTCTGGCAGTTGGAGGATGGGTAGGGACCTAGTCCCAAGCTGTATGAAGAGGCTTCCTCCAAGGCTGCATCCTCCAGTCCATCCCCTTCCCCAGAGAATGCCAGTGCCTCAGTCTCTGTTCTTCAGCCAGGTTTTCTGGATCTAAATATATGCATTTTGAAAAGAAAAGGAGAAAGTGATAGAACATGAAGCAGTGCACCAGGACATAAAAGGGCCATATGTGAACAGGTTGCAAATATAGGGTAGCAAAGGAAACAAAAAACAAAGAAGGCCTCTAGGTTTTCCCCTTCGACGCATAGATGCTAGAACAGGGCAGGGCAAAATATAGCCCAGAGGCCAAATGGGTGCAGTAACTTCTTTTAATCCACAATCATAAAAGTTTTATTGGAATATAGCCACATGTTGTCTGTGGCTGCTTTTGCACTACGGTGGCGCAGAGCTGAGTAGTTGCAATAGAGACTTCATGGGCCACAGAGTATAAAACCTTTACTATCTGGTCCTTTGCAGAGAAAGTTTATAGATTTGTGCTCTAGAAAAGACTTCAACATATGTCCAAGGGCACAAGAAGGTTTTCAATTTTTTAAAATTTCTAAAATATGGTATACGTAGGGCTCCCAAGGAACCCTCCTAGTAGAAAAAAGCCCAAAAATGTTGGCTAGGATATTTTTTAAAAAATTTAATACATAGCAAAATTAGTAAGAAATGGAAGAAATTTTCAGAGGCCAACAATTGTGGGGAGGTATGAATCTGGAGAGGCATTAAAACAGGAACCTGACAGCAGGCAAAGGGTATCCACCAATCCCTGGTGTGTGAGAGCTGTTGGTTTTAATGCTCGCCATGCATAAGAGACAGAAAACAAAGCCCACAAATGGAGAGATTAAGATCCCTGCCTGGAAAGGCAAAATCCTCAATGAAATGTTCAACAACTCCTCCTCCTCCTACACACACACACACACACACACACACACACACACACACGGGGAGGTGCAGGTGCACCTCACTTGTGAGATTCTTCACTAAGCATCGCTAACCACAAGCTGGCTTACTTGAGTTTGAGGATAGAAATCACACCACCTGTGTGGCCCCAACAACCCAAGCCAAAAATGTCACTTAAAGAGGTCCTGGCAGATAGTTGCCTGCCAGAGGCAAACAGAAATCCCCTCCAGGGATCCCTGGGTGGCGCAGCGGTTTGGCGCCTGCCTTTGGCCCAGGGCGCGATCCTGGAGACCCGGGATCGGATCCCACGTCGGGCTCCCGGTGCATGGAGCCTGCTTCTCCCTCCGCCTGTGTCTCTGCCTCTCTCTTTCTCTGTGATGACTCTCTGTGATGACTATCATAAATAAATAAAAATTAATTAAAAAAAAAAAAAAAGAAATCCCCTCCAAAGGAATGCACCTCAAAACCAAGCCTCTAAGATGCCTCCCCAAACCCATAAAAGAACAAATTGCCTCAAGCAAGAGTCATCAGAAACAGTAAAACGACAGAATCAGAATGCAAGAGGCTACGGATCTGTTACTGGACGTAGAGTACAAATTCAGAACGTTCATTATGCTCAGAAAAATCAAAGAAGGGACGTAGGTATGGCCAAAGAACAAGATACAAGAGCTAACGGCTGACCAGACAGATCTGACTTCTAGATGCGACAAACAGAATCTTGGAAATACGAAACAAGCATAAGGCATTCATTGTTGTTCTGTGGATGCAGGAGCCACCTGCATGAGCTGGAGAATAGAAATGTAAACTATGTTCAAACAATGGAATGCTTTAAGTTGCTAAAAGTGAATAAACAAGCCATGCAAATTAGTCAAGAACTGTAGGAGCATAATTTTGAATTACGATTCAAGTTGCAGAAATACACAGTAGCATATATTTGTGCTAAGTTGGAAAAAAAAAACACCGAAAAAAAAAAAAGAAAAGAAAAAAACACCGCATGTGTTAGAAATACTGTGGAGTATAGCAAAAAAGCATGTAGAAGCACATGGAATGACAAATCTTCGATTCAGGGTAGTGGTTTTGCCTTCACAGGGTGAGGGCGTGTGAGGGGAGCCTTAGCTCACTGGCCGAGCACATGGGTACGTGTCATATTTGCTTTTGCATCCTCGTGTGGGTCTGAAATATTTTATTACAATGTGGTTTTTAATGGAAGAGGGAAAAAAATGGAAGCAATGATTTACTTTCTGCTCGCACCTAGCTTATTTCCCCAGGGGTAATTATATCATTTGTCTTCTTGTTGTTTGTTACATGAAGACACTTTCTCCTCTCTGCTCTTTAAATCAACAACAGGCTGAAAAGGAAGCCAAGGACTCGAAGAATGTGCTGGACTTAGCAAAGCAGCCGTCAGAGCTGGAGGATGGGCTTTCCCGGCTGCGGACCACGTTGCAAAGGACTGGAGAGCGAGCCACCCGGGTGACAGCTCAGGCTGCATGGGCCCGACGCCAGGCCGGGGGCCTGGAGCAGGTCACTAAGCGCCACCCCCACGCCCCCAGCCCCGGTCCCTCCAAGAGCAGACACATGGAGCTGCTTTGAGGCTAATGCTCTCATCTCAGCTCATCGTGCCATTTACCAGCAGTCCCGTTCGTGCTGGAGCGTGCTCATGGCCTGTGTTACTAGGGATCCCCAAGGGCACGACGTCTCTTCTGGAGCAGAGGGGCTGTCTCCAGGGAAGACAGAAGGCCTTTGACCAAGTTGGGACGGGGTGCTTCCTCCCCGACCGGAGTAGATCCCGCCGGGGAACTACGGAGGGGTATCCTCAGCAAACCTTCCTTCTAGACGTTCCCAGTTTGTGCCACTGGTCTATCTTGGGCGTGGTTACCCTTGACACTAGTTGGGGCGCATCCCCTATAATGAAAACGAGGAGCGAAAGTCACCTGCCAAAGAGAATAGGTCAAGTTACAGAAGTCCGGGTGAGTTCATGAAACTGTTGCGGGAAAATACCCGGTTCATCCGGATTGCTGAAAGAAGCTATCAACTCATTTTCCTAGCAGGCATCTCTGCTTGGTTGCGTTCATATAGTAGCAAAAGAAAAAGGGTTGAGTGTTTTTACAATGGGTCTGTTCTCTTGCTTTTCATTCCTAAAACGCGCTGGTTCATCTCCATGGACTTGGGAGTTGAGCACATTCTCTATGGAACAGGGGTTGGGAGGTTGGGATGGGTACTCCCCGCCCACCCTCTCCCCATTTCCCTTCCTGGGCTTCATTCAGCTGTTCCACATCCTAGACTGTCCCAGGCTGACCCCTGAGATTTACATTCTCAGGCCGAGGGAGCTCTTCAGACTAACACTTGTACTCCCCCACCCCCATCCTTGTGCTCCTTGCGCCTAAAGCTTCAGCGTCCACTCTGCCCTTCGTCCTGCCCTGGTAGCTGTCCCTCCCGGCTGAGCCCAAGACTTGTCAAGGGCAGGATGGCCTCAGTTGTCCTCTGCATCTCTCACCCTAAGTAGTTTGGGACACGCGACTGGTGCCCCATGACTAACTGCCTTCACACGGAATCACGACTGCTAGGGCTATTTTACAACAAAGCGATTTTATTTTTAATCAAAGCTGAGATTCTTTCCAGAAAAAAGAAATGCAAATAAAAGTCCTGTCGGAAGGACCAGGGTTAACCCAAGCGTATTGACTGGATCATGGTGTCCTCTTGCTCCTTTGATGAACAGTATCGGGCAACTATCGTGCATGGCCACATGCTTTATAAATATTTTCTGGTGATGGGAGCGTTGCTGTCTTACAGGAGTTTGTAGAGCTGAAAAACCAATATGCTGTTCTTCAACGTAAGACCAGCGCTATGGGACTAACCAAGGCGACGTTGGAAAGAGTGGAACGGCTAAAAGACGTGGCAGGGAAGCTGGCCGAGGATACAGAGGACAAGATAAGAAGAATAGCAGGTAATCTCTTCTTTTCTTCCCGCTTTATGGAGGTAGAGGTGACAGGGGAAAGTGTGTACACTTAAAGTATACAATGTAAAAAAAAAAAAACCATAAAAAAAGAAAAAAAATAAAGTGTACAAGGTGAAAATTCGATGGACATCGGCATTGTGAAATGATTACCACGATTAAGATCATCACCTGGTGGGAATGCTGAAGATCTACTCACGTACACCATAACGAGTCAGGACCACACTGACCATTTGATCCCCAGAACTTTCTCCTCTTTTTTGTTTTTTTGAACTTTCTCCTCTTAAACCTGGAAGTCTGTAACTTTTCCCAACCTTTCCCCCTTCCTCCCACCTGCCGGCCTCCACTCTACTGTTCTACTCTCTGCTTCGATGAGGTTTTTTTTTTTAAGATTCCACGTACAAGTGAGATCATATATATGGTATTTGTCTTTCTCTTGCTTATTGTCACTTAGCATAGTGTCCTCCAGGTTCATCTATGTTTTTGCAAATGGGAGGATTTCCTTCTCTTTTTTGTGGTTGAATTTTATACGCACACAGCCACGCACGCCCCACGTTTTCTTTATCCACTTATCCATCTACGGGCACTCAGGTTATTTTCATCTCCTGTCCGTTGTGAACAATGCTGCCGTGAACATGGGAACACAGATTCTCTTCGAGATCTGGATTTCATTTCCTTCCACTATATACCCAGTAAGGGGATTGCTGGATCCTATGGGAGCTCTATCTATCCTATTACACGCTCCACCAAGTGGACGATAACCTAATCCTCCACCTTCCTGGTAGCATTTATACCCACTTATCATTGGCACAGTCCAACCACTTTGGAGTCCACTGAGTTGAGGAAGTAGGAATTGGGTCAGTGCCTTGGAGACTGCAATATAACTAGCCACTTGCATGGTTCTACTTCAGAGGGTCTCAGGGAGCCTCCGCTCTGCGTGCATCACAACAAACTTCATTCAACCAGAGATGCCCTTTACCTAACCCACTGGTTCTCAACCAGGGATGACTTTATCTCCTTCCCTGGAGACATAAGTGTCTGAAGCCATTTCTGCTTGTCGCCAACTAGGGGGGTACAACCAGCATCAAGTGGATGGGGGCCAGGGATGCTAGTAAACATTCTACACGGCGCAGGACAGTCCCACTCGAGTCCCACAGTGAGCAAATATTTTGCCCAGAATATTAATGGTGTGGACGTTGAGAAGCTTGAGGAACCCTGTCCTTACCTATGCTTCTTATTTTCTCCTTCCGTGCGAATAACCGTTTTAGAGTCAGTATGATCTTGACTCCAAGGCACTGGTCATCTCATATAAATCCCTAGGCAGTATTCCAGAAGGAACCATAGTCTGGACAATGATTTTTTTTAAGATTTTTATTTATTTATTCATGAGAGACACAGAGAGAGAAGCAGAGACATAGGCAGAGGGAGAAGCAGGCTCCCCGTGGGGAGCCCCATGTGGGACTCGATCCCAGGACCCCAGGATCACGACCTGAGCCACCCAGGCATCCCTGGACAAGGATTCTGATCAAAGATAGAAATTTCGATGCACGCCAAGTATAGTAAACATAGAATACACAACACACAATTAGAAAATTAATTAGAATCTTCTTTCCCACAATGGGTACTCATGATTTTTCTAGGCAGTTCATGCCCTTATTAACTACCTTTAAATCATCAAGAAGTATCAGATGATGAGTGGTCCAGTTTTACCTCTGGTTGCATTTATTGCCTCTAAAACTTTAAAGTTAGTCATACTCATTTGGAACATAAGTAACTCTCAGGATATTAAAACAACCAAGACTCCTCACGTATAATGTTTCTTTGTTATAAAAGGAGTCTTTGGCCTTAGTAGAACCATTCATATCATCCCCACGACATAAAAAAAAAAAAAAAATGAAAATGCAACACTGGTGTGAGCCAAAGTTAGGAAAAATACATACCAAACTGTTAACATTCGTTCTCTCTGGGGTGGGGGGGAGAGTGAAGAAGCAAACACTGCTTTTTACATGTATATCCCTGTTTATATAATTTATATCTTTTACATTTATATAATTTACATAATTGTTATTTTCAGTATTTTCCTAACAGTTTTAAAAGGGAATTACTAGGAAAAGTTCAAAAAGACAGATTTTTTTTAACCCTCCATAGGCCATATCATGAAAGTCTGTTGGTCCTAACTGTAGGAGCAAAGCCCGGGGAGACTATTTCTGTTTTGTGCTTTATGTCGAGACCCAAATTGTTTTCACTTAGTCCCTTAGACTAGAACATTCACAGTTTTTGAAATTAGGTTGGAAGAGAAGTTAGGGGCCTTCTCAGAGAGGTCTAAAATAACGCACTCCACTTTTTGAGTTCTTCTTAAAGCTGTCTTCACAGTTCAACAATGTAGGAAAATAAGACCTTGGTTTGAGGGGCACCCGGGTGGCTAAGAGGTCAGAGCATCTGCCTTCAACTCTGGGAGTGATCCCAGGGTCCTGGATCGAGTCCTGCATCGGGCTCCCCGCAGGGAGCCTGCTTCTCCCTCTACCTATGTCTCTGCATCTCTCTGTGTCTCTCATGAATAAGTAAATAAAAAAAAAAAAAAAGGCCTTGGTTTGGCCACCTTCCTGACTGCCACTCGAGAAAGGTCTGAGCCACAGGGACTATGCTCTAGTTCCACCTGTTAGGAAGAAGTGCCCAGGGAGTCCCAGAGAGGAGCCCTTGCTTCCATTGGCAGGGTCAAGGTAGAGAGAGTAGAGAATGGGCCCCAGCCCACAGTCAGTGTCCCCCCATAGAACTTCATGCCCGTCAGGGTCCCAGCAAGAAACAGGAAGCACACTTGGATCTAATTGTGGATCACATATTTGTAAGGAGAGTTGGCTGGGTTACCTATTCCCTGCATGACCAAGCACTCCCCAACTTCAAGGGCTTAAAACAACCATGTGTTGTTTTTCTGGGGGTTGCCTGGGTGGTTCTGCAAGGTCTGGGCTCTCAGCTGAGGGCTCAGCTGGCTGGTCTGCCTGGGGCCGGGCTTGCCTGAGATTACGGACTCCTTTCCACAGGACAGGGCCTTTCATCCCAGCCGCTTGACAGCATGCTTGTGTCAGGGTTCCACGACAACGAGCACAGAAGCTGTAAGGCCCTTGAGGTCCTGTGCCTTGATTTCTTCTACTTTCTGTTGGTCAAAACCACCTGCAAAGCTGGACCTGGTTTGAGGGGAAGGGGAGATACCCTCTGCTCCTGAGTGGGAGGACCTCTTCAAAAGGCCCAGGAATTCAGAGAATCCGCTAAGGGTGTGGAGGGCCTGTGTGATCCGCAGCAGTGAGGAGCCATCAGCACCCATGGGCCCCAAGGAACAGGGGGAGCGGGAGGGCCAGTGCTCTGAAGTCGCTCTCTGAATGCTGGAGCCAAAGGCAGGGGCCCATCTTGCAGGCTGAGAGGAGAGGTGGAGAGGTAAACTGCAGAGCCCTGTGATCCACAGGGACAGCTGTGCACCCTCCGCCCCGCCCATCGCTTCTCAGAACTGTCCGGTGGCCAAGTGTGGATGGGCTGCGGAGATCCAGGGAGCCAGATGATGTCATCCACTGAGGCTAGCTTTCCAGGACAGAGCGGGATGGAGAGTGGATGCGGTCAGGCCAAGGACGAGTAACCAGCACAGTCTCATTAACTTCGGTGGTAGAAACGCAGGGGTCTTTTCATCCTTTTAGTACAAATACGCTGCCAGTGCTGAATCTCCCTTTGAATCCCAAATGGACCTATATTTAAGTTCCTAGAGACAGAATGCTCACCACCTCCCATAGCAGCTCTCTCTTTGAACAGCTGTGACTGCTAGAAAGTTCTTTATCTCCAGACAAAGTCTTCCTTCATGGAGCTTGCTCCTGCTGGTTTCATTCTATTTCCTCAGGATGACAAAAAACACATGTCCTCTGCTTTCATAGCCCTCAAATGCTTGAAAATAACTACAGGACATGCCCTGAATCTTCTTTCTCTATATAAAACATCATCAGTTAATTCGTCTTTTGTTCATGGGACAGTTTCACATTTCTTCAGCAATCTGGCTCCTTCCTCTAAACATATGCTACAGGGTAGTTTGACAATTCCCTCGGATTGTCCAGGTGCGACCCGTCCAGGTGACGTGGGACATTTACCTCCTTTCTTTAAGAAGTTCCACTTCTGCCTAAGGGCAGTTTCTTTTTCTAAGGTGACTTCACACCATTAACTGTCACCCTCTCTACCTCTTCCACCCACGACTTTATGGGCTCCTTGCTAGGGATAACTCTAATTCCCAGGTATTTGTTGTATGAAGAATGGATATGGATGGATGGATGGCTAACAGTGAAAGGCATCATGTTGCTTTTACTCTTCAGGGGCTTGAATATCAGCAGAGCAGAATGAGGTCTTTTTTTTTTTTATTGAAAGACTGAGAACTCCTAAAGTGATGAGCACATGTTAAAAAGCAAAGTTAAAACAGCACAAGCAAACCTGTGGAAATATTCACCAAGTCCAATCAAGGCTCGTCACCCATCTTTTCATTTCTAACAAATTCTAACTAACTTTAGACTAATGCTGATAAATGCCATTAGATATACAATTTTTTTAGGCAAAAACATCACATTGCCCAGATTTGTGTGAAAACCTTGAGGAGTCTGGTGAAAATTAATCTTTTGTCTGTTGAATCAAAATGCAAAACTAAATATGCCTTTAAGAGGCACAGAAATCCCTGTGTTTCACGTAAGGTGGGTATCCAGGATGAATCCACCAAAACCGAGTCTATCCTTTACTTCATTTTCTTATTTCAGATTTAGAAAAGAAGATCCAAGATCTGCAGCTGAGTAGACAAGAAAAAGCTGACCAACTGAAACAGTTGGAAGATCAAGTTGTTGCCATTAAAAATGAGATCGCTGAGCAGGGAAATAAATATGCTACTTGCTACAGTTAGGCAGAGGTGACATGCAAAGTCACCTGTGCCTTTTTTTCTGGCATCTGACAAGGAAGCTTCAGGAGCCAAGCCGAACTGGGGAAAGGGCAACGGTCAGCCCCGCCTCCTCTGCCTCCGGGAGCCCCGCTCCTTGCCCTGGATCTGAGCTGGGCCAAGCAAATGCTGTTCCACGTGGAATAGAAAGGAGGAAGTAGAGACACGGTCTCTGGCTTCAGAAACCTTTCTTCTTGCCTTCCTTTCCCTCTCAACACATAAAAATAATTTATTACGTGTGACAAGTACAAAATAAATAAGCATTCTATTCATTAATCATCACTTCAGTCAAGTGAACCTCAGTGTGAAATAAGTTGCCAGGGGAGGGGGGCAGGGGGGCAATGGGTTACTAATCAATGGGCATAAAATTCTGGTGAAGTAAAATAAATTCCAGGGTTCTGCTATACATTGTGTAAGGTCAACAATGTATTGCATACTTAAGAGTGTGTTTGGAAGGTAGATCTATATTCAATGTTCTTACCACAATAAAACAAAATAAAAATAAATGCAAGCAAATTAAGCCAAAAATACATCAATGTTTCTAACACTAGAATGGAATAAATCTGGACCGTGTCCCGTGGGTGAGATTGTCCCGTGTTTTCTTTTTATTTGGATATGCTTTATCTATAAAATGATTATTCTGAATAAAATGCATACAATTCAAAATGTAACTTGTTTTTACACCCACTTCCCTCTCTATTCATTCTCCCAATCAAAATTCTGTTTGCCCCAAATGGCACTGGAACAATATTCAAAGAGAGAAATGTTGAGCTACTTTTCATAATTTGTCTGTAAGCAGTTTTGCTGTAAAATCTGCTACTGATTTTTGAAAGACCAGCAATCCTTTCGTTATTGTTTAGTGTGAAATTGTCTCATTTTGAAATAAGTCTATGATTTCACATTAACTTTTTTTGGATGTATTAACTGAGCACAGTGCTTATGTTTGTGAAAGCAATACTTCAGAGGGATTATTTTAAGGGATTTGGCCCCACGTGTTTGAATAAGAAATAATAGATGCCAACATTGATATATAAAAGAGAAAAGCAGCTGGAGCCATTTCCCGTAAGGATTAACTCATAAAAAAAAATGGGTTTAGGGTCGTCTGGGTGGCTCAGTGGGTGGTTGAGCATCTGCCTTTGGCTCAGGTCATGATCCCGGGGTCCTGGGATCGAGTCCCACATCAGGCTCCCATCCCTGCATGGAGCCTGCTTCTCCCTCTGCCTATGTCTCTGCCTCTCTCTGTGTATCTCTCATGAATAAATAAATAAAATCTTTTTTTAATGGGTTTAAAAATTCAATGAAGGGGCTTAAGGATTATACATAAATACAACATTTCTTAAAACATACATTATTTAGGAAAATTGCAGTTTCCCTGGAGATCCTGAAGAATGAAATGAAATTTTTTCTACTGGAAAGCCCACCAGAAATTTCTTTTGAAATGTATGATTGCAATGCTCTATCTACCCAGCACTTTGATGTCTGGAAACTTCTACCAACAAATGTCACACAAACTGAACCATAGTTGGAAAATAGGCGGTCACAAAATCTAAGTTGTGTTCTCCCGTGTAGAGGGTGGAAGATACTCCAGGCTTCCCACCAGGATACTGACTTCCATGCTTGGACAGACGATAGACTTAACTTGACAAGCATGGTTATCTGTTTGCAATAGGAACCCTCAACTGTTCTTCCTTTTCAGTGGTTGGAGACTATACAAGTAACAGCCAGAGAGTGTGCAAAGGGTTAAAGAAGGAGGAGATTCTGTCCTCCTACTGACCAAGGGTGGGGCAGAAAAATGCCCCAGCCCTAAGGAAAGCACAGTAACCAAGGGAATCAAGGCCAAGGACGAGATCAACCCGTCATCTCCTCCCGGCCACCTGGGATTGCAGTGTGAGGAGGTCAGGAAGGATGTGATGCACTTTGGAAAGACTGTCATTAAAAAGTGGTAAGCCTTCTAAACTTTGGTGTTTAAAATGATAAGCTTTGGTTATCTTTTAAAAAATGTACATACATGAAAAATCTTCTTCCTCAGATAAATCATTGCTAACTTCTATTACTTGCTGCATCTGTTGTTCAAGATGTGACCAAGGCAAAGATTTGGTGAAACAGTATCCATTATATATTGCAAAAGCATCTGAAAATGTGTCACGAGATCTAACCTAAGACCCAGCTGAACCTGTATATTAAGAAAATAATCTTAAATATGGGGGGAGAAAAGCTTCGTGAATAATTCGTTGTGGCGCTTCTGATATTAAAAATGCAAAGAATGCAAATAACAATAAAAAACCAATGAAATATTATGATTTTACCAGTCTGATTCTTAGATGCAAATGTGGAAAACTAACAACAGCTTATTATGCAAGAAAGGAATTTCTTTTTTTTTTATGGATTTTATTTATTTATTCATGAGATACACAGGCAGAGAGGCAGAGACACAGGCAGAGGGAGAATCAGGCTCCCCTGTAAGGAGCCTGATGTGGGACTCCATCCCAGGACCCCCGGGATCACAACCTGAGCCAAAAGCAAACGCTCACCTGCTGAGCCACCGGGCATCCTGAGAGGAATTTATTTAAAGGTAATCTAATAGCACGTAACTTTGAAGAAATGACAGGGAAAAATGTAACCAAGGGCAATTATACATCTGGGAATATATTCAAGATCACACCTCAGGGGCACTCAGGTGAGAGGCTAACACTGGCCTTACTGGTCACTCTGTACCATCTGATTAACTCTCAACGGTCTTGCAGCTTGCCCATGACTCAAAATCCCTGGGAAAGATATCCAACTGCCTGAGCGTCTTCATGTGCGCTGGCTGCCAGAGAGAAAACAGAACATCTGCCCCCTTGAGCTTTGGTCGTGGGAGGGGAGTTTTGCCTCCATCTATCTTTGGACTCTTCCAAGGTGGGAAGTATTTTGATGTGAAGCATCAAAAAATTACAAATGCCCATTATAGTCCACCTTTTCCTCATAACATGATAAATTCTTCATCCCACGTTTGATTCTAAAACAAAAACAATGTTGCATCCACGCAGCCCTCTGAGAGCACATCCACCCTGTCTTCAAGGGAACCAACCCAAAGTCCCATCACTCGCTGAGTGCATCCAGCTGGGCTCGCTTCCTTTTCTGTTAAAATTTGGTCTCCGACGTACTGCAACTTATGATCAAGATGATAAAGTTTACCACGAACACACATCAAGTGTAGAGCAGTGGGGTAAAGAACTGAAAAGGGAATAAAATGTATTTTTATATTTTATAATAAAAACTGCGAGTACACGCAAAGCATCACACGAGAAACACAGATTGAGATTGCAGACTTCATTTCTGTGAACTCCTCAAGAGGTTGCCTTGGGATTGATTCCATCATCCCACCTTCCCTTTACTCATTCCATCTCCCCTCTGCCTTCAGCAAGCATCTCTTTATCAAGGAAATGGACCCAGATCTTCTTTCCTGAGGATGCTGTCTTGGAAGGTCCTGCGAGTATAGGGGCAGAGTGCCCTTGTATTACATTTTACCCTCGGACTTGGCAGGACAGGACTGTCTGGACTGCAGTCATCACCCTCCCTGCTGCCACTGTGTGACAAAAGCTCTATTTCTCATTAAGAGTTGAGATCAGTTACCCCAATCAGAATGATAATTCCCACCCTCCCTCTCTGTAAGCCTGAGGAGTCTGAAGCAGCTGGGTATTCATATGTACTCCAACTCAACGGGGCAACTGTCAGGTCATCTCGTAAAAACGTACTTCCTTAGAGATCGGAGCCCAAAGTCAGGTACAGGGAGTAAAGTCTTGCCCACGAGGCATTTGGATAGAATTATGAACAGTGTCAGAGAGGTTTTCACTCTCTCTTGGTTATAGATCCACGTACTCTGCATCGAGAAGGCTCCATCAGTTTTCACGGAAGAACGCATGGCTCTGCCTTGCATCAACAGGAATACATTTTCTTTGCTTCTGTTACAACTATTCAGATAGTTTCCTAAACTTGAGTTGAGTGAACATGACATCTACCCAAGCACTGGGAAGTCTCTTGAGGCGTGTCAGGGGCCAGCAAAGAGCAGTCTAGACTGAGTCTAGACTCCATGTGTCAGAGCAGGAGCGGGGTGAAGGGGAGGAGGTAGAGAGCCAAGGTTGAGACGGAGGAGAGCAGGGGCCAGACTTACAGAGATGGAGACAGCAAGACTCAATAATAGGGATCCATGACTCTGAAGGTGGGAGAGCAAGATGGCAGACAGCGCACTGGGTCGGTCACACACACTGGGGTGGCCAGGAAACGTGGGGGCAGCCCTGTGACCAGAGGTCAGGCAGAAACATTTGCAAACCAGCTAGTCTCATCAGCAAATCATTAATGAAGATCAGGAAACATCACCATGAGGCAGCTGGTGTGGTCTGTTAAGGAAGCCATTCCATCTCCTCCTAAATTAGAAACCAATCTCAGGTGACGGGCAGCTCGGGCCCAGCAGTTAAGGGCCCAAAGCACCAAGGTGGAAAATGAGGGGAAACCAAAAGAACTGCTGTCTGGTGTCCTTCTTCCTTCTGGGACTAGAACTCCTCCACCTTCTAAACGGGCACACGGCTGCCCAGGGAGAGAGACTGTATTGCTCAATGTCCCTTGCGGTCCACTGGGACCGAGTGACTGAATCTGGCCGCAGGGATGTCAGTGAGAGTGTTGTGTGCAGCTTCAAGGACACAACCATAAAAGGAAGCTGTTCAACCTCCATGGTGGGCAGGCAGGCTAATGGCCTTCAAAAGGCCTAATCTCCATAGTCTGGGACTGCGTCATGTTACATAATGAAGGAAACTTAAGGCTGCAGATGGAATTAGGGTTGAAATCAGCTGACCTGGAAATGGGGCAATTAGCCTGAATTATCTGGGTGGGTCCAATGTAATCGGAAGAGTCCTTAAAGGTGGAAGAGAAGGCACGAGAGAGGGTCGGCGAGATATGGGCATGAGAAGGACGTGGCCTGATGTTCCTGGCTTTCAAGATGGATCCAGAAGCTGGGAAAAGCAAGGAAAGGGATTCTTTTTTACTGCTTCCAGAAAAGAGCACAGCTGTGCAACACCTTGATTTTGGCCGAGACCCGCGTGGGACCTCTAACCTACAGAACTGTAAGATGTGTCCTTTTAACCTACTGTGTTTATAGCAATTGGTTGTAGCAGCAAGAGAGCTCTAATACACTCCCCATTTGTCTTTTTCCCCTTCAAGTGGGCCAGGATGTGGCAGGTCAGGTATCACCACGTAGAGGAGGGTAATCCTGTGAAACAAGGCAAAAGAAACCTAGATCCCTACTCGACTACCAGTCAGGGTTCCCACAGGACGCGGAGGGTACAAGCTGGAACCCTGTAATAAGGGGATGGTTGACAAGGATGCGGTGAGGGTGCAGGAAAGCTTGTAAGGGGTAAGGCAGCACGAGACAGGGGGTCCTCACCTTGGCCACAGGTGAGGAGAGCAGGTGACAGCTGGGCACCCGAAGAGAGTGTGTAGGAAGGCCGCTTCATAGGACCTATGGTCACTGTTAAGGAATGCGGCGAGCTGTGACCACTCTGCAAAGGATCTGGGGGCGTGACCACCCCCAGGCTGCTGTCCCCGGTCCCAGGCAACCTCTTGTTAGCTTTTTCCACTCCCTAAACCAAGAGGCCAGACTGATACTGCCACGTAAACCAGCATCCTGGGCTTCGAGGGGGCACGATGACGCTGGGCATCAAGGCCGTCTATGCTCGGCTCCCCGGGACTACTTGCCAGCTCGAACCTGTATGAGGTCGCAAAGCAAACCTCTCTGGTAATGTCACTGTGACCTTGGTTTCTGGTAAAACCGCTGAGCCAACATCCCCTTCAGTATCTCTGAGGTGGCATCCAGACTGCCAGGACAGTCCCCTCTCTGTCCCGCGTCATGGGGACAGCAGACCAAGGGTCAGGTGCTAAGTGCAAATCCGGGCTTGTCCCCTACATGACCTCACGTGATTTACAGCCTCTGAATTCCCAGCCCTCGGTGTTTCCTGCCGCTGTGAAATGCTAATAACTACACCTGGTCTGGCGCCAGGGTCCCGCCCAGGTGAGAGGGCTGTAAGGTGTGTAAGAGATTCCTGAAGTCCTTAGAGACCCGCTTCCTAGCAATCACCCTGCGGGTGGCAGGTGCACTCCCCTCCTGCGGTGCTGCCTTCCTGGGAAGCCCTATTGCTGTCTCTCCACCAAACTGGACTTTTCCTTAAAAAGAGCCTCCCTCCACCCGAAGGCTTCTCTCCCTGGCTCAGCTGAAAACACTCTCTGGAGTCTTCTCTTAGGTCGCCAGATGCTGATGAGCCTTACCTAACCAGAGAGTAGGTGAGGATGTAGAACACGTGTTCAGCCACGTGTCTATTCCTTTATAGAACTCGGGGTGCAGAGCATTCTTTTTTTTAAAAAAAAAACATTTGTTTTAAAGATTTTATTTATTCATGAGAGACAGAGAGAGAGAGAAGCAGGCTCCATGCAGGGAGCCAGACGCGGGACTCGATTCCGGGACTCCAGGATCACACCCTGGGCCAAAGGCAGGAGCTAAACTGCTGAGCCACCCAGGGATTCCCAGGGTGCAGAACATTCTACAAGTCTTCCCCGACATCTTCGTTCCATACATTGACTCCACATTGTTGCAGCTCGGACAGTCCTGGCACGATCCCGGAATGACAAATCTTTGCACTGTAACACGAAACCAGCTCACCATATGGGTTGGCCTCTCTAAAAATGTAGTTGAGAACAATGCAAGTCTTTAAGTCCATATTTAGAGGAAACCCTGTCAACTGGGAATCAAATCCATGCATAGGACAAAAGAAATCCTTCTTTCCCGTCCCTCCCCGCTCTCCGTAACTGACACCCTATAGCACTGAAAATCCTTTCTCTGGAAACTTCTCTGCTGTCAAAACTCCCCCCCCCCCCCCCCCGCCCCAATCAGGCTCTTGGCTCTTGCCTCTCAGATCCCCTTCTTCCCTTGGCACTTGGTCCCTCTCCCTTTTCCTCTGCCACGGATGTTGGTTTACATGACTGTTGATATTTTCCAAGCCACGGGGCCATAAATTAGAGTGAGCCACTCCCAGAGGAAGGTCATGGTCTCACAGACAGGCCAGGGCTACACCCCCCAGGCAGAACTCACTGAGCCACAGTGAGGGAGAGCCTTGCTTTGCAGTTAATTAGGCTTTGTGTAGAAAAAGCAATTGTGGGCCCCCTGGGGGGCTCAGTGGTTGAGCAGCTGCCTTTGGCTCAGGGTGTGATCCGGGTCCTGGGATCCAGTCCCCACCAGGTTCTCTGCGGGGAGCCTGCTTAGGTCTCTGCCTTTCTCTCTCTCTTGAATAAATAAGAAATATTTTTTTAAAAAGAAGAAAAGCGATTGCATGAAGTGGCTATGCAAAAATCCTTATGGAGTACATTTGTATAGATAAATACAAAGGTTTACATATTTATATATAAGATTTATGCAAATTTTATGTAAATACAGCTATAAGTTTTGGGTTCCTCGGTAATCCTCGGCCACTCAGCAAACTACCTTAATCAATCCCTCCTGTGTGCAAACCCCCACACATACATACCCCTTCTTGTCTTTCTTTGTCAACAATCCCCCCCCCCCCCCAACAAGCCCAAGGAGAAATGTTTTTCACTCACTTTATGCTTCTGACTAAAAGCTTTGTCAGCCCTGATTCTCCTGCTTCAGGAAAGTGACAAACTTTGGTGACTAAAATTTTCACAGGCTTTTCCCACTATAAGCTTTAAGGCTTTAGGAACAGAGATGCCTGCTTATACTTCACTAGAAGACAGTCCCCCGTTTGTTCTCTCATGTTTCCTGCTCTCAAACCCTTGAGAGACAGAGATCATTTCCACCCCCCCCCACCCCTCCTTCCAACATAAAGCAGACCAAGCATGACTTCTAACCTGCTCATCCATCAGCATCTAGCTTTTCTCTTCTGGGCAGTAGCTTCAAACTACATATGATTTTTTTAAAAAAGATTTTATTTATTTATTCATGGGAGACACACACACACAGGAGGCAGAGACACAGGCCGAGGGAGAAGCAGGCTCCATGCAGGGAGCCCAACGTGGGACTCGATCCCCAGACCCGGGACCACGCCCTGAGCTGAAGGCAGACGCTCAACCACTGAGCCACCCAGGCGTCCCAAAACTACATATGATCTTTAGCTTTACTCATTAAATGCTTTGGATCATTCTAGAAGGCTGCATGTGCTAGACCAACCTGCCTCAGACCCAGCCTGCTGACTGAACAAACTTTGTTAGACAAAGCAAACTTACCACAATCTAAATTAAACATATTAATCAGCATGTACAGGATTTTTGCGTATTTTCCTCACGTTCATATGAATTATGTGGTTTTCTTAAAGGTTGTGTTTGATTCATAGCCATGCCTGACCTCATTCCACGCACAACCATGGTTCTTTGACAAACACCAAGGTCTAGGAAATAGGGGGCTGGCTTAATTTTATCTTACATTCTCCAGGTGATAATGAAGTTTACTACATTCAAAGCCCTCTGGTCCTCCCTACCTGGCACGGAGAATTAAAATCTAATCTTTAGTACTGGTACTTGCTTGCAGGGAGGACTTTGAAATAGCCCACAAAACGTTCATAGTAAAAAAAAAAAAAATTAAAATCTATTGGTAGATGATAGTTCCTCTAATGGGAAAAGATATAAAATAGAAAGTATTAGATAGAACTGGGAAAACCCTTAGAGACACTGGCTTCAGGCATTTCTTTGGAGCTTTTGCACATGATCATCTCCCCCATTTGCCCCTCCTTCAGGAAAGAGGTTTAAGAAATCCAACCTGCAGGAGATTTAAAGAATTCCCTCACCCTCTCCCCTCATTTTCAGAAGAGCACTGAGGTGACCTTAGCCAAGGGTCACATGCCTAGTGAGCAGAAATGCCAAGGCGGGGGTGATAGAAAACCCATCTTAGGACAATGCTCATTCTATTGGACCCTCTCTTTCAAGACCGTTTGCTCTTTTAACTGATCTTAGGCTCTATTAAAATAACCATCAAATACAGGAAAACATTTTCTTAAAATCGACCAACCTATTTTTTATATAAATGGTCTTAGAAACGATTTCACAGAAAGGAATTCTGCTTGACAGAAAACAAAGGCCAAATGGCTTACCGAATAGACCTACTCCATCCTTAATATTAGTGAACAAACAGGTAGACTCTTGTAGGACTATGTCTTTTTTAAAAAAATATTTTATTTACTTATTCATGAGAGACACAGAGAGAGAGGCAGAGACACAGGCAGAGGGAGAAGCAGGCTCACAGAGGGGAGCCCGATGCAGGACTCGACCCCAGGATCACGACCTGAGCCAAAGGCAGATGCTCAACCACTGAGCTGCCCAGATGCCCCTACTATGTCTTTTAAGAATAGCCAACTAAGTGACCATATAATTGTCATCAAACAATCAACAGAATTATTTTCAGTCCTCAAAGCTTTCCATGTAGTGTTTTGTTTTATTTTTGAGAAATTTTGTTTTATTTTGTTTAGATTTTTGAGAGAGAGCAGGAGGGGAGGGGCAGAGGCAGAAGCAAACTCCCCATTGAGCAATAAGCCCCACGCAAGGCTCAATCCCAGGGCCTTGACTGAGATCATGACTCAAGCCAAAAGCAGACACTTAACAGACTGAGTCACCCAGGCACCCCTTTCCATGTAGTTCTTAAAAACAAAGCAACAGGGATCCCTGGGTGGCGCAGCGGTTTGGCGCCTGCCTTTGGCCCAGGGCGTGATCCTGGAGACCCGGGATCAAATCCCACGTCGGGCTCCCGGTGCATGGAGCCTGCTTCTCCCTCTGCCTGTGTCTCTGCCTCTCTCTCTCTCTCTCTCTCCCTCACTGACTATCATAAATAAATAAAATTTTTAAAAAAAAAGCAACAATGTAACAGATAACAAGGTAGGCCAAATTTAAAATATTAAGTTCTATTATATATAAAACTTGTTACAATATGTGTGTCTTCAGCAAAATTCACTTGACCTAGTAACTGTTAGTTCTTTAGGTAGGAAAACAAAAACCTCCTTGGTTGGGTGCAGTGGTTCTTATAGGATATGAAACCATTTTCTAGGGCTCTGTAATAACCAAACTGCTATTTAGATTATTAGCTCTGTTAAAATGAATATTTACATTAATCCAAGTTGGTTTTTCTTCTTGATTCTCAACTGAGCTTATTAAAAGCATCACTATACTGTGAACTTTCTAGAAAGGAGTAGGAATGGAAGTTAAATGGAGCCTGAAAATCTAACAGGCAAACTAGTGTTTGAGGATTGCAGAGATTCATACCATGGGAAGAAGCTCAAAGCTTGGAAAGGCTGTATAAACATCCCATATCTAAAGATAAACACTTGGGGATCTTTATGACATTCAGGTTCAGCTTTGTGTTAGCCATACTGCATTATGATTCATCTAGGGAAGCAAAATACTAACGGAAAAGATCAAATATTCAGGATTAAAGGAACAATTGCCTTCATTTGGAAAGAGGTCCAAACTTTCTTACAAACCAATGCAAAAAAGTTCATCTGTTTAGATAGGATATGTTTCAAGTTGCAATTTTCTTTTAAAAATCTCTGCTCTGTTCGACTCCTCAGACTACCACCATCCATCCATTCAGCAGATCTCTAGAGATGTGTATACTAAAATTTCTCCTTAAACTCCATATTTTTGCTTCCATCAACTTTGGGGAGGAGGTAGCTCTAATATATAGACAACATGAAAGATTTAAATATTTATAAACACCTTTCTTTGTAAGGAAAAGATCAACTTTCAACTGTGAACACAGTTGACTATATTTTGACTGGAACATAAAAGCAAAGGAAGTGGTTAAGAAAAATTAATCATGGCTACTCTACATTGCATTCAAACCCAAATAGACCGTAACAGTTCCTACTCTACTAAAACTCAAGTTTCTGTGAAATGCCTGCATATTTTAAAGTACATCAGGAAGTTTGATTTGTTTTCTTCCATTTTTGACTGGACAGAAAGCATTCTTTGCTCAGGGATGTGAAGACTGCATGACTCCCAACCTAGAGTTTATTAAAGTGAACGTCCCTTTTGAACATAAAAGGTCACATTTGAGCATGCAATCACAGGAAACTATCTTAATTTTGAAATAATCTTTATTTTTAAAAAATTTTTAAAGATTTTATTTATTCATGAGATACACAGACAGAGAGGCAGAGACACAGGCAGAGGGAGAAGCAGGCTCCATACAGGGAGGACTCGATCCCAGAACCCTGGGATCACAACCTGAGCCAAAGGCAGATGCTCAACCACTAAGCCACCCGGGCATCCCTGAAATACTTTTTAGAACAATGGCTATACATGTTCATTGTGGAAAAAAATCCTCAAATAAGGGAAAACCATCATTTAATATTTTGGGTTGTATATAGGCAATTCTTGGGTGGTCTCCCTTTTTAATCCTTTAAGAAATATGTATACATGTAATACATATATTACATTATTTCCCCATAACTGGAGCCTACTTTCCCCCAGCTATATCCTAAAAATTGGCCTCCATCTTTTTAGGCAACTGTCTAGTACTCCATTACAGGGGTCTAGCATAATTACTTTCCCTAAGGGATCATCAATAGAGGACCAGCCACTTTCCAGTTTTTCTCTTGTTGAAAAGCAACAGCATACACCTCTTTATCTGCCTGATTTGGCATATTTTTCCAGAGTCAGTTATGTATAATTTAAATTTTAATATTTCAGATTGCCCTCCAGAAAGGCACACTTTTACTTTCCTGGCAATTAGTTATGTTGCTGCCCTTGGGAATCTCATTACAGATGACACCATAAGACTTAGGGACATTGACTTACCATTATATCCTCACCACCCTGCAGCTTCTCACACAACGGTGAAAGTGTGGTTGCTTCTTGGTACTCCTCGCGTGGATTCACACTCCCACAGCATGGGATAGAAAAGTGGCTGAGCAAGTTTATGCTGAGTTAACATTATGTATTCTCATTAATACTTCACAGAAAACTCCTCACTTGTATTTCCCACGGAATAAAATAAAATGTGCTATATATACACAGTACTAATGTATATTGGGTATGACTCATTCTGGCTGAAGAATTACCTGTGAATTATTTCTCCCCAGAAAGCACAATGGGCATAGTTCCAGGCATTTATTGAATGAACACATTCAACAACTATCTGATGAGCCCTGTGCTCAGTGCTGGGGAAATTAGGATGCTCTCAAAGCACTTAAGATTGAGCAAACCCAGAAAATACACTCCTACGCTAACAATCTGTTTGGTGGACATTCATTATATACCAAGGATGTATTCTGTGCCGGTGTTAGGGATATAGCAGTGAGTGCAAGAGATGAGGTGTATAGCACAGCTGGTTTAGAACAATCTAGAAAGATCTTTTCTAATAGGTGTATGCCCAATATTATGCCTGGGCAGTGGAATCGAGAAGATTCCGCGTGTGAAGTACCATCAGAGGAGAGGCTGTCTTGGCAGAGAAGAGTGAGCAGGCATTTCAGGCAGAAGGAACTGGATGAGCCAAACACCAAGGTTTAGGGTTTGAGAACAGTGAGTAGAGTTTGGGAGTGGAGACTGATAGCTGAGAATGCAGAGGTGAGCGTAATTTCATAGGGGCCAGATTTCAAAGAGCCTGTAGCGTGTGCTAAGGTACCGGGTCTTTGTATTTGTCTCACAGATGAGATTGAGGAGTCCTGTCCCGTCATTTTCAGTAAATTCATTAGTGACTAGAAATAATGAATTTTAATTTCCTGGCTCTCTGAATTTGTATTTTAAGATAAAAACCCAGACTTAGCCAACACGTATCATATGCTTTACTCAAAATATAACATACACTTATACCTAAAAAACTCCCGTGGGTTACAATTTTTTGCTGTTGTTTAATTATACCAGTAGATTGTCATTAAAAAAAATAGTTGAAACATCCCTTAACCTCATCCCAAACATAGTCCCAGTCCCTTCCCTGAAAATACCACCATCATCTGTTTGCTGTGCCTCTTTCTAGGACCATATCCTTGTCTATTCCTGCATGTATGTGTATATATGTTTATAGAAATAGAACATTGTAATGTTCTTCCTCCATTTTTAACCCCTGTTGATCTTCTTACCAATAGTATATACATGTAGAGACAACCCTGGCCTTCTCTCAGTGTAAAAGACCTATCACTAGTACATAGCAGTGATTGGCACCTAGAAAACACTAAAAAGTTGAGAGAGGTTGCTGCTAAGGCTTAAGGTACTAATTAGGTAGATATGTGGAGCTGTCAAAGTCCACCAACTAGTGGTGATGATCAGCACTTGGATTAAAAAGTCCTGGGCAGGTGCACCTGGATGGCTCAGTGATTGAACGTCTGGCCATTGGCTCAGATTGTGATCCTGGGTCCTGGGACGGAGTCCTGCATGGGTTCCCTGCAGGGAGCCTGCTTCTGTCTCTGCTTCTCTCTCTCTCTCTCTCTCTCTCTCTCTCTCTGTATATGTGTGTTTCGGGAATAAATAAATCAATAAATCTTTAGATTAAAAAAGCCCTGGGCAGATGACTGAATCCTCAGCTCCATATTCCATGCTTTCCAGATAGGATCACCGAGACCTCACTTAGTTAGGTTAATAGCAACATTCCATTAGCCATTTTGGAAAAGGCAAACACATCCTACGACTTGTCTGGCAAATGGCCCAATATGTGAAATAGCATCTACTCCAGAAGTGAAGCCTAGTGATGACTTGTTGGTGATGTGATAAAAATGCAACCACCTGGCTCTGGGTGGGCCGGCCTTCCCAAATCTGATTACCAGCCGTGGCAGCAACAGGCGCGACGGCCTTGATAAAATAAACGCTTTTTCCAGAAGGAACAGATTTATATTCTCCTAGAGGAACTGCAACTGTAGAGTTAATTCTTCTAGAAGACCCCTGGCATTGTGGTTGGGGATGAGGAGGCTGGACTGTGGCTATGAGAGACGAGGTGCCCTTTTACTAGCATTTCCATCACTTGTGAAAGGTATTCAGATCAAAGGCTGTGTCTTCCTGGGGCAAAAGTCCTGGACTGGGAATTAGGATCCACTCGAGTATAAGCCATAAGTGGTAGTGGAGCGTTTAACTTGCTAATTAAACCTAGTTTCCTGGATCACCCTAGGTAATAATTAATAACCCAGAACTATGAGCTAGGTTTGCAGCTCATAGGTTTGCAGACAGGAGTTGAGGCTATCACTTCAGGCCTCTGGTACAAAGATATGGCCAGAACCTTACTGTACTCAAAATAGAGGTTAAATAAATGCTTTGTCCTTTTTTTATTTTAGAGAGAGAGAGAGAGAGAGCAAGCAGGCAGGTGAGAGCCAGAGGGTGGAAGGGCAGAGGCAGAGGCGGAGAGAGAGAATCTTAAGAAAGCTCCCTGCCTAGCACCAAGCCGGACATGGGGCTCCATCTCCTAACCCTGAGATCATGACCTGAGCCAAAATCAAGAGTCTCTTTTTTTTTTTTTTAAGGATTTTATTTATTTATTTATGAGAAACACACAGAGAGAGGCAGAGACACAGGTAGAGGGAGAAGCAGGCTACCTGTGGGGAGCCTGATATGGGACTTGACCCCAGGACCCCGGGATCATGACCTGAGCCAAAGACAGATGCTCAACCACTGGGCCACCCAGGCATCCCAAGAGCCTGACTCTTAACCAAATGAGCCACCCAGGCACTGCAATAAATGCTTTTTCATTCAATAAGCATTTCCTAAGGACCTACCATGTGCCAGAACATGGGACTGGAAACTCCTGGGGAAATGTGAGGAGGACTTTAGGGGCTCATTGGGAACTGAACTTGACATTTCAAATGGAGAAAGACAGAATCTGGATTTACAAAGAGTAAAGGAAGAGTTAAAATATTGGAACACAGAAAGTCCTTTTCTCCACCTCTGGCTATTACTGAATTTCAGCATCCTTACAAAGCCAAGGAAAGTGACACCATCCACCAAAATAAAATTTTCAAAATCTTTCAAATACAATGCTAGGTAGATTGTTATAAGAGGTGAACTGAGTTTAAAAGTTTTTCTAAACTTTCAGAGTGTTAGCTAGCTGCTTACTCAATCGGATGTTCGTGATTTTCAAGCAACAGTTTTAAAACAAAAAGCAGGCCTCAAATTTTCGATGCCAATGAATTCTGTCCAAGCACAAGGCTCATATTAAAACAAAAAAACTTTTAAAATATTTCTAAAGTAAGTAGTTGCAATAATTTCTTAAACTTCCAGTCATACAGATGTTTGTGAATGAATCAAAGTTGACAAAAGCTGGCCAGAGAAACAAAAACCCTTACTTCTAAAGGCCTTAAACTTTATTATATGTGAACTGGCAAGTATTCGTGTTTTTTCCATTCTTACTGCCCCCCCCCCACCCCTTCTTTCGGTAGGGCACTCGCGCACGAAGGTAAAGATGGGATATGCCAGAAAAGTGAAACTAGTTCGTGACTAATAATCAAGTCTTAATATGTTTAATGGACTACATTTAGGTTAATCCTGCTATGAATCTAATTAAGTTTTCTAAAAAACTTAAGAGTTTTGCTAAGGTTCTTTAGCCTTACCTCAACCATTAATCTCTCTCCTACTCATTTTTAAAATGTCAGGTTAGCAACCAGATGCTAAAATCCATAAACAAAGAATAAACAGTGAGCCGAAAAGGTGTCCCATTTAGACTGTTTCTATGGCATTCCTGTTAAATATAGATAAGAAATTTTTAAAGAGGCTTGGAATTCACGGGCATAGGCGGGTACAAAGTGTTACCTTACCTCCAGTGGGATCTAAAGTATCCTCTTGCCACCTTTGTGGGAGGTGAAATTTGGTGGATATGCAGCCTTGCAGAAAGTCTATAAAGAGCATGGATGTGACTTTCTTATACCTATTTTCGTGACTATCTTAAAACATTCAAACTCAGACCTCGGTACTCATTTGTGACCTTTCCATTGGCGTTTTAAGAATAAACAGATGACTGTTCTTAAGACACTAATGATAAAGGCCTGCTTGAATCACAGTAAACGAGGCCATGCTGCAGTTTCAAACAAAAACCTCCCGGATCTCAGGCTATAAACAACAAAGGTTTAAACTCTCTTGTGCTACATATCCAGGAAAATGTCTTGGCTTGTGTAATGTCTGCTGGCTTCAGGCATAGCTGGATCAGGGTATTCCAAGATGGTCCTTAAGGGGCTGCCTTCCTCTGTGGTTAGCCCTGGTCTCAAGGGGCTTCCACTAGTTCCATCCAGATAACTCCATGTCCAGGGGGAAAAAGATTTTGTCTCCCAGAAAAATCCCAGCAATCACTTAATTGGAAAAGATGAGTTGTATACCCATCCTGAACCAAATACTGGAGCCCATGGTGGGATTGGCCCCATCCAGATTATGTGGGCTGACAATGTCAGAGGATTAAGTCCTTCAAAAACCTCTGGCTGCTGTTACCAGACAAGGGGATATTACGACAAGCCCAAATAACAGTTTCTATTGTATGGTCCAAGACAAAATGCCACGATGCACTGCTTGATTCAGGTCTTCCATCTTCTAGAAGGTGATAGCACCCTTATGTGCTCCATTAATGGTCATAAGGAAAGGTTCGATTTTTGTTATTTATCCAGCAAGCAGATTTTGAGTGTATTTGGTACACCAAAAACTGCTACCGGATGGGAATACAAATTCCAATAAAACACGGCGCCTGCCCTCAAAGAGCTCCTAAGGACAAGGGCGTTTAACACAAAATTACAAATTCCTGTCCCGCACATTCTAAAAGGGATATGTAGAAAGTGCTATGTGACATTTGTTCTGAATTTTCCTGGTCATTGAACTTTTTCTTAGCTCCCTTCTGAATCTCGCAAAGCACACTTAAATCTAATTTTCAAAACAGCACAAATCTAGTATTTTTCATGGGAACAATGTTACGTCAACAGCCAGGTTTTAGAACCAAAAGGTCAAAGTCTAGAACGTGACATCCTGGTTTGTTTCACGTCATTCCAGGATTTGAAATGAGACACATAAGTGGCATTCTAAGACTATGAAGGTGACCTTGAAAGCAGTTCTTGTTTTTCCTTCAAATAATGCCTCAGAGAAACAACTCTTACATATTCTGAGTCAAAGGAGCCAACAATTTGCAGTCCCATCTGCCATTCAGAATGCTGCAGAACTTTCCAGTAAAGACTGCCTTATGATGCAGCAGGTAGCGCGCCAGGTGGGTACACGTGTGGAATGGAAAAGAAGGGTAAGGGTCGTGTCAGCGGGAGGAAAGCCTCAAGGAGCTCCACTAACAAAAGTGATTCATTCCTTCTAAATTTGTAACCTCTTCAGAAACCAGAGGAAGCTGTAGGAAATAGAACAGAGAGGAAGAATTTGTGCCTGAGTGAAATGTGGAAGTATTCCTAAAACGAACTCCAGTTTGGTGATATTTCTCGTTCTGCTTGACTCTAAACGCATGCGAGGTAGAAAGTGAACATTTAAGATTTAAAGACGTTTCGTGAACATGGAGACTAGTCTTTATTTACTTGCATTCAAGAAACATTTATTGAGCACCTACGATGTGCCCCCGTCACATTAGGCGGTGTTTATGCACGAATCGATGTTGCACAATAGCTGGCCTCATCTCCCTGTCTATTGGAGATAAGAGCATAAACAAATAGTTACAGCATTAGGTCATTTACGCCGGAACAGGCTTTTATAAGGTGCTGGTGGACAGAGTTGGGGGTGGAGAGAGGGAAGAGAGGAACTCTGTAAGCAGAGGCTTTTAAGATGCACGGTCTAGTTCACCAAGCTGATGAGGTCACCGAGGGTCCATGGAGCAGAGAGCCAAAGTATAAAGTCTGTCCTGAACAGGCAACTTTAAGCAGCTCATATGGGCAGAAGGAAGCTATTGAAGGCTTTCGAACAAGAGAATGATGTAATCAAAACGTGCCTCAGAAATCCTTCTAGTGATGTCAGGGAGGATTGGACAAGAAGGGGAGACTTTGGAATAGACACGACAGCCAGAGGGGCTCCGGCAGGGGTTCAGACCGACGTGAGGACAGATGATGTTGGGCAGGATGATGATGTTAGAGCAATGGAATATGGGGGCTAGCTGCTAGCAAAATAGAAAGGACAGGAACCTCGTGCTAGGGAAAGGTAAGGAGAGGGGAATGTCCAACAGGAGTCCTAGGCCGGGCTGGGTTTAAAGACGTGGGAATCTTTAGGGTCTCGGGCTTGGCTTAATGCTCTGTCAACATCTTGAAACCACTAATTTTTAAACAAAGGGCCCACATGCTCATTTTCATCATGCACTGGGCCCTACAAATCCTATAGCTAGTCCTGTTTCCAGGCTCACCCTGAGCGCAGAGGTGGAGCACAGTGCCAATAACAGACATTAGAAATAGCACACATTTTGTTCTAGAGAGGATGGGTGGGGAGACAAGTTCAGTTTTGCAAGGCAGGTACTTATGGGCTATCAAAGTGGAGCTACTCAATAGGCTGTTAGAAATTGGACGTAAATTGCACGCAAGGTATGAGCTAGAGTTACAGATGTAGGAAGTACCAAGGCTAAGGTGTGGGGAGGTGGAGTATGAATGAGACTGTTTAGAGGAAAAAGAAGCTCCTTTGGGAGCATCTATGTTTAAGGGAAAGAGAAGTGGGAGAGGGGGGAGTCAGAGTCCTATGGGGAAAATTTTGGAATTGTGTCCTGGAAGTCAAGGGAAAAAGTCTCAAGAAGGGAGTGATCACGTGAGATAAGCCACAAAGAGACCAGTAGGGAAAAGACCGCTGTGCTTGGCGGTTAGAGGGTCCGTGGTCATCACTGGGACCACAGGTGGAGATGGAGGTCCTATTAGGATGGAATGCGCAACCAAGAGGAAACAGAAGAGCAGACTATCCATTCGAGCTCATGGGTTAAGAAGTCAAGAGGAGGAAAGAATTGTAGAGAATAGAGACCGGTTTTGGTTTTTTCCCTTAAGATGTATAAATCGAGCAGTTTGCATGTGAGAGCAGTGCCCTTAAGAGGGCAGAGGAGGGCACACACTTCCAGAACAGAAGTACATTCCGGGATGGGGAATGGAGACAAACTCAGATGGATTGGCTGGACGGTGCACGTGTATGATACGCATTATCCCCTGCACATACGTGTTAGGAAACCCTCGACAAGCCTCCTAACTTTCTCGGTAACGTTACGTTTGCCCCTGAGAGTGAGGTGGTCAGAGCCCTGGGCTTTAGAACAGTGCCGAAGGGTTAACTCCTTACGATCTACGAGAAGACACTGCCCAGGGACAAAAATCACTGCTGAGTAGCAGGGAGGGAGGGAGGGCTCAGTCGAGGTCAAAGCAGAAGCCAGGCTCCTGCAAGAGGCAGAACTGAATGACGCTTGCCATGTGTACGGATGAAAAACTAATAAGCAACTTTGGCCCAGGGTATTAAGAGCTCAACAAGGAGGGAGAAGCAGTTGCCTCCGAATATTTTTTTTAATTAAGCTCTGCAGACCCTCCGTTGCGATGTTAAAGGCTCACGACGGCACCTGCTTTCTCTGTGTGGTCGGGGCCCGCCAGCCAGCACCTGGGAGCCTGGACATTGTTGCTTGGAGGCAAACCTCTCCTGGGGCTGCAACAGGGCAAGTGCTGATTTAGTGAATAATTAATGTATCACCAAGACCTGAGGCTACTGCCTCCCGCCACACAGAGGAGGTTTAGAAACCCATAAAGCAGCTTTACTCTGCGGTCTAATGATTAAACCTTCCCTGGGCCCTACTTCATTGCAGTGAAGTTAAACGCTGACCAACTAGGCACTTAAACCCTTCTCCCCTCCCCGGGGGTGACTAAAGGCAGGCAGATTCCCAGCTGGACTGGCAGCTAACGATGCTCCCCACACGCAGGGCACTTTTGCCACAAACCCAGCTTTGACTCCATCCTCTGCTAGGGCAGCAGAATCGGGCTGTCACTGGAAGGGTGGCCCTACGCCAGCCTCTCTTCCCGCCCCAACCCCCGGGAGCTGGGTGAGCTTCTGCATTAACCAGATGGAACCAGACGGGCGGCACGCAGTGCTCGCCCCCCCCCCACGACTTGTCTACCGTGGAGTTAGCTCCTCTCTGGAGCTGCCGAGGTGGCGCTTCGTGGCGGTTGTGTCTCGTGCGTGCGTGAATCAACCCTGTCACGGTGAGATGGGAAAAGGCCTCACCAACAGTAGTGTCATTGGAGAAATTCCCTGAATGACAGCAAGAAGGAGATTAAAAAAAAAAAAAAAAAGGAATTAAGTGGGTAACCCAGTGCGGCGGCCACCTGGGGGGCAGGGGCCACAGGCGGGTCCCGAACAGATGCGCGCGCAGGGAGCCCGGGGAAGAGCAGATCCCCCGCCGCCGCCTGGACACTGGGAGACGCCGGGTCCGGCCGAGCCCGGGACACCGGTGCCCTTCCCTCTCCGCAGCGAGCCTGACAGGTCGACCCTCCCTTTCCAAAGGGTTAAGCCGCCTTCCCCGGTGCCCTTCCGTGACTCACTCCTTGCAAGTGTGAACGCCCCAGCGCGCGGTAGGTCCCGCGGCCCCCTCCCCCTCCCCTCCCCTCCCCTCCCCTCCCCTCCCCCGCGCGCGCCCCGCACCTGCCTCGGCCACCCGCCCCGACGCCGCCGCCCCCGCGCGCCCCCGGGCCCCTCGCCGCGCGCCCCCGGGGGCGGCCCCGCAGCCGGCGCCACGCGCCCCGCCCCCCCCCGGCCGCGCGCCCCCAGACCGGCCGCCCCCCGCGCGCACCCCCGGCCCCTCGCCGCGTGCCCCCGGGGGCGGCCCCGCAGCGCTCCCCCGCCGGCGCCCCGCCCCCCGCCCCCCACACGTGCCTCGACCCCCCGCCCCGACGCCCGCCCCCTGCGCCGGCGCCCGCCCCCGCACCCCGCACCTACATCGGCCACCCGCCCCGACGCCGCCGCCCCCCCACGCCCCCGCGGGCGGCCCCGCAGCCCTCCCCCTCCCCCCACCCCCACCCCGGCCCCCGGGACAGCGCCAGCCCGCGGCCACCGCGGCGCGGCCCTAAGACAAAAGCGGCGCCCCGGGAGGGTGGGAGGGTGGCCCGGCCTCACCCCCTCCCCGGCCGCCGCCGCCGCCGCCCGCCCCCTCGGCCCCTGCTCCGTGTGCGCATGAGCGGAGGCGCCTCCCCCGGTTCCTCCCGAGGCGAAACTTTCTAATTCCCTTCTTTGGGCTCGGGCTGCCGGCGGCGGGGACGGCGCTCGCACCGCGGAGAGCACCGGGCGGCCGCGCGACCCCCCGCCCCCCCCCCGCGGGAGCGGCAGGACCTGGAGGGGCCTCTCCTCCCCCTGACGTCCGCTCTTCTTTCGGGTTCTCCCCCCTCCGTCTCCTCCACCTCCGGCGAGGGCGAGCGGGGGCCCGGGGCGGCGGCGCGTGCTCCCCTCGCTCCGCGCGGCCTCGGCTGCGGGCGCTGCCATGGGGCCGCTCCAGGTGCTCGCTTTCAGCTTCGCAGGTAACCCCGCGGGCGGGCGGGGCGCGGGGGCTCGGACGGAGGGCGACCCCGAGGCCGCCTGCCCGGCTCCCGGCGGGCCTGGGGGGTCGGAGAGGGCTGGTGGCGGCGGAGGTCGGCGCGCGACGATCGCCGCGGAGCCGCCTCCCGGGCACTGCGCGCCCCGGAGAGACCCGGGACCCCGGCGCGGCCCTCGCTGCGGGGCGCAGGCTTCCCGGGGCGGGGGGGGGGGGGGGGGGCTGCCGCCGAGGGCTCCCCGGAGCCGCGTTCCCAGCGAGGTGTTCGGGCTGAGCCTGCGCTCGGCCCCGGGAACAGATTGGGGCCATGTGGCTTCAATTAACCATCGCCGTTGGCCCCCGGATGGCGCCAGAAACAGCTGGACCGGGCGCTTCCCGGGAATGACGAAGCGTTGAAGCGGCTCCAGAGCCGCAGGGACTGGTCCACGCGCCCCTTGCCGGGGAGCGGCGCCCCCTGCGAGTCCCGCTGCCTCGCCCCCCGCGGAGCGCCCGGGACCCCCGAGCGTGCACGCACCCGCACCCGCACCCGCACCCGCACCCGCACCCGCGCGCACCCGGCTTCGCACCGAAGATGCGCGGGCTGCCGCGGGCACCGAGGCCCGTGCGCTCACCGCCGACCGCGCGCGCGTGGGTTTTTGGGCTCTCGCCTCCCTGCGCGCAGGTCCAGGCACAGGCGCATCGAGGCGGCTGGTCCGCACATCTGCCGTTTGCGGCTGGAGCTGCCCCCCCTCCCCCCGGGGGGCAGATCTGGGCGGGCTTGGGTGTCCGTGGGTCACCCGGGAATGCGGTCCAGGGCTGCTGGACAAGCGTGACATCGTGTCTGTCCCGAACCCTCTCCACGTCCCGGCCCCTCCCTCGCTCCTCTTCCCCGTGTGCCTCTTTCCGGTGCGTTCTGCTCTCCAACGACCCTGCTCTGTTCCCACCCCTGCTTGTTCCTTTTGCTCGGGCTCGCTCCCTTCCTGTGCCCTCGCCCCCACCTGCCCCGTCGCCTGCCCTTTCCACAGCCCTGTGCGGAGCCCAGGTGCGCGCTCAAGAACCCGAATTCAGCTACGGCTGCGCGGAGGGCAGCTGCTACCCCGCCACCGGCGACCTTCTCATCGGCCGGGCGCAGAGGCTCTCGGTGACCTCGACGTGCGGGCTGCACAAGCCTGAGCCCTACTGTATCGTCAGCCACCTCCAGGTGAGGGCGGGGATCCAGCTCCAGGCTCTGCGCGCCGCCTCCTGCCGCGCGCGACCTAGGGGCCGGGCCCTGGGGACTCCACATCCTGCCCGCTAGCCAGAGAGGAAGCGCAGCCAGTCGGGGAGTCCCGGGATTAGACTGGTTGCTCACCCCCCTCTTTTTTTTTTTTTTTTTTTTTTTTTCACCATCTCAGTTTGCACAGTTGTATCCGCCAAACATTTCCTGCCGCCTCCACCAAGGGTATAGTCAGTATGGAAAGGCCGGGCTGCAGGCAGACCTGGCCCCTGCCCGGAATCCTGACCCAGAGACTTCAAAAGTCCTGAGCGTTCTTGGTTTTGTCTTTATTTTAAATCTGACCTTCTTGGAAATGTGCATAAAAGATAGTTTATCCTCTTCTTTCTTACGCTGAGTGGTGATCTTGGGTGTTTCCTGTTTCCTTTGGATAAAGGGTATGGCCGCGCAGAGACACCTTGCAAGGTCACTCCAATCACTGAACCTGATTTTCTCTCATGTGGTGCTGTTCCCCACCTGCCTCTATTAGATACTTTTTCAAAAATGCCCTGGTTGCCATGGTACCCTGATAGAGGAGAACCAAAATGAAATTTCAGGGTGCCTCGATCATAGATTTCAAAGGTCACGTTTTTGCAAAGTCAAAACTAATTTTAAAAACAACAACAAAACAAAGGACCCAAAACAAACTGCTTCGAATCAGAAGCTTTTTCCATGAAAATTTGTTTTTGTTTTTTTTGTTTTGTTTTGTTAAAGTAGACCGGTATTTCTGGTCTCTAAAGCAAGCAAAAGGCAGCTAGTCTAACATGCAGGGCAAGCGCCAGAGCTGATCCCTCCAATTTTGGTCTCTCTACCTAGCTGTGTCCCTGCCCTTTGGGAGTAGGTCAGTGTTGTGTGGTTTGTACCACGGATGCCTTAAAATGGAGTCACTTTTACAAAGCAGAGACTGGAGACCTGATAAATTAAACCAAAGGAATGCGGTAAAGTGGATTCTGCTCATTTGCTTCCAGGTTTATACGGAGATGTCTAGACTGCTTCCTCCTGATTAGAAGGGTGGCTATAATTAAACTTTTTTTTAAGTTCTGGTAATTGTTCTGGTATTAGTTTCCTTGACTACAAGTTAATGAAGGCAATCGACATTACCTTGTCTAATATTAGCATGTACATTTTACCTAAAATATTATGTTAACATTTACCTCAGAGGCGAGGATATCCTGTAAATGAATCACCAGATTCTGAAACCGGCTTTGACCAGAATGAGAATTTGCAGCGTTTGTCTTAAAAGCCAAGTAGAGGCAGACTCTCCGGTTGATGTGATTAGCCATGAAAGTGTGGTGTGCTCTTTACAGATATCAGAGCCTAAAGAAAGGGACTGGGTGTGCACTTCTCTCAAACATTTAATGGGTCTGAAAATCGAGGCAGGAATCTTAAGTATTTTGTCCAGGGTCTCATTGCATTCCTGACTTCTTTTTCTCTCTTTTTCTTAGTACATCTTGCTAGTCCCTAAATCCTTTTGGAAGGAAGAGGATAACCAGTAGCTAAATAAATACAGACCTAGAAGTACAATCTGTTGTTAGCATCCTTATCAGAATATCACTCCTACTCAAATGTGAGATACCTGTGGCTCTCTGTAGATGCCATTCTGAGCTTTATTGAGGTCCGTGTTGACGCTCTTTGAATTGGTCTCAGTGCTTCCAATACAGCAAGACAGCCTGGTACCCACTTCTAAATATTCTGAGCAGTTTGTAGGTTTGCCTACAACAAGCTGCAGCCACAGATTCAGTGCTGGGGCAGAGCAGAAGCTGAGAAAACTGGTTCTGTATTTCCCAAAGCTTCTTAAATACATCTGCCTAATACTTGGCCTCTGCCTTATGTAGGTTTTAGATAATCAGGCCAAAGGAATTGTTCTTTTTTTCTTTCCTTTTCATTTTTCAGTTTGCTTTATGTCAGCAAAAACTCTCTAATACCTCTTCTGCATTTAACTTGAAGAGTAAGCTTCTCTAGCTTTTCATGGAGAGGAAGGCTTATGCCTTGAAAGTTCATTTCGATTAAATTAATAGTTTGTGGAAACAATGCCTGCTTTTACTTTTGACCTTGAATTTACAAGAGTGGAGGAGATTTTCAAAAGTCATTCATACTCCATAAGTTAAAAAGCTAAAGGCCTATTATATGTCACATAAGTAATTTTGGCATGTGGATTTTTCTTGAAGCAAGTACGTGTGATTCTTGTACTGTGGGCTTAATTTTGGGTGTGTGTGTGTGTGTAAGAATGATTGCTTCTTAGACTCATGAAACTCATTTTTCTTCCAGGAGGACAAAAAATGCTTCATCTGCAATTCACAAGATCCTTATCACGAGACCCTCAATCCTGACAGTCATCTCATTGAAAATGTGGTCACTACATTTGCTCCAAACCGCCTTAAGATTTGGTGGCAATCTGAAAATGGTATGTGGTTGGTGTGGAAACAAGTTCCATGGAGTGTGATTGGTCACCTGGAAGGGGTTTACAGGTCCTGGGTATTGGTCATCTTGATTGGTTTCTCTGCCCTGTAATTATGGCCTTTGGCAGATTTACTGCCTGAAGCACTAACTTTTCTGGGGAAAATCTGATCTTTCTTCCTGCAACATTCACTCTCTATGAAAAAGCAGTCTTTCATGCTAGACCAGAGGGGTATTTCGTAGTCCTCATCCCAGGAGAATCTGTGTGGGGGCAGGATATATCTGTTGGTTGTGTGAGAAGGCCTTGCATGGCCCTTAATCTTCCACAAAATAGAGCATCTTCCATTTTGATCGAACCCGTGAGGAAAGGACAGAACCAGCCCCTAGCTTACCATCACCACCTTCTCCATCTAGAGAAAATCCAGTAATAGTACAATGAATCAGCACTAGATGTAATATTTCAAAGACTCTGTCAACCTGGATATGACCCCAACTCAATTTTTCTAGTGAGTATGTGAATCCAACCCCTTTTCCCCTTTTTTGCTTTTGGGTTTGGGTTTAGGAGACTCTTCGAATGGGATGTTACTTCGCTGGGAAACTAAGCCCCAGGTAGTTTTGCATTTGCTTCAAACTTGAATGCTGAACTTTGGGACATAAAGGTAGAGTTATTATGTCTCTTAAGTAGCAATGGTACCATTAGACCCTCCAGAAAGTTATGAGAATTCTGGCCCTCCAAGAAGCATACCTAGGCTTGGCCATCGAGAGCATGGACTCTGCTGGATCTCTCTACTCTGTGCCCTACCCCTGGGAAGCTTTCGGATGCTTGCTGTCGGTTAACGTTCTGTAAAGAGGAACTCCCTTAATAGGCTTCCTTGTCATTGACTACGAGGTTACACTTACTTTCTAGAAGACTGTTGGTTTCCGGGAAGGGTTGATTATTCATTGGTCAGCCTTGGCACTGCATTGGTTACCAGACTGAGACAGACTGCTCTTCAGAGCACATGTGCCGATTAGAGCGTTATCCATTCTTAGAGGAGGTTATCTGGGTTGATCGTTCAGTGTGAAAGAGAAGTTTCTGTAACTCTGCACTTAAATCACAGAAGACTTCTGCAATAGCATAGAGCTTATTCCAAACAGCAAGAGCATGTCCTGACTGCCCGCATTCTTCCAGTGACGGGAAAAGACAATTAGAAGGACGCCTCAACCTTAGCATCAAGTTGATAGACAGGAAAACTGTTCATCACGTGCTGTACTTCCAGGGGAGGGTTTTTCTTGGTCACATCAGGAGTTCTTCAATTTCTGCAACTTTGAATTTGTGGAGCAAGAGAGGCCAAATGCCAGAAAGACGGATTTTCGAGTAGAGGGGCTTGTATTCTCTGTCACAGGAGATTAGAGGAGGTTCAGCTGAAGCCTGGTCTTCAGAAAATCAGACTGATTGTTCCTACCCTGTTCATTATGGATGTGATTTTATCCATTTTCTGTGGATTTTGTCCAAGTTGAGATTTAGGTGGCGGCATTAAATTATCGGTGTTCAGTCAAAGAACCAGGCTTGGGGTGTAAATCTAGTTTTCACCTCCCCTTCCTGATGATCTCTCCCTAGGTCTGACACAAATCAAATACCCCGTGAAAGAATCCACTTGTTTCTTTTCCCTGTGGACTTTTCTTCCCGTATTAAAAAAACTGTAATGCGTTATCAGGTTATAAATCTAAAATGGAATGTGCTTTTGGGGCGCGCATTGCAGCGTATGTTCTTATGTTACAGAAAGGGTACTGGTCTTGTTTGTACTTTACATTATTCTGTTATCTTCATTTTGAACAAATATGGCAGGTTTTTTAAAAGCCTGGGAGAGAAGAGGACACATAGTGGCTGAGCTAACAATTTCACTCCGAAATGTCCAGAGTCAGGTTTTAATATGGCTCTTTTTAATAAGTTAGATAAGGTTAGTTAGTGTGATTATAATGTTTTTCTTTAACATTCCAACTAACTCATATCCGTTTCGGTGACCACCCCTCACCCCCTACAATTGGCTTGGCAGTTTTCCAGTGGGAGAGTTTATTTCAGAAGTCCTACTGGTTTCCTGAAAATACACCAGCCCCTGACATGATTCATTCTGACACATTCCTGTCATCCCGGCTTTAAGACTTCTTTTGCTCTAGAAGGTGGACCCCAAAAGCTCTCTCAAGCACAGGAAACATGCAAGAGGTCTCCATTAGCAAACTGGCAGGCTGGAGGGCCTGAGGTATTAGGAGGAGGAGGTACTTTCAGTCTCTGGAATTCCAGTGGCCTTTTTAGTGTGTTAACGTGGGACTGACCCACCCTCGGGGCATGGTGCAAAGGCTCATTTGTTTGTTCAGGCTTCCCCCTGAAAGGGAAGATGTTAGTATTTGTTCTGGGCCAGTTTATTTATTTGGCCGATTCTTTATCTCTGGCATTGTCTCTCCGTTGTGGTGATGCATCCAAAGGCATCCCCATCAGGGATAGGTCTTTCTAAATGGGAGCATAACTAATATCTTATTTATTTTCTTTGCGGCTGCATTTAAAAAAAGGAATATTTGTGTTTTTCCTGGAGGAGGATCAGGTCCCCTGCTTTAGGTTGCAAGCTGAACCCCTACTGTGCACAGGAAGTGACCCCCCCCCCCCTTCTCCTTGGAGAGTCGCTTGGCTTGGAGGATTGGGAAGATGTTTTACTTTTTTCCTCAGCAAAAGCTGTCTTACTTGATAGTAACTAGAGGCATCCTGTGAGATGTCTTGTTCTGGTGAGTAGATTCAATATGGCGATCTCTGGAATGACTTGGGGAAAACCGGAGAATCCTTCTGATTTTGTGCCTTACCACCCAAACCAAGTCTTCAGCTTCATATCCAGAGAGAATGCAAGGAGGATTTTAGGGAGGGGCATGAGGAGAATTTAAGAAAATCGTCCCAACTGTTCACAGATGGCCCTGTTTACCTTACCATTTCCTTTTTTATTTCTAAAAAATGTCCTGTAGGTGTGGAAAATGTAACTATCCAACTGGATTTGGAAGCAGAATTCCATTTTACTCATCTCATCATGACTTTCAAGGTAAGGAGTTCATAGCTTTCTCTCAAATGACACGTTGAGAGCACGGCGTAATTCCCTTTTCGGTATGGAGGTCTGTTGTGAGTCGGCCTAAATGGGAACTTAAATATTATTGTTGCCATAAATTGGGATAATTGAGCAGCTTTTTAAGATGGGCATGAATAACTATGTTTAACAAATACTCTATCTTCATGGCAAGAAGGAGAGAGAGCGCCTCTATTCTAAGGTAATTCAACTGTAAACTTTTAATTAGATCTCTTTTTATTTCCCCACGGAGAGAGGCAGCTTTGACTCTCTCCCAAACCACAATAAAACATCTGGAGAGTAAATCCCTGATCCCTTGTGTTGATGTTTTAATGCTGAGCTTGGTAACTGAAAAGGAAGTGTATTATCTTTCATTTGCAAGGGTTTGCAAAATTTGTGGGAACAGTTTTACCATTCCTTAAGAAATGTGTATGCCTTCTTAAATGTGGATTTTCTCATCCTTTTTCTTTTAGAGATGTAAAATGACTCCAGGGCTAGGGAATTTCTCTGTACAAAGTCCCTTTGTTTCTTCATAAGCAGCTGCCTGGAAATGACAGACTTCACATGGCTTAAAGTACATGTTGATGCACATAAAACCCATAATTTACCTATTGCTTCTCAGATTAAAATCACTTTGAGTAGTTTTTGGTTGGAGTAGGGGGCCTTATCTGTACCCTCTCAGATTAGGAAAAGGTGCCAGGGGTAGCTTTACCATGTGTGTGGGTAGCCATGGAAGTCCTACCATGTCTTCTACCAAAGCCTGGAGGCCAGGGAGCATGGATGGGCACGGAAGTTGGAACATGACTAGGAGGGATGGCGGACTGCTGGTTTCCAGGCCTGAACCAGTCATCCCCTGCCCATCCCCCCAGAGGTCCTGTTGCTGATGGAGAGGAAAGTTTACAAGGTGACACCTGATACTGGGGAAGGCGGGAAGGGGGTGGGTGCAGGAGTGGGGGGTGCTTTCAGGAAGCAACTCAACACTGTGCCTCCTCCCTTCATTAACCCCTGAGCTTGGCCGTTAGAAGTAAAACTCAGCCATGCAGGAGGATGTTACCTTCATGTTATGTGACGCCTAAAAATACACAAAATTTATTGTCACTCATGTTGATGGTCCTATCTTTTACTTCAGAAGGGGCATCTGTTGTTTGCCTACGTGGGTAGTTCTGAGTTTCTATATATCCAGAGGTCCTTTGGGTACATAGTCTGTAGTTAAATAGTCATTCAAATGAGTACAATGGGCCAAAGATGAAACTGCACACACAAGTGCAAAAGGTCAAACAGGAGGCGGTGAGACATGAGGAAATGGGTACGAGTTGCCAGACTGGAGCTGGTGAGAGAAAACTCATCCTTTGGATTCTAGCTCACGTGTGAAAAGTGACATCCAGGAGGTTGGACAGGCTTGGGTATGAGTCCCCATTCTGCCCATTACTGGCCCGTGTGGCCAGAGCTTCCTCTTTGGAAGGAAGAACGGAAGAATAAGAACCTCTACTCTAGGGTTGGGTGACCTGGGTCTCTGCTCCGGGAATAGGCGTAATCTTGCTACCTGGCATATGATGGGCATGCGATCATTTTTACATATGCTGATGCTTAGCAGATAGTGCTTACTCTACAAATATTTACTGAATGAGTAAGTGGATAAAGGAATTCAGCCGTCTTCTGTTTGTAAGAAACTGCCCTAGGTCCTATGGGAGATTTTAAAGATACCACCATTGCTTTTCTCCAAGACCTTCCCATCTACTAAAAGGGGGGAACGTAGACTTGCAAATAATTTCTATCATGGAGTGTGCTAAGTACCCTAGCAGAAGTTCAGACAGTGTCCATTCTGGGCACGGAGGAGGGGGGAGATAAATCCTTGCCTGGGATAAAGGAGAAAGCTTCATAAGGAGAGGTCTGGGGCTGTATGTGACCCAGGCCAGGAGGGCCAAGCAGGATCTCAGTGGGAGGGCGTGGAAGAAAAACCATTCTGCCAAGAGACATTGTCTTGAGAGCAAAGCCCTGGTGGTGGACAGTTCACACAGGGTTTCTTAGGTGTAGATGTGCGGGAGGTGGGAGGGGGTGCTGGGGGGGAAGGAGAGTCAGATGACAGAAGGACTGGGCCTACTGGCTAAGGGGTGTGAACTGCATAGGAAACAGGGAGCCACTGACAAGGAAATGAGACTGGATTTCAGGAAGGTGGCTGAGAGGAAACAGAGGAGGGCCTGGGACCATGAGAACCGAGGCTCATGGGGAGGCCCCTGTTGACGTCTGTGTTGATGGGGGGCTCACCTAGGAGAGCACCTGTTGTTCACGCGCAGCCGGGCCTGGCTGTCATGTAGGAAGGAGCCACCCCTGAAGCCAGTTCTTCCCAGAAGTATCACCAGAAATGCTTTTTCGAGTCCCACACGATCCCCTTGCTACCATACTGTTTACCCTCCACTTCACGACTGCCTTGGAGATTCCTCACCCACTTTCCTGGGAGTCCTCAGTTGGGCCATTTGGAATCAAAGGTTCAGCCACAAATCCGAGAAGGATAAGAAGCAGAACAATAGAAGGGAGGGCAAGGAATGGGATGAAGCAAAGGTCTCTTGGAAGTCCAAGCTGTGGAAGCAGGAGCGTGGTGATAGAGTGACAGGAGCCAGGGCAGGAGCAGGTGGTGGTGAAGAACACACGTTGGCCATGGAGGTAGCTGCTGGCTTAGGTGGATTGGATTTTCGTGCACCAGTGAAACCTATGAAATATATACACGCTGTTTCCAAAATCGTGGCTCTTTTTATTGAGTATAAATTCAGAGGTAGCAGGTTGATGCGTAAGCGAAGAGGGTGAAGGGTCTCCACTCTGAACAGACCAGTGTTGTCCTGGGTTCCAGCAGCTTGCTAACTCCACAAGAAATTGGATAACTCGTCAGTGGCCCTTTGGGACTCAGAAGTTTCCAGAAGGGAGGGAGAAGGAGGCACAGCGAGCACTTGCTGTAAGGCTTTTCCTCTGCTCACTTCTGATACAGAGACATCAGGCTGGGCTGTCCCCAGATGTCACCACCCAGGAGGCAGGTCTGATGGCTGAGTTAATTATTGGGTTTTTTTTTTTTTTTCCCCTTACTTAAAAACCCTTCATCTCATACTCTCGAGTTTAATCAACTATCATTTTCTTATATTCTAGAATAGATAAAAATGAAAAAACCCAAGCAAGTAGTAAGTCAAAGAATCTGAAAATGTGACGTTCCATTTTCTTACCCTTGTCTCCTTTTATCCATGAAAAAGGCCATCAAGATTATTAAGGAAGGCAGAAGGAGGCCTGGGAATGTACCAGTCTCACCATTAACAGTCAAATTTAGAGTGTTTCTTCCAAGCATTGGTTTTAATTCAGAAGCAAGGGTCTGTTGGGGTTCTGTTTGCTGGGCCGGCCCAACCGCCCTCTGTACCCCCTGCATTGGAACATGCCTTCCACTGCCCACACTCTCCTTGGCTTGGAGATGGCAGTCTTTCTTTTCTCTTCTCTTGGTCTTCCCTGGGACATGTCCATATCCTAATTGCTGCTGCTTATAAGGATGCCAGTGACAAGGGATTAGGGCCCACTGTAAGACGTCATTCTGCTTTAATTACCTATTTAAAGACCCTGTCTCCAAATACAGTCACATTCTGAGGGGCTGGGGATTAGGTCTTCAACATAAGAATTTGGGGAGGACACCATTCGGCCCGTAACAGGAGGTTAAGAGATGATGTAATGAAGGTTCCTGGCTCCACTCTCTTTCCTTCTTTGGCTAGCCCCGTGTTGATGCATTTTCTGGAGCGATGACTTTGACTCTTTAATCTTGCCCTTTACTTTTTGGTGGAGGGGAGAGGGGGGAATCATATCTTTGGGGGTTTCAAATATTGCACGCCAACAGTGATTCCCAAATCCGTGGTTCAAGCTCTGTTCATGCAGCTGGATGCCAGACCAGCTTCCAGTTGTCCAGTAGGTGTCCCCTTGTGGATGTCTCACTTGTAACCAGTCCAAAACCAGATGGCTTCTTTCTCTTCTGTGGCTTTGCTGTTAGCAGTACAGTCGCCCCCCGCCACTGTCCAAGCTCAGGTGCCCATGTTTCTCTCCTTCTCTCCCTTTCCACTGAAACCTGATTGATCAGCAGGTACAACTCAATATATTTTACTAAGTCCCCTAAATTTTCAGAGCATCCTATTGCATCCCTTTCTCTCTGTCCATGCTGTAATGCTGGAGTTAAGACCTTCCTTTTTTCTTCTCACTTGGTTTCCTTGTCTCTTGGGGGTTTTTTTTTGTTTGTTTTGTTTTTCTTTTTTTTTTTTTTTTGTCTCTTTGGTTTTTTGTTTATTGTTTTTCCATGTCCCAGAACCATGCTGAAATTACAGTCTGATCATTTCATTCTGTCCATTTAATCTTTCAGTGTTTCCCTTTTGTGGCAGAAAAATAAAGGAAACCACTTCATATGGCCAACCAATTCCTTCCTCCCCTTGCCAACCTCTTCTGCCACCTGTAGCCACCTCTACCCACTGCCCAGAAGACACCTACCCTTTTAGGGTCCACTTTGACGCCTGGAATGCTCTGGAGCATTCCCTAGCTTTTGTGTGTGTGTATGTGGTAAAATAGCCATAATACAAAATTTGCCATTTTAACCATTTTCAAGTATACAGTGCAGTAGCATTAGGTGTCTTTGCAATGTTATACAACCATCACTACTATGTATTTCTAGAACTTTTTCATCACCCCAAATCCAAACTCTACCCATTAAGCAATAACTCCCCATGGCCCCCTCCCCCTCAGCCCCTGGAAACCCCTCATTTACTTTCTGTCTCTGTTCACTTGCCTATTCGAGACGTTTCCTTTATAAGTGGAATCACACCATATCTGCCCTTTTGTGTCTACCTTCTTTCACTTAGTAGAATGGTTTCAGGGTTTATCCATGATGTAGGAAGTATCGAATTTTTTTTTTTTTTTATGGCTGAAGAATACTCTTTTGGATGTATATACCGTGTTTGGTTTATCCATTCATCTCTGATGGGTACTTGGGTTGTTTCTGCCTCTTGGCCATTGTGAACTCCGCTGTGAACATTCATGTACGAGCATCTGTCTAAGTCTCTGTTTCAGTTCTTTGGGGAGTGGAATAGCGAGTTTGTTACTCCTTCCTCAAAGCACACTGCAGGAGACCCTACTATGGGGTTTTGTATCATAAATGATTTATACCTAGGTGCTTCATTGGGCCATCTGTGGCCTGCAGACCACTGCCCGATACTGAGCAACAGTCATTGCACATCTGTTGAATGATTACATGAAGAACAAGCCCGCAGCCTAACAGGTGCCAACTGCCTATACCAAAGAGTTTTTGCTATTCAGTCCCACTTATAATCAGCTCCTAAAGAGAAACAGCTTACTCATCTCTGTTAGGGTGGGAGAAAGTGCAACATTTCGAGGCTAAACACTTGCCTGCAAGAGGAGGCTCCATGGAACAGCCTGAAGTATTTGAAATCTAGCCACAACCCAAAATACCAACCACATGCAGTCAGGGTTTGTGGCGCACAGTTGAGTGATATGTTCATCTGACATTAAAAACAAAAACAAAAACAAAAGCAGATTACCAATAAAAAAAACATGAAATGAGCCTTTTCTAACCCACCTTTAGACATTCCGGCCTGCCGCTATGCTGATAGAACGATCGTCTGACTTTGGGAAAACCTGGGGCGTGTACAGATACTTTGCCTATGACTGCGAGAGCTCATTTCCAGGCATTTCCACTGGCCCCATGAAGAAAGTGGATGATATAATCTGTGATTCTCGCTATTCCGACATTGAACCCTCAACGGAGGGAGAGGTTTGTTTGCTTTTTTTGTTTTACATTCTACTTACAAATCCTTTTTGATCATTGCAAAAATACCCATTACTCTTATATCTATTTTTAGGTGATATTTCGTGCTTTAGATCCTGCTTTCAGAATAGAAGATCCTTATAGTCCAAGGATACAGAGTAAGCTTGTTTTCGAATAAAAGCTTTGATGGAAAACAGCAATCATGGAAGAACTCTTACCCAGAGCACTGTTACCCTGAATCTAAATATTCAGTGCTAAATCCACCCTCTTTATTTCTTTTTATCTTCACAATACCCAATCATAGGCTCCTAAAATTGGCAGGAATCAAAGTCCTTGCTGATGGGGAACATGTTTTGATTAGAGTAAAAGATTTATGTCATAAGTATTCAAACAATTATGCTGGTCATAATACCATATTTATTTTATTTTTCAGTATAATATATATAAAATATATGTTAAATGTAATATATGTAAGTTATATAAACATTTTATATTTCAAATTATATATATTTCTTATAAATACATTATATATATTTATATATGTAAATTAGGGTATAGATTAAGCTGTTTTAACAAAATGTCCCCCAAAATACGGTGGCTCAAATAAAATAGGAGTTTATCTCTCTCTTATGAAATCATCAAGAGGGCTTTCCAGAGAAGAAGTGTAGCTCAATTGCTACAAGTAAGCTTACTGGATAAAATAAAGGATGATGCCCAGTTAAATTTGAATTGAAGATAAACAGCAAGTTATTTTTTTTTTAGTATGACTAGATCCCATGTAATATTTGTGACTAGTACAAGGATATCCCATGCAACGTTTGTGGTTGGTGTGACTATGCCCCGTGTAATGTTTGAGACAGACTTCACTGAAAAAATATTGTTTACCTGAAATTCAAATTTAACTGAGCAGCTTATATTTTTACTGCTATATCTGGCAACCCTAGCAGTTAGGCCACGCAGGTCCCTTCTGTCTTGTAGTCTTTGTCATCTACATGGTTGGAGCTGGATCAGCACTACCATGCTGTTGTCTTAACCTATGGGAATGGGAGGAAGAAGAGGGCAAATGACATAGAAGCCGTACATCACCTCTGTTCATATCCTGTTGATCAAAATTAGTTCATGGCCGACCTCAGGACACACTGGGAAACCTCTCCAGCTAGGTGGCCACGTGCCTTCTCACACTCTTGCCTAGGACTCTTCTTGTCAAAGGAAGAAAAGAAGAAAGAGTACGGGGGGAGGGGGGGTAGGCAGGAATCAGAAGTGTCAGCCATGCTCAGTATGCTCAGTAAGGTGAGGGTAGTATTTCCATTTAACAGATGAGTAAACTGAGGCTCAGAGAGTTGGAATAGTGTACGTAAGGTGACAGATTCTGAACCCATGTTATGATTCTGAATTTAGGGCTCTTTCCAACATGTGACAACCATGCTTCTATTATTAGAAAATTAGTTTGATCATCTTGGGAGGCAAATTATGCACTAATTGAAAGAATGGGATTTAGAGTCCGACAGACCTGGGTTTAAATCCCAGTTCCAACAGATCATAACTCTGTGACCTTGAGCAAGGAAGCTGCTTAAACCTGTTTTTTTTTTTTTAGGCTCTTTTTTCTCATCCATACATAGAGACCGTAATATTGACTTGAGCATTGCTATGGAGGGAAAATGAGTTCTAGAAATGACCTCCAGACATGCCTGCCATACAGAAAGTGTTCAGCAAGTTGAAGCAGCTGCTGGTCTTGTTGTTGCCACCAGTGTGGCCTGGGCCTGTACCTCAGAGGGGAGGGGATGAGAGTAGCTCTTCTGCTACTAAGGTGTGGTCAGCTGAGCAGAGGCAGGCCTGATTCTTGCTGATAGTTCCAGCTGAGGATGACCCTGTTTGGAACCAGGGCCCCATAGAACCACCCAGCGTGAAACTTGGAAGAGTAAATTGGAAAACATCCAGGAAATATTGCCAGAAAAGTGCTTTTTCCCCACTTAAATTAATTTTACATGTAGCCCAGACCATCTCTGGTCTGTAATTTACTCATTCATTGTATTATAAAGCAAATATTTATGGCACCTCCAGCCCCGTGCCTTTTCTGGGCGAGCTGTGAGGCCCGCGCCCCCTGCTATCGAAATCCAGTTGTGGGGAATGTCCACATGGGCTCCATGACAGATTGCTCATGGAGTCCTAAGAGGACTCATGGTTGGCTCCTTTGTAGGTGAAATTTGTGGGACTTGGGGAACGCCCCGCCATGACAATTCCCTTGTCTTTCGTTGCTAAACGGCATCAGAAAATCTATTTCTGTATTCGAGAGGCATCCGTTTTGACTGATGATGCTTGTGATGGACTTTGTGTTCAAGGGAACAACTGAAGTCTCTTTAGTTGTCCCTATTGTTGGGACCTTGGGGCCTTACTTCAAAAGGGATTTTTGCCTCACACCAAAAGTCCATCATACAGGGCTCGGTTGTTTTTAACTGTGCTAGGAGAGAGTGGAGGGCACACATTTGCTCTTCTGAGGGCTTCCACAAAGATCGGTTCAAGGGCTTCTAAATACTCCAGCTGTTCTTCGGCTTTTGTCATCTGGCCTCTCGTCAATAGGCGCTTGTGCTCGTTCTGTGCAGGAGCATTTGTGCAGGAGGAAATGTTGGCATTCATAAATTCCATTCAGCTAAGTAGTACCACGGGTTTCTCTGTTTAGTTTTTGATTTTACAAAGAGCCTAAGTTTAATGCATGGACTCACGGACTTTCCCTTTCAACCCACAGCCATTTCTATAGTCTTCATTGTAAGCGATGCATGTATTGTAAGTAGTGAAGATTGTATTTGGGCTTTGAAAGTCTCTGATACATGGGGCCAACACCCTGTAGTCCTGGGTTGGAAATGAGAATGCATCAGCACAAATGAAAGTAAAGCTCAGGAGTAATTTTAGGCTACATAGGACAGGGGAGGACTGATGGACGAGTGAGTCTTTTGGGGTCCACTTCAACAAGAGCAACTTAGTCACTGATGGAAACACTGGTGGAGAAGGATGAACAGTTAGCCCTTGAGTTATCCCGTGACTATAGAAGCTAAATGGTAGCCCAGTTTCTATGATAAGCATACATCTATAGACCCAGGAGGGAGAAGAAAAGATAAGAGAAATTGATCTACAAGTGACTTAATATTTAGGAAAAAAACCAACTTGCCCCAACCTCCTAATACCGGGCTCCTTTGGACATCAAAATAGAACAAAAAAGTCGGGGGACTCTGATATCATGTAAAAATGTGGTGGAGATCTGTCCCTAGGTAGGGGTTATTCCATAGTGTTATTATTTTTTTAAAAGATTTTATTTATTCATGAGAGACACAGAGAGAGAGAGAGGCAGAGACACAGGCAGAGAGACAAGTAGGGTTCCATGCAGGGAGCCCGATGTGGGACTCGATCCCAGGACCCCAGGATCATGCCCTGAGCCAAAGGCAGATGCTCAACCACTGAGCCACCCAGGTGCCCCCCATAGTGTTAAATCTGTTTTAGCAACGTGGATTTCATCTATGTGGTGGGAAATTTCAGATAGTATTTTTCTCTCCAAAAATTAACACAAAAATGTTTGATCCTAACTATCTTATTTTTTATTTATTTATTTATTTATTTATTTATGATAGTCACAGAGAGAGAGAGAGAGAGGCAGAGACACAGGCGGAGGGAGAAGCAGGCTCCATGCACCGGGAGCCTGATGTGGGATTCGATCCCGGGTCTCCAGGATCGCGCCCTGGGCCAAAGGCAGGCGCCAAACCGCTGCGCCACCCAGGGATCCCTAACTATCTTATAATAATGGAGAGAATTGGAGTGTGTTGATAAACCCTCTCCTACCTGAATGGAATCCTCTGCTTTTGGGGCCGACACTGGTTGCTGTGGGCACCTGATGGCATTGCAATAGTTCAGATCACTGTGGGCCGATGGGTTTTGGCAGTCATGCAGCTGCGTTCTTCATTTTCTGTGCTTTCACGCTTTTTCCTGAAACAGCCCCAATGTTCTTTTTACACTGGTGAGGAGATCGTAACCCTCCTTTCTTCCAGAGGCTGTCACGTTATGTTAAGCATTACTGGTATGGTCGTCTAGATCATGCAAGGGGGTAACGTCTAACTTACGTTTTTATTTGTTGTGCCTTTCTATAAAGAGAAGAGAGGCTGTATAATTGCAAAAGAAGCCCTGCTCGTTTGCTCAGACTTTTCGTCTTCTTGGTGACCTTCGTAGATCTCTTAAAAATCACCAACTTGAGAATCAAGTTTGTGAAGCTGCACACTTTGGGAGATAACCTTCTGGATTCCAGGATGGAAATCAGAGAGAAGTATTACTACGCTGTTTATGACATGGTGGTTCGAGGAAATTGCTTCTGCTACGGACATGCCAGCGAATGCGCCCCTGTGGAGGGATTCAGTGAGGAAGTAGAAGGAATGGTAAGCAAGCCCTCGGGGGGCTTTCTCCTTTAGATGGATGATTCCAAAAAGCAATCTGAAGCTAGTTTTACCTTAAACCTTCCACAGTTTCTAGGGTTTTATTTTTCCAGACTGACTTTTAGCTCTTTGCATCATACTGGTGGTTGATGGTTGGTTTTCTCTTTGCTAACTTCCTTGGAGTATGAGAAGAATATATAAGGGCTACTCATGTCAGAGACAATTAATTAATTTTTGGAAATTGTTGCAGCCAGTTGCTGCTACCATAGATTTTTTTTTTTTTTTTTTTTTTGGTCAATAAGGATTAAAAAGTTTTCTAAATAGCCATCATGTCTTCCTTTCCATTAGGGGAGATTAGACATCACAAGCATTCCCTTCTTTATGCTCCGAGGCATAAAGTGACCAGCCCAGCCCGGAGAACCAGGACATTTGAACCTGGAACCATGGGATATGATTTAGGAATCCAATGGGCTTTGTTTCTTTGTGTGTTTTTTCTAGTTTCATTCTTTTCCCACTTTTAGGCTGTGTTGTCAATTCATGTACTTCTAAAAATTGGGGATTGGGGTGATTTGCCAAATGGATAAAGTTAGGGTATTTATTTATTTATTTATTTATTTATTTATTTTAATTTTTTTTTATTTATTTATGATAGTCACAGAGAGAGAGAGAGGCAGAGACACAGGCGGAGGGAGAAGCAGGCTCCATGCACCAGGAGCCTGATGTGGGATTCGATCCCGGGTCTCCAGGATCGCGCCCTGGGCCAAAGGCAGGCGCCAAACCGCTGCGCCACCCAGGGATCCCAAGTTAGGGTATTTAGCCAACTTTCTAAGTGAACTGGTAGTTCTTATAGATCTGTAGGATTTTAGAGCCGAACAGGATTTACTCAACCAACTGTCCTTGTGAGAAGGGCCCGAAGTGGCTGATGGAAATTCAAATGGAGCTCTCTGGACTCTGCTCGTGCGTTCTTTCCATTATCAGCCACTAGGCCTCCCTTGATGAAGAGCGTGTCTTCATTCCTTGCTATTTGCTCTTTCAAAGATTGTTACTCCTCATCTAAGAGGGTCCAAGACTGAGTGCATTCAACTGTCTGAACTTCTGCTTTCCATTTGCTCCAGTTAGAACACTTGCCATGGATAAAGTTGTGTTTTTAGCAGAGCCTAAAGGGAGGACGTGTCCTTGTAATCTTGTTGCTACGTCTTTCAGAGACTGTTAGGTAGATAATGTTTATTTTTCAGCAGAACAAATCTGGCGTGTAGCTAATGTCCTGTAGCCCTGTCGCTGTCACAGCTCTCATAGAACATTATGTTGTTGATTCAGACCCTGTGGAGTCCTATGGTGTGTGCTTTGCAAGTGTCTCTTTATTCTCTGTAAAACTAGCTTGCAAAGAGATGATCTTACTCCTTTGCTCACTGCACTCCTGTCAAGGTGAGTCCAGGGCAGACCTGTCTGTCCTGTTCCTGAATTCCATTCTATAGAAACTAGTGTTAAGGTGAGGTGCCCAGGTACACGCATATTTGGGAGACTGAAGAATTTATCTTTTACCTGCCTCTGGGGCTTAGGTGTATCTTGCCTGAGACGCAATGCAGAAGAGCACCTCCTGGGCCCTTCATAAAGCAAAATAATTTTTTTTTCCCTGAGATTTTATATTTCCTTTCTTAAAGAAAAAAAAAGTAAATGCGAACATAGTAAATGATTAATATTTTGAATCTCGCTTTGGTTGGAGAAACAATGGAGTGCTATGCCTGGAGACAAAAAACAAAAGAAGCAAACAACCCATTCTTTTAGGTGGCGTGGTGGTAAAACTTGCAGTGATGGGAGTTGGTTTCCAGGTGGTGTGTGTATATTTAATTCTGCATTAGAGCTTTTGTTGATTTCTCTTAAAATAGGTTTCTTTGGGGCATAAAGTTTTTTGGGGTTTTTTTTGTTTTTTTTGTTTTTAGCTCTTAAGTAACTGGTTCTTTTGGTTTTTAATTCTTAACTGGCTGATTTTTGTTCATCTGGGTTTCTTTTCATTGATACTTTGATAAAATATGTATTGAGCAGCTGTCCTATAATAGGAACCATTCCCAGGGATGGGAGTTGGAGCCATCAAAAAGGCAGAGCTCACTGCTGAGAGGGACAAAATAAAGACAAATCCTCATTGTGGTGAGCTGGAGATGAGGATCCACAGGCAAAGGGGTTTGCATCTCCCACTGATTATGGAGAAAGTCTGGCCAGCAGCATCTCTCTCACTTTGCTCCCTCCTCTTTTTCTGACTTTCAAGGTTCACGGACACTGCATGTGTAGGCATAATACCAAGGGCTTAAACTGTGAGCAGTGCATGGATTTCTACCACGATTTACCTTGGAGACCCGCCGAGGGTCGAAACAGCAACGCCTGTAAAAGTAAGTCTCCAACAGAGGGACGTTTTGAATCCGTTCAGATTCCGGTATCCATTTGCTGATTGCAAACATGAGTCTGCAAAAGGAAGAAAAGTTACTACCCTGCTGCCAGCTTCGCCCGGATACTCTTAGGAAACCAATATCCACTCGGTTTAACGAGAGCGTTAGTATGCAGAACAGCAGCCATGTGTTCGGCACATTTAGTAGAAGGCGGAAATGTGTCCCTGACATCGTACCTGTCTTGAAGGCAACATGATGGTGAGAGAAAAATGAAAGAAAACTGTGGCATGATAGACCATTAAGGCCTAAGAAATATGGAGCAAGAGTTTTTGGCCTTGTTTCTGCCCAGCCTGGCTAAAGCCCTTGGCATGCTTCCAGCCAGCCAGCCCCAGGGTATTCTCTGGGCAGAGGTGCAGTTTGAAACTGTCCCCTGCCATCCCCGCCCCCCCTCTCCCCACAGTGATTCTGATTTACCCTCCTCCCCTCTGGGCAGCAGCATGCCTGCCCCTTCCCCCACTGAGGACTGTTCTAAAAGTTCAGAAACCAGTGAGGGCTGGTGTGATCAAGGATTGTTTGTAAGTACCACCCAGCAGCCTTTGATGATAGCTAAGATTGCTTAGGTAAGAAGAAAGGGGTAGGAGGAGGCAGGAGGGAAAGAGGGTGGGTAAAGGGGAAGGAGTTCAGATAAGAACTGCACAGAGCATAAGGCCCCAAGGATGGTCTCATGACCAACACAGAGTCTACAGTGGGAAATGATTCCAAGGTTTATTTATTTAATTTTGTAAAAGATTTTATTCATCCATGATAGACACAGAAAGAGAGGCAGAGACACAGGCCGAGGGAAAAGCACTCCCTAAGGGGAGCCCGATGCAGGACTCAATTCCAGGACCCCCCAGGGTCATGCCCTGAGTCAAAGGCAGACGCTCAGCCACTGGGCCACCCAGGCATCCCTGATTCCAAGGTTTAATTCAACCAGAGTGTCAAGGACAGTTCTCTGCTAGGCACCAAGGATGCGTCAATGGATACGACCCAGCCCCATTCTATGGGAGGTTGTGTTGCAGGTAGAGACAGAGGAGGCCAGATTGCGGAGCCCCCGGGGAGGACTGAGCCATTTTGAGAAGACAAGAGCCCACATGTGTCGCTGAGCAGAGAGCGAGATGATATTAAAGCCAAGTTGAGCACGGGGACTGCCTGGTGGTCAGAGTGCGCCCAGAAGGCTGCCAGATGGCTGTTCAGCAGACCTTAATTCTCACTCAAGAGCCCGGTCGAGTGTGCTGGTGGCAATGGAGAGGAAGAGGATCAGGCCTTCACACCATGTTCCTTTAAGCTGGCAGCCCAAACAGGCTTTCCTAGGAGATTTTCTGGAGCGACATGTTCTGGTCCTACCCCAAGGAACCCAGAGGCATCTTCCACATGGTGGCAGCCTTCTGTTGATAAGCTACCAAGGGGGCTTTCCCCAGAGGTTTCCTACTTTTTACTCTTTAGCCCATTCTCTTCCAAAGAGGGCAGATTAGTGGTTCATAAAGCTCACGCTTTGAAGGTCTCCAACATGATGTCAGGCGGATGTGTCCTTTTTCATGGGCGCCTAATTGTTAGTTGCTATTTTGCCTGAACTTCATCCCTAGTTTCCAGAATGAACTTCTTCCTGCAACCCCATCCTCCATTAGTAAGTAGATTTCAAAGGCTCTTTTTGACGTTGGTCTTGTCACGCAGAGTGTAACTGCAATGAACATTCAAGCTCGTGCCACTTCGACATGGCGGTGTACTTGGCCACTGGAAACGTCACTGGAGGGGTGTGTGATGACTGTCAGCATAACACGATGGGACACAACTGTGAGCAGTGCAAGCCGTTTTACTTCCAGCATCCAGAGAGAGACGTCCGAGACCCTAACCTCTGTGAACGTACGTGGGGAGATGTCATGACGTAGGGCCTATTTGAGTAGTCAGATGGTCACCATCTTTCTCTTGGGACTCCCGAGCATCAGCTTTATTTATTTTTTAAAAATATTTTATTTATTTATTTATTTGAGAGAGAGTGAGAGAGAAAGAAAGAGCACACAAGTAGGGAGGAGGGGCAGAGGGAGAGGGAGAAGCAGACCCCCGCTGAGCAGGGAGCTCAATGTGGGTCTCGATCCCAGGACCCTGGGATCATGACCTGAGCCGAAGGCAGACACTTAACCGACTGAGCCACCCAGGTGCCCTACTCAGCTTTATTTTAAGTGCTGTGTAGGATGTTGGAAGAAGAAGCGGGAACTGGCAGTCCTGTCTTCTTTCGTCTATTTCTGGGACAGGTGGGTGAAGGGGACGTACGTGTTTATACAAACACATTGTTACCTGGTGTTTTTTTTTTTTTTTTTTGGTTCTTCTTAGGGTGTACCTGTGACCCAGCTGGATCTCAGAACGAGGGAGTCTGTGACGGTCACACTGATTTTTCCACCGGCCTCATTGCTGGTCAGTGCCGGTGTAAATTACACGTGGAAGGGGAACACTGTGAAATTTGCAAAGAAGGTTTCTACGGTTTAAGTGCTGAGGATCCATTCGGTTGTCGATGTGAGTACATCCGTGAAAGTGTTGGGGAGTTCTCGTGTTCGCAGTTCCCAGTGTAGTCTGCACTTCTAAATCCGGACTCCCCCTTGCACTCACTTGTCTTTCTTTACTTCATTTTATCTTTAATGAAGCTTGTGCTTGCAATCCTCTGGGAACCATCCCTGGTGGGAATCCTTGTGATTCTGAGACCGGTTACTGCTACTGTAAGCGTCTGGTGACAGGACAGCATTGTGACCAGTGTCTGGTAAGTGGATCCTAATTACCCAGGAAGGGTGGTTTGTGAATGGGACGCGTTGAGTATTGTAGAGTCTACGGTCACCCTTACGTGTAAATGTTAAAAGACGCAAACGACTCACCAAAGAATTACTAATGAATACTTGCGGCAAGATGTTCGCCATCGCTGTTAGAATTGTAAAATAAAACCACAGCAAAATACCATTTTTATAGACAAAATCAACACATTTTTAAAAATGGGGCTGGCTGTTAGGACATAAAGAGGGACTGGTCTTCTAAGCTGCCGATGGAAATGCACATTGGCTCATACTTGGCAAAAAAAAGCATTTTGGAAGTATGTTATCAGTAGCCTGTAGAAATGCGCATACCCTTTGACCCAGTAATCCCACTTCTGGGAATCTTTCCTAATGAAATAAGCAGAAAATTGGACAAAGATGTATTCAGCAGAAGATTCATTGCATCTCATACTAATCATAGCCAAAAAACTTGGAAGCAACGGTGGGGAAAATAGTTAAGTAAATTTGGGGGCATGGTGTGGTATTTGGTTGCCGTTGAAAACAACAATAACGTGAGGAAATGCTTATGCCGGTATAAAAAAAATAAAACCATAGGATGTGAGTAGTGTCTTGATTGTGTAGGAAAAAATTTCATCAAGAAGAACAAAATCTGGAAGGAAATACACCAAAAAGTTCACTGTAGTGATCCTGGGTAGAGTAATCACAAGAGTAATTTTTAAAATTACCCTGTATCTTTTATAACATTCTTGTGATTTCCTTTATAATTTGTGAGAGGGGGGTCCACTGACCCCAAATTGTGTTTCTATTATGACCTGTAAATATGAATATTTGCATATATCCAGAGAGAGTCCTAACATAAATTTCTGGAAGTCTGATTTAAATCAGCACGCCTTGGGATACCTGCGTGGCTCAGCGGCTGAGCGCCTGCCTTCGGCTCAAGGCGTGATCCTGGAGTCCTGGGTTCGAGTCCCACATTGGGCTCCCCGCAGGGAGCCTGCTTCTCCCTTTGCCTGTGTCTCTGCCTCTCTCTCTCTCTCTCTCTCTCTCTCTTTCTGTATCTCTCATGAATAAATAAAATCTTAAAAAATCAATCAGCACCCCTCATTTTATCTGCTCCTGAGTAAATACAAGTTTGTCGAAGTACAGAGCCCTCCTCTCCCCTATATAGCTTCTGTCCTATTTCTTTTTATTTCCACCTCCAGTGCTGTCATGATTCAGTGATCTGCTCGCCTTTCACTTGTGAAAATGCTTGCTTTATGCTGTTTAGACATAAATAAATCCTTTGAAGTGCTTTGCTTATGGAGTGTCTGACAGGCTGAACTCAGGGAACATTTAAAGGCCTGCCAAATATTTGCCAAAACTCTCTTACTGCCACAGTACTTCTAATGAAGAAAATTGGCATCTTAGCTGCTGGCTCCTATTAACTTTTGGACAAAGGCTATTTGCTTGGAAGAGAAGCTCCTCTGATCTGGCCTTGGATGATTAGGACCCCCCATGACCTGCCGCCTGGGTTTTCGTTCAGAATACTCGTACTTGTTCCCCCTGTTAGCTTTCTGCTTGCACAGTACATAAGCACGTTCCTTCGGTGGAACAAGCAAGACACGCCGTAACTTGTTTCTTGTTGAGACTATTGTGTCATGACAGGAACCCACCTTTAGATGTGAAATCTTTTGTTCTGCAGCCAGAGCACTGGGGCTTAAGCAATGATTTGGATGGATGTCGGCCTTGTGACTGTGACCTTGGAGGAGCCTTGAACAACAGGTGAGTGAAGCCACACTTACACTCTTGTGCTCAGTCCCCAAGGAGAGCCTTCCTGACCTCCAGGAGAAACACGACACCCAGTGCCTCTGAAGAAGAGGCGCTGAGTATATTCATCTTTAGCTCACCTGTGGTCTTAATGTTTTCAAAGACTGAGTCATTCCAAGAGTTCGCTTTGAAGACTCCAACTGTGTTTATGTTTCTTGGTCTTGGTTTTTAAAAGTGCTGTTGTTGTTTTGTACTTTATGGTATTTTTTAGATTATGGAAACAGTGTATGCCCATTAAAAAAAAAAATCCAACGGTTAAGACAGGTTCCCTGCCCTTTCTCCCACCCAGAATCCACTGCTAACAAGTACCACCATTAGCAATTTCTCATATTCTAGGAATTAATAATAACACTCAGAATACCTATCAAAACTTATAATTTCGTTCTTCTCCTTTTTACTTTTTTTAAAGATTTTTATTTATTCATTCATGAGAGACACAGAGAGGGAGGCAGAGACACAGGCAGAGGGAGAAGCAGGCTCCCGGCGGGGAGCCTGATGCAGGGCTCAATCCCAGGACCCCGGGGTCACAGCCTGAGCTGAAGGCAGATGCTCAACCACTGAGCCACCCAGGTGTCCCATCCTCTCATTTCTTTTTAAGTAACAGGTTTAAAAAAAGAAGCCTAACGAGTACACACATGAAAAAGCCTATGATTTCCCATTTAGCTTTATTGACAGTTTTTGAAAATCAGAGTAATCCATGTATGCACCCTGTTCTGCAAGCTTGCTTATTATCTAGAACTCTTTCTTCATTTCAACATGTATTCATGTGTTTCTTTCTTTTATACAGCACATATACATCTACCTCTTTTTTTGGGGGGGGGGGGAGGGTAAGATTTCATCATATAGAAGTGCCACCATTTATTTCTAGTTTTTTGGGTAGATGAGGCTCCCAAGATGGAACTGCTAAGTCAAAGCACATATGCACTTTTTTTTTTTAAATAGAGATCGCCAGATTATTCTCCAGACAGATTAATGCTAGTTTATTTTCCTACCACTTGGTTACAAAAGCACCTTTCTCTCTCTCCCACCAGCACTTAGTATCCTCATTTTATCTTTTACCAATCTAAAAGATGGAAAATGAGGGGCACCTGGCTCAGTCAGTAGAGCGTGTGACTCTTGACTTCGGGGTCATGAGTTTGAGCCCCACGTTGGGTGTGGGGTCTACTTATAAAAATAATAAATTACTTTAAAAAATGAAATAAAAGATGGAAAACGAACTCCCATTTCTATTTGTGTTAAGAATCTTTTCATTTTCTTCCCTTTTTTTTCAACTTCCAAGTTTATTTAATGAAATTGCACAAAATCGTATTTAATTATTGAAACCGGTTGGCATTCCCTGAATAGATGTGAGGCTGTACCACAGATCGATCCCGGTACACGTTTGGCAAGAGGTTAGATTAGTGGGAGTTAAATTAGCCACCTTGGAGTCCAAGAGAATTTCACTCTCTGTTTGTAACCGGGTCAGACTGAGAACATCTGGTAGAGACCGTCTAAGTGGTTGCTGAGGCAATTGGCAGATGTTTCCTTGTGGCCTGACTCTCCCCTGAGACAGCAAGCTGAATCCATCAAGCAAGCTCCATGTACTAAAAAAGAGCTGACTCTCACAAGGTTCTTTCCCAACACCACAGTAGTCTGCTGGGAAGGAACGGGATTGGAGGCAGCAAGAACATGTTCTCTTTGGCCTCCGGATTGGGGTTTTTATTCCAGATGTCACAGTATCTCAGTACAGCGTGTAGCCTCTGGAACTCCAGGGTGAATTTCTGTTCTTAGAAAACCCCTCCAGAGGGGAGGAAGCAAGGACAATTCCATAAAAGCAGGGAAGACAGGCTGCTAGTCAGCTTCTGGAATCACTTCTCCAACTTTCCTTTGTGAATCCCAGAACACCTACTGCTTCCTTTGGTAATCGCTTGCTCAAGGCAGAGCCATCCTCCTTCCTAAAATCCTTGATTAGGTGAGAGTGCATACACGGTTCTCCAAATGACATCATAAACTCAGGAGTGTCCTATGGGCCTCTATCCTAAATGGTTTCTGCCACTCACCTTCCCTTTGTCCGTTTCCCTATTCCACACATGCTTCCTGTCTTTATCCGCCCACACAGAGCCCCTGACCTATCCCTCATTTCTCCTGCAGGAATCTATAGAAATCAGGGTGTGCTAAGCAAGTTTGGGAAGTAAAAAGTTGTAGTGAAGATTTTAAAGCAGATAATTTGATCTTCCTAGCAAGATTGAGGAGATACCCTATCTCTTGGCATCATTGGTGGGGGGAAAAAAAGAACCTTTACAGATCTCTCTACTCCTGTGACTCTGCAGTGTTTGGTAATGATCATTTTCAGTTTTCCTCCATGAGAACCTTCTCTAGGAGTCCCATAGGGTGACAGAGGCTCTAACGAAGGCTTCCAAAGCACTGATTCTACTAGAAGAATGCTTGGTGCATAGTGGGCACTTGGGAGATACTTGCTGAATGATTGATTTGTTGCTACCATGCATAAATATCTTCTATCTGATGCTATTCCTTTGCTCTGCGTTGGGTACATATGATCAGGTAAAAGAATTTGAGAAACAGAAATATTTATGATGTAAAAAAAAAAACAAAAAACAAAACCCAAACCTGTGCTCCTTCGGACAGGCAAACTCTAGATGTGATCTGAGACATTCCTGAGGTACTTTGGGCCAGGGACAGAATCAAGTGTAAAAAGCGTGCAAAGTGGAAGAAGTTTTAAAGCGTTTTGTGTAATGAGCTGAATGGATTCTTGTAGAATAAAAGCTTAGTAATCCATGTCTATTATGTTGACAGGTAATCTGAATTTTGGAGTATTTTAGAGAAGTAAGCCCTAATTTACATAATGTGGCTTAAGCCAGGCTAATGAAGCTTTGCCTCGTCAGGAACCTGCTTTAATAAATAAATCAGAATGGTTGCTAGGGAAATGGACTTGTAAATGCTTGAAAACACTGAAAAACTCGAACAACTTTATAGCATCCTTCAAAATTATTGCATCAATTAAATTTAGAACTTGGGTGTCTGGCTTGAAGCCTACCACCCTTTTGAAGATTTCTGCTTTAGGGACTGAAGTCCCCAGCTTTCCCTGGACATTTCAGCAACACATTCTTTCTGGATCTCTTTTACTAGGGGATTGAGTCTTATTTGTTTTTGTGTCTCTCTTCATACTCAGCTTTGTGGGCCTTCTAGGTGTTCCATTTATTCTTTGGAAATTTATTAAACTTGGGAACCAGAGCAGAAGTTAATCTGCTTTTTTTTTTTTAAGATTTTATTTATTTATTCATGAGAGACACACGGGGGGTGGGGGTGGGGCAGAGACAGGCAGAGGGAGGCTCCATGCAGGGAGCCCCATGTGGGACTCGATCCTGGGTCTCCAGGTTGCGCCCTGGGCTGAAGGCAGACACCCAACTGCTGAGCCACCCAGGCGTCCCTAATCTGTATTTCTATCACTGTAGTGAATGATAATAGTATCCAACCCGTTGCTAGTTACTATGATGGATGGATTTGTAAAGATTATAGGAGTCATTTAAGAAAGTATCCTAATTGGCTAGAGGCTTGGGAGGGAAGCTACCCTGGACGAAATCAGTGGCGTTGATCAGCGTAGAACCAATTTTTGTTTGTAATCAGAAGTATGGAAGAGATACCAGTGTTGAACAGGGTCGTAGCTCTCATGATCTTTTTTCCCCCTTTTTTGGGTGCTAATTTCCTAGTGATAGAGAAAAGTTGAAACTATAGGGTATTTTTTCTGCTTATCACTACTTAAAATTTCCCTTCTGATAGAATATTTGTTAAATAAATGGCTAATGTCTGCATTTATGGGAAACCTGTGTATTTAAAAATCTTGGCCTTTACTCGTTGAAAAAAGAAAAAACAAATAGAGCTTGTATTAGTTTTCTATTGCAGGCATAGTAAGTTACTGCAATTTAGTGACCTAAAGCGATGCAAGGTTATTATCTTAGAGTCCTATGTGTCAGACACAGCCCGGGTCACTGGAATAAAATCAAGATGTTGGTAGGCCTGTGTTTCTATCTGAAGGCCCTCGGGGAGAATCTGTTTCCTGCCCATTTGTGTCGTCGGCACAATCTGCAGAATGTAGTTGCTTTCGGTTGTAGGACAAGGTTCTTGATATCTCCCTGGCTGTCAGCGAGGGGCCATTCTCAGCTTCCATAGGCTGCCTGCATCCCTTGACTCATAGCTTCCATCATCAAAGCCAACAATGTGAGTCAGACCCTCCTCAAGTCACATCTCTCTGACCCACTTCTCTGTCTGCCTTTTCTACTTTTAAGAAACCATGCGGTTTGATTGAGCAACCGCATCTCAAGATCCTAAATCTAATCATGTTGGCAAACCCCCTGGTGCCATATGAACATATCCACAGATTTGGGGTTGAGGGTGGGGACATCTTTGGGGGCCATTTTTCTGCCTGCCCCAGGCCCTGACTTACTTTGTCTTATGTCACTAACGTACATTATTGATCCAGCAAATGGAATCTGTATCTAACTACACGGAAATTTGGTGGTATGGGGGCGGGGGGACATATAAACTTGTCGAGTGTACCATTTCTGTGTGATAGGATTTTTACTTGAACACAGGGAGGATAATTACATGTCATCTTTTGTCTCACTATGGAGGAGGTAGGATTTAGCTGAGACAGAGGTGTGAGAGGTGTGACGAGGGGCAGGAGGGCCTTCTACAAGGGAGAAGGAAGATGCGCAAAGCCCCAGAGATGGAGTGAGTGCAGCACTTGGTCAAGACCTAGTCAGACTATGACCGGCTCCACTCACATTCCTCCATGACCCTTCTTTGCACCTGTCATTGCTGTCGTCTCTCTGCCTGTCACGATCCTGTCACCTTCGGAGCATAGCTTTCTATGATCCCCTCCTTAGTCTCCCAACCAAGTGAACAAGTGGCTTCCTCTGTAGCTTGAATACCTCGCTCGTAGCTCTGTTTCACCACTCGCTGCATTTTTGCTTTGTTGGAGTGGTCAGTTGCTCTACTGTTTATCTCCCCGGGTAGGTGGTAAGCTCTTTAGGGCAGGGACTATTTCCCCACTCATTCTTTCTCCATATCATTTCAGAATAATGGACTAACCAAGGAAGTAAAGATTGATTCAGAGGAAAACTGACAATGGACTAACATGTGAGAGTACTGACAGCAGGACGCACAACGTCCAGGGCTAGTATTTGTTCAATCAATATTTGCGAAAGAGGGGGAGCAGTGTGGCTCATCAGAAAGCAGAGGGCAGGCACTAGAAAGAGCAGCAGTGGTTTTCAGAGGATGGGGCATAGAGGCTTCTGGCAACCAGGCAGGGGCATCACAACTCGATAAAATCAGAGAGGAAATGGTTGTGGGTTTTGATGAAATGCTAAAGGCAGTGCTGGGGGAAGACTGGGTTGGTGATGGCTGGCAGGATGGATGGGGCAGCTGGGAGAGCCCGGGAGGTCAGTGTGGGAGGCCGTGAGAGTGACAGGCGTGGCGTGACGACACGCTGGACTGTGGCAGTGGCAGTCACCATGAGAGGACACTGCTGAGTGAAGAGACATCTTGAATTAAGACTTGGGTATTGAGGATGAAATGAAGGACAGGAAAGGTCATGTCTCACCCTAAATCAGAAGAATTTTAGATGTGACTGAAATAGTAGAGCTGAAGGAATGTCATTGTGAGAAGCAACAAGCAGTTTGGGACAAAGGTGAGACAGAGATGACAAGCGGGCCAGCCAGGGGAATGTCGCCTTCATGGCTGGAAACGCACAGGTAGGGCACAGTGGAGTCAGGGCCAGAGCTTCGGTGTGCAGGGTTGGGGTGGGGGGAGCCCCGAGAATGCATCAAAGGAGTAAGTTCCAAGTGGAGCCAGCCTGCCAGAGACAGCACCTGGCGACTGGGACACAAAGAGGCCTGTGTCGCCAGGGCTGATGTTATAGGGACTCCTTTTCACATAATCAGCTTCTCGTGAGTTGTTTCATCCTCAGAATTACGAATCAGGTGTCTTTATCCTCACCTTCATTTGCTTGCTCTCTAGTCATGGCATGTTTTCTTCTTTGATGGCTCGTGTTTTACTCATGCATTCCCTCAGTAAACGTTGGCTGAGGAGCAAGGAAGGATTTTTCTCTTGTCCATATGATGTGATGTCTGATGCCTGGGTTTCTAAAAATGGCTTTTGTTGATGGACTGGGCCCAAAGAGGGCCAGATCCCACCTGCAACAAGCATTCCTCCTCTGGAGGTGGCTACAGGATATGAAGCGCTCATATCCCCTGTGTGGTGGGAACCATTCGTGTGATCTGCAGGAAGAAGATTCCAGGGGATCGTGGCAGGGCTGTGGGGGGCAGTGGTAAGAAACCCCCAGGGCGTTGGGCGTTCCATCTTCCTAGGATTATAACTTACCCCGGGTACTTGGTTCACAGTGAACTTTGGGATGAGGAAAAATTTGACCTCTGGGAGTGGGTTTTTTTTTTCTTAATATTTTATTTATTTACTCATGAGAGGCAGAGACATAGGCAGAGGGAGAAGCAGGCTCCCTGTGGGGAGCCTGATAACGGAACTTGATCCCAGCACCCTGGAGTCACACCCTGAGCCAAAGGCAGATGCTCAACTACTGAGCCACCCCGGTGTCCCCCAGTCCAAGCTTTTAAGCAATTTGCCACCTCGTAGGGGGTCAGATGAGTCTGCCAGGAGTTACACTACAAGAGAGAAAGCAATAAATGTCTTAACAGTACAAGTAAAGAACAGCAGAGGCCTCGGAAAGCACCACTTGAGAATAGCAGGAATCAAACGAGACTCCATGAGAGGGATGAACGTTGGCTGGGGCTCTGAATGACCAGTAGGGTTTCAGCTTTCGTGAGCACCTACTACGTGACACACTTGGTTGTACATGTTGTGACCACGTCATTTCTCCTGCGGAGAGGTGGAGGCATGAAGGGGAAGGTGGTTCATTCTGCAAGGGTGGTGAGGGATGGTCAGGACATGTCATGGCAGGAGTCCCTTGGGAGCCAAATCTTGAAAGAATAGGTGGCCCTTTGCTGGGTGAATAAGGGACAGGGGTGTTCCAGGCTGCAGAACAACATAAGCCAAGGGAAGGCATCATGAATCACCCTGCCCCTGGGAGAAATTTTAACAGTCCCATATGGTTGGAGAAGTGAGGGGGGAGATGGAGCTGGAAAGGTAGAGAAGGAGCGAGACTGTGGAAAGCCTGGTGCATCTGCCCAAGGCCGGGAAGTGATATGGTCAGTGCATCTCGGAGAGGTCCTTCGGGCAGCTGTGTGGCCAGTGGTGGTTTAGGTTGGGAAATGGGAAGACCTGCAACAAGGACACGGATGAGAAGGGTGGAATTGATTTTGCCGGGAATGTGCAAAGAAAGGCGTAGCATCGCCAGCAGAAAGGAGGACGAGGACACTCTTGTCCTTCTAGGCTGTGAAATTACAGAACTGGGTTCCTGATTAGATGCGAAAGACTCAAGAAGGAATCTAGCTTTCTGACTTGGTCGACTTAGTGGCTGCCAGGGTCCTCTTCCCAGCAGAGAACATGAGAAGGATTGAGTGTTGCCTGTTGGGATCTGTCCTTAACCTTGGGGACAGCTAAGTCACAGCCATCCTTCTGGGAGCTGGATCTTTGGGTCTGAGGCCCAGGAAAAAAAGGGGTCACAGTTGGAAATCAGGCAAAAGATCTAAGACATTGAAGCAAGAACACTGGTGGTATCCACAGAAAACCTCAGTCTGGTGTGGATGGAGCATAGGGAAGAAAGACAAGCCAGATGAAATCAAAAGGACCAGGTCATGGGGGAGCTTTCAACTCCAGAGTGGGTGATTAATTCACAGGCAGGATTTTTTTCCCACATACTTATTTTCTGAAGGAAATACGAAAGCTCTACCGATTTCACCCATTTGATGTATGGTGGAAAATGTAGAACTGTGTCAAGGGGGCTCATTTACAAACGTGGGGGCCCAGCTGACCTGGCTTTGTGCCCCCCCCCCCCCCCCCGCAGCTGCTCAGCGGAGTCAGGCCAGTGTGTGTGCCGACCCCACGTGATCGGGCGTCAGTGCAACGAAGTGGAACCTGGTTACTACTTCACCACCTTGGATCACTACATCTATGAAGCGGAAGAAGCCAACTTTGGGCCTGTAAGTCGGGGGTTGCCGGGCAGATGGGCAAAGCCGTGTTTGGGGGACAGTCATGGCATATACCCGTTTTGTAAAGAGTTGGTTTAAAAAGCATTTTTCCAGCTCTTGTCAATGACAGGATCGGACCGTGCCTTCCTGAGAACAGTCCTATTTAGAGCTAAGTCAATATATAACTCACAAAGAGACTTTGGAACATTCACTAGTGAGGCTTTGGGGGCGTGGGATGGGGGAGTATTTGTTTTTCGTACTTCCATTCCTCTACTTCTACTCCAAAGCTGTTGTTGATCTAGGATGGTAAATGCTCAGAGGGGACATTGTTTCAGTTGTCTGTTGCTGTGAAATCAGCCATCCCAAAATGTAGTGGCTTTAGAGGGACGCCTGGCACATCAGCTGGGGTGGCTGAAACAGCTGGGCAGTTCCCGCCACATACCTGCAACCCCAAGCAGCTGCTTGAGCTTCCCAACAGCATGGTGGAGTCAGGACACTGAGACTTCTTACACGGTGTCTGGCTTCCAAGAAGGAGGAAAGAGAAACCACCAGGTCTCTTCAAGCCTGGGCTCAGAAGTTTCAGAAGCTCATTTTTTCACATTCTGTGGTTCTGAAGTCTCAAGGCCAGACCAGGTCTGAGGGCAGGGTAATGTGGATTCCAGCTCTTGAAGGGCTGAGCCGAATGCCCATACATATGGAGAATGAAAGACTTGGTCTTCGGAAGTGGCTGACCACAGTGGTTTCACATGATCCTGTGAACAAACCTGAAGGCGTGCTTGAGTTGACCAAAACTGATCGATCTTCAGCCTCAGTGACCATCAGAATGAACCCCTCAGTGAGCACTCCTGATGGTGGGGTTCCTTCACTCGTACTTGGGGTTTGGAATGAATGCCAGAGAGAAAGGCAAACACATCCACTAGATACTGGACTAGGCTTGTAGAAGATCTGGGAAATAGCTCGTCACTTCTCGGCTTGCTTCCAAAGCATTTGAGATGTTCTCTCTCCTTCCTTTATGCTCATTCCTGGTTATATCATAGAGGGCATCGCCCATGGCTTTGGGTCCCATCTCCAGTGTCTCAAGACTACCCCAACCACAAAACCAAAAAAAAAAAAAAAAAAACCAGTTTCCTCTTTATACATCAAAAACTTGTACACTCTACAGAGAAAATGTGACTGCAGAAAATAGGTATTCATGCCTGTAGTTTGGACCTTAGGGTGATGTCAGATTTCTGTAACTGCTACATTTCCTTGAATTCCAAGTAAAGCATAGCCACTGTCCGCCTTGTCCTCAGGGGGTGAGCATCGTGGAGCGGCAGTACATCCAGGACCGCATTCCTTCCTGGACCGGACCGGGCTTCGTCCGAGTGCCCGAAGGGGCTTATCTGGAGTTTTTCATTGACAACATACCATATTCCATGGAGTATGACATCTTAATTCGCTACGAACCACAGGTAAACCTTCCATGGGCTACTGGGGGTGGTAGAAATATCTTCCTCTCAAGGACACCATTTTTTGAAATTTGCGTGAGAACAGAGGAACCTTTCTGACTTTGTATCCCCCGTGGAAGCGAAACTGTACATTTTTCCCAAGTTCAGTTTTGCGAACCTTGAGTGATCCCTCATTAGGCTCTGGGCCTTGCTGAGATGAGAATGTGTCAGACCCTCGGCTTGATCTCATGGCCCACACGGCCCAGGCTTAGATGTGCCCCAAAAGCCGAAGGTGGCCAGGGCAAGAGCAGGGATGTAGAGAGTCCTGGAAGACGGAAAGGTTCACATCAGCCCAGCAGTGCCTGACGCTGCCACAATGTCCTGAAAAGAATGAGTTCTAGGCCTTCAAACAGATGGAATTTCACTGCAAAAGGAACCAAGGAATGACTTGAGCAGAGAAGGGAGAGTGTGTTGAGAGTGCTTCCTTGGAGCTAGCTAAGGACACTGTTGGAGACACCGATGGGCAGAATGCTGGGGTCGAACCATGAGCCTGGCCATGGGCATTAGTAGGGTTTTGAGTAGGGGATTGTCCTGATTGGAGCTGTGTTTCCTGACTGCCCGGGAGGGGATTGGGAGAGGCACGGACAGCAGGAAAGGCTGTCCAGTGTCCAGGTGAGAGGGGACTAGGGCTGGGGCTAGGGCAAGAGCAGAGGAAGTCGGAAAGAGCGAAGGGAAATGCAAGCGAGTGTTTTTCATTTAAACTTGGCAAGTGACCGATCGGGAGAGGTCTTTATAAACAGTTGGGCAGCAGCGGGCCAGCGCCGATGCTCCTCTGATGGTTTGTTGCTTACTCCAGCTACCCGACCGCTGGGAAAAAGCTGTCATCATAGTGCAGCGACCTGGAAAGATCCCAACCAGCAGCCGATGTGGTAACACGATTCCCGATGATGACAACCAGGTGGTGTCCTTATCGCCTGGCTCAAGGTCAGTGTGATGCTGGGTTGTAGCTCATAAAACGAATATGCAAATTATTATCTTTTTTTTTTTTCTGGTACCTTGCCTTGTGAGTCGTCCAGTTACCGTTTCGGAGCCCGAACCAAACATGGACCATTGCCTTTTTTGCATTGGTCTGCGTAGAGCTTTGATGGAGGGAGGGATTTTTTTTTTTTTTTTTTTTTTTTTTTTTTTTATGATAGTCACACAGAGAGAGAGAGAGGCAGAGACACAGGCAGAGGGAGAAGCAGGCTCCATGCACCGGGAGCCCGACGTGGGATTCGATCCCAGGTCTCCAGGATCGTGCCCTGGGCCAAAGGCAGGCGCCAAACCACTGCGCCACCCAGGGATCCCAGGGAGGGAGGGATTGATTGGATACCTACAAGTTGACTTTGTGTTGGTATTTTTCCCTCTTATTTGGGGACAGGTATGTGGTCCTTCCACGCCCCGTGTGCTTTGAGAAGGGTGTGAACTACACAGTGAGGTTGGAGCTGCCCCAGTACACCTCCTCCGATAGCGACGTGGAGAGTCCCTACACGCTCATCGATTCTGTAAGTGGAAGGTCATTGCTGCAGGTCGTGGGGGGAAGGCTGGGCAGAGAGTATTCATTTTCCCTAGAGGGTTTTATGGAGGGGTGATGTGGAGAGGATAGGCACAATCATCTTCTCTTGCCTACAGAGCCACTTGGCTTATTTATTTTAACAAAAACTACCCTCTGCAAAGGATGTACTCAAGCTGATCGTTGATGAAAATAAAAAGTATCGGGACGCCTGGGGTGGCTCAGTGGTTGAGCGTATACCTTTGGCTCAGGTCATGATCCCGGAGTCCCAGGATCGAGTCCCGCATCGGGCTCCTCTCAGGTAGCCTGCTTCTCCCTCTGCCTGTGTCTCTGCCTCTCTCTGTGTGTCTCTCATGAATAAATAAAATCTTTTAAAAAAGAAAAGAAAAAGTATCTTTAAAAATGGCATTTCAAAAGCCACCAGACTATGTAAGCTATATCTAAACATTTTCTGGCAAGAATATTTAAGAATGAAAATGTTTTCACTATATTGAATGAGTCGGATTTTTTTCTGTTCCAGAGTCAAAGTAGGATTGAGGGCTTTGATGTGTTTGCTTGGCTCTGGTTGAGGACACAGGCCCCACCGTAAGAGCGCTTCGCTGTTGTTCTTGATTCTTCACAGCTAGTTCTCATGCCGTTCTGTAAGTCACTGGACATCTTCACTGTAGGAGGATCAGGGGACGGGTTGGTCACCAACAGTGCCTGGGAAACCTTTCAGAGATACAGATGTCTGGAGAATAGCAGAAGCGTTGTGAAAACACCAATGACGGACGTATGCAGAAACATAATCTTCAGTATTTCTACCCTGTTACACCAGACAGGCCTGGGTAAGTGTCCCTGGCCCTCCTTTCTTGGGGCCGAGAGTAGTAAGGCCACAAGGTACATTGGAAGGCATGCCCTGTAGTTCTGCTTGGGCAGGCAGCAAGAGGTTTGTCTTTTTCATCTGTAAAGAATATTTTAGTGATGGGGAAATTGCATTGAAAATGCAACCACATAAGGGAAGGGAAGGAAAAATAAGATGAAAACATAGAGGGAGACAAACCATAAGAGATTCTTGACCATAGGGAACAAACTGAGGGTTGCTGGAAGGGAGGTGGATGGGGGGCATGGGGTGACTGAGCGATGGGCATTTATGTGAGTACTGGGCCTTATATACAACTGATGAATAATACCCCAGGCACTAATGTACTATATGTTAACTAAATTGAATTTAAATAAAACTTTTTTTAATGCAATCACAAGAGTGCCTGGGGGCAAAGCCATGAGGATATGCATCCTGTAGGCAGGTGGGGAGTTGGGACGGCACCAGGGAGCAGCAGCAGACTTTCGCCTTGAGAGGTCAGACCACTCCCAAGGTCGCCGGACTTTTGTCTAAGGTCCCGTGCCACTTGAGCTTTGAAGGCAAGGGAAGAAAGCCCTGATGACCTCCTTCCGAGGAAAACGGCTTTTATCCGGCAGCTCCGTCCCCTGTCGCTTCCCTCCCACTCATCAGAGCGATGACATTGATTTCACTGGGAATTCTGAATAAGCCCAGCTAGTCAAGGGGGGAGGATGAGGGCGAGTTGGCGTGTGGCAGCTTCTGACCTCTCTCCCTCCCTGCAGCTTGTGAGTGTGACCCCCAGGGCTCCCTAAGTTCTGTCTGTGACCCCAACGGAGGCCAGTGCCGCTGCCGGCCCAACGTGGCTGGGAGAACCTGCGACAGATGTGCTCCTGGCACTTTTGGCTTCGGCCCCAATGGATGCAAACGTAGGTCTATGGGGATTGTACCCGCGGAGATCAATCTGAGACCCGCCGGTGTGGGTCCCACGGCTTTGGGACGTGGGGCTTTGCCTCCTGAGCTGAGCCTCCAGCAAACATTCTGCGTGGGGCCCAGTGGGGGTCGGGGGGTGGGGGTGCTTCTGTCTGGGGCGTGTTTACGTTTAATGAGTCTCTCAAGGCGGCTCCACCGCTGCCTGTCTCTCCAGCATGTGAGTGCCACCTGCAAGGGTCCGTCAGCGCCTCCTGCCACCCTGTCACCGGCCAGTGCCACTGCTTCCAGGGCGTGTACGCTCGGCAGTGCGACCGCTGCCTGCCCGGCTACTGGGGCTTCCCCAGCTGCCAGCCCTGCCAGTGTAACGGCCACGCCGAGGACTGCGACCCAGGGACGGGGGCGTGCTTGAGCTGCCAGGACTACAGCACCGGGCACAACTGTGAGAGGTACGCGCTCGCCGCCGCCCTCGCCCGTAGAGGGCAAACCAGCTCGGCGTTGGCTCAGCCAACAGCATCTTAGACAAACCCGAGGCGGCAGCTCCATCAGACTCTCGAAGGCTCATTCATTTCTGACCGCCCCAGGATTTCCTGGGAACTCATTCCTTTATCCAGCATTTATTTTTTTAAAGATTTTTTTAAATTTTATTTATTTGAGAGAGAGAGAGAGAGAACGAGCAGCAGGCAGAGGGAGAAGCAGGCCCCCCCGCTGAACAGGGAGCCCCATCTGGGAGCCCAGGACCCCGGGATCATCACCTGAGCCAAAGGCAGAGGCTTAACTGAGCCACCCAGGTGCCCCTATCCAGCAGGTATTTAGTTTGTATCTTTTTTTTTTTTTTTAAGATTTTATTTATTTATTCACAAGAGACACAGAGAGAGAGACAGAGGCAGAGACACAGGCAGAGGGAGAAGCAGGCTCCATGCAGGGAGCCCGACACGGGACTCGATCCTGGGTCTCCAGGATCACACCCTGGGCTGACGGCAGTGCTAAACTGCTGAGCCACCGAGGGATCCCCTAGTTTGTATCTTCTGTGTGCCAGGCACGGTGTTGGTGCTGGGGATATAGCAGAGGACAAAGCCAACATGAGCTTTTCTCTTGGAGCAGCATCCTGGAGGTCAGCGTAGACCTACACAGAAATCCTCTGTCTCAGCAGATTCTCGCCAAGGATGAGCATTCTGAAATGTGAACGCCTAATTGGGGTCAAAGTAGAAACCAGATCCAAACAGAATTAGTCATTTCAGACAGCTTTGTTTTTTGAAACACTTTTTGCAGCTCCAGCTGCCAGGAGGCCGCATAAAATGTGCAAAAGTAGACCTCTTCTCCACTTAGCAAATTAATTGAGTAATTATTATGGTTATAAGGCACACCGCACTAGCTGTAGCTAAATGAGGAACCTAGAATGTGCCCCTAATAACATTATAGTCAAGTTCAGTAGAGAGTAAGCCATGTGATAAAATTACATGCTGACTTACACCGCTCATTACAGATGAAAGCTAGACCTGCTATGAGAATTGGGTGTTTTTGGAGTAATAGTCTACACCTTTCACCTCAATAAATTTTCTGTCTTTTAATATCCATCCACTCTATCTGGGACTTTTGTTTTTAAAATGTCAGCAAATGCTTCAGTCAGTACAAAAATTGCTCATCAGATGAGAGATTGCCAGTGAAAATTGAATAAGTGATTAACTTATGGTGGAAAGATGTTCATAGAAGCAGATAACTGCTAGAGTGGTGTTCAAGAATTTGGAGGTTCCAGGGGCGCCTGGGTGGTTCAGTCAGTGAAAGGTCTGCCTTTGGCTCCGGTCATAATCCGGGAGCCCTGGGATCGAGCCCCACGTCGGGCTCCCTGCTCAGTGCAGAGCCTGCTTTTCTCTCTCTCCCTCTCACCTCCTGCTCATGATCTGTCTCTCTCTTGCTCACTCTCTCTCAAATAAATAAATAAATTCTTAAAAAAAAAAAAAAAAAGAATTTGGAGGTTCCAGTAACTACTCCTTTGAATAAAAGTTATTCCTTCCAACCACAAAATTGCCTTGTAAGAGGGTAATAAGGAAACAGTTATACAAGACTGGAAGAAATTAATATATTGATGTTGACTCCTGTTTTCTGCATTAAGATTTTCATTAGTGTTCTTTGAGAGCTGGAGAATAGGTTCGAGAGACATATAGAGGAAAAAATCAGATTAAAAAGAATGAGAAAATGAGAGAGAGAGAGAGAGAGGGAACACAGGTGGCTGTCCACCACGTGGGTGTGAAATCTGGCACGCGGGGCGACGCGGGACCAGCATCCCGTGAGAAGAGCTAGCTCGATGTTTGTGACTGTTTTTGGATTTTATTTGCAAAGCGTTTTGTTTCTTGTAGGAGAATGTGAAAGGGTGTGGGTAGGGAAAAAAATTTTAGCCCTACATATGGATGACAAAATTTTTAAAAATATCTGGGATCCTGTGAGCCAACTTACCATTCTTTTCTTCATTCCAGGATGATCAGAGTTTCACTCCTGTGAATTTAAGAAGCAGCTCTAGGCTCAGCTCATTCCCAAGGGGGGAAGTGGAGGGAGAGGCAGGAAATGAACACTCATTTTCTATCATGAAATTTGGATTTATTTCACCTAGAAAAAGGCCTCCTAGAAAACTTTCTCAGAACCCGTTGTACCAAATTGCTTCATCTCGGCTGACTTTCCCAGCACAAATTTGGGGAGAACATGTTCTTGTTATCTGTGTCTGTATCTAATTAAATAGAAGGTTAGTTTCCTTTGAACAGCGTTCCCTCTTATTTCTTCATCTCCCTTCCCCCACCCATTAAAAAAATACTACCTCTGCTTTAAAATAAAAAATTAAAAAAATAAAACCATGAAAAACAAAATGAGTTGGAAATCCTTAGACCTCAGGTTCAGTTCTGCTTCTAACTTGTTCCAGAGCCCGGGGTAAGTTAGCTCACCTCTCCGAGTGTCCAGCTGTCTGCTGATAGAATAACTGGGCTGGAATAGATGATCTCCAAAGTCCTTTTATGTTATGGGAAGTAAAAAAAAAAGTACCCGAATTAGGGCAGCCCGGGTGGCTCAGTGGTTTAGCGCCGCCTTTGGCCCAGGGCCCGATCCTGGAGACCCAGGATAGAGTCCCACGTTGGGCTTCCTGCGTGGAGCCTGTTGTTCCCTCTGCCTGCGTCTCTGCCTCTCTCTCTCTCTCTCTCTCTGTGTCTCTCATGAATAAATAAATAAATAAAATCTTAAAAAAAAAAAAAAAAAGTACCCGAATTCATCACTCACGTTGAGAAGCAGCATCACATAGTAAAAGAATTCCTTTCTGCAAGTCGGGATGCTGAATTCACCTCTTGATCTTGGTTCATTACTGACGGGCTGTGTAAGCCTTGCAAGTCATTTAACCTCCACGGATTCCTCGTAAGGAGAGGACTTGGGAGTTGATAAATGACATCCCTCGTGCCTCTCCTACTTTTTTGAAACCACCTGACAGACAGACATAAGAGTCCTGCAGCTGGAGAGCTTGCTTATCAGCTTTGTTATTGGTAAAGGCTGGAATGTGGAGCGTGTCGCCATGGGCTTGCTAACTCCTCACCGTGCCCCCCGGGTGGGCACACGGACAATCACACGCTGCCTTCCTGCACCCCCCGCTGCACCCCAACTCTTTAATGCTCAGGGCAGGCAGGCAGCTGATGGGACAGTCGGATGCACAGGAGGAGGTGTATCTCTTCTGCTGCTGACCCTGCGTGTGTGACCCGCAGACTAGCAGCATCAGCGTCCCACGGGACCCTCTAGGTCAGACACGAAGGTCTGAGCTCGGCAAGCTGTCGTAACAAGCCCTCCAAGGGATCCCGACTGGAGCTCACATTGGAGAACCGCTGCCCTCATGGGAAGTCCTCCAAGTGGAAGCATGAGGCGCGGGGAGTGAAATGGTCCCGAGCAGAGAGCACGGTTTGTAAGACTCTTTCTTGTAACAGGTTCCTCGCAGTTGGGGTTCACGGCCCGCTCTCCTCTGCCACCCATGCAGGTGCCTGGCCGGTTACTACGGTGATCCCATCATCGGGTCAGGGGACCACTGCCGCCCTTGTCCTTGCCCGGACGGTCCCGACAGCGGACGCCAGTTCGCCGGTAGCTGCTATCAAGACCCTGTGACGCTGCAGCTGGCGTGTGTCTGTGACCCTGGATACGTCGGTAGGCAAGGGCCCGGCCTGCGGTGGGAGAGACGACGTCCTGAGCCTAGTGGCTAACGGAGGGAAGGGAGGGAACACGGGGACGGTTCGGTGTCATGTTTATCATCGTAATGAAAACCGAGGGGGGGACACCCGGAGCACTCTCCTCCTGTGGGGCCCACGGAGCGCAGCGGGTGCCCGAGTCTCGGGGAGGCTCTGCTGCTCCCCGGCACGAGCGCGGCCGCACCCGAGTGTCCTCGCGTGTCCCCTTCCCGCCTCCGGGCCCAGGAGTCCCAAAGCGGGGGAAGGCCGGAACATCACCCCCAGATCGTTGACTCGTCGTCTGGTTTGTCATATGCCTCTCAACCCCCCGGGGCTCCCCCTAATGTGCGGTCGTCCAGGGCTGGGCGAGGCGCACGGTCCCCCCACTCACCCACCCCCACCCCCGGCCAGGGGCGTGGAGGGGGGGACGCGGCGCTTCCCTCCCACCAGCAAGCTGGATGGGCTCTGCTTGGTCCCCAGGCTCCAGGTGTGACAGCTGTGCCCCCGGCTTCTTCGGCAACCCCTCGGACGTCGGGGGCTCCTGTCGGCCTTGCCAGTGTCACCACAACATCGATACGACGGACCCGGAAGCCTGCGACAGGGAGACAGGGAGGTGCCTCAAGTGCCTGTACCACACGGAAGGGGAGCGGTGCCAGCTGTGCCGCGTGGGGTACTACGGGGACGCCCTCCGGCAGGACTGCCGCAGTAAGCCGCCCGCTTCGGCCCCTGGGGGCGTCCGCCTCCCTTGCCACCGGGGGTCTTCCTCGGCTCTTTGTGGCTTGTTGGTTTCTGTGGGGTTTTCTAAAGATTTTTTTTATTTATTCATGAGACACACAGAGAGAGGCAGAGACACAGGCAGAGGGAGAAGCAGGCTCCCTGCGGGGACGTGGGACTCGGGACTCGATCCCGGATCCCCGGGGTCACGCCCTGGGCCAAAGGCAGACACTCAACCGCTGAGCCACCCGGGCGCCCCTTTGGGTGTTTGTTCCATGTGGGAAACCACTTAGGAAGTTTTCTTTCTTTGACCGAAGAGGAGATAGACCTTTTCTTTCCTTTTCCTTTGTGCCCTACATCCTCATTTTGGGGCAGGCCTGAAGTCTCAAGAAGTGGCTCAGTGCCTGAGGGAGGCGACCCAAAGAGAGCCGGTGTAGCTGTGTCACAGTGATAAACACCACCCCAGAGAGCAGATGGGTTTTCTGTTCTGCCTGCGAACTTGCCCACCTCCCCCCACACCCGGGCCAGGACTCCGAGGTCCTACAATACCCACCTTGCCTCTGTCCACCTGTCCGTGCCTTGCAGCCTAAGGAGGGAGGAGCATCTCTGAAGACTCTTCCAGAACTCACTCTTGCTCTCTTATCAAGAGATCAGCCAGCTGAGCTGCACGCCCCAGGCCGCGTTGTCACAAACCTACTGGAATGCTGAGGCCCCTCGGCCTGGAGGGCTTCTTCCTGCTTTGCCTCAGCTCCTGGCTGCTCCCTGCCAAGAGTTTGAAGTCATTTGAGATCTCCAGTCCCATGGCATAGTTATTGTTGTTGTTGTTGTTATTCCCAGTCCAGTCCTCGATTTGAAAACGATGCACCGCAGCTTATTAACTGAGTATTTCAGAAATGCTGGGAGGCTGGGGGCCTGGGCGGCTCAGCGGTTGGGCGTCCGCCTTCAGCTCAGGGCGCAATCCCAAGGTCTGGCCCATGTCGGGCTCCCCGCAGGGAGCCTGCTTCTCCCTCTGCCTGTGTGTGTCTCTCTCTCTCTGTGTCTCTCATGAATAAATAAATAAAATATTTAAAAAAGAAAAAGAAATGCTGGTAGGCAAAATGTGTCCCCGTGCCCGTCTGCCTGGGAAATGCCAAAACCGTCTATGTCGTAAGACGTTCTGAAGAATGGCAGTTTTAGTGGGATGGTATTTTTTCCCCCTTTTTTGTGTGTGTTTAGGGTTTTATTTATTCATTCATTCATTTGTTCGTTCATTCCCTCCCTTCATTTCCTTCTCCCTTGTTTGCATCTCTAGGCCAAAATCTGGGGAGGGAAAGTCTTAGCCAGTAGAACTAGCTGATTTTTGTACCGTCTACGTAGTTCGCTAATTCTGCAAACTTTCTGAACGTAGGTTAACATGATCACACTCTTCTTTCCCAGAGTGCGTCTGCAACTCCCTGGGCACCGAGCAGGACCACTGCGATGGCTCTGACTGCCAGTGTGACAAAGCCACTGGCCAGTGCTCGTGTCTCCCCAACGTGGTTGGGCTGAACTGTGACCGCTGTGCGCCCAATACCTGGCAGCTGGCCAGCGGGACAGGCTGCGACCCGTGCGACTGCGACCCCGCACATTCCTTCGGGCCGTCTTGCAACGAGGTGAGGCTCCGGGCCGAGGCCGCTGCATGGGGAGACGACTCTCCTTTGGGCGTCGGGGTGGCGGCTGGCCCAGCCGGTGGCTTTGCCCCAGGTAGAGAAGGGCACCCCTCCCGGTGGTGGCGGATGCGCATGGACTGGGAGACGGGCCCTTGCTTGGTGGCTCAGCTGGGGAGAACCCTGCTGCAGCGCAGGCGCCCCCCAAATGGGCCAGCCTGTGCTCTTCCCCGTCCGCGCCCGCTGCTGAGTCAGACCTTAACCCCCCAGCCAGAAAGGAAGCAAACAGCCCTCGCCGGCCCTGTAAAAGGTGCTGCTGTTTCCTGACGCACCCTGATGGTGCAGTGGTCTCCATGGCAGGGCTGTCGCGGGTGGCCCAGGAGGTTAGCGGCGTGTGAAGCACACACAGTGCAACGTGCTCTGGGCCTTTGCAACCCTGCTGGCTGAAGAGCAGTTAGGACATGCCGCCAGGGGACCCTTGGCACGCAGGAGGGAGGTCAGAGTGGCTGGCTCAAGGCGTAGGGGGCTTCTCAGGCAAGCGGTTGGGTGTCACTTGTCCCCGGGGGGCGGCCGAGGAAGCGAACCACCCGACCGACTGTGTCTTCTGACCGCAGTTCACGGGGCAGTGCCAGTGCATGCCTGGCTTCGGGGGGCGCACCTGCAGCGAGTGCCAGGAGCTGTTCTGGGGAGACCCCAACGTGGAGTGCCGAGGTGAGGCCACGGGCATTCTTGGTGGGTGCTGATGGGGCCGGAGGGATCAGACGGGTGCCGGAGCCTTTTGCAAACTCAAAACATCAGGACAAATGAATTTATTCCTAGTTTTCGTTACACAAGAAATTCGTGCTCATTGTTCCGAAAGCGACCTAACAGACCTTAGCCCTGTGGGGGGGCAGGTGCTACAAGGGGACCTGCTGACTTCCTGCTCCATGCCCCGGAGGCCCCCCTCGTCTCTGCACAGAGGCATGTACACACCACGAAGAGACACTCAATGGCTTTTTTAAAAAAATGCTCTTAACCAAGATGGGTTCACATTAACTACATATTTCTGCAAACTGATATTTTCCGCTCCCCGTGAGCAGTATTTGGTAGCCGTGGCTGGCCTCCTTGTCAGCACTTGCAGAGCTGAATGATTGTTCTGGTCAGCTCGTTTGACTCCAGCATGTCAGGTAGACTCTGCTGACAGTTAAGGCCCTCGGGGCATGTGCATTAGTGTGATGTCCCCACGGAAGGGAACCAGAGGGCACCGTCCTAGCATCACTATGCACCGCAAAGGAATAGGTGACAGGAGCTCCGGGTCTGTCAAATGGGAATAAAAGCCAGATTTTCCTTTAGACTTAGGATAAAACGGAAGGATGAGGGAAAACTTGACATTTCCTTCAGAACGAAAACTTGTTAAAATCATGTGAATCATAAAGATTGCTTAATTTTCACGCTGTTGCAATTTTGGTTTGGACCTGCCAGATATTTTTGCGGCTCTTAAAGCAAAAGCCTTTGTGGGAAGGATTTTAACAGACTGCTTCTATTCTTTTGTCCTATTCTTTCCTATTTGAGTTTTTCTTCCCTACGTTTTAGGCTTATAAGTATGGATAAATATCTGTGTAGATTTTTCAACGAATACATCAGCTGTTTGACGTATTTTCCTTGCAACACGTCTGAAATTCTAGATCCTTATTGGACGCTAAATAAGAAAACGGCCTTTTTCTTGGTGGCACGAAATCATAGGGATCTTCAAGTTAGCAGGTCACTGAGTATCTCCTACCAAAGATCAGAAACAGACATACTATATGTTCCTTCAGGGTCTGTTCTTTACCAGTGGGGGGGAAATTCAGTGGACAAACCTGCATAAATGGTATACAGTCTGTTGTTTTTTTTTTTTAATTGAGGCTTAACCAGAAGGGTTCGTACCAACATTTTAAGTTAAGGTTTGTTGCACAGAAATGATGATTACAGTGTGGATGAGCAAGTGCTTCTCCACTTATCCATCATTAGTGCAGATCTTGGTTCTTTATATTTTTTTTTTTAAGATTTTACTTATTCATGAGACACACACACACACACACACACACACACACAGAGGTAGGGACATAGGCAGAGAGAAGCAGGCTCCACGCAGGGAGCCTAATGTGGGACCCGATCCTGGGACTCCAGGATCACGCCCTGGGCCAGAGGCAGACGCTCAACCCAGGCATCCCTTTTTTTTTTTTTTTTTTTTTTAGATGTTGGTTCTTAATGGGGTCTGATTTTCTCACTTCCATGAGAAGCTCTGTGATACTCAGTGGGCCACTTGCTCTAGACTGTCTTTCACCAGTAAAATCCTGTTTAAAATAGGGTTTCTCCAGGGCTCTCAATCACTATTCTCGCAGATTCTTCAATCTCGTAGTGCCCCAAGGGGCTTGATTTTCTCCAGATAATGGTTCTGTCATTGCTTGTACCCTGATTCCGCCAGCATGTGTCATTAGCAAAACAGCCTTGGCCACCAAAGCTTGCTGACCTTTTACTCCATCTAAGCTTTGTGAGCATGAAAAGCCTGTTACCCAGAATTAGAGTCAATCAGAGAATTGTTCATTTAGTGCGTAGAACTTTATCCCTCACTCTTATCTTCAGACTTGTAGCTCAGAATCTGTAAAAGGAATTGAGGCTTATAGGAACAATATCAACTTGTTTGGGTCAAAAGTTAGATCGTGCTTTAGAAACTTTGCAAAGAGTGAAATCCGTGGTGTCCATGTTCACCAACTGCTTTGTTTTATCCAGACAAAAGTCCACCCTGTTACATAAGAAACTCTTGGAACCCAAGTGTTTTTGGCAACCTGCAAGGAGTAGAGAAAGCTCCTAACCTGCAAAGCTTCCAGAGAGAGAGACGGGACTTAACAATGGGGAGGTCGTGGCTGCCACCGGACCCTGAGCGTTACAGGATGGCAGTGGGATGGTGTTGTATGATCAGATGAGGCAGGGGTGAAAATGCAGCAGCACGTGGAGGTCAGAGCTCTGGATGGGCTGGAGTGTCGTCACAAAGGGAAATGGGGGGACAAGGTCTAGAAGGGACAGGAGCCAACAATAAGGACGAGAACAGGTGTCATCTGAAATTAGATGCAACCATGGGGAAAGCAGGTGACTCCTTTTCTCAAAATAGGTAATTAGTTGCCGAACCGTCTTCAATTTCAAATCTTTGAAGGGCACAAATACAGACTTTCTGGTGCCACTTCGTAAACAGCATGCTTCTAGGAAGACAGGTCATAGCAAAGGTTTCTCCTTATGGAAAAAAAATGCAGTTGTGTGAAAGACAAATGAGTTGAGCCTCCAGCTTATAACTTGATGAATGTTCCTATTGTCCACCCGGGTTGGGGCTCTCGGCCAGTCGCCCAAGTTTGAACAAGCCCACCACTGTGCTGGGGATGGAGAGAATCTCATCCACCCACCAGCGAACGTGCTGGAGAAACCCTTAGCTCGGAGCCCTGCATTGTGCCCCCCGGGAGTCAAAGGGTCACACGAGGAATCTTTCTGTTGATTCATAGATAGCAAAGGGAGGGCCTCTGGCTGTTGGAAAAGCCTAGTGTCTCTTAAACCAGCACAAATTGGAAATGTGAGGCATAATAGATGAGAGGCTCTGGGTAATGGCCATTTCCCCGTCATGCTTGTTTCTCATTTCAAATTTGTTTTTAATAGAAAAATTATATGCATTCCTTTGCTCACACATGAATTTTTAGAATGCTTATATTTTCTCAGGCTGAGATTCATTTACAACTACCCACCTTATTTGCAGCGTGACTTGGGAAATCAGGTTTAATTTGATTCTTTAGAAGGCCACGTATACTCTTGTTAGGAAAGGGAAGGCTTATATGATCCTAGTCATGGCATGTGTGTGTGTGTCCCCTGCAGGGCGGGCCAGGCCAGGGACCCCCAAACTACAGCCGATGTGGCAAATGCAGCTCACGGCCTGTGCCCGTTTATGTCTTGTCTGGGGCTGTCTTCGAGCTACAGCGCCAGAGTTGAGTAGTCGTGACTGAGACCTGTGGCCTGCAAAGCCCAACTGTTTCCTATCCAGGCTTTTATAGAAAAAGTTTGGGGCTCCTGGGTGGCTCAGTTGGTTAAGCATTTGCCTTTGGCTCGGGCCGTGATCCGGGGTCCTGGGTTCAAGCCCGGTGTCAGGCTCCTTGCTCTGCAGGGAGTCTGCTTTTCCCTCTCCTGTGCCTGTCCCCGCTGCCTGTGCATGCACGCTCTCTCTTTCTCTCTCTCTCAAATAAATAAATAAAATCTTTAAAAAACGAAACAAAAAAAAAAAAAACAAAAAGACAGGAATTAGAAAAAAATCTGCTGACCTCTTGACGAGCCAGCCAGCTCGTTTCTGCAGGTGAAATCATTACTTCCCACCTTTCATTCCCAAACCAGTTAGATTAGCAAGGCCTGCCCCCCCCCCCAAAAAAAATGGTGGGGCTGAGGGGGTAGAGAATTTAAAGCAAAATCACATTTAAGAGACTAAACTATTTAAATTTCCCTTGCAGTGAAATTGAAATGCCCAGGTAGAGAATCAGTGAACCTTTGGGCAGTGTAGCAAATCTCAGAGTAACATAGGCCTCCGAGATTTTCGGACCTAGCACTTTCCCTATCCCAAGGCAGGTCAAGTCTCAGAAGGAAGGCAGGCTACCGGCACCACGCGGGGTGTGCGCTCCGCCTCGTGGGCCTGGACCCAGCAGAGAAGCACGGCCACCTGGACGCGTGGGCCCTGCAGGCCCTGTGAGGATAGGGCACACGGAGGCACCTGATGGCCAGAGGCAGGACGAGAGCGATGCAGACCTTTCCCTCTGCCAGGGGAGGCCGGACCCACAGGCCCCGGAGTCGGTCAGCAAGGTTCCATGGAAAATCTTAGCTGTAGGGGCCGTGCGCAGAGGACCGCTGTGTGCTGAGCGCTTGTAGGGATAGTCTGTGCATACTCTTGCTTTTATCCTTCCCACCAGTCATCTCTGAGGATGAAGCGAATCTCCACTGCGCAGCTGAGAAATCGGAGGCTCAGAGAAGTTAAGTGATTTGCCCAAAGACAGAACGCAGGTGAGGGCAGAGCTGGGCTCTGAAGCCAGGCCGGGTGGCCCAGGGTCTCTGTTCCTTCCACGGGCCTGGCAGGTCCTCGCTGACAGGTTTTAGAGAGAAAGTGCTGTCCTGGCTAAAGGACGCAAGGACAGGGTGCAGCAGCAAGGCTGTGGGGGGCAGAGGTGCCCTCAGGAAACCATGCCCTGGGGACCCATGGCGAGATTTGGTTTCACTGACTGTGAAAGCCTTGAATGCCAGGCCATGGAGGATGCGCTTCGTTCAGGTGTTGGAGGGGCTGGAAGAGGAGAGGGAAGGATGCAAAGGAAGCAGGAAGTTCAACCTACTGATAAAGAGGCACATAGGCCAAGTTTCCTGTTCGAGCATCGACCACTAGGGCTTCCTTCTAGGCCTCACGATCTATAAAACGGGCGCATTATTCTTCACGTATCTAGCTCTTAGAGATCACGTTTTTAAATGCTGAGAAAACTTCGTGAAAACAAAGGAAGCCTAGTGACCACATAACCGAGAACATATTTACAGCTGGTGGAATTCTTACTGGCTCATTAAAATGATTACGGTCTTGTATTGAAAATGCTAGTCTTCATCTTCATGACTTGTTCGTCTTAAAGATCAGGCCACAGTTTTACTAAATACTTTCTTTTTCTTTCCAAGAGAACAGCTTCGATCCTCTGGTAAAGAATCCCATTTCTTAAAGCAGTGCTGAGCTGTAGGTCCACTTAGACCCCTAGCCCTTCCTCTGAAGCGAAGAGGACAGCCATTGGCCCTCATGGTCAGAGACCACGGACATATTTAGTGTGTTTTATTTTTTTATTTTTATTTTTTAAATATTTTATTTATTTATTCATGAGAGACACAGAGCAGAGACACAGGCAGAAGGAGAAGCAGGCTCCATGTGGGGAGCCCAAGGTGGGACTCGATCCCAGGATCACGATCTGAGCCAAAGGCAGATGCTCAACCACTGAGCCACCCAGGCGCCCCTAATTAGTGTGTTTTAGATCCCATTGAATGTGAGATGGGGTTAGAGAGTCCCCTTCATAATTCCGGCATCCGTGAAGCTTTCGGTTGTCAGGCGAGAACCAACCTTTACTGCGGGAAGTACCGTTGGGTGAAAGGGTCTTTTTATGATTGTAGTCGTCCTTGTGGGCCTCCCGGTGCTCATCTCCTGGGCATCCCCAGGAGGGAGGCAGTTCTGGAAGTGCAGCAGTCAGAGAAGGGAGCACGTGTCTACACAGGAGCTTAGCGGTGTCCTCACTTCAGTTTGAAAACCTGATACTGCATAGCCCTTTGGTGCCTTCCAGAGAAAGTTCAGGGTGGAAGTTCTCAGGGATGAAACTGCAGTCCGGCCATCTGTGAAATAGGACACTGCAGTCAAGGGACAGGATGCTGGCGTTCAGCTGACCTGGTCCTGTCTTCTGGAGAGGGCCAAAGTCCTGCCGGCCCTTGGGGTGCTGCCTGGACTGCAGCCCTGTCCCCAGAGAAGGAGGAAAGCCTTTACGGGGGTGCACTTGCCTTTCAGATCCTACAGTTTAGGGCCAGTGTTTGTCCTCGCAAAGGTGCCCGTGACAGGATGAGAGCAAGAAGGGCCTTTACCGGTAAAGTCAATGAAAAATTAGTAGACAAATTAAAAAATAAATTATATGCACCCATCCCTCGCCCTAAGTATGAACCCTCTAGGGATTCTCTAGGACTGAATTAACACGTGTACCTTTGCATTGTCTAGGGGAAAAATTTTTCTCGGCAAATTCAAAGCATATGCACCATCTGCCTCAGTTGTCCCAAGCCTAGGAGAGATGATAAAGTAGGCGCAGGTCTACTGGGCCACCTAAAAGCCCCACCTGGGGCTGCTCACTGGGAGCAGCGGGGCAGGAGCAGACTGAGCAATCTAATTTTCATTTTTTTTAAATTGTCATTTATTCATGAGACACACACACACACACAAAGGCAGAGACACAGGCAGAGGGAGAAGCAGGCTCCCTGCGGGGGCCCGATGCGGGACTCAATCCAGGACCCCAGAATCAGGGCCTGAGCCAAAGGCAGAGGCTCAACCACTGAGCCACCCAGGCGCCCCCTCCAATTTTCTTACAAATGGCGTCATGCATTCCTCTTGTTACATAGGCCATTAGGTTTGTGCATGAGCCTACGTTGGTCAGCTTCCAAAGTCATGACTCTGCTCCACCTCCAACCTTTGAAGGGTGCACACACACATTCCCTCACCTCCTCCCTCCCTGCCGCCTCTTCTCTCTCACCCCCACAAGCACACAGTAACATACAAAAGGAAGGCCAGAAGAGGTGAAGAACTGACAGGTCAGTTAACTAGATCAGAATGGGGTCTAGGGACCTGCCACGTCAGCAGCACCTGGCAATGTTAGAAATACAGATTCTCAGGTCCCACCCCAGACCTTTGGATTCAGATTTGCAGGAAGGGGGACGGGGAAGCAGCCTGTGTTTCATGAACCCTCCCGGTGATTCTGATATACGCCCGAGTTTGACAGGCTAGGACCTAGGACCTGGATGACTTCGTAACTTCTAGCTTTCTAAACGATGACCAAATTTTACCAAATGACATGGAAATCCATTTCTAAAATTTAAAGAACGTGAGCTCTTCACACGTGTTCTTCTGATCCTCAGAAACTGATGAAGACCATGGTTTCCAGCACCTTCCCCATTATTTCTCTGGGGATGTCTCCCACTAGAAAAAGATTCCATGGTCAAATGAGTTTAAGGTACAGTTGGGTAAAAACGATGTGAAACAAGATTTCCCCTGCAGAACTCCTCTGAGTCTTCAATATGCTGATGTTTATTTGGAATCTTCGAGAGGAGAATGTATTTCCTGAACTTACTGCTCATGGAGCCCTTCTCTCCAGGAACATCTAGAAACAATGGTGTAGGGAACACACTTGAAGTTATTCACAGCTCACCCCAGCTGCTCCCTGACTCGAGAATGCCCCCAAAATGTAGGGAAAATGAAACATGCCTGAAATTCCTGGAAAGAAACAATATGCTTAAGGAGGAGGGAAAAAAAAGTTTAGTTTTGAAAACCCAAGGCACTGAGGGAATGCTCTGTTTTAAACCCAGAGGTTGAAGACCAGAATGTTCCATAGTTTAAATCTTTGGGAAAAAATCGTGATGTTATTGGCAAATATACAAAGATAAACATAAGGCAATGACAGCTTTTTTTTCCCCAGTGGAAATGTGGTCAAGCAAGACTGGACAGGAAACTACCAGACACTTCCATGGGACACAGAAAGTGATGATAATAAAAAGTTTAAATGCTCACTATGAGTTAGCCGTTCCTCTAAGCACTTTGGAATTCAGCTATTTCATATCCTGGAAGTGATCCTATGCGGTAGCTGTAATTATTGCCTCATTTTACAGATATGGAGGCCGTGACTCAGTTTCCTCATTTGCATAGGTCGGGTGCGGGGAAGGCAGGATTCACAGCCAGGCAGCCTTGAGCGATCGAGCCCCACTGCTGACTTCTCAAACTTGCTGCTCAAGACCGTCGAGTGGCCTTGGCCAACACAGGCAATAAGAGAGAAACTAGTAATAAAAGGCGGGAAGTGGCACAGGTCCCATGAGTGGGGGCATCAGACACATCTCTCTGGGCTTGGAGGTTAGTGAGCAAATCTCAGGGCCATCAGTGAGACTGGTTCTGGCAGATATTTCATTAGAGACGAGGAGCAGCTGTCGACCCAAGAAGGTCTAACGTGATCTGAGAGTATGAGTCTGTTGTGTTTTGCCACAGTCGAAATTACATTTTTAGGAGGATTATTTTGTTTTATAGGGGTGTGTAAATGTGCCTTGCATGCCTGTACGGAAAATGGAGTTAGAACCTCAGGTGGCAAAGACAGTCGAGCGCCAGTTGCATGTTAACCCTGTGCTTGTTGCGGAGGATGGAAAAAATGGTTGCAGATGTACTCCTGCCCTCGGAGTCCTCAGGCTATTTAGGGAAATATTATATTTGTTTTTTTTTTTGGGGGGGGGGTAGGTTTTTTGTATATTTTTGTATCCCCTCCCTACCTTTTCCTAGAAAGGATTTAAGCCCAGAGATGTTTGTATAGGCCTTTTGTTTTTCAGACACTATATAAATACTGTGAAATAATCAAGTGTTGGTATAAAAACAAGTTAATCCTGGGGCACCTGTGTGGCTCAGTCGAGTGTCTGACTCTTGAATTTGGCTCAGGTCAGGATCTCAGGGTCGTGTCATCAAGCCCCATGATGGGCTCTGCGCTCAATCTGCTTGAGATATTCTCTCTCTCTCTCTCTCTCTCTCTCTCTCTCTCCCTCCCTCCCTCCCTCCTCCCCTCCCCCCCAAAAATAAATAAATAAATATTTTAAAAAATACATTAATCCCCTGAGGTTTGGGGCTCTAAGCCAGGATTCAATAGCACAGACATTGTGGTAAGTAATGTCAGCCAAGGTCCATTGGCCAAGAACGGGGAGTTTGCCCAGAACTGGTTGGTTCTAAGATGCCTGTTGGGCCAGTGAGAATTTGGGGCTGACTGGCTCCCAGGTCCCTTCTCTCACTTCTGACCTTTCATGAGCCTGTGTTCTTACGGACCCTGCGGGGGCTGGTTATCACAGTGGTAGGTACCCTCCAGTGATACTTTGTTGAAAGCCTTTAAACTAGGTCCTTAGAGGGCCTGTGACTTGTTTCTCATTGAATTTCCTTCTTACCAAGTTCACCGCATTCCATCAAGTATGCAGCGTTCTGTTGGGTCACCAGGTCGGGTGAAGTATGGTAGGAGCTGTTCGTTGGTGTCATCAGGATATCACTGGAATTATCTGTGGGGAAGTCAGAGTGAAGGGAGGTAGAGGCAGGCCAGACCTTAGAAGAACACAGACTGGGGTTGCAACAGGCTGGAGTAGAACCCTGGCCTGGCCGGTTCCTTGCTGTAAGACTTGGGGCACATCACCCATCCCATGGGGTTCAGTGACACGACGCATGTAAACCATTTACGTGGTGCCAGGCACAATAAGTGTCACCTGAAAAGAAAGATTATTACTCTTATTAAGGGGCTAGTGGGTGTGGAGGTGATGCATGTACTGGGGGAGGCTGTCCTAGCCTCTACGAGAGCCTTCGGTATGTTGCCGGCCTGGCTGGCACCTTCCCACTGGAGCGAGACCGAGGATTCTGAGTGCCTAGTTGCTGAGGTTTGTGGTCTAGTGGATCATCAGCAGTGCTGTTTCCCTTCCAGCCTGTGACTGTGACCCCAGGGGCATTGAGACGCCGCAGTGTGACCAGTCCACTGGCCAGTGCGTCTGCGTCGAGGGTGTCGAGGGTCCTCGCTGTGACAAGTGCACTCGCGGGTACTCGGGGGTCTTCCCCGACTGCGCTCCCTGCCACCAGTGCTTTGCCCTCTGGGACGTGATCGTCGCCGAGCTGACCAATCGGACCCGCAAATTCCTGGAGAAAGCCAAGGCCTTGAAGATCAGTGGTGTGATCGGGCCTTACCGGGAGACTGTGGACTCGGTGGAGAAAAAGGTCAACGAGATCAGAGACATCCTGGCCCAGAGCCCAGCCGCGGAGCCGCTGAAAAACATTGGGGATCTCTTTGAGGAAGCGGAGTAAGTAGTCCCTGAGCCCAGGGAAAGCCCTCGCCGTGTTGTTTCAAGCTGATGGGAGATGCCCAGGCTTGCTGCGTCCATCAGGCGCGGCTAGGCCCGTGAGTGGAAACAGATGCTGGGTCATCGGCTTCCCAGCAGCCTCTACCCTGGTGCCTGTGGCTGAGTGAACACTGACAAAACTGTCGAGGCTGCAGAATGGAGTGTGTGCAGTTCCACGGAGCGCTCCTCTTTGCAAGTAGTGCTCCGGGGAGAAGATAGGCAGGAACCATTCGGACACCCGAGGATCCCGAGTTGTGGTGGGTTAGGTGCTGGGCTTGAGAATTTGAATGACTCACTCATGCCTGCGTCTCTTTTCTCCCCTCTGGAGGAGGGGGAGGCAGTGCTTATCTTTACTTACAGGGTAGCCGAAGGGTTGATCGATGGAATGATCAATGTAATTGCCAAAAACATGACGACTGTAAATCATCGTTACTGTATTTTGCTCCTAGGGAGGAAATACATTATCACAGCAAGACCCCTATTTCCAAGTTTTTTTCTGCTGCTCTGCTGCTGGTTCACTAGAGCAGGGCTCCATTCTCTAACTGTAAGAAATTCTCTACAGGGAAAAACTCTCCTCGTGGCCCTTCTCTGGGCCATCCTCTCTCTGCATAGTGTCGGTTTCGCGGGTGAAAGCAGAGAGAACTGAGCTCTGAGTGATGCTGAAGTTCTCTGGGATCAGTTTTCTACCATTTCTCCTGCTCCCAGACGTTCCAAGTCCTTTTTTCCACATTTTCTGTGTGATGGGACCTGAATCAGCCTCTCTAGGAAGCCAGATGGACTTTTCATCTCAGTGCTGTAAGCAGCAGCAGGGGAACAGCTGACCTGCACTCAGGCATCTTGTGGGAGATCCTTCCTAGACCTTCGAGATTTCAAGTAACCGGTCCCTTGATTTCCAGCCGGAGGTTTTGTGTCCAAGACCCTGTGGGTGACCAGAGTGTTAGGAAATGTCCAAAGTGGGGCAATAATGCATTTAATGAGGAATTTTAGCTCATTAAAAAGATGGTGTGCAGCTCAGTCTCCTAACACATAATGATAAGTTCTGGAAGGCTGTGGTCTGAGCACAAGCCCATTTAGAGCCTGATTCTCAGCCTTGGTCTCCTGCACCCAAGGAAGAACCAAACGAGCTGGGTGTCCTTGGAGGACCTGCCAGGGGAGAGATTACATTCCTGAAATGTCTCTGTTGCTCTACCCTCACTAGTTATCTCACCGGAGAGATTGTAATCAACTCAGGGAAACTGGTTTCATTCATCTTTTTTCAACACGACATCCAAGGATACGTATCTTAGGACCCAAAGTGGCATTATTAAAAAAATACACAATGTTGTATGTGATTTCTTTAAAAAAGAAATCAAATGTGTAGGAGAGCTGAGAAGAAACGAAAGCCTTATGTGAATCAGCAGGTGAACAGAAGAATTCACTGCAAAAAAAAACCAAAACTATATTATAATTGTCTCAGGAAAAAGTGGTTGAGCTTATAAAATGTAATTTAACCTACAAATCCATTTAAGGACTTTTTCTTTGAGTTGGGTCTTTGTTTTATCTCGGCCTTAAATGGCATTTTTTGACTGGCCCCCAGCCTTTCAGCCCCCCTACATTTTCCCAGTGTTTTACCCCGACTAGTATTTCCCTGAGGAGACAATTACATCTAATTAGGTGACCCAGTAAAGCCCAGAGCTACAGTCTTCGCAAATACTACTTTCTTTGTGGATACACACACACACACACACACACACACATACACACACACACACACCTGTATTTATCAGTATATCTACAAATAGATGCCTAAAATAAAGCTTTGGGGATGGGAAATACAGAAGAAAATGCAGCTGGGTTTAGATTCCAAATGAAATGCTGTGAAAGCTAAAGGTGTATTGAAGTCCGCCCTTGAATATAGTACCTTCTTTTTTTCTTTCTTTCTTTTTTTTTTTTTTTTAAGATTTTATTTATTCATGAGAGGCAGAGAGAGAGGCAGAGACTTAGGCAGAGGGAGAAGCAGGTTCCATGCAGAGAGCCCGATACAGGACTCGATCCCAGGACCCTGGGATCGCGACCTGAGCCAAAGGCAGATGCTCAACCGCTGAGCCACCCAGGTGCCCCAATACTACCTTCTTTCTTATCAAAAATAAAAGGGTTGCTTGTTGGTGGAAGCAGGAGGGTCCTTGCATGGGACCTTGCCGACAGGGCAAGTATATGGAGAGCTCCTATGGGTAGCTCCCATGGTTCCTGGTGGCTGTGGGATTTCCTTTCTGTGTGTCCCATCTTTTTTTTTTTTTTTTTTTTTTTTATTCATGAGAGACAGAGAGAGAGAGAGAGAGAGAGAGAGAAGCAGAAACATAGACAGAGGGAGAAGCAGGCTCCCTGCAGGGAGCCCAATGTGGGAGTCGGTCCCAGAACTCCGGGATCACACCCTGAGCCAAAGGCAGACACTCAACCACTGAGCCACCCAGGCATCCCGACTGTGTGTCCCATGTTGAAGATGATCCCTGAGGTCCAGATAAGAGCATTTTTTTGGCAGGAGGCTGGGAGACATAGTTCTACCCTGGAGTCACTTACGTCTTTTGAGTTGTGGGGCTGCATGGGCTTGATGCTGATCACATTCAGAGCAGGAGCTCCATGCCCTGGACCTTTGCTCGGATGGCAGCAAGTGCTCAGAATCCCTTATGTGCCACATCCACCACAGTGCAGCTGATTGGCACTTCTGTGTCTTTCTTCAAAGTCCTTGAAGAAAGAAAAGTTGATAGAGTTGACATAGTCTCTTAATGATGAAGAGAATAGAACCAGGACTTGGATATGGTTACAAAGTACGGAATTGGTTTGAAATTACAGAGTCATGGGTACTGTATTTGTAGAAAATGTAAAAATAAGACTTCAGAACTCCCCTTTGGTTTATTTTACTTAGGCAAACTTCTCCTCTTTACAGGAAATTAACCAAAGATGTTTCGGAAAAGATGGCTCAAGTCGAAGTGAAATTGTCTGACACAGCTTCACTAAGCAACAGCACAGCCAGAGAACTAGATTCTCTACAGACAGAAGCAGAAAGCCTAGACAACACAGTGAAAGAGCTTGCTGAGCAATTGGAATTTATCAAAAACTCAGATATTCGGGGTGAGCATCTTTTGTGCAAATATGCAGTCCTGGACAATGGATTTAACCCGCCGTCTAGCCCTTTAGGACAGCACTTTTAGAATAAAATCTAGTGCTTTCTAATAATCTTAAAGCCTTTTCTCACCAAGTCTCTGGCACAAATAAGGATTAAAGTCCCCACTTACAAATGTGGGACCTGGGACACAGCCTAAGAGACAGCAGAGGTTCGTTCCATGGAGCCAGCAGCAAAGTGGCATCATTTCCTATTTGTTTTTTGTTTTTTGTTTTTTTTTTCAGTGAATGGTTTAACCTTCTTGGTGTTTCTTGGAAATGGGCTCTTTCGAAGAGTTAAGAAATTAAACTGATACTTCAGCAAATTCTTTTATATTCAAGAATGTTGCCTGGTCGGGAGAGAACTTTTGCAGCATCAGATCACACTAACCATCCTATTTTACACATGATCGTTTATTTTTCGGTCTGGGTCCTTAAAGCCAAAACATGCCATGCTGTTTTATACATACCATTTGAGTGGATCTGAATAGTTAAATAGGAAAAGAGAAAAAATATCTGGATGTGTAATCTGCAGGCTGCCTGACACTACTGGCCATTGAGAAAGGACTGGAAGAGGGCCTATATGCAGAAACATCTGCATGATTGACTTAATTTTTCATCCAGATGTTTGGCATCCTCCAGAGCCAGAATAGCTACTAATAGGACAAAGTGTAGCCATTGATCATGAGGGGAAAGTTGTCTTTCTTCATAAAGATTTTAGTCCTTGAATTTTAGAGCAGAACCATGCAGTTCTTCCCTAAGGCTGGGAGACACCAAATACGGGCATCACGTACTGAGAGTGAGTACGAGAGGTTTAACTCTGGGCAATTTCACTTCGTGCCCTAGGTGCCTTGGATAGCATTACCAAGTATTTCCAGATGTCTCTCGAGGCAGAGGAGAGGGTGAATGCCTCCACCACGGATTCCAACAGCACTGTGGAGCAGTCGGCTCTCACTCGGGACAGAGTAGAAGACCTGATGATGGACCGAGAGGCCCAGTTTAGGGAAAAACAAGAGGAACAGGCCCGCCTTCTGGATGAACTGGCAGGCAAACTACAAAGTCTAGACCTTTCTGCTGCTGCCGAAATGGTAAGGTTTGAGGGTTTGGCCCCAAGGCTGTGATGCAATAAGAAAATCCACCCTGTTTTGTCTGTAGTACTATTCACTTTGCAAATGAACCAGCAGGAGTGAAACTGGCCTTAGGTTTCTGGACCACCTCTGGGTATCCCCTGTCAAGCCAGATAAAAACAACAGCATGTGCCTCTCCAGCCCACCCCCAACCCCCCAAGGTTCCAGAGGTTTCTCTGTGATGCAAAGAATCAGAACTACTTTCCAAGACTGTTAAATTGAATCGGTGTGACTTCTTATGCAAATTGGAACCCTCCAGACTGTGGGCTTTTCCTCCGGGCCCCCACCCCCACAGCTGCGATTTGAAGTGCAAACTCCTCCGTGGAGCAATTCCAGAATCATTCTGGGAGGGACTTTAAAAAATTAAAGGAGCGAAAGAGTTTTTTTTTTTTCCCCTGGGTGTAAATTAAAATGTTCCTTTGTTCCCGTAACTTTACCTGGTGAAGATTAACTCTGAGACCAACCCGAGAAAGTAGATTCATTTCCCAGAAGCTTTTAAAGAGTAATTCTGGATGGAGCCAAATGAAATTGAGTAGTGAGTTTAGTGAAAATCAGGCAGAAAGCCAAAAAACAAAAACAAAAAAACAAAACCCCCCCAAAAAGCCAACTCTTGCCTGTTTCGTCCTCTCCTTTCCTTATTGTTTCTCCCGGAAGGACCCCTACCGAGAGAATTTGGAGGGTATTGTTTACAGACTAAGGCTTGTGCGCTCCTAGCTTAGGAACCCCCAGAGGATCAGTGAAAGTAGGAGGCAGGTGGATGCCGAGAAGCCAGGGAGCAATCGGTTCAGGATTTTTGTAGCCATCAAAGCCCCCTCCCTCCCTGCCCACCCGCCTTCCCCATCTCGCTCTCTCTGCTGTTGGCAAAAACCCACTGTCAATACCATATTGTGCCAAACTTAATTGATGCCTGCAAGGTTATATATATTATCTTATGAACCTTTAAGGTCTCCTGTCATGGTTTAATGGAAAACCATTAAACCCAGAGTGGTGTGTCCGCTGCACTTCATAAGGCGCCGAAGTCACTATGCACAGGCAGGAGATGCCAGTTGTCGCGTCTTCCTTCCTTTCGGGGTAGATTCCTTCCTGAGAAGTTCTCATAAAAACCGGTCATCACCAGCAAAACCCACACACTGAAATGAAAGCCGCCGAGCGTGCTGAAGGATGTTTGCTTTGCAGCAGAAGGTAGCAGGCGAGCAGGGGCCTTGAGGGTCCCTTCCCTGCTACCGAGCATTGGCCAGCTCCTGGTCGCCCACTGGGTGTGTGTGCCTCCTCCGAGATCCCCCTGGTCAGGTTCCATACTGGCATTTCTTGGGGAGAGAGGTTCCTGTCCCTTTGTGTTTTTCGAGTACCTTCAGTTCTTTGTCATGTTGTGTGTATGTAGCTAGACCCGTGCTGGTTTTCTTCATGCCTGTCAGTTGAAATAAAACAGATCTCCTTGTGTGTTGTCAGATTGTTTTTAGAAAGCATCCCTGGGGCCTTATGCTTCTCTTAAGACTTAACCATGTTCTTCCTTTTATTTATTTTTTTTAAGATTTTATTTATTTATTCATGAGAAACACAGAGAGAGAGGCAGAGACATAGGCAGAGGGAGAAGCAGGCTCCATGCAGGGAGCCCAGGACTCCATCCCAGGACCCTGGCATCACACCCTGAGCCACCCACCCAGGCGTCCCTAACCATGTTCTTCTACAGCACGCAGAATAAACTTTATTTTCTGAAGCTTTTTATGACCTGTAAACCAGATACATGAAAGATTATTAAATTGAGATGTAATGGGATTATAATTATCATAAAATGATTAGTCTAAGGAGTCGACTGTTTATGCAGAAACTACTTTGGTTCTTAAAAAGAGCACCTTCCTTGTGGGGCGCATGACCTGCTCCTCACTGCCTCTGCTCAGTGTGAGAGGACAGCTCCACAGTTTCCTTCCTGCTCCGCCTTTTCCAACATAGAGCAAGCTTATAATTTATCCACGTGCAAGTGTATATCATGGCCAGGCCCTGATCTTTGGAAGTTTCTGGTAGGTAAGGAAAGAGGAGTCTAGGGACGGAGAATTGTGGAGGGTTGCTTACTTGTAAAAGTCAAATCTACCTTTGTTCCTACTGTTTTTCTGTTTCCCTCTCACATCTGGAACGTTTCTATTTCCCCTGCTCAGATCCCACCAACCAGCACATCCTTCCCCGATGACAGCGCCAACCCTCAGTAGTGTCTCTTCCCTTTGCCTTCTTTCTGACTTACAGCACCTGACCGCTTCTTGGCTGTCTTACGGAGAGCGAGCCTGTCTTCCAAATTGTCTTCCAGATGATGAGCCTTCTAAGGCTACCCTGTTGACCGGAACCGGAAGAGTTGACCATGATGTTGGATCGGTCTAAAAACTTTCTCAGTGCCTTTTTGTTTCTTCTTCTTTTTTTAATCCAACGGTTTAGGCTAGAGGGGAAGCATTCTTTGGCTCTCATATTGGCAGATTTCAGCTTAACAGCAGGTAATGTCTGCACCCCACGCAGTGCCCATATGGTATTCTGGGTCATCAGGGCAGGAGGTATTGGAGAAGGGTTGCAAATTTTCAGCTTCCTTGGCAGTAAGTAGGGTAAGCTTCTCCCTAAGCTCCGTGCTCCTCCCTCCTCCTTGAACGCTGTGTTCCCAGGCACCCTTGCTGAGGACCACCTACACGCTCTCTGGGGCCACCCAGGCCCTGCACAGCTGTTCTGAGCAGCAGACGCCCTCTCTGAACACTCGTGCCTGCCCTTGGCTTGTTGCAGACCTGCGGGACGCCCCCGGGGGCCTCTTGTTCTGAGACGGACTGTGGCGGCCCCAACTGCAGGACGGACGAAGGCGAGAAGAAGTGTGGGGGGCCTGGCTGCGGGGGCCTGGTCACGGTTGCACACAGTGCCTGGCAGAAAGCCATGGACTTCGACCGAGATGTCCTGAGCGCGCTGGCTGAGGTGGAGCAGCTCTCCAAGATGGTAAATCAGATGTTCGCTGTCGGTGACGGATGGGGAGATCTGGGAGGAATCCGTTCTCAGTGGTAAAATGAAAGGGGCATGTCAAGGACATGTCAAGTCTGAAAGTGCAAGTTTTTGTAAGGTCAGGGAAATCAGTGCACAGGGAGGTTATAGTCATAGAAAATTTAAGAATTTGCTTTCTTCTGATGGAGATTTGCAATAATGATGTTACTTAGCACGTGGGTCCAGGGTTATGAATACATTGAGCTGTACTGTAAAAATTCCATGCTGAGCAATTGAGCGTGTATTTTTCTAAAGTGACCGTGTGAACGGCAGTATTTACGTTGGTACCTGAGAAAACATACGGGCCACCAGATGCTTTGGGGGAGTTAGAAACAATTAGAAAAAATGTTGACACGCTAGCCTTATCTATATGAGAATATGGTGCAGCAGTCCGTAGACGGAGTGCTTTCGCTCTGTATAGGGACACAATACAGTTGAAAGAGAGATGTTTGTTTCTAAAATCCATGATTCCAAATACATAGTGTTCCGTCGTCATTTTCCGGACCATTTGTAGTATTCTGGTCGGCTGTAGGAAGAGTCACGTTCCCTGGGTAACTTGTTCCTCGTATTTAGGTCTCCGAAGCAAAACTGAGAGCAGATGAGGCAAAACAGAACGCTCAGGATGTCCTGCAGAAAACCAATGCCACCAAAGAGAAAGTGGACAAGAGTAATGAGGACCTGAGAAATCTGATCAAGCAAATCAGGAACTTTCTGACCCGTAAGGAATTGTTTTCATTTGACTTTTAGACATTTCTTCCTCTCTTGGAATATAAAAATCGTTTTTGTAAGAGTTGTCTGAGAGACCAGAATTCAAGTCCGCATTTTAGATAAAATCAGTTTCTAGCTGGGAATAAAGTAGCATTCCCCACCCCAGCCCCAAAAGCCCATGTGAAGAAATGGTGGCATTTCTTAAACTTACGTGTATGTAAGTAATCTTCTCTGATGTCATGCAGACACAGACGGGATACCCAAGTAGGAAATCAAGTCAGACACACCCTGTGAGAACTGAATTTGGGATCTGTTACCGATGACATATAGTGTCATTAGGTCCTTAAAGTAGTAGCTTATTTTGGCGTTGCCTGCAGAGCTTTGTAATCCTGTTATTTACAGAATAGTATGCTTACTGTTAGCTCTCCCTTCGTGCTCTGTAGAGGAAGAGAAAATCTCTAAGTTTGTGGTCCAGCTCATAACTGCTTCTGGTCACAGTCTGGGCGTTATCAGGAAACGATGGTTTTAGCTTCAAATTACACAAAACTTTCAACTGAAATGGACTTAATAAAAAAAAGATGCTTATTGTATCACAAGAGGTTCTGGGACTCATGTAGTAAGGATATCTGCTTTGTTCTCAGGCCAGCTCCTCCTGGTTGCAAGGTGGCTGCCAAAGTTACAGACTTCACACAAAGTCTCAGTAATACCTAATGAAAGAAAAGACCACCTGTTCCTCTGTTGTATCTTTTTTAAAGGAAGAAAAAAAAAGTTTTTCGATTTTATTTACTTATTCATGAAGAGACACAGAGAGAGAGGCAGAGACATAGGCAGAGGGAGAAGCAGGCTCCCTGCGGGGGAGCCCGATGCGGGACTGGATCCCAGGACCTCAGTATCACAACCTGAGCCAAAGGTAGACTCTCAACCACTGAGCCACCCAGTTGCCCCTAAAGGAAGGAAATCTTCCCCAGAAGCCTTGAGCAGTCATCTCCATAAATCTCACTGGCCAGAAAAGCATCCCATGCCCATGCATAAATGTCCAGTGGAATGGGGTAGACTAATCAACATTTAACTCTGAGTTGCTAAGTTGACCTTACCCTAGAGTAGGAGCCTGAACGAAATAGTGTTCTGTTAGCAAGGAAAATGGGGAATAAGGAAGGAGCCAGTGGTATTCCTAGGGATAGCTTATGAACTATCCTGTGGAAGCTATCGCTTGATCAAAATATTTGCCTGTGCTTAAATCCTTAGGGGTCCGTTTTTATGTTAATAGTTAAAAACAAAAAGTCTTAAATCAGTGACATATTTGAAGCTTAACCTCTTGGGCATTTTTCTGACCACCTTTCACATTACACATTTGAAATTCCTTGGCTTCTTTGATTATACACTATCAGATTCCCTTGCCTCTCTGACTGGAATTTCTCCCTTTCTGTAATTTCCAGAATCCAGATAATTTACATAAGGAATATCACCTCTTTACATCTGCATTTACAGTCCTCTCCTAGCTATTTTTTTAACCTCGATTAAAAGTTGGCACTACTCGGGCACCCAGGTGGCACACCCAGTCAGTTAGGTGTAAGTGTCCAACTCTTGGTTTTGGCTCCGGTCATGATCTCAGGGTCGTGAGATGGAGCCCCATGTCAGGCTTGGCGCTCAACACAGAGTCTGCTTGAGATCCTCTGTCTCCCTCTCCCCCTACCCCTCCCTCCATTTGCATGTGCTTGCTCGCTCTTTCTAAAATAATAATTTAAAAAAATTAGCACTGTTCTGTAATCAATTTGCTGTGGTTGACTTTCACGTGACTTGCTCTCCCCATAGTCTCTCCATCCGGAGATGTCCCTCTTTCCTCGCTCAAATCCTACTTTCCTTCAAAACCTGATCAGTTCCTCATCTTGTATGAAGGCTTCCCTGACCTTCCCAGCCTACAGCAAATTCCAGTAGTTTCTTGTTCCACATGCAACTTACTCGATTAGACTATGAATTCTTAAAACAGGAAGTGCATATGTCTTGGTGTGATCCCCAAATGCTGTTCACCTGGCGGGTGACCGGAAGTGATGGAGTGAAACCGTCTGTGACTTTCACCTCTTCGTGGGGACGTCTTTGCTTTTCACAGAGGACAGTGCCGATTTGGACAGCATTGAAGCAGTTGCTAACGAAGTGCTGAAGATGGAAATGCCCAGCACCCCACAGCAGTTACAGAACTTGACAGAGGATATTCGCGAACGAGTCGAAAGCCTTTCTCAAGTGGAGGTGATTCTACAGCAGAGCGCTGCTGATGTTGCCAGAGCTGAGGCATTGCTGGAAGAAGCTAAAAGAGCCAGGTATCTGCGGAGGCTGTGGCATGTTGGGGGCTTGTGTCAAGCAGGGGATTATTAAGTATTTCTTTAACCAGTGAAATGTCTAATAAGAGTGACCTCTGTGAGTCTCTCTGGGTCATTCCAAGAAGGCTGTTCTTTAAAAGGAATGTGTTGCTGGTTTTTTTTGTTTTTTAATGTTCCGAGGGGAAGTAACTTTGTCATATTCACATAGATGATCTCATTCTTTTTCACTCAGCAAAAGTGCAACTGATGTTAAAGTCACCGCAGACATGGTAAAGGAGGCGCTGGAGGAAGCAGAGAAGGCCCAGATTGCAGCCGAGAAGGCAATCAAGCAGGCAGACGAAGACATCCAAGGAACCCAGCACCTGCTGACCTCGGTAAGAGACTCGATTCCTTACCGGTGGGGGAGAGAACAGAAACTCTATCAGGAAACTCCGTGTACTTGAGTTACATGAAAACTCTCACAGCTGAACATGAAAAGGTTGCTCTAATGTCAGTAAATCCGATCGATTCCCTTAGCACGGATGCTACACGTGCTGTTTTCAGGGATAAAAGGACCCTGAAGACACTGGAATGTTAAGCCCCCTTCACTTTTATCCTATACGTGTTTTTATCTCCTCTTCCTTCAAGGACTCACATAGACTCTGTTCAGTAGTATGAAGGATAGGATTAATTTCAAAAGTTAGTTTTAGGAAACTCCTGCTGTTATCGAGCGTGGAGACCATTATCTCAAAATTCATGAGGTGAGTGCTCACAAGAATTTTACTGTCGAGTTTTGAAAACCACTGGAGAGCAGTGAAGGTCAAATGCTTCCAGCCCCCACTTCTAGATGAATCTAATGGGGATCTTCTAATGGAATGATCTGTTTTGTTCAGAATACATGGAAAGCTTAAACTCTATGTCCAGCGTGGGGTTCAAATTCGCAACCCCGAGATCAAGGATCACGTGATCTATTGACTGAGCCAGCCAAGCATCCCAGAAACTTCTCAAAGCAGAATACTCTTGACTCAGTGACTACAAGATATTAAAAGCACACACTAAAAAAATAAATAAATAAATTAAAAAAAAAAAAGCACACACTAAGAACCTTTCACAGGGATTTAGTGCTTAATTGTAAAAATCCTACGTAATCCAAATATAATTTTCATTTTTCAGTAAGCAGTCCTACGAGCGAATCTTCCCATCCAATTTTAGGAAAGTTCATTTGTTTTATAAAAATGGGGGGGAAATGGACTCCTGCGATCCCTTACCCATCTTCTCAGAATATACTTTGAGATTAGATGTCCTTAGAATTTTGCACTGTCATCCTTCCCAAGCCAATAACCCCTAATGTTGAAAACCTGGCAGGTAGTTTTTCAGCCTGCTTTTCCTGCCACTGGTTGATACAAGCCTGTCTTCCCTTATTCTACTGCGCTCAGTAAAATGAGACTCAGCAGTTCCTCAGCCACTTTTCCTTCTTAAATCTCGAGTATATACAAGGCCCCTTCAGGCTACTTGTTCAAGTGTAGAAAAATTACATTTTATCACCAGACTATGTTCTAACCCTTTGATTATTCTGATTTTTCTGTCTCTATAGTTTAGCAAATTTCTCAGTGTGCTGTCAACATTTTAATGAACTTTATCTATTTAGATTACTTAATAAAAATTACTCGGTTCTAGGGCAGCTGAGTGGCACAGGTGGTTAAGCCTCTGGCTCTTGGTTTCAGCTCAGGTTGTGTTCTGTGTTGTGAGATCGAGCCGTGCTCAGCTCAAGGTCTGCTTGAGATTCTCTCTGCCTCTGCCCCTCCCTGTACACTTGTGCGTACTATCGCTAAAATAACTTTTTAAAAAAATTACTAAGTTTTGAAAAGCAAAGTGGCAAATATAGGATTTAATCAAATTACAAGTGGGATATTTGGCTTAACGATCCAAGTGGATAATGAGTTTTTTTCAGGGACCCTGGGGGACAGGAAGCATTTTAGGTAAAGGATAAGAAGCAAAAAGAACTTTGCTATTAGTGAAAGCTTGTCGAAACCTATTCCCTCATTTATAAATAAAACTATAAAGCTCATCTTCTAAGAAGTGTAACTGCTCTCGAAGATTATTTTTCTGTTAATTCTATGTTAATTAATGGCTGAACTTCTAGGTTAACAATCATTTGGTTTGAAATACAAATTTTACCATGTCTGTATTAATTAGTTTCACTATGACATTATTGTTATTCAGACTTAATGCTATGGAATAGACCCATCCTGGAAGATAATTTTTGAGAAAAACTAGGTGCTCAGGGAAACTGGTTCTTCTGTTGTGGGTCAGACTGCTTACTTGGGCTAGCTCTTAAAAATCAATGTTTACTGATTATTCTTAAAAAAGAGATATGTGGAACCTCACCAGTTACTCAGATACTTTTTCCCTAAATGACTTTTTAGTATATATGGGTTCCAGTTATCACTTCTGCAGATGACATTCCATCTCCTAGTCCTAGAGTGACTTTAGAGTTTTCAACATTCCTGGTCAGCCTTTAGTAATTAGCTAAGAACACTCAACTTTCCCAACAGTTTCTGAAGACCCACAACCTCCACTAGAGTTGAACATCTAGAGTTGACAGGAAAAACTAAAGGTGACTTGGGAGTTATCATTTTCCCCACCCACGTTAATTTGGAAACCAATGTGGAAATCCTTCTCACATCTGCTTATTTGTGACCAGTGTTTAGCCAAGGCCTGCAGGTGTCCTTAAAATGCTTTCTCAACACATCAGGCTGTCTGGGGGTGGTTCGGTTAAGAATTTTACATGATTTCCAGATCATGAGAATTGCGAAAAAAGCTGGGCACTTGATATAAGCTTTTCCTTTTTGCAATTCTTTTCTTTGGATCTGGAGCAAAAGAGCATAGTGGTCTTTTAGTCTTCCTCTAGATTTGTATTCCTAGCACGCCCTACCACTTGTGACATTGTACTTGTAGATTGAATCTGAAACTGCTGCTTCTGAGGAGACCCTGCTCAACGCCTCCCAGCGCATCAGCGAGCTGGAGAGGAATGTGGAAGAGCTGAAGCGGAAGGCTGCCCAGAACTCGGGGGAGGCAGAGTACATCGAGAAAGTAGTGTACACTGTGAAACAAAGCGCAGATGATGTGAAAAAGGTAAGTCCAGCTTTGTAACTTCACAGCTGTGTTCATAAAGGAGCGACGAGCCTCCTCGTTGCCTTCCTTGGAATCAGTTAAGGGACGTGGACCTAAGTGACCTGTTTTGAAATAGCAGCCTTTAGAGACACAGATGGAAAAGAGTGGGAGTGGATTTGCAAGTGTCCAAGAAGCGTGACCTTAGCCCTCCCATCCAAACTTGGATAAGGAGGCAGGAAGATGAAATTAACTGAGGGGTGGAGGTCTTGGAGCAAGCCTACTGAGCTTGTACCTCGGTAATTCAATTAGGAAGGCTGGGGTGGCCTACGGTGATTACCTGGCCATTTGAGAAATCTTTAAAGCGGGGTAGAAAAAGCTAAAGGAGCCACCACAGAACAGCTAGTGGGGAACTAAATCTCACGTCTTCCACTCACTAACCACCTCTTGCTGCTCACTTGGAAGGTACTGTGTTGTGCAGAGAAAATCTCCTACAACCCAAATTTTTTCATCAGAAGCCAAGTAATCCTTAAACATTTGCCCCCTGAACATGTGTTTTATCTCCAGAGAAACCTTTTGACACTTTTAAGGGGAGTGTTCCAACCGTTAAATGAATAGTTAGGGAGTTACAAACTGAAATATAGTCAAGATTTTTCCTCAACTTAATGTAGCTTTTAGCCATTACAGAAGGGGGACTTCCTTCTACCTCTGCTTGGGGAAGAGAACAAAACAGTAAGAAAAGTGGACTACCCTACCCTGTTTTTTCTATCATGGTTTGTACTTTCGTGCGGTTCTGAGAGCATAAATCAGAGCATTTTTCACAAGTATCCTTTTTACAGAGCATTTTTAATAAAAATATAGCATTTGATTATAATCAGATGAACGACTCCCCAACATTGAAATCCTTATTATCAATGGCTATGGTTTGAACAGCGTTTCTCAAAAGCAGCACCTGCTGCAACCACCTTGTCAAACCCACACAAACTTCTCATCTCCTCACCCATCCCTGTGTATGCTACATCTCCCCTTTCCTTTCCTTCCCTTAAATCTCTACACACCCTACACTGGTCCTCCTATCAGCTCTTCAAATGGGCCTTTTTTGATTCCCAAGTGTTTGGATCACAGTGAATCTACTTTACAGAGAAAATCTACTACTCTGCCTCCATATAACTGTCCTATGACACAGCCAGAGAAAAGTGCTGACAGGAGAAAGGTCCCTTAGCCCTGGAGACCCACTACAACTCCAAAGTATCTTTCAGATCTTTCATTAAGAAAATTCATGTCAGTGTTGTTATTTAATTCCACTGTTTCAAAATAATTACTTACACCTAATAGCTTAACGCCTGAGTACCCTTCCAAGCTTGCCACAATGACACTCTTAATGTCCGAGATTACATTTATCACCTCTCTGTGTCTAAATGGAACTGCAGGCTCTGGACAATGAAGTTGATGAAAAGTATAAGAAGGTAGAAAAATTAATTGCCCAAAAAACCGAAGAATCAGCAGATGCCAGGAGGAAAGCGGAGATGCTACAAAATGAAGCAAAAATACTTTTGGCTCAAGCAAACAGCAAGCTGCAGCTCCTGAAAGGTAGGTCTTAGGCTCATGCTTTCACAACGTAAAGAGAAAACATGCATTGAGTTATTTAAAAGGTTGAAAAATTATTTAGTCTTAGGCTTTATAGGCAAAAACGATCAGTAGGAGGTTGAGATTATAGTGTAATTTACTCATTTTTTATCTCCCACAGATTTAGAAAGAAAATATGAGGACAATCAAAAATATTTAGAAGATAAAGCTCAAGAATTAGTAAGATTGGAAGGAGAAGTCCGCTCGCTCCTAAAGGATATAAGCCAGAAGGTTGCTGTTTATAGCACCTGCCTATAACAGAGCAGGAGGCGGCTTGAAGGTGACTGAGGTGACCAAAGTAAAAGAGCTACATTTTAAGATCTTCAAAATAAAACTCATTACCTATTTAATGTTTTTAATCACATTTTGTATGAAGTTCAATAAAGTACAGTCCTTTTGTATAAATATATATTTAGTATAATTCTTAAATTTTACGGATTTAGCGTTCATGAATCCCTTTTAAGCAAGGGTACTGTCAATGTAAAGATGGTTTTATAAACAGATGGCCTCCACAGGCCCCTGCTCTCTGTTTTGTCTGTGAACAGGCTGTTTGCTAGGTCAGTATCCTCCACAAATCTGCCCCCTAAATCACCTCCCAGTGGGATGCCCAGGTGGAGGGTAAGGATACAGCCTGAGCCCCACCTTCACCATTTCAATGGTTGCTCCAATCTCCAAGACTCCTCTAAGTATTCCTTGCTCTGAGAAAGAGAAAAAGCAATTTTTAGAAAATTAACATTGTGGCTTTGAAGTGTTAGCAATCCTGGCCCTGTTCTAGTGGTGAGGTGGGAAGGTTTAAATTAAATCCAGCCAGAGTTCATGAACATTGCTCCTGCCAACTGAGCTGTGCCAATCAAAGTACAAAACGATGCTGTAAGTTCTGTGTTTTTAGTTTGTGAAATCTAATGAAGTTCAACATAGATTCTCTGCTACCATCTGTGAGGCCAAAACAATAAAGAAAACAATTGTATTCCAACTGCCAAACCTATGTCAGCTTCATAGCTGAGCTAGCTGGGTAACAGGCCAAGCCCTATGTGTTTTTTTTCACCAATAATTCTTAGAGCAAGACAATTCCTGTGTACTACTTAACAGCCACCCACACATACGACGCAGCTGCATTTGAAGCCCCGCCTGAACAAAAATTATGTAAACAGATGTAATTTAAACAATAAGGCAACCTCCCCCTCCCTCAAGGCAATTATTTGTCACTTTCATTTAGGTAGAGATCCTAATACCTAGCAAAGTGGTTTTACCTCATTATCTACTACAGCAACTAGTTCCCCCCCCCCCCTTAAAATTAAGTATTTTGGGAGCACTTGGGGTGGCTCAGTGGTTGAGCATCTGCCTTTGGCTCAGGTGGTGATCCCGGGGTCCTGGGATCGAGTCCTGCTTCGGGCTCCCTGCAAGGAGCCTGCTTCTCCCTCTGCCTAGGTCTCTGCCTCTGTGTCGTGTCTCTCATGAATAAAATCTTTTAAAAAAGAAATCTTTATATTCCTTTTTTAGCTAAACAACGAAAGATGTCACTTTGAAATCACTCATTTTAATCAGCTCAGGGAATGGACAATTGCCATCCTTACAAGCCAAGAAAATATTGGGAACTTAGTCAATAATAAGTGAATATTTGAAATTTTTATATCCACAAATTCACTCACCTACACAGATTTAACTATTTTGTTTCTATAGCTAGCACTTCATATTAAATTATATTTCTATTTTTTCTCTAGAGTAGGGGACATGTTTGAAGTTTATTTTTTTTAAAGAGTTTTATTTATTTATTCATGAGACACACAGAGAGGCAGAGGGAGAAGCAGGCTCCATGTAGGGAGCCCAATGTGGGACTCGATCCTGGGACTGCAGGATCACACCCTGGGCTAAAGGCAGGTGCTCAACCGCTAAGCCACCCAGGCATCCCCATGTTTGAAGTTTAAATAAACTAGCACTTCACATAGTATTGGGATTTCAGATTTTAAAATACAAAGGTCATTTCTAATAATGGCAAAGTAGCACATATCAGACCAGCTCTCTTGCTAATAACAACTGCCAACTCTGAACGGAAATACACATTTTTAAAAGTAAAGGTCCCGGAGACCAACCAGCAGCAGGCAGAAGGTAGAGGGAAGCTAAGACAGCAGTGGGTGAAACCAATTCCCATTTCTAGGGTCTTTCACCTGACAGTGGGTCACAGAAGTATCATACTGGGCAGAAGCCAAGCTTTACTGGTTATGGAATCAGAAGACAGAGTTGGAGGCAACTAGAACAAACTATGAAAGGAGAGTCCCACAAGATAGAGGCATGGTGGGGAGGGCCTCCCAACTCTGCATATCGTTTGCCCAGTCTCCGGTTGACCTCTGAACTACACATGTAGGGCCAGACGTAATCCAGCCGAGGTATAGCTGAAATAACTGGGTAGATCCTTTAGCTGCTGCCCTCCAGCAAAGACAATGGAATTGGGAGCTGGGGTTCAGCCAGGTTAACTGCCTACTGAAACAGAAATTGCCTATTTTTCAGAGGTAGGTAACAGAATCCAGAGTCTTTACAATGAATAATTCACAATGACCATAATACAATCTCAGACTAGTGGACACAGAAGGAAAAAGGGAAATGTGACCTACTAACGATGCAATTAAAACCTGAAGATGACTCAACATTTTCCTTCTAACTGTGAGCGACTGATAGTATCCTAGCCCACTTTTTTTATTTTCTTAAATTGTTATTTATTCATGAGAAACACACAGAGAGGCGCAGAGACATAGGCAGAGGGAGAAGCAGGCTCCATGCAGGGATGGAAGCCTGATGTGGGACTTGATCCCGGGACCCCATCCCAGGACCCCAGGATCACACCCTGAGGCAAAGGCAGATGCTCAACCGCTGAGCCACCCAGTCCCCCTGCCCGCACAGCTTTTCTGCTGATACATTCTCTAAACTTTCCTTAAGCTGCAATCATGTTGAGCATCTATGGTTTGCATATTTCTAGTACTTTAATTTTTCCTTTTTCGAATATGCTATCCTAAATGTGAGAACTACTTAAATTTAGTTAACATTTAAGACTTTGATACTGATAGGTTTCAAGGGCTGGCTATTTTAAACATTAATGAACAGGGATCCCTGGGTGGCGCAGCGGTTTGGCGCCTGCCTTTGGCCCAGGGCACAATCCTGGAGACCCGGGATCGAATCCCATGTTGGGCTCCCGGTGCATGGAGCCTGCTTCTCCCTCTGCCTGTGTCTCTGCCCCTCTCTCTCTCTCTCTCTCTCTGTGACTATCATAAATAAATAAAAATTAAAAAAAAAAAAACATTAATGAACAGATACGATTTTATAGCACTCTTTAAAGAAACAGTCATTTACCCAACCATGGATACACTGAAATCGACAGAAGACAGATTAAATTTTCCCATATGAAAAATAAAAATAAATTTTCCCATATACTGTGTCTCCAAAAGTGAACGCTCCACAGTTAGTCGGTATCGCTAAAACAGATGAAAGGGCAATGACCTTTCAAATACCTAAATGTTGTCCTCCAGTGTGGTAGAAAGAGACATCCAGGCCAGAAGAGGAGTAATAAAGAAAAGTAAGAAGATACACTACAGGTAGTCATAAAAGAACTAGGACCATCTGGACATCCACTCAAAACAACCAGTAAATGAATATTTAAGACTGTTTATTTCTGTATTTTCATTCCCCGCTGTAATACATTTGTGTCTTCATTTAATATATGAATTTCACAGATCTACCTCCTTAATTTGGTTAACTGCCTACAGACTAGACCTTAATGGGTGCTTAAAAATTTAAACATAAATTCTACCTCTAAACTGCAAGAATTTGGAGATTAAATAAAGAAGTGAGAGACCATCATTTATTTACATCATTTTGGTTTATACATATTTTAATCTTACTCTAATGATTAACTATTTCCAATATGAAAACCAAGTTTAAAATAACTTGGTCACCTTGCTTCAAACACAGCTGGTTCACATATTCTACACCAGCTCCATCACGTAAATCCAACTTTACAATAGCAGAGATAAAAGCTACGTAACATAAATTCAGTGAAGTTGAATCTTTCAGAAACTGCATGAAAATAAGGGTTGAAGAAAATTTTCCAGGATGCTACGATAAGTAGCTTTCTTCTGCAATATTAATGCACTGAAACAAAATATTAAATTTATTTAAAATAGATGAGATTATTCCATTCTGTCCAAACCTATTAAAGCCTTCCAAAAGTTTCATAATTCAGTCCTAAAAATTCTTGGAGACGTGAGCATTTCCTGTACAGGAATGTGACCTCCACAAAGCTCCCAGGAAATTTCAGAAAAATATAATCTTCTAATTTAAAAGTTGATCGATTTGCCAAATGATGCAGCCAGGTTTGCTTCTCTAAAAGCTTCTGATAAGGTCTGCAAGGGAAGAAATTTAAAATTAAATACCAAATATCTGGGTGAGAAGAAACTTGTAGCCATTAATTCTGTATATTGTCAATAATTACCGGATGCGCATGGCAGACTCTGGCTATATCTTCACAGGATGCTCCATACTCCAGTGCAAGAGCAGCTTCATTCACCATTTCACCAGCGCCCTTTAAAATAACAGACCAAGTAATTTTCTTCCCATGGCAAAAACTACAAGCTAACAGGATTCACGGTTCGAGCAGTTAACTGTCTCCAGTCAGGAAAAGCTTAATAGAAAAGGTGGCACAGAAGTGAAGAGTCTGGGCTCCGGAGCCAGCTGGCCTGGATTAAAATCCTACCACTTCCTCAAGTGTAACACTCTGTGTTTCCCTCCATTTATTCACTTCAAAAATGGAAGAGCAACTCCTGCCTCCCAGAATGGTAAAAATTAAAATGGTTATTGCATGTATACAGAGAAGAATGTATTAGAGAGTAAGTAATGTTTTATCATCATCATGTCAGATCCCTAGGGCAGGTGCGTACTGCAGGTTCGGTGGTAGGAAGGGCTTCCCTTAGGAGGTAACATTTGAGCCCAAACCTCACAGGAGCCAGATGTACAAAGACCTGGAGGCACAGCATTCCAGGCAACAGGTCGTACAAGAACAAAAGCTCTAGCACAGCCCGGGTGGCTCAGCGGTTTAGCACCGCCTTTGGTTCTGATCCTGGAGACCCAGGACCGAGTCCCATATTGGGCTCCCTGCATGGAGCCTGCTTCTCCCTCTGCCTGTGTCCCTGCCTCTCTCCCTCTCATGAATAGATTTTTTTTAAAAATCTTAAAAAAAAAAAAAAAAAAAAAAAAAGCTCTAAAATGGGAACATTTGCCTGTTAGGAAACTGAGCGAAGGGGCATGAGGCAGGGAATTAATGAGGTCAGGAAGGCAGACGGGACCAGTTATCTGTAACAGCTTACAGTGGAAAAGGGCCACTGGAGAGTCTTCAGCAGGCACAGGACCTGTTTCAAGAGTTAGATGAATGTCAGTTGCAGGATGGAAAGCAGATGATGTGACGGGCCAGCCTCTGAGCATGCTGCTGGTCACCTTATCAGAAACAAACTTCTGCTGGTAAATACTAACCCCAGCATGTAAAGAACAGGTGGCCTAAAAGTAAATAGCAATGCTTTCCAGAAATAGTAATGGGATTTTGGGTTGTATGATACTCACTGGTCCCAGAATGTGTGCTCCCAACACCCTGTCCGTTGATTTCTGCCCCAGAATCTTCACCATGCCATCTGTGTCCGCATTTGTCTTAGCTCTGCTGTTAGCAGCAAAGGGGAATTTCCCAACCTTGTACTCAATGCCCTGTGAGAGACAGAAGAGGAGAACCTAGATAAACGGAAAAAACACATTCCTGCTGGTAAACTCATCTACCATTTATTGAGAACATAAATCCTAAGAAGGCAATTCTTCAGAGTACATGGAGGGCAAGACCAAAACTGCTTACTCATGAAATACATTTTGTGTGCAAACAACAAACAAATGCAAATGTCAGTCTATCTGGGTGTATTTCAAAGGAAAATATAAAAGCTCAGGAATTAACTAGTTTGCAGGCAAGTGAACGATTTCCTCTACATTACTAAAAAGGAGAAAAATATAAAATGTTCTACAGGATTTCAAAATGCATTAATGCAATAATAAAATGAGTCACAGGGCAGCCCTGGTGGCGCAGAGGTTTAGCGCCACCTGCAGCCCAGAGTGTGATCCTGGAGACCCAGGATCGAGTCCCATGTCAGGCTCTCTGTATGGAGCCTGCTTCTCCCGCTGCCTGTGTCTCTGCCCCTCTCTCTGTGTGTCTCTCCTGAATAAATAAATAAAATCTTTAAAATAATAAAAAATAAATAAAAAATAAATAAAATGAGTCATAGCATCCAGTGTCATTAACCCAACTCATGCACTGGAGTTACAGCTACCCCTGCATTCAGAATTACCTCTTCTTTCAACTGCTCTTCTGATTTGCCAACCCAAGCAACTTCAGGGTGGGTGTAAATCACTGATGGAACACAGTTGTAGTCAATGTGCACAGCACCGCCAGCCATTCCTTCAACACAGATAATGCCTTCATCCTCTGCTTTGTGAGCCAGCATTGGACCAGCAACCACATCACCAATAGCATAGATACTACCACAGAGATGAAAAGAAACACAGTGAACCACTGCCATCACAGATATTCATCTTCATTATGCCATGGTAACAAAAGTTTCTAGTTACTAAGTAGCCAAAAAAATATTGTTCCCACATACGTGTCTACTGTTCTTCCCCAAAGCCAGTGCATTTAAACATGGTAAAAGTCTTATTTTTAAGACAGTGTTTAAAATAAATGTTTAAATTTTTGAAAATGCAAATAAATTATCCAACTTACTTTGGAATTTTAGTTTGGAATCTGGTATTGACTGGAATTCTACCTCTAGGATCTAGTTCAATTCCAAGCTCTTCTAGTCCCAAGTTCTGAGTAAAGGGTCGTCGGCCGATGCAAACCAAGAGTACGTCACATGTGATAACCTCGGCTTTGCCACCAGAAGCACCTTCAATACTAGATGACAAACAGTATGTCACCGTTAAAGTGACCGTTAAATGTGCATGGACATAAACAGCTGACAGAATGAGACCTGTAAGACCTGATGTTTCCCAAGTGTTGCTGACACTTCTAACAAACAGGAGTCAGGCAATATTAAAACTACAAATCCTCTAGAGGTCTATCATTAAAACCTCACAATTATAGGTAGAAAAGCACATGTTAATAACCCAGGTCTTGAGTCAGAAAGATCAAGCGATGGCTCTGCCCCTCGCTTGCTATGTGACCTTAACTAAATAATTTCATCATGTTATATGAGTAATAAAGAGAGCCAGGCATATAGTAAACAATCCCGTATTACTGATCTCCCCATGTATCTTTTTTTTTTTTTCTTTTTTTTTTTTCTTTTTTTTTTTTAAAGACACATTTATTCAGCGTCATGATCAGACTATTACATTTAGCAATCAACAGCATGGGTACAAAAAAAAAATCTACATTAAAACCCTTTGTTGGAATGCTTTACACTTTCCACAGAACAGAAACTAAAATAACCTGTTATACAATGAGTCACAAATACAGTCCTCGAGTTTTTTGCCCATACACATGAGTATTGTCTAAAACATGTCTTCTTTGTAGCAGCTAGGCCCTGCCACCACTGTGCTTGGCTGAATTCACAAATCTGTTGTAACCTGTAGCTTCCCTGTCACTTCTCTGGCTCTCCTCTCCTGCTAAGCTTTGTTTCCTGGCAGTAATTAAAACCTTCTGCCACTGCCATAGCTGCTGCTGCTGCTGCTGGAACCGCCATAGCCACCTTGGTTTCGTGGTTTGGCAAAGTATTGGCCTCCACCACCATAGGGGCCAGAGCTTCTGCCTCCAAAATTTCCTCCTTTCATGGGTCCAAAATTTGAGGATTGATTGTTGTAATTGCCAAAATCGTTATAGCTTCTGCCACCTCCAAAGTTGCTTCCGTCATTACCAAATCCGTTACAGCCATCCCCACTGCCACCGTATCCACCACCACCTCGACTGCCACCGAAGCCACCTCCACCACTGAAGTTCCCTCCACGACCAAAGTTGTCATTCCCACCAAAACCACCTCCACGACCACCACCAAAGTTTCCAGAACCACTTCGGCCTCTTTGGCTGGACGAAGCACTAGCCATCTCTTGCTTCGATAGGGCTTTCCTTACTTCACAGTTGTGGCCATTCACAGTAGGGTATTTTTGAATGACAATCTTGTCTACAGAGTCGTGGTCGTCAAAGGTCACAAAAGCAAAACCTCTCTTTTTGCCACTGCCTCGGTCAGTCATGATCTCTATCACTTCAATTTTCCCATACTGTTCAAAATAATCTCTAAGATGATGTTCTTCAGTGTCTTCTTTAATGCCACCGACAAAAATCTTTTTCACAGTTAAGTGGGCACCGGGTCTTTGAGAATCCTCTCGGGAGACAGCCCTCTTTGGTTCCACGACTCTTCCGTCCATCTTGTGCGGCCGGGCGTTCATGGCCGCGTCCACCTCCTCCACGGTGGCGTACGTGATGAACCCAAAGCCTCTGGAGCGCTTGGTGTTGGGGTCTCTCATTACCACACAGTCCGTAAAGCGTCCCCCATTGCTCAAAATGGCTCCTCAGACTCTCATCGGTCGTTTCGAAGCTCAAACCTCCGATGAAGAGCTTCCGCAACTGCTCGGGCTCTTTGGGAGACTCTGACTTAGACATGACGGCGGTGGGAGGGGAGACTTTAACGATGCTTACTCAGCGGCGTCCAAGGGCAGAAGCTCTCCCCATGTATCTAATAATACTGAGTTTTGTGAAACGTTGAGAGTTTAAATATTTCTGATTGTATACTATGAGAAAGTAAGAACACTAGATTAATTTTCCTAGCATCAACTTAATCATGAATTTCAATGGACTGATTTAATAAGCAATATGGAGTTACACTAAGCAATAAAATGGCCCTAGGTTGTAACAAACTTTGATTCTGAAAAAAAAGGGAGTATTTTTCTTAAGCACACAGATAAAGATATTGTATCAAAAGCATATGCAGCATACTTACGAAACATCAATTTTTCCATCTGACTTCTTGGTAGCACCAGTAACTTTTGTATTCAATTTAAATTTAAATCCTTGTTTTTGGAGGATGCGTTGAAAGTTTTTAGATATCTCCATATCAATTCCGACTCCACCAACATGACCTAAAAACTCAACTGCTGTCACATCTGCACCAAGTCTCTGCCAAACTGAACCCTGTAAGTAATAATTTTTAAAACTCATAAAAATAAAGGTTTCTATAGCAAATATTTACTGACTGAAGCATCATAAAGAATTTGTCAGATGTTTTTCTTTAATATGTCCCTGTCAGAAGCTCTGAGGTTTAAAATGAACAGTGGCACATAAATATGCTTCATATATTTCATGTATTCATTTGTTCATTCCTGCAACATTTATTTATTGAGCACCTACTATATACTAGGCACACATCGATGAATGAAATGCTGCCCCCAGGGGGCTTATACGCTGGTAGATGAGGCAGATAAGTAGAATTCATGGAGAGGTTAGTAGAGCGCTCTGAGAAAATATAAATCAGGAAGCGGAACCAGGACTGCTGGGAGGAGGAAGGCTGTAGTTTTAAAGAACATGGTCATTGGGGAAAGCTTTGCTGTGAGTGACGTGTGTGCAAAGACTTTAAAAAGAGAGAGAATGAACTACACAGGAACTGCTGGAGGAAGAGGGGAACAAGTGGGAAGGAAGGTCTTGAGGAGAAAAAGCCTCTTCCTCCTACTAACCACTGGTATTTATAAAATGTTAAACTGGCTTCAGATTTTCTCAACAAAAATGTGCTTATTTTTTTTCATTCAAATTATAACTTAAAATGTTAAAAACCAGCATGCAGTTTAACAATTATAACTTCAGGATGCCTATCTGTGAAATCAGCAAGATGAACATAATTTTATAGCATTATATAAAATATGAAAAACTATGAACCTATCCTTTCCAAGAATTTGTACTAAAATCAAATTTTAATACAACTGTATTAAAATCATCCAGTAATTTAAAATAAGAGGTTGATCTTTCCAAGTAGGTTTATGCATTGTTCTGAGTTTTGGGAATGAGAGCTGAGTCAACTAAAGGCAGTACAGTGGCACTTAAAATCCAATCACAAGCAAATACAAAAATTAACTCAAAATAAATCATGAACCTTATTGTGAAACCCAACACTATCAAACTTATTGATGAAAATGTAGGAAAGAATCTTAGTGACCCTCACTTAGGGTCACGCAACACCGTAAGAAGAAAGAAAAAGAGAAGAGAAGAGAAGAGAAGAGAAGAGAAGAGAAGAGAAGAGAAGACCACGTCAAAATCGAAAAATTCTCCTCTTCTAAAGCTAATATTAAGAATACAGAGAAGCCACAGACTGAGAAAAAAAATACTTGCAAAATCTCTATGATAAAAGATCCTTTGCACAAAGATCTCTCAAAATAAACAAAAGAAACCCTATTTAAAAAAAAAAAAAAGAAAAGATAAACAGGTACAGCACAAAAGACAATGCAGAGATAGAAAATAAGTCCATAAAAAGATCCTCCATATTATGAGCCAGTAGAGAAATGCAAATTAAAACCCCTAGGAGATACTACTACACACATCACAATGGTTCAAATTTCTAAAAAGGCACCACTACTTCTGCTGGTCAGGAAATACAACAGCAACTTACAGGGCCTGTGGCACTGTACACACTTGGCAAAGCAGAGCTCCTCGAAAGGCTAAACACAGAACTCCCATTCCATGCCTAGGTATCCACGCAAGAGAAATGAAAACAGATGTCCAGACAAAACGTTCACAGCAGTATTAGTCATAAACAGTCCTGCAGTGGAAATGAGCCAAATGTCCATCAGCCAATGAATGGATAAACAAAATGGGCTACAGCCACAGAACGGAGTATCTGGCTCTCAAGAGCTAGGAAGTATATACATGAACCCTGAGAGCATCATGCTAAGCAAAGAAGCTAGAGACATATAAGTCCCACATATTGTATGAATCTCATTTAAAGAGAAGTCCAAAACAGGTAATTCCACAAAGAAAGAGGGTTAGTGGTTTCCAAGGCCTGCAAAAAGGGAGGAATGTGGAGTCACTGCCAGTGGCCATGGTGTTTGTTTCTGAGGGGACAAAAATGCTCTGGAATTAAGACTGTGGTGACAACTACACAACTTTGTGAACATACTTTAAAAAAAAAATCATTGGGGATGCCTGGGTGGCTCAGTGGTTGAGTGTCTGCCTTCAGCTCAGGGCATGATCTCAGGGTCCTGGGATCAAGTCCCATACAGGATTCCCTGCAAGGAGCCTGCTTCTCCTTCTGCCTATGTTTCTGCTTCTCTCTGTCTCTCATGAATGAATGAATAAAATCTTAAAAAAAAAAAAAAATCACTGAACTGTACAACACTTTAAATGGGTGAAGGATATATGAACTATATCTCAATGAAGGTGGCAAAGACACACTCCTCTGAATCTAAACTACAAAGTAAGAAATAGTAAGAGTATGTTGAATCAACACTGTACACGTGAAACTAATAATATATTCCATTACAACTCAACAAAAACAAGAGGGGGAGAAAAAAAGAACATGTGGTATATATACACAAGAATACTATTCAGCCATAAAAGAGAACAAAAATCGGTTTTGACATTCCAACAACAAAAAGAAATAATAAGAAAATGGGAAATGATAAGCAGCAGCATCTTGAACTCAAAGTCAGGAACAAGGGATCCCTGGGTAGCTCAGCGGTTTAGCGCTGCCTCCAGCCCAGGGTGTGATCCTGGAGATCTGAGATTGAGTCCCATGTCAGGCTCCCTGCATGGAGCCTGCTTCTCCCTCTACCTGTGTCTCTGCCTCTCTCTTTCTCTGTGTCTCTTATGAATGAATAAATAAGATCTTAAAAAAAAAGAAAAGTCGGGAACAATGAGCAGAGAGAGCTAGACAAATGCCTTCCTCTTTAGGAAAATGGATTTCAAAATCCATTTGAAATAGGAAAACTCCGGTAGTAACTACCAGATATTATGTCAGGCTTTGTGTTAAAGCTTATTAGATATCAGAAACTGGGTTAAGTGTTTTATATCTATTACCTTAATAAATCCCAACAATAACCCTATGAGGCAGTTACTCTTACTAGAACGGGGATTTTTATGCTGAATCAACTAGTTCAGAGCAGCTCACTCATTTAACAAGGACACAGTGTCATTAAAAGGCAGAGCCAAAAATTCAAATTTAATTATTTTTTTTAAAGATTTATTTATTTATGATAGACAGAGAGAGAGAGAGAGAGGCAGAGACACAGGAGGAGGGAGAAGCAGGCTCCATGCTGGGAGCCCGATGTGGGACTCGATCCTGGGACTCCAGGATCGCGCCCTGGGCCAAAGGCAGGCGCTAAACCGCTGAGCCACCCAGGGATCCCCCAAAAATTCAAATTTAAATCTGATTCAAAACCTACATTGGTTTTTTTTTTAAGATTATTTTTATTTATTTATTCATGAGAGACACTGAAAGAGAGGAAGAGACACAGGCAGAGGGAGAAGCAGGCTCCATGCAGGGAACCCGACGTGGGACTCGATCCCGGGTCTCCAGGATCACATCCTAGGCTGAAGGTGGCGCTAAACCGCTGAGCCACCCGGGCTGCCCCAAAACCTACATTCTTAAGCACTACATTAAAGTGGTACGGAAAAAGGTTAACTATGAAAAAATAAAAAGATGGTCACATGACTAATCTTTATGAGAAAGTAAATAAGTACAGTGTGTTATCTTCATTAAGCAGTTAAGCTTAAGGGTCTGCCTTTGGCTCAGGTCATGATCCTGGGGGGTGGGTGGCAAGGGGGAAGCCCTGCTTCTCCCTCTGCCTGCCACTCCCCCTGCTTATGTGCCCACTCTCTCGAGAGGTCAAATAAATATTTATAAGCAAAATTTTAATAAAATAAAAAATCTTTATAAAAATATCCAAAAGCAAAAATGCTAAAATGAAAGAGAATTATGGCTTCAGGATATTATTATACTTACCAAGAAAAGTAAAACTATGTTATTCCTTTTTCTTGCTCATTTTATCCACCCAGGAGTATGATTTTCAAAGTGGAATTAACAGGGTATGAAATACTAAGCAAGGTAAGAAAACTAGTCATTTTTGATAAGTTAACTCTCCAAACAAATCAGATCATAATTTGATGACAGACACACTGTAAGTCAGTGAACTTTGCCAACTTAATTAGTATAAGGGAACTGTCAAATGGAGCCAGACTGGCAATAAACTGCCTAACATTTTCAAAAGGGAAAAGAATAGACTCTGGAAAATAGACTCTGAAATGTGGAACAGAGGTCAACCCCTGCTAAATACTAGAAGAGATGATTAAATAGCTGGTTTGATAATCATTAGATACTACCTCAAGTCTTCCAAAGAGGTCATACAAACTATTTTCTGAAGGCTTTTCTGAACTGGATAATAATATAGGGTATTTTTATCACCAAAGTCTTCAATAAAAAAAAAAAAAGAAAGAAGAAAATCTCATATCCCTTAGATGAGATGGATCAATGGAGATTTAAATATACTTATAAACAGGTTAAAAACTGTAGAGTCAGATGGCTTTCAATACTTCATACTGACATGAAAGACACCAGGGACGGTTTCATTAGCCAACTTATAAAAGATCAGAGGATAGGCCAACATGCTTTTAGTTAACATGCTTCCCACACTTATGAATTACACACAAGAAAAGGCAGTTAAGTGTAAGGACGACCGAATCAAGACAAAGACTGGAATAATGGGTACAAGTGAGCCTTAGGTTTAAACAAGGATAAAAAGGTTCAAAATTCTTATTTGGGTTTATTTACTTATTTAGGTTTAAAAACTAAGAATTCCTCAAGCAAAAGATGTGAAGTTTTCAACTAACTATAAGCTCAATTAATGCTTTAAAAAGGAAAAAATAATTAAACTGATCCTGAAGGATTACATTAAACAAAGTAGATTACATATCAAAAACAAGTTCTCGGAAAAAAAAAAAAAACAAGTTCTCGGGACACCTGGGTGGCTCAGCAGTTGGGCCTCTGCCTTCCGCTCAGAGTGTGATCCCAGAGTTTTGGGTTAAGTCCCATATCAGGCCCCTCATGGGGAGCCTGCTTCTCCCTCTGCCTGTGTCTCTGACTCTCTCTGGTGTCTTTCATGAATACATAAAATCCTTAAAAACAAAAAAATAAGTTCTCTCCATTATCCAGAATATTATGCTTAGTTTTCAACACTATTTCCAAGTGACCCTGACTGACTAGACTGGATCAGAAGGATGCAACAACATAATGGATGCTATGCTAATCTACAAGATCTGGGTAAGCAACATTAAGGAAAGCAACAGAGATTGAAATATGAATGACACTAAGTCCCTGCCTTCAAGGCACTTATGGTCCTGTAGGAAAGGCAGACATAAACAAATAAATGGAATACACTGTTTATTAATTAGTAGCTGATACAAAGATGCAGACATATAGTAAAGACTCAAAGACAGAAAGACTTGCGCTTTCTCCGAAAAAAAAAAAACGAAGTCTGGGCTAAAAAGGTAACACCCAAGCTGACTTCTGAAAGGTATTTATTAACAAATGTTTACTCAGCAATAATAATAGCTAACGTGTGACTATTTAGTATGTATCAGCCACTGTGCTACAGGCTGAAGATGCAGTCAGTGAAACAGCCATGATCTCTGCCCTCAGGCAGTTGGTGATTTAATGAAGGAGAGAAAAATGAACAAGTACTATCAGTTAAGTGAGATAAATACTGTAGCAAGTACAGGTGCAATGGGACGCTCAGCAAGAGTTACTACCTAAGGGCATGTGGGGTAGTCCAGGAAGGTTCTGAGAACACAGAGACTGGGAGAGGAAAGCATTTTCCAAATAGAAGGCCTACAGATAAAAGAGAGGGTGCAGCTAGTTCAGAAACTGGTATTTCACTATATCTAGAACATAGTTTGAGAGGGAGAGGGGCTAAAAACAAGGCTGGACTGAGCCAGTGCCACATCACACTGGCCTTTCAACAACATTAAAGATTTTGGATTTATCCTAATGACTATCATTAGTTATTGAAGGATTTTTAGCAAGAGAGACAGGCTTATGTTCGTGTTACAGGAGAGGACTCTCCCCACTCTGGGGAGATTAGAAAAGGATGAAAGAAGTCAGAGAGTTAGAGTAAGAAATGACACTGGCCCAAAATGGGATCAAGTAGATGTGTCAAAAGAAGCAGCTATATTCATGAAATACGGGTCTTGAAGCATCATGTTAGGACCCGCTGACTGGCTTCATATGAGGCACGATGACATGACACAAATCATGTGTTATTCCCAAACTTCCAGCTTATGCTTCTAGATGAATGGCAGTATGACTCACTGAGATGAGAAATATTAAGAAATAGTTTTTGTTTATTTGGGGTTGAAAGAATGAAGAGGAAGAAGGAAAGGTTAAGTTATAAATTTACTGAACCCAGCGTCTGTGAGACCTGTAAGTAGAGATGCTGTTGGGCGCTTAGATATAAAAGTCCAGAAGTGTCCAAGATGGCAGCACAGAAGACTGAATTCACCTGCCACAGACAGATGGGGTTTACATCTACATTACAGCAGTTCCTCCTGAAGAACTGAGGAATGACTGAACAGCTTCTGTACAACAAAGGACAGAGGGACCATGCAGAGAACAGGGGGAGAGCCTGAGATGTGGTAACGATGGGAACTCGACTCCCCACATCACCAACTGCAGTAGAGAGGGACAGCACTGGGCAGCCCGGGTGGCTCAGTGGTTTAGCGCCGCCTTTGGCCCAGGGTATGATTCTGGGAGACCCGGGACTGAGTCCCATGTTGGGCTCCCTGCAGGGAGCCTGCTTCTCCCTCTGCCTGTGTCTCTGCCTCTCTCATGAATAAATAAATATTTTAAAAAAGGGAGGGGGGGAGAGGGACAGCACTCAGGAGCCATGTGCAGAATTGCCCACGCAGCAAAACGAAAACACAACTTTTTAAAGGGTCAAAGGACTATATAAGCGAAAAAAAACTCATTTACTAACCTTATAGCATGGGCTAAATGGACAAGGAATTGCTGGAAATCTCTCCAAAGTTGGAGATGCTGCCAAGTGCCACTGTTTACGTTCCCCCTCCACCTTCCTAGTGCAGGTAGCAGCAGGGGCCAGAAACTCTATATGGCCTTCTGCCTCAGTGAGCCCTGGGCCTATAGCCCACACCAACTCCAGCCATCCCCCACAAGGCCAAGGCACTCCCAGCTCCAGCCCACTTCAATGAGCACAATTATAAATGAGAAAAAAAAAAATTAGTTAAGGGGACCCAATTACAAAATGAATTACAAAATGTAAAATCTAACATATACATAAAACATGGAGTCTGGGAATAACATGAAAGTCCTAGAAGACGTTCAAACTTACATGACCATCAACTTAATACAGACTGTTATATAGTTAAGATGTTATATATGAACCTCATGATAACCACAAACTAAAAACCTGTAACAGATACACAAATACACAAAAAAAAGAGAAAAGGCCAAGCATAACACTAAAGAAAGTCATTAATCATAAAGAAAAAGAACAAGGGAAGGTACAGAGAAAAACTACAAAACAATGAGGAAACAATCAACAAAATGGCAATAAGTACATACCTATCAATAATTACTTTATTTTTTTTATTTTTATTTTTTCAATAATTACTTTAAATGTAAATAGTTTAAATACTCCAAAAAAGATATAGGCTGACAGAATATATAAAAAAACTAGATCCATCTATATGCTGAGAGATTCATTTCAAACCTACAGAAACATACAGACTAAAAGGGAAAGGATGGAAAAAGATATTCCTTGCAAATGGTAGAATGGTAGCCCCCCCCCCCCGCCAAAAAAAACTTACATTAGATGAAATAGATTTGAAAATAAAGACTGTAACGAGACAACGGCATTGCATAATGATAAAAGGATCAATCCAACAACAGGGTGTAACAGTTTCAAATATCCATGCACTCAATATTGGAGCACCTGAATACATAAAGCAAGTATTAACACATAAAGGGAGAAATCGACAGTAATACAGTAACAGTAGGGGATAGCCAACTTGCATCAGCGGAGAAAATCAGTAAGGAAATCATGTCTTTTTTTTTTTTTTTTTAAGATTTTATTTATTTATTCAGGAGACACACAGAGAGAGAGAGGCAGAGACACAAGCAGAGGGAGAAGCAGGCTCCATGCAAGGACCCCGAGGCGGGACTCGATCCTGGGTCTCCAGGATCACGCCCCGGGCCAAAGGCAAGCACTCAACCACTGAGCCACCCAGGCGTCCCGGAAATCATGTCTTTGAATAAGACATTAGACTAGATGAACAAAAAAGGTTAACTATGAAAAAATAAAAAGATGGTCACATGACTAATCTTTATGAGAAAGTAAATAAGTACAGTGTGTTATCTTCATTAAGCAGTTAAGCTTAAGGGTCTGCCTTTGGCTCAGGTCATGATCCTGGGGGGTGGGTGGCAAGGGGGAAGCCCTGCTTCTCCCTCTGCCTGCCACTCCCCCTGCTTATGTGCCCACTCTCTCGAGAGGTCAAATAAATATTTATAAGCAAAATTTTAATAAAATAAAAAATCTTTATAAAAATATCCAAAAGCAAAAATGCTAAAATGAAAGAGAATTATGGCTTCAGGATATTATACTTACCAAGAAAAGTAAAACTATGTTATTCCTTTTTCTTGCTCATTTTATCCACCCAGGAGTATGATTTTCAAAGTGGAATTAACAGGGTATGAAATACTAAGCAAGGTAAGAAAACTAGTCATTTTTGATAAGTTAACTCTCCAAACAAATCAGATCATAATTTGATGACAGACACACTGTAAGTCAGTGAACTTTGCCAACTTAATTAGTATAAGGGAACTGTCAAATGGAGCCAGACTGGCAATAAACTGCCTAACATTTTCAAAAGGGAAAAGAATAGACTCTGGAAAATAGACTCTGAAATGTGGAACAGAGGTCAACCCCTGCTAAATACTAGAAGAGATGATTAAATAGCTGGTTTGATAATCATTAGATACTACCTCAAGTCTTCCAAAGAGGTCATACAAACTATTTTCTGAAGGCTTTTCTGAACTGGATAATAATATAGGGTATTTTTATCACCAAAGTCTTCAATAAAAAAAAAAAAAGAAAGAAGAAAATCTCATATCCCTTAGATGAGATGGATCAATGGAGATTTAAATATACTTATAAACAGGTTAAAAACTGTAGAGTCAGATGGCTTTCAATACTTCATACTGACATGAAAGACACCAGGGACGGTTTCATTAGCCAACTTATAAAAGATCAGAGGATAGGCCAACATGCTTTTAGTTAACATGCTTCCCACACTTATGAATTACACACAAGAAAAGGCAGTTAAGTGTAAGGACGACCGAATCAAGACAAAGACTGGAATAATGGGTACAAGTGAGCCTTAGGTTTAAACAAGGATAAAAAGGTTCAAAATTCATTTGGGTTTATTTACTTATTTAGGTTTAAAAACTAAGAATTCCTCAAGCAAAAGATGTGAAGTTTTCAACTAACTATAAGCTCAATTAATGCTTTAAAAAGGAAAAAATAATTAAACTGATCCTGAAGGATTACATTAAACAAAGTAGATTACATATCAAAAACAAGTTCTCGGGAAAAAAAAAAAAAACAAGTTCTCGGGACACCTGGGTGGCTCAGCAGTTGGGCCTCTGCCTTCCGCTCAGAGTGTGATCCCAGAGTTTTGGGTTAAGTCCCATATCAGGCCCCTCATGGGGAGCCTGCTTCTCCCTCTGCCTGTGTCTCTGACTCTCTCTGGTGTCTTTCATGAATACATAAAATCCTTAAAAACAAAAAAATAAGTTCTCTCCATTATCCAGAATATTATGCTTAGTTTTCAACACTATTTCCAAGTGACCCTGACTGACTAGACTGGATCAGAAGGATGCAACAACATAATGGATGCTATGCTAATCTACAAGATCTGGGTAAGCAACATTAAGGAAAGCAACAGAGATTGAAATATGAATGACACTAAGTCCCTGCCTTCAAGGCACTTATGGTCCTGTAGGAAAGGCAGACATAAACAAATAAATGGAATACACTGTTTATTAATTAGTAGCTGATACAAAGATGCAGACATATAGTAAAGACTCAAAGACAGAAAGACTTGCGCTTTCTCCGAAAAAAAAAACGAAGTCTGGGCTAAAAAGGTAACACCCAAGCTGACTTCTGAAAGGTATTTATTAACAAATGTTTACTCAGCAATAATAATAGCTAACGTGTGACTATTTAGTATGTATCAGCCACTGTGCTACAGGCTGAAGATGCAGTCAGTGAAACAGCCATGATCTCTGCCCTCAGGCAGTTGGTGATTTAATGAAGGAGAGAAAAATGAACAAGTACTATCAGTTAAGTGAGATAAATACTGTAGCAAGTACAGGTGCAATGGGACGCTCAGCAAGAGTTACTACCTAAGGGCATGTGGGGTAGTCCAGGAAGGTTCTGAGAACACAGAGACTGGGAGAGGAAAGCATTTTCCAAATAGAAGGCCTACAGATAAAAGAGAGGGTGCAGCTAGTTCAGAAACTGGTATTTCACTATATCTAGAACATAGTTTGAGAGGGAGAGGGGCTAAAAACAAGGCTGGACTGAGCCAGTGCCACATCACACTGGCCTTTCAACAACATTAAAGATTTTGGATTTATCCTAATGACTATCATTAGTTATTGAAGGATTTTTAGCAAGAGAGACAGGCTTATGTTCGTGTTACAGGAGAGGACTCTCCCCACTCTGGGGAGATTAGAAAAGGATGAAAGAAGTCAGAGAGTTAGAGTAAGAAATGACACTGGCCCAAAATGGGATCAAGTAGATGTGTCAAAAGAAGCAGCTATATTCATGAAATACGGGTCTTGAAGCATCATGTTAGGACCCGCTGACTGGCTTCATATGAGGCACGATGACATGACACAAATCATGTGTTATTCCCAAACTTCCAGCTTATGCTTCTAGATGAATGGCAGTATGACTCACTGAGATGAGAAATATTAAGAAATAGTTTTTGTTTATTTGGGGTTGAAAGAATGAAGAGGAAGAAGGAAAGGTTAAGTTATAAATTTACTGAACCCAGCGTCTGTGAGACCTGTAAGTAGAGATGCTGTTGGGCGCTTAGATATAAAAGTCCAGAAGTGTCCAAGATGGCAGCACAGAAGACTGAATTCACCTGCCACAGACAGATGGGGTTTACATCTACATTACAGCAGTTCCTCCTGAAGAACTGAGGAATGACTGAACAGCTTCTGTACAACAAAGGACAGAGGGACCATGCAGAGAACAGGGGGAGAGCCTGAGATGTGGTAACGATGGGAACTCGACTCCCCACATCACCAACTGCAGTAGAGAGGGACAGCACTGGGCAGCCCGGGTGGCTCAGTGGTTTAGCGCCGCCTTTGGCCCAGGGTATGATTCTGGGAGACCCGGGACTGAGTCCCATGTTGGGCTCCCTGCAGGGAGCCTGCTTCTCCCTCTGCCTGTGTCTCTGCCTCTCTCATGAATAAATAAATATTTTAAAAAAGGGAGGGGGGGAGAGGGACAGCACTCAGGAGCCATGTGCAGAATTGCCCACGCAGCAAAACGAAAACACAACTTTTTAAAGGGTCAAAGGACTATATAAGCGAAAAAAAACTCATTTACTAACCTTATAGCATGGGCTAAATGGACAAGGAATTGCTGGAAATCTCTCCAAAGTTGGAGATGCTGCCAAGTGCCACTGTTTACGTTCCCCCTCCACCTTCCTAGTGCAGGTAGTGAGCCTCTATATGGCCTTCTGCTCAGTGAGCCCTGGGCCTATAGCCACACCAACTCCAGCCATCCCCCACAAGGCCAAGGCACTCCCAGCTCCAGCCCACTTCAATGAGCACAATTATAAATGAGAAAAAAAAAAATTAGTTAAGGGGACCCAATTACAAAATGAATTACAAAATGTAAAATCTAACATATACATAAAACATGGAAGGTAGGGGAATAAACATGAAGTCCTTTCAGAAGACGTTCAAACTTACATGACCATCAACTTAATACAGACTGTTATATAGTTAAGATGTTATATATGAACCTCATGATAACCACAAACTAAAAACCTGTAACAGATACACAAATACACAAAAAAAAGAGAAAAGGCCAAGCATAACACTAAAGAAAGTCATTAATCATAAAGAAAAAGAACAAGGGAAGGTACAGAGAAAAACTACAAAACAATGAGGAAACAATCAACAAAATGGCAATAAGTACATACCTATCAATAATTACTTTATTTTTTTTATTTTTATTTTTTCAATAATTACTTTAAATGTAAATAGTTTAAATACTCCAAAAAAGATATAGGCTGACAGAATATATAAAAAAACTAGATCCATCTATATGCTGAGAGATTCATTTCAAACCTACAGAAACATACAGACTAAAAGGGAAAGGATGGAAAAAGATATTCCTTGCAAATGGTAGAATGGTAGCCCCCCCCCCCGCCAAAAAAAACTTACATTAGATGAAATAGATTTGAAAATAAAGACTGTAACGAGACAACGGCATTGCATAATGATAAAAGGATCAATCCAACAACAGGGTGTAACAGTTTCAAATATCCATGCACTCAATATTGGAGCACCTGAATACATAAAGCAAGTATTAACACATAAAGGGAGAAATCGACAGTAATACAGTAACAGTAGGGGATAGCCAACTTGCATCAGCGGAGAAAATCAGTAAGGAAATCATGTCTTTTTTTTTTTTTTTTTAAGATTTTATTTATTTATTCAGGAGACACACAGAGAGAGAGAGGCAGAGACACAAGCAGAGGGAGAAGCAGGCTCCATGCAAGGACCCCGAGGCGGGACTCGATCCTGGGTCTCCAGGATCACGCCCCGGGCCAAAGGCAAGCACTCAACCACTGAGCCACCCAGGCGTCCCGGAAATCATGTCTTTGAATAAGACATTAGACTAGATGAACATAACAGATACATACAGAACATTCCATCCAAAACCAACAAAATACATTCGTTTCAAGTGCATATGGAACATTCTCCAGGAGAGATCACATGTTAGGTCACAAAAAAGTCTCCCCAAATTTAAGATTAAAATCATTTCAAGCATCTTTTCTGACAACTATAAGTCAATTATAAGAAAAAAAAACACCATGTAGAAGCTAAAGAACATGCTACTATACAACAAAGAAAGGAAAAAAAATAAAAACACACATGGAGACAAATGTAAACTAAAACATAATGGTCCAAAATCACTGGCACACAGGGAAAGCAGTTCTAAGATGGAAATTGATAGCGACATAGCCAAGAAACAAGAAAAATCTCAATTAAGCCTTACAAAAGAAACTGGAAAAAGAGCAAAGACCAACATGGGTAAAAGGAAGGAAAAATCAGTTAAGCCATGACCTCCTGAGTGGCTCAGTTAAGCCATGACTTCCGGCTCAGGTCATGATCCCAGCTCCACACAGGCTCCCTGCTCTGCAGGGGGCCTGCTTCTCTCTCTCTCTCTCTCTCTCTCTCTCTCTCTCTCTCTCTCTCTCTGTCTCCCTCTGTCTGATATTCCCTTGCTTGTGCTGTCAAATAAATAAATAAAATCTTTTAAAAAGAAACAGCTCTCAGTTTGATTTTTGTCTGTTTCTAAAAATAAAATAGATAAACCTTTAGCCAGGCTCCTCGAGAAAAAAAAGAGAGGGCCCAAATAAATGAAGTAAGAAAGAGAAGTGAAAACCGATAGCACAGAATTACAAAGGATTGTAAAAGACTACAACGAAAAATCACATGCCAACAAACTGGACAACACAGAAGAAACCATTAAATTTCTAGAAACATACAATCACCCAAAACTAAATCAGGAAGAAATAAAAAACGAACAGATCAATTACTAGCAACAAAATTGAATCAGTAACCAAAAGCCTCCCAACAAAGTCCAGGACCAGATGGAGTAACAGGTAAATTCTACCAAACATTTAAAAAAGAGTTAAAACCTATCTTCCTCCAACTATTCCAAAAACAGAATAGGAAGAAAGCTTCAAATTTATTCTATGAGACCAGCATTACTCTGATACCAAAACCAGACAAAGACACTTAAAAAAAAGAAAACTACAGAATAACATCCCTATGAATAGATGCAAAAATCCAAAACAAATTCTTGGCAACTAATTTCAAAATACCGATTAAAAGGGTAATTCACCATGAAGAAATTAGATTTATTCTGGAGATGGTTCAATATCCTCAAATCAAGGACACCTGGCTGGCTCAATGGTTGAGCAGCTGCCTTCAGCTCAGGGTGTGAACCCAGGATTCGGGGATCGAGTCCCACATTGGGCTCCCTGCGAGGAGCCTGCTTCTCCCTCTGCGTATGTCTCTGTCTCTCCTCCCTCTCTCTCTCTCATGAATAAATAAATCTTTTTTAAAAATCCTCAAATCAATAGGACACACCATATTAATAAAATGAAGAATAAAAATCATATGATCATCTCAATAGATGCAGAAAAAAACACCTGACAAAATTCAACATTTGTTCATGATAAAAACAAAGTTTAGAGGGAACATACCTCAACATAAAAAAGGTCATATATGACAAACCCACAAATAAGAGCATACTCAATGGTAAAAAAACTGATTCCACTAAGATCGGAACAAGACAAGGATGTCCACTCTCACAAATTTCATTCAACATAGCAATGGAAATCCTAGGCACAGCAATCAGACAAGAAATAAAAGGCATCCAAATTGGTAAGTAAAACTGTCACTATTTGCAGATGACATGACACTCTACAAAAAAAAACCCTAAAAACTCCACCAAAAAACTATCAGAATAAATGGATTCAGTGAAGTTGCAGAATACAAAAATCAATATACATAAATTGGTTCCATTTCTATACACTGATAACAAAGTGGCAGAAAGAAAAATTAAGGAAACAATTCCATTTACAATTGCAACCAAAAAAAAAATATACCTCAAGTAAACTTAACCAAGGAGGTAAAAGACCTACACGCTGAAAATTTCAAAACATTAATGAAAGACCTACCATGCTCATGGACTAGAAGAATGTATTGTTAAAATGTCCGCATTCCCCACAGCTATCCACAGACGGAATGCAATATCTACTAAAATATCAACAGTAATTTTCACAGAACTAAAACAAATAATTCTAAAATGCCAGATTTCAAGATCTACTACAAAACAATAATAATCAAAAAAAAAAAAAAACTATTAAAGGCAAAGAGAGACACAGATCAATAGGACAAACTAGAAAGCCCAGAAATAAACCTATGTTTATATGGTCAATGAGTCTATGATAAAGGAAACAAGAATATACAATGGGGAAAAGACTGTCTCTTCAATAAATGGTGTTGGGAAAATCGGACAGCCATACACCAAAGAATGAAACTGGATCACTTTCTTACATCACACAAAAAAATAAACTCAAAGTGGATTAAAGAACTAATTTAAGACCTGAAACCATAAGATTTCTAGCAGAGAACATACCTAGTAATTTCTCTGACATAAGTCTTAGCAATATTTTCCTAGATCGATCTCCTCAGACAGGGAAACAAAAGCAAAAATAAACTGAGACTACACCGAGATAAAAAGCTTTTGTACAGCAAAGGAAATCATGAACAAAACAAAAAGGCAATCTAACTGAATGGAAGAAGAAATTCACAAATAATATATTCTATAAAGAATATCAAAAATAAAGAACTTATACAACTCAACACCAAAAATATAAATAATGCAATTAAAAAACAGGCAGAAGATCTGAATACTGTTCCAAAGACATACAAATGGCCAAAAGACACATAAAAAGATGCTCAACATTACTAACCATTACATCAATATGCACATCAAAGCCACAATGAGATATCACCTTATACCTGTCAGAATGGCCAGCACTGAAAAGTGAGAAATAATAAGCGTTAGCAAAGACCTGGAGAAAAACAAACCCTCATGCACTATTGATGGGAATGTAAATTGGTGCAGCCACTGTGGAAGACAGTATGGAGGTTCCTCAAAAAAATTAAAAATAAAAATACCATACGATCCAGTAATCTGATGAATATTCACCCAAAAACAATGAAAACACTAATTCAAAAAGATATATGCACCTCTTGTTTAATGCAGCATATTTACAACAGCCTAGATATGGAAGCAACCCAAGTGTCCATTGATAGATAAATGGATAAAGATGTACCTATATATACAGTAGAATACTATTCAGCCATAAAAAGAATGGATTCTTCCCATCTGTGACAACATGAATGGACATGGAGGGTATTATGCTAAGTGAAATTAAGTCAGACAAAGACAAATACCATATGATTTCACTTATATGTGGAATCTCAAACAACTGAACGAAAAAAGCAGAAACAGACCTGTAAATACACAGAACTAGTGGTTGCCGGAGGTGAGAAGGGAGGAGGGGAGGGGGAGAACTGGCAAAATAGGTCAAAGGGAGTGGGCAGTACAGGCTTCCAGTTACAAAATCAGTGTCACAGGGATAAACGGTACAGCACAGGAAATAATATAGTCAGTAGTATTTTAATAGTGTTATATAGAGACAGATGACAGCTACATTTGTGGTGAGCACAGCAAAATATATAGTCATGGGATCGCTATGCTGTATACCTAAAACTAATATAACATTGTATGTCAACTATACTTCAATTAAAAAAAAAAAGCAGACAGCTGAATTTATTCAGGACTACAGTTGTGCCAAGCAGGTGTGATGATGCAACAAAGAGGTAAGGGACTCAAGAAGAGCAGCTATAGTGATGGACTATGGAGTCTAAGCACATCAGGAAAGCAGTCAAGACAGGAAATGAGAGCAAAAACACAGAGGGACCTAAGGACTAGAGCACCTGATAAAGTTAAACTGCCTATATGTTGAGAATAACTGAGTAAGGGAGGAAAGAATGTTATGGTTAGAGAATAAAATGTCTGGATTTGTGACTGCAGAAGTAGGAGTTCTTTGTGATACCAAGGTAAAACAGCTCTGACAAAGGATACCTTAAAATGGACAGAAGGGGAGCTCCTAGGTGGCTCAGTTGGTTAAGTGCCTGCCTTTGGCTCAGGACCCTGGGATCGAGCCTTGTGTGTGTGTACCTGTGTGAGGCGTGGGTGGGGGATGGGGTGTGTGTGGGTGGGGGGGGTGATGGTCTCTGTTCAGCAGGAAGCGTGCTTCTCACTCTCCCTCTGCCCACCTCCCCACCCCGCCAACTCCTGTGCTCGCTCTCAAATAAATAAAATCTTTTTTAAAAATCGAGAGGTCACTGGTAATACAGGAAAGTCACCAGATGGACAGGAAGGGAGAAAGCAACAGGCAGAAAGCATGAAATGGCAAGGTAGTCAGAGAATTGCAATAGTTTGACAGAACTTAAGAGGGATCAAGATGAGGATGGAGGGGAAGGGAAGAGCCAGGTAAGTCATATCTAAAATGCAATTTGCTCAGAATGAGAACAATCTTCTGAATAACTGAAGGGCCATGAGATGTATCTGAAAGACCATCAGACTTTTAAAAAAATCAATTCAGTTCTAGGGAACAGGAAGGGTGGCAGATACAGGGAAGCAGATTTCAAAATAAAAGAATATTCTAATAACTACAATGCTTACATAAATAAGTTATCTTGCAAAGTCTAATGACTAGAAGTATATATGCAAAACTCAATGCTGATCTGCTTGCAATGCTGTGCAAAGAATCAAATAGACCATTAAGTCCCTTCCAACTCCATGAAAGCAGTAAGAAAATAAAAAGCATTACTTACCAATTCTACACCTATTACTCCTGCACCAATGACAACCATCTTTTCTGGAACTTTTTTTAAAGATAAAGCACCTGTAGATGACACTATTGTATCTTCATCAATCTATAATAAAACATATACAATCAAAATTATTTGGAAAAACCTACTGATTTATCAACTGACCTCACAAAAAATACTAAGACATTTATTTATTTTGAGGTATCTATGACTTCAATCCATACACTCAATTTTACCAAATCCCACTAAAAACACTCAAAATTTCATCATTTGGTATTTCGAAACAAAATGGTCAGTTTTAACTTCATAACAGATTCAAATTCATCTTAATATAAAGTGTTCTATTTCCAATCAAAATTACTGCAGAATAAAGAGAGCTTGCCAAAGCTGAATGACTGTCAACATATAGTATTTCAGTCAGAAACTTTTCACAGTTCACAAATAGCATGAATAAAGGGAGGTTGTAACACTTGTAAAAAGCATACCGTAATTCCAGGAAAAGGAGTAACTTCTGAACCTGTAGCTATAAGAATGTTCTTTGTATCAATAACTTGAGTGCTGCCATCAGCTTTTTTTGCAGTGACCTGATTTTTGCCAGTTATCTTTCCATATCCATTTACGTGAACAACCTTTATAAGATAATGTTTATAGATTTACAAAGTTTAAAATGATTTCTGTGATAAAAAAAAACATGATTAATAGGGAAAAAAGTACTCTATTAAATAATACATCCAATACAAAATGCTTCCTTACTTATTAGTAAGGCCACGCATGGAGCCGCAAATATTTGTTCTATATGTCAGGGAAATCCATCTCAGGTTAACATACAGTTTTAAATTAAATAAATCCCTCCAGCAAAAACAAAACAAAACAACAAAACCACCAAAACAAAAACAAAAACAAAACCACCAAAAAAAAAAGAAAGAAAAACAAACCCCAGAAGCCAAGTTCTAACAGCATCACTCTATCAGCATAATGTTTAATGTGTACGTAAAATAAACCAGACGTCTGCACAATAAAACACTGACCTTATTCTGTTTGAATAAGTGGGCAATTCCACCAGTTAAAGCTTTTACTGCTGTACTCTTCTGCTCCATCATCTTGTCCAAATTCAAGCGAACTTCAGACACTGTAGTTTGTTAAACAAATGTTTAGTCCTTTGCTAAATACCTGAAGCAATATATTTTTCACTAATCAAGATGTGGAAAATTTCAGCCTATGCTTACAGAACCGTAAAAAAAAGGCAGTATTTAAACTCTTTTAAGTGTAAGGAGACCTGGGTGGCTCAGCAGTTGAGCATCTGCCATCAGCTCAGGGCGTGATCCTGAGGCCCAGGATTGAGTCCCACATCAGGCTCCCCAGAGGGAGCCTGCCTCTCCCTCTCCTTAGGTCTCTGCCCGTCTGTGTTTCTTATGAATAAAAATCTTTAAAAATAAATAAAACTTCTAAGTGTAATAACTGATACAAAAATTGTAGTGGGCAAAAAGGCCAACAGCATCATATTCCAATAAATAGAACCTATCATTGTAAAAAGTCCACCTTCGGGAAAAATGCAGTCTAAAATAAACATTATATCCCACTGTGGCAACATGTTCTCCAGACACCTTTTGATGTTAAGTCTAGATGTGATTTAAATAGAAACGGCAAAGTAAAACATCACCTGAATTGTAAATAAAAAGAAACAATTTTATGAAACAAAAATGCTCATCTGAAAACTTTAAATACAGAAACTTAATATAAAAGTTTACTAAACTGGATTTAATCACTCATATTATTCACAAATCTGAATCAACAATATAAGAATATAAAGCTGCTCAACACTTTGGAAGTGGGATATCGTAGCAATTGGCCCATGGAACCAACATGTTATCTCAGAGATGAGGAAACGGAGGCCCTGAGAGATTGGATTGACCTGAGGTCACAGAGCTACAACAGGAAGATGTGCCTACCATGCAGGTCCTCTTGACTAAGCCTGTCTCTTCTTTCCTAAGGAAAGTGGGCTTTGACTCTACCCTACGTCCACTTTGATCTATTTGCTTTTGTGTATATGAATCACCTCTATACCCAGTGGATTGCCTACTATAGCCCATTCTCTCAGAAACCTACTGCTACAAACAAATGAAGGAAAAATACTCCCCCTACCCCTGTATCTTTAAGTTCTTCCTGGAACCTCTCTTTCTGGATATACCTGTAACAACTGGTGAGAAAGAATGAAATGAAAACAGCCCAAAAAGAATGGTAGAAGATATACCAAATTAAACTGAAATGTCATCCTTTTACACTGTGCTAGTACCCCCGCCCCCTCGTTCTTGTCACTACCAATTAAGGTAGACCAACCTACCTACATTCCTTCATCCTTATCTGCCCAAAGCACTCAGGAATCCAGCACCAACTCCCCACCCTGAGATCTCCAGATTTCAAGAAAATTAAAACTCTTCACACACACATATATATACACACACACAGCAGACCTCACACCAAAATTCTCAAAGGAACAGAAGATATCATAGTAAAAATCTGGATTTAAAGCATTAAGTAAATCTCTCTCTACACTTTAAAAATCATTTTTTTTACCCTTTCCTCAATAAAACATAAATTACACACTCATCACACATATATAAAGCTTCAGCCAGAAAAGCCAAGTACGGCTGGTAATACTGCTAAATATGAAATGTATACTTACTTTCAATTCCCCTAGATGCAAAATCTTTCCCATGGGCCATATGGTAATAATGAGAGTTATTTAATAAAGCCTAAATAGACAAAATGATCAAATGTTGATAATAAGACAATATACAATCAAAAAACACAAGAAATGACATTCTCTACATGGAATAGTACAAGGAACTACAATTCAGTTTCTGTTCTTATGTAATTAATTTAAGCCAAAGAATAATGACATAAAAAATGTTCAACAAGCAGGAATGAAAAACAAACCCTCTTTACTTTAAAAGCAAGGAATAAATACATTCTTCAGGGTGGCAATTGAAAAAGGCAGTCATATCTACACACATAAAACACCTACAGGAAAAATTTACTACCGATTATCTGTTTCACTGGTAAAGGAAAGCTGAAAAGAAAAAACGGAACATGAGAGCCTATTTGAATGGAAAGGCTAGGTATTCTAAGACAAAAAAGCAATTTCAGGAACGTAAGGCAGACTGGTGACAGCACTGTTTAAGCTTTACCAAGGAAAACATGTTTTTCATCAACCACAGTTGTTTATTTTTAGTAACTGTATTAGCCTAATAATGTTCTAGTCCTAATACATCCCTCTAATTGACAGCTAATGAAGAACACCTCTGCACTATACAAAACATATGCTCACCTTTGAAGGAATACAACCAACATTCAAGCATGTTCCACCCAATGTTTCATTTTTCTCAACGCAGACTGTCTACAACCAAAGAAAACATTATTTAACTGTACATAACCTGCAGTGTCTCAGTTCACTAAAATTCCCACACATCTGTCTTAATTCTTATACAGAATAAGTGACGTGTTTGTGAGAATGAAATACAGTCCTTTAAAATTCATCATTTCAAAAGTAACGCTAAATGCAGGCTAACCCAAAAGTGAATTATGCTCAAAGACATTTTAGTTTAACATTATGAAACACATGCTTTATTTCTATTACCATAGCTTCCAAAGTGGAATTAGAAGCCAAATGTACAAAGTATAGTGGGGAGGGGGGAATAATGGACTTCACTATTTCATGAGAGCAACGCAACGGGATAACCCTCTTCATTTGTCTCAGGCCTAAATATAACTTATAGAATAAAGAAATTATTTACCATTACTATTTATGTGCAGAGCACTTTGTGAATATGATGAAGTCTTCCCAAATAAAAATGAATCACCACCTCATTTAGTCTAAACCTTACCTTGAAGCCCAACTGGGCAGCTTTAATAGCAGCGACATATCCTCCAGGACCAGAACCTATCACCGTTACATCAGCATCGACTACAATAAAAACAAATTGATATAAACAGTAAATTAATACTGACCAAAAACAGTGCATTAAAAAAACAAAGTACAAAATAACCAGCATTTTCTACACAGTTTTATTACTAGGCACTTGACATTCTTTGATGTCCCTGAATATGGCACATATTTTTAAATTTCATTTTCTTTTCCTTTTTTTTTTTTTTTTTAAGATTTTATTTATTTATTCATGGTAGTCAGAGAGAGAGAGAGAGAGAGAGGCAGAGACACAGGCAGAGGGAGAAGCAGGCTCCATGCACCGGGAGCCTGACGTGGGATTCGATCCCGGGTCTCCAGGATCGCGCCCTGGGCCAAAGGCAGGCGCCAAACCGCTGCGCCACCCAGGGATCCCTTAAATTTCATTTTCTATTTGTTCATTATGACATGTGGAAATAACTGAGGTTTGTTTTTTTTTTTTTTTAAGGCTTCTTTTAGAGAGACCGCATGCACACACGCATTGAGTAGGGGGAAGGGTGGAGGGAGAGGGAGGGAGAGAGAATCTCTAATAGAACTGCCACTGAGTGCAGAGTCTGACTCAGGGATCAATCCCACAATCATGACCTGAGCCAAAACCAGGGAGTCAGACCCTCAACTGACTGAGCCATCCGGGAACCTCCACATCTGAGTTTTATATCCACTGTATCCACTGACCTTCCTAAATTCCATGGCGTTTTAATTAAAAATAACAAGACAAGCTATTAGTGACACTGAAAGATCTATTTATATGAGGGAAAAAGCCTAGGAATTAGACTTCAAATCTCAGCTCTGCCATTTATTAGTTGCATGACTTAATTTTTCTGTTATAAAGGAACAATAACATTGCCTTAAATGATTAATGTTAGGATTAAAGAAGACAATTATTTGTATAATGCCTTAGTATTCTCAATAAATTTAGGACTGATTACACCGTTTTCAGGTACTTTACTTCTGAGATATATAGAGAAAAAAATCAGGTTCCCTGTAATGGGTGGCAAACATGTTTTGAACTTTACGTAAATTTTGTTTAGTGTATGGTAACACGCTAACCAGAATAAATGAACTATTCTGGGTATTTACTGTATGAAGATACGAAACTGAAAATGAACTTTGTTATCAGCAGCCTTAGGAATGTAATAATTATAATACAAATGGAGAAGTCCAATTATTCCCATTGTTCTCAAGCCAACTTCAAACAAAGCTATAATCAATTTTAAGAGTTAGGAGACAGTCTCCCTTCTTCTCCTCCTCTACTGTCTTTACAACCCCAAGCATTTAGCAGTTTATAATACGTTTTCACACCTACTATCCTGTTTGATTTTCAGAGCTTCCTAGGAGGGGAAGAATGCCATATAACTGACATTTCAGAGAAAAAACACTAGGTTCAGAGAGGTCAATTAACTTGCCCAAAGTCACTTAGAAAGTGAATGACAGAGACAAAAGTAAGCTTTTTGTCTTTTTGACTACTTCCAGTGGTCATTCCAATATTCAACAGTATTCTATTCTTAAATTTAAACTATCATAAACTAAAAAATAAAATTAAATTAAAAAATGAACTCATAAACTGGGATGCCTGGGTGGCTCAGTAGTTGAGCATCTGCCTTTGGATCAGGTCATGACACAGGGATTCTGGGATCAAGTTCCGCATCAGGCTTCCCACAGGGAGCCTGCTTCTCCCTCTGCCTATGTCTCTACCAGACTGTCTCTCATGAATAAATAAGCAACTCTTTAAAAAAAAAAAAAAAAAAAAAAGTACCATCAACTAAAATCCTAAAAGCAATAATCAAGCATTGTAATTACTAGCTTTCTGACCGGAAGGGAGTAGTTTAACCTCCTTTACCTTCAATTGCCCTATCTGCAAAATAAAGAATACAAAAAACCTCTTTTGTAGGGTTATAATACAGAATAAAATAATATACATAAATAGCTTAGCCTAGTATCTGGAACATACATAATAAGTACTTGCTATATGAGAACCATATTCTGACCTACGAAGACAGCAATTTAATTTCTGATCACCCCCTCCTCAACAAAATACCCACCCATCCCTCCCAGGGGATGAGAGTGCTACTTTGATCAAAAAAAACTTTTGCTCTCCTGAAGAACCACAGAACTAAAGTTATCCAAGTGAAAAAAAAAAAAAAATCCAAGAACCCTTCCTACTGAATAAGTAAAAGGACTGATTCTCCTTGGTTATATCAGATAATAATTAGGATTATTCAGTACATAAAAAGATATATAGCTACTCCAATACATGAAAAAAGTATTCCATCAATTTTCACTGATCTATTTGTGCTCTTTGGCTACACTACTTGGTTCCTTGATGCATGTTCAGAATTAAGTATATAATAAAATGTGTATGTGGGACCCAGGGAATTTAACAAAAATCCCCTACCCCTGGACAAGCAGAGCAGGACTAACTCCATTTTGTGCTACACCCGCCATCTCCTGTATGACCCCCACATGACCTGCTTATTGCTTAAGGCGCTTCCCCACCCTAGTCAAGCCGCTGAGCACAACCTTACCGGAAATCGGCTCATAAAAATGTAACCCTGCCTTGTGCCCACCAAAACTGCCGCCAATTCCGACCAGAGTGATAGGCCAGTTCAAATGGTCACTATAGGGTAAACTGTGATTCAATTGGCCACCTGCGTGCGGACTGACATGACTGTGCAACTTTCTATGTGTGTTACAATCCCATTGGCCACTGGCCCCTATAAAGCTGCTACGTCTCTTAGCCCCGTGGTCCAAGTCCCTGCTCCGCTGTGTCGGGTATACTTGGACCCAAGCTCAAGCTTGTTAAACCCTCGTGTGTTTGCATCGGTGTCGGCTCCTTGGTGGTTTCTCAGATTCGCAATCTTGGGCACAACATGTATTTTCAAGTTTTGAACCAAATGATGTCCTAAACAGTATCCCTTAAATTTGGGTTCTAATTTTTAATACACAGTAATGAAACACAAGCTACAAAAACAGGTTTCTTTGCTGAATTTTCAGCACCTTTTATGATTAAAATATATGTTTATGGAGTAAATTTAAATACAGAAAGGCCAAAACAGTTTAGTTTCATTTCCCAATGTGATCTTAGATATTTTTTTTCAACTATACAAAATACCAGAAATTCAAAACTATTCACCTCTCACTGAAGATACTAGATGTACCATTCCACCAGAATACCACTAACGTGCTAGGGAGCACAGAAAAAGAAGGGAAAAAAGTAAAGTCTTTATGTAAAGATCGGTCAGCTGAGAATATAGGAAGGGGTGATTCAGTGACAAACATTCAGAAACAAGCCAGTATTTACAGGATCTCTGCAATATACTTTGCAACGTATAAAAAAAAATAAAATGGACTAATAGATAAATGGACGAACAGATATGCAATATTTTAAGAACAGTCAAATGTTAGTGGAAGAATCTAAGAGTGTTCACTGTAAAATTCTTACAACTTTTCCAAACGTCTGCAATTTTTCACAATAAAATATTGGAAAAACCAACCAGCTGGCTCTCACAAGTGAAAATTTACAACACATTTTTCTGACTCACCATCCCCTTGTCAAAGAGCATTTCTCAGTTTGGTTTTCACATACAATTTTAAAAAACAGGATATAGGGGGATCCCCTGGGTGGCTCAACGTTTGGCGCCTGCATTCAGCCTAGGGCGTAATCCTGGAGTCCTGGGATCAAGTCCCACATCAGGTTCCCTGCATGGAGCCTGCTTCTCCCTCTGCCTGTGTGTGTCTCTTTCCCTCTCTCTTTCTCTCTCTCTCTGCCTGTGTCTCTGCCTCTGTCTCTTATGAATAAATAAAATCTTAAAAAAAAAAAAAAAACAGATATAGACAAATAGTACAATAAAACAGACCAAGGACTACCTGATGGAAAATTTTACAAAATTAGCATTAGACTTTTAAGAATGAAAAAGAAAAACTGAACAGGATATACATACTGATATCATGAGAGGAAGAGGACTATGTTAGAAATAATGGCAGAAGACAGTTGAATAGCAATGTGGATTTTAGGCGGTGGTAAAAGAACCTGAGAAAGCTACCAGGTCAATTCTTTAGAAAATACTGGGGTACAATTAGGGGTGTTTAACTTCAACAGAAATAGCAGTTAATGCCATGAAATGAACTGAAGGAGAAAAGATAGGAGGAGGGGGGAATATTCTACATATGTTATGTATTATATCCCTGTGAGGTAAGTAAGCACACCATGTTATCAAGGCTACCACTGAAGTCAAGGTGTCAAGTTACAAATCAATTACAGAATAAATTAGTTGCAAGATGTATACTAAGAAGTCAGTCTGAGATAATATCTACCAATTTGATACTACACTCTGTATCAGGCAGTGAGCTAAATGTTTCATGTTGTCTTATTTAAGCCTCCTCTTGTCTTTATGACACAACTATTACACCTCCATTTCACAGGGAGAAAATAAGGCTAAGAGTAACTAACCTGCTAAGGCTGTCCAACTATGAAAGTGATGTAGCCAGGTTTCAAAGCAAGTTCCTTCTATTCTGAAGCCTTTGCTCCTACACCTTTCAGTTCTAATGTCACCCAAAACACTCAGATGATTCCATGATCTCCAGAGCAATCAAGAACTACAACTAAAATGACAAGAAGCTCCTTCATTATCATAATGAAAGCAACAAATATTTATGAATACCTACCCTATATGGAAGCCACTGCCTTCAATAGCCTGACCTTAGAGTAAGGGAAAACAGGCACATATTGATAAAGCAAGCTTATTCTTAAAATTAAAAAAAGAAAAAGAAAAGAAAAAAGGAATAAGAGTTATCATAAAGCAGTAATCATTAATTACCAAATTCATTACATGAGTTTAAGAGTTACTTGGTAAGGTTTAATTGTTGTTGGGGGTGAGGGGGCTGTTTTAAATTTTCAATGGCCTTAATCTCCTGCCTATTATAGTGACTCTTCCATAGTCACACCCCGTATTTGTCATCACCCCAAACCACTTAGCTTTTAAAATCTTGAATTCTAATACTTTACTTTCTGATGGTAACCCTACATCCCCCCTAATCCATAAGGGAGAAATATAATAATACCTACATCCCAGGGTTGTGAAGTCAGAGATAATGTATGTCAAGACAGGTACATATGAGACAGTCAAATGTTTCTTTCCTTCTCAGATCCACCTCTCACTCTCATGGCCTCCAATCTCATTTCCACCCTACACACAGCTATGCCAGTGTTCTTTCACTAAAGTCCGACTCAGACATTACGGTCTCCTCCTACACTGGTTCCCTCCCCCCCCCCTTTTTTTTCCATTCAACAAACATTTATTAAGTAACAACAACAGTGCCAGGTGCTAAGGAAGGTTTCCCTATCTCTTGTTGGATAAAATTCAAGCTCCTAAATACAGTATCCAAATATCTTCTCTACCCTCATCACCCACCACATTCTGCTCATGCAGCATCAATACTAAGCAGTTTACGCTTCAGAAACAGTGAATTACTGTTAGCTTACACTCACAGAATTACACTGGTCTACCCATGTATATTCTGTTCCAATCACCTAGAAACAAATGCTGACGGCATGCATTTTTTAGACTCGACTCTAAGGTCAAGGAATACCTATAAATAACACAGTCTCGGTTCTTATAATCTAGTAAGAAACAGCAAAAGCATCATAATAAAAACCCCCATCTGCAACCAGAATAAGCTTTAAAAACAAATCATATCTGCTTAAACCATTTCAATGACTTCCAACTGCCCTTAAAGAGTTAGGGTCTTTCATGATCTGCAGAGATGGTCAACTCCATCTTCAACACACATCAGCCACACTTGACCCTTCTCAGGCTCCTCAAAGGCACTACGCTCCTCCTCACAACAAAATACTCCCAAATGGTGTTCCTTCTACCTGGAACACCTCCCAGACCACTCACACCCCAACCCTTTTCAGGTATAACATTTCCTTAGGAGAGAACTATCCATATACATGTTTTATAGCTCCCTCTGCTTAGCCTGTGGAGTCTCTATCACAATTACTTATTGGGTGTTTGTCTTCCCAAAATGGACGACAAAGTCTACAAAAGCTGCATCTTGTTTGACTTGTTCACTGCTATATCCCAGCAACCAGCCCAGTAACTAGCACAAAGTACATACTCCATATCTGCCGAACTAATAAATGAAGGTAGCAAATGTGGAGCGATTAAGTGCTGAGTCCATTCCTGTCATGAAATGGAAGATCCTATCAACAAAAACACACATTACTCTTCAAATTTTGATGAACTTCACTCATTTACATATTCAAACATCTTCCAGATGTTTTAATAGGGACTGTTTATATATAATAAACTTTGAACTCCTCTCAAGGTGGTCTGATCAATCAGTACTCAGTGGAAGCAGGCCGAACAGAACAGAAATTAAAGGTATCGGTTCTCGGGTCAGAAGAATTTTCCCAGTTCTGTCATTTCCTAGTTGGACCTCTCTTGACTCAGCTCCTCCACTTATAAAATGTGGAAATGAGCCATGTGTCCTTTAAGATGGCAACAAGGATTAAAGACTACTGGAGACAGAGTAAGCTCTCAGGGATCAGTTAGTACTATCACTGTTGTTGCTGGATACTTTATACCAGGCACCACACTGGATGCTTGTGGTAAAGCAGTAACTAAACCAAACATGGTTCCGGGGTTTATCTAGTCAAAAAATATGTACTGAGGACCTACTGTACTTCTGTGGGCACTAAACAATCACAGTCCCTGCCCTAGTGAAATGTAAATACCTGAGGAAAAGATAGCCATTAAATAAATACCTCGGGGGCACCTGAGTGGCTCAGTTGGTTAAGTGTCTACTTCTCGAGGGATCCCTGGGTGGCTCAGCGGTTTAGTGTCTGCCTTGGCTCAGGGCGTGATCCTAGAATCCCGGGATCAAGTCCCACATCAGGCTCCCCGCATGGAGCCTGCTTCTTCCTCTGCCAGTGTCTCTGCCTCTCTCTGTCTCTCTCATGAGTAAATAAATAAAATCTTAAAAAAAAAAAAAAAAGTGTCTACCTCTTGATTTCAGCTCAGGTCGTCTTAGGGCTGTGAGTTTTAAGCCTGGTGTCCCACTCCACATGGAGTTCAGAGTCTACTTGATTGGCTCCGCCCCCCTCCCCCCTTCTTGCACGCTTGCACACACTCTCCAAAATAAATAAAATCCTTAAAAAAATAAATACTTCAGATAAGTATAAATATGAACACACAATGCTTGTTACTTCACCCAATCAAAGCCTTTGCATACTGTATTAACGTGGCTACTAAGGGATTTATAATTTATTCAATATCAAGGATTCACTAAACCATTTGACTCATGAGCCCTTAGTTACCATCATTCCATTAAAATCTAAGATCCTGCTCAAAGACTACCCAGCAATAGAAGACACTGCATAAATCTTTGTCGATCAATCCAATCCCAAAGGTGAAGAATTAGCCACAACATCTTTAACTGCATGTTTTCAAATGAAAACCTAACATTTCTCCTGTTGCTTGAGTTAACAAGTGCTCTTCCCATTTAACAAACTGTATGCCGAGTATATCCCAATAAAACTGAAAAAGAAAAAAAAAAAAAGGAGTATAATGTATAATGGTGGGGGGCACCCTGGGTGACTCAGTTAGGCCTCAGACTCTTGGTTTCAACTCAGGTCATGATCTTGAGGTCATGAGATCGAGCTCCATGTCAGGCTCTGCACTCAGTGCAGAGTCTGCTTCGGAATCTCTCTATTCCTCTCCCAAATAAATTTTTTTTTTAAATTTCCTTTGTAAACAAATATGAAACATTAAAAAAAAGGGGGGGGTATAATGGATCCAATTTTTTACCCCACCATCACATTAGTATTTTTCAAAGGATTTCTTGCCCTTTTCAAAGCTAGGTAATCATTCACTGTTGGTCACTGGTGACAGTAATCCTCCTACTACTCTTTCTTCCGGGAATAAAATATCCCAGATGATACTAGTTTGACAGCCATTAAGGTACAAGATAAAATTATTTCAGAAAATGCAGAGAGACTACTGGTCACAGTTTCTCCTAGCTGATGGTTTCTACAAAGAAGTTTTGAGATACCACATGCTACTTTAGTTATAATCATACGGGTGATTCCAGTAAATTTCAAAACAGATGATTTCAAATAATTAATCCTCTTGGTACTGGGAGGTCAAAATACCTTACTACAAGTTCATTAATTTCCTGTTTTAAAAAACAAAATATATATCCTTTATAGAAACTTCAAAATTATTTTCAAAGAAGCAGAATAAAATACCCACATTTCACAGCTTCCATTCAGGGTACATCCTCCTAGTCTTCAAAACCTGTTTTTCACAAGCTCATCAAAATTTTCAATCAGGATGTCTAAAGAGTCATCTCAGATTCTAAACAGTGTCAAACAACCAACACGCTCAATCTTACCTAGTGGACAGAATTAACTTTTTTTTTTTTTTTTAAAGCTTTTATTTATTTATTCATGAGAGACACAGAGAAAGGCAGAGACAGGCAGAGGGAGAAGCAGGTTCCCTGCAGGGAGCCCGATGCAGGACTTGATCCCAGGACTGGGACACACCCTAGCCGAAGGCAGATGCTCAATCCTGCACCCAGGCGTCCCCAGAATTAACTTTTTTAATGTAAACATTAAAATTACTCCCTGCTCAAAACCCTTCAGTGGTTTTCCATCACTCTTGGGAGTAAAATCCAAACTCCTTCACCTGAATTCCACAGCCCGCCATGATGTGATCCCTGCCTACCTCTCTGATCTCACATCCATGGGTGTCCTCTCCAGCCACACCAGCCTTCTTGCGATGCCTTAAACCTGATAAGCTAATTCTCACATCAGACCCTTAACACTGCTGTTTTCCTCTGCCTGAAATAACCTCAATCCCTCTCTTCACCCAGACATCACCTCCTTAGAAAAGCCCTGATACCCTACCTACAATACTTTTTTCCTCCCAATTACCTGCTTTTTAATTTTCAATCACTACACAAAATACTTACCTGTTACTTGAGGATTGTTTGGGGTTTTTTTTGTTTTTTTATTGTTGTTGTTTTTAACCACTGGACTGTCAGTTCCGAGAGCAGGGCTTTGCCTAGTTCACCACCTAGACACACTAGGTGCTCAATAAACACGTAAGTGAATAATAGATATAAGAACAAATGAATTCTATGACAAATTATTATTACTCTAATAGTCACTTGCTTTTACATGTAAACACAAAGGAACTATGAACTAATCTAAGGAAAAACTATTTGAGTAAGTACTCACTTGGTTGATCTGCGTAAGTTCTCAGAGGCACTGCAGAAACTGCCTGTAAGCCATGAGATATTCGACTGAAATGGCCTCTCTGTAAAAAAGAAAATGTCATGTAAAATACGAATTCAAAACAGGACTACTGAAGGTCAATGAAAACGTAATGACTTGGAGCAAATGTGTCAAGCACTTATTTATATATCACCCATTGCTACACAGAGGTTATGTATCAATTTCTCCTCTTTCGTAACAGTAATTATTTAGATTTTCAACCTCCGCTCACCACAGCTGTTCGTTATGAATATTCAATGAACCATCTCATATAAATATAGGCTAAAGGCCAATAAAAAAGTGTTATTCAGTGGTGTTACGGTTTCTTACATTTTCAGAAAGCATGGCTAATTTTTGGTGCCAGGGATCATTTTAATGTCACAACGAATGCTCTTTAGGTTCCAACTTAAGTCCTCGATAATCTTTACTATTGCAATCCTCCGCTTCTAATTCTTGTTTCCGACCTCAAACTACCAGGTACAAATTCTCTGAAGATGCTCCTGAACGGTTTAATTAGGAACAGAAAACCAGAGAAGGTAACTTAGGAAAATGCACTGTTACGGACGCTTGAGAGCTACTATGGTTTCACAAAGTGCATCATAATCCCAACCGTCCACTCTTTCCTAAGAACCGTAAAGCAGGAAGAAACAAAGCAAAACAGCTCTTATCACAGTAGGAATATGGGAAGCAGTGACGAAACCCACGCTCAGGTAGCAACCTTCTCTACTCCAAGGCAACTCGAGGCACCTGAGATCAGGACAGCAGGCAAAGAGTAGGGGACACAACGTCAGTCCTACCTTCTAGCCCCCCAGCTCTGCCTCTGCCTAGAAGGAAGCCTCCTCCCGGGGTTACACTAACTCTCAGGTACACGGATTACCCGTCTCAGGGACAAAGACGAGTTTGATCACTCACGGTCACCTTTAAGGTCTCCATCACTGGAGTGAGGACCCAGCCACGATCCCACCTACGTACAACCGGGCTGTATTCGGCACGTAGGCGAAAAGCGAAAGCTTGGGGATCCCTGGCGGGAGCGGGGCGGGGGAGCTCAGCGGTTTAGCGCCTGCCTTCGGCCCAGGGCGTGATCCTGGAGACCCGGGATCGAGTCCCACGTCGGGCTCCCGGTGCATGGAGCCTGCTTCTCCCTCTGCCTGTGTCGCTGCCTATGTCTATCATGAAAAAGCTGGCCCTAACGAGGTGTTGCAACGAAAAAAAGGAGGAGGCGGCGGCAACGGTGGCTTGCAGCTGCAAACAATGAAGAGGCCTCTGGGGAGTTCCTAGGGCCACCTGTCAGGGCTGACCGCGTCCGGTGCGCCCAGGGGCGGCCCCCAGGTGACCTGCCCGCTGCCGCCACTCTGGGGCTTGGGACCAGGATCGGGAGGAGAGATGGGAAGACCCAGAGCGGGCGGCTGCGGGGCTGGACCTCCTCGGCCAACCGGGAGGCCCGTGCGTGACCCGCAGGCCCCCGCGCGCAGGCCGCCGGCGGCTCCCACCCCGCGGCGCGCCTCCGCTCCCGCCGCCGCCCGGGCCCGAGTCCCGCAGGGGCGGGGCGGGGCCGCGCGCGGGTGGTCCCGGCCGGACGGCCCGCGTCCCGGACGCCGCCAGCGGGCCCCCGGGCTGCGCACGACGCCACCCGGTCGGGCCTCACCTTGGCCAGGGAGCAGTACACGCGACTCCAGCTCTGCATCTCGCCGCTCCGCTTCCCCCTCCGCCGACGCCTCCCCGTCCGCTAAGCGCCTCCGCCGTCTCGCCAAGGTCTCCCCGCCCTGCGCATGCACGAGCGCCGCTGACGTCACGGGCCGGGGAGCAGCGCGATTGGCCCGCGCGCTCGGGGCGCACGCGACGGGGGGCGTTCCCGGCAGGCGCGGAGTCGTGCACTGTCGTAAGGGGCGCGGTGCTTTCCGGCAGCGGGGGCTGGCGGTGCCGTTCTCCCGGTGGCACGGAGCCGTGCGGGCTTGTAACGTGATCTCGGCGTGCTTGGAGGGCGAGGCGGGGCGGCCGGGCGTTCGCGGCGTGCCCGCTGCGGAAAGTGAGCTCGGCGGGCGCTTCGCGGGCGTCCTCCCGCTTCGCGGCAAGCCCGTGAGCCGTTACGAGCGGCGCCAGCTCCCGGGTGAGGCCCTGAGAGGCGGACTCCGCCGAGGAAGCACGACGGCTTGGTCACCTTCCCCCAGAGCAAATGCTGCGTGAGGGACGGGCCCGCAGGCGCGGCGTCACCAGCGTCCGCCTCTAAGTAGGAGAACTGGCCGGTTAGAGCGAAGTGGAGTGCGTGGGGCGACGGGCGGGGTGGAAGGCCTCCCCCAGAGACCCGGGGAGAGCCCTCGTCGTCGACACGGAGCACCGAGGTCTAAGGTCCGACCGCGCTCGCTTTGCGGGAACCGGACACTGCGGATAAAACTTCTTCATTCCACGTTTCTTGAGGTTTCCCCGCGGGGCAGTGTGCTGGGCTCTGTGGGTTACACGCTAGTGAGAAGGGAGCCCGTAGCCACCTGTGCTCAGTCTGCGGGGAGAAGACACGGATGATGCCTCGTGTTTGTTGAAGAAGCTGCAACTTGTCAACCCAGCGTCGTCCTTTTTTCTCTACGTAGCGTTTTGGCCATTTGCGTGGCTTTGGCACCTGCCTTCATACACTGGTAGCCCCCAGATCCCTAGGTCCAGTCTGTACTTCTCTCCCCGACTCTAATTCCATATGTTCTTTGAATTTTATTTATTTATTATTCATGAGAGACACACAGAGGGCAGAGGGAGAAGCAGGCTCCACGCAGGGAGCCCGATGCGGGACTCCATCCCCGGTCCCCAGGATCAGGCCCTGGGCTGAAGGCAGGTGCTAAACCAGCTGAGCCACAGGGGCTGCCCTAATTCCATATTTTTTTAAAGATTTTTTAAATTTATTTATTCATTCATAAGAGACACAGGCAGAGGGAGAAGCAGGCTCCATGCAGGGAGCTCCATGTGGGACTCGATCCCGGGACTCCAGGGTCACAGCCTGGGCTGGAGGCAGGTGCTAAACCAGCTGAGCCACCCGAGCTGCCCTAATTCCATATTTTTAATTGTCTACTGAGCACATCCAGCTGGGTGACCCTGCCAGCACCTCCGTTTCAACTATCCAATATTTTATTTAAAAAAAAAAAAATACGTATTTTTCTCCTTCATATCTGTGACTTGACGATACCTCCAAATAGCCAGTCATCCCTAGTAAAAATTGTGTAGCCATTCTCAAATCCTGCCTGTAGCCCATTACCTAATGGGTCGCCGGTTCAATTGACCTCCCCTAGAAGCAGGCCCAGAGACAAGCATTTGAGTGCAATCAGTTTGTCTGAGAGGTGATCCTAGCAAGTATCAGTAGGGAATGAAAAAGGTTAAGTATTTCAGATACATTGAGTATCAGATTACCACTGTGAAAAAGTGGTGCTCAGACTCGCTGGAAACCTGGGAGATAACGTAGAACGTGCTTCAGAGTCATCCTACTCAAAATACACCCAGCAGGCTTCCATCAGTCATTAGCTGAGGACGGCAGCTGGGACGTTTAATTCCCTGGCCCTTCTGGCTGGTCCCATACGTGAGCTGAATGAGCCACAGCCGCCAGAGAAGTCTTGGGCAAAGTCACTGGTGCCTGCATTAAGAAGGCTTATAGATGAGCTTGCAGAGGGAAGGTGAGTACTAAAAAGATACAGGTGAGGCGCCAATAAGATCAGCTATATTCCCCAAATTCCATCAACTCTGAATATGAGAGTGAGAGAAACATGGAGGACGGCTCCCCAGATTTCCAGCTTGGATGACTGGGTAGCAAGCGAAACCAATACAGAAACAGGCAACACAGAAAAAAGAATGGCTTTGGGGAGAAGATAACGAGTCAAGTTCTTTGAATTTGAGATGCCGGCTAGAGATCCCATTTGAGATCTTCAATAGTTACTGGAAACACAAGTCTGGAACTTAGAAACTCTAGGCATGGATATGAAAGTTTGCTGGCCTGTGGATGGTGATGGACACTTAGATGCATTCTCAAAGGTAACCCTTTAGAGGGAGCTTCTGAGGGTTAGTGAGAAGGAGCTGTCACAGAGATGATTTACACTAAATACGGTGCCCAGCACAAGGCAAGTCCCAATTACTATTTGTTGAATTACTCTTCTTTGAGCATTGCGGCCATCTAGAAGGCTGTTGCACAAGTAGAATCCCGTGAATAATGCCTCTCTCCTCTAAACTGCCTCAAAGGCAGAACTGGTGATTACTACACAGTGGGATTTAAGGGATCCTTAACTGGCCCTTGTCCTAAAATAGTTCTGCTCCACCCAACCGCTACCCTAATTCCTGGCCTGAAAGTTTAACATTAAGGGATTCATTCCTGTTGTTCCATTTCCAAACATTCTCTGTTAGAATAAGCTCTTGGTTGCTGGCTACAATTCTCCCCTTAGGGAAAAGAGAGTAAGGGAATCAACATCTGTTGAGCAGATGTCCTAAACCCTGCACTAGAGGCTTTCCATCATTTCTCCACTTAATTTTCCCCCCAGACCTTCAGACAGGTTTATCAGTGGACCTTCCAAATGGTTGGCAAAAGAAATAGGATCCTCAAGTGGTTGGAGGGATTATTCTGGAACCTTCCCCTACTGAGCAGACCTGGGATGAGGTGGGGGAGGGATATAGCAGAGTGGATGACAAGTGAACATCCGGTGAAGGGCATAGGCAGAAAAAGAGGAGCCCAAATTGATGAGAAGTCCAAGACTTCCACCTGCCGTTGACCTTGAGTAGCAACCAATGCAATAAGTAGTAACAACTCTAATAAATAACCTGAATTGTCCTTATGGTCCACAGGCTCTCTTTATGCATCCTCTTCTTCACTGATTTAATAATCACTGAGGGTCCACTCTGTGCTGGGTGGTTGTACTAAACGTTGGGGAAGCAACCCAGAACAAAACCCAGAACCAGTTTACCTCCTAATGGGGATATAGCATCCTCTACATACCATTGTTATAAAACAGAGGAGTGTAATTATGAGAAGTGCTACAGTAATCTAAGGATTTGAACTAGTTGGACAAGTTGGAGACAGATGTCAACCCTGATAAAGTGATGCTTGAGCTAAGATCCAAACAACGAGAAGCATTCCTGGCAGCCTTACCGTCACGCTCGTTTGACTGATAAAGAATGTTGTGAAAGGAACTGGACTGACAATGAGGGGACCTAAGTTCTGGACGTAACTGCTCTTCTCTTCACTTTCTGTATTACTTAGTGTATATTGTCTCTTGGGACCTTGGTTTCCCAAACTTTAAAATGGGGGCTACAGGATCCCTTCTAGCTATAAAGCTGTTCCACTGAGTTGCTAAGAATTGGCTTATAGGGAAACACAGAATAGTCACAGAAGCTATCTGTAGTAGAGGTTTCTTACTTTGGTGTTGTTTATTGGAATCCCCTTTTTACGTTTGAAGGACCACAGTGTGAGACCAGACTCCACTAGGAAGCCCAAGTGGCCACCCCTGTCTCTCCTCGGCACCTAGCAGGTACAGCAGGCACAGAACCTAAGCCAGTCCAATGCTCCCACCAGGACTTGGGTCAAAAGTCATGGCACAAAGACACTGACAATTTGGGATTCACTCTGCTGGCAGCTGCCGTGACTCCAGTGTCGGTGGTCGGTAGTGGCAATGGCAGCGTCCCGTTCAGAGCCTTCCTGTGGAAAATCTCATTTGGAGCCATCTAGCTCCCTGGCTTCTTCTCAAAACTCTACATTGGTTCTGTGGCTCTCAGCCTGCCCATAAATTCCTCTTTGCAAAAATGAACCAGAGATTATTTCTGAGATTACTTACAACCCAGACTCAAGATTGGGACACTACCACATATTGAAAAACTACTGTGTGCCACACACTTTAAATAAACCTTTTTTTTTTTTTTTTGAATCTCATAGCACTGCAAAACAAGTATTATTAACCTCAGTTTTTAGGGAAGGTAACAGAAGCTCAGAGCTTTTAAATAATGAAGCTAACGTCCTGCAATCAATAAATGACAAACTCCAGTGTGCTCTTGCTCACCCAGTTCTATGCTACATCCATTCATGCCAGACACCATACTAATTGGTAAGGAACAGAGTTCCTTAGTGCTTTCTTTCCCCATTTGTTGTGAGACTAACCAACTCAAATTGTCTCAGTCACTGCCACACAGCCCTCTCCTTTGGAGATTTTGTGATTTTATTGAGGATATAACTGTGTTTCATTTAGTAATCTCCTTTTCCTCCTAATTTTATTTACTTAGATGATGCTTAAACAGCAACAACAAAATTGTATCAGACTGCTACTCTAAGCCCTCATGGTTGATTGAGTAGGAAATAATGAGTTGCAGGGTAGTTAGCAGGGGGGAGGTAGGAAAATAATGGAGTCTAAAGCTGCTATACCACCTGCCCAGAAGGGGGCAGTGTTCTCTCATTATGTCCTTCACTCGGTCCTTGTTCTGAAAAAGCAGGAAACTCCAAAAACAGAAGATGTACGTGGTGGGATAGGACTGGAGGGGTTGACTATTAATGCTTCAAAATGATCCTAAACAGGAAGATACTAGGGCACTGGTGTGCGGAATCAGTAAAGCAACAAGCACCAAGTGTTGTGTGCACCTAACAAGGTACAGAATTTTGTGCAGGACACTGAAAGGAAGGCAGGCACATTATCACAATCTCCCCAATCTCGGGAAGCTCACAGTCTGGTTGAGGAGATCAGGCAATGTCCTTACTCAAAAGTCACTTTCTCGGCAAGGTCTGTCCTGACTCCCTAATAAGTAACCAGCTCTGCCTTTCGCCCTCTTTTCTCCTCCCTGCTCTCACTTCATTTTTTTCCATGGCACTGACCATCTTCCAGCACACCGTGGAATTATTTTCTGTTCATTTTGTAAAGCTTTCTGCTGCCACAAGGATCTAAGCTCCCTGAGGGCTAAGATTTCTGTCTGTTTCGTTCACTGATAGATCCGCAAAGCCTAGTATGGTGACTTGCGCATAATAGGCACTCCAAAAGCGTTACTGAGTACATGAAAGGAAGCAGAAGAAAAAAGAGCTACAGGGCTTTGGAGGTAGAAAGATCACAACGGGCTGAGGACCCGAGGGAGGTCTTCATGCAAGATATTACTTCAACTGGTCTTTGAAGGTGGGTGGGATATTGCCAGAGTGGAGAGGAAAAGCAAGTAGAATGTGATTTTGTAGGCATGGAGATATCCAGGCAAATAGGAAAAAACGGTAGGAAAGCATAGTAATTTACGGTGTGGTGGAGAGCACACACGCTTTCAGGTCATGAATCCTATAATTCATTTTGCTTGTGCCCTTGGACAAATTTGCTAATCTCTCTGTTTCCTTGACTGTGAAATAGAATTGAAGATAGTTAAAAGGATTTTAAAAAAACCTTCAATAATGCACCTGGCACATAGTAGGTCCTTAGAATGGGAAATTACTATCACGCTGGTGTCACATGCTGGGGTACTTACCAAGCTAGTCGAATTCACATTCAAAATACATTTGGAGTCAATTGACTTGAGTGTCTGCAGGTCCATTTTCCATGAAAGGGATTAGGGTGGTGGTTATGAAGCATGAATCTTGAAGGATCTCTAAGAGTGGCTGTGTGACGCATTTTACAGTGTATGAGATTCCGAAACACACACACTAGCACCGGTCTACATAAGCAAGCCTGACATCGTAGCATTAGTGTCATTATTTCAGACAATAAAGAAAAGGTCCCTGCTTTTGAGAGATGAAGGAGTTGTCTAAGCCCAAAGATCTACAAAGTAATTTAGGCAGGATTCCTATCCAGGGTTCCTGGTCCCAAGCCCATTACTGTTTTCATTAAGGGATTTTCTACTTGTAACCATGGTTTTGGATTTGAACCACACAATTATATTGTTGACCTGTTCAACCAGTTGAAAAATTTCTGATGCTTCTCCACTCTGTAGCTGCCTAGACATCATCCTTTCTCCCTCTCCTGCTCTTCCTCTTTCTGTGGCTCTCTCTGTTTCTGTCCCTGTTTCTCTCTCGCTGAGAGTAAGATAACAGTAATTGGAGAATTGGAGTGTATCTCTCAAAGCCACTTTCTGCCAGCTTATGGAGTATTTCCTCTTCACAGTCTTCGTTCTCACAGAATTTAAACCCCTTCAAGTGGAAATGGCACTTGAAGAGAGATGAGTTGGAAATACCCTTTGCTTTATTTTATGTGACGTATTTGATTTAACTTTTCCAATTGAGTTCATCCTAGCCATTAAGAAATTGAAAGAAAGGAACACCTGAGTGGCTCAGTGGTTGGGCATCTGCCTTCGGCTCTTGTTGTGATCTCATCACAGTTGGGCTTCCCCAGGGGATCCTGCTTCTCCCTCTGCCTGTGTCTCTGCCTCTCTCTGTGTGTCTCTCATAAATGAATGAATGAGTGAAATCTTTAAAAAACATTGAAAGAAAAAGAATCCAAAGAACCAAACACTCAAATAAATACCTGTTGAGGTGAGGTTTTGCTATATGCGAGGATTAACAGAGCTAGAAATAATGGAGGAGAAAATTGTGGTGGCATGTTAGAAAATTTATTAAGCAGGGAGGAACTAGCCCTTGTTCTTGACATGACAGAGTGCGAGGAGGGACAGAGGAACGGGTTAGTGAATGAAGTTGATGTAATGGGATTAGATGAGCTGTGTCTGTGGGAGATGTAACTACTGTGGAAATATTGCCATCCCTGTGATTAAGCAGGTTTTCTGGTACACGAAAGAATGTAATCATCATCTGTACAAATTAGGCATTTTTTGGATTACTGTCCACAGGCCAAATAGGTATTTTCTTCATTTGTTTACTAGACCCAAGGTGAAAGATGCTCAGAGTCACATCTCAGCCATTCATTCTTTCTGCATCTCTTAAAGAATTGCAAATTTTCCCTGTGCTGATGGCGTTCACTTTATCATTTTTCTGACAAAATAAATCTTAGTTGTTAAGCCAAAACATGCTCCCATGTAACATTTTTCTGGAAACATGTGCAGCCAATTATTTAAGTTCCTCTTAAAAAAAAAAAAAGACAATAACTTTCTCCTAAAAATGCCAAAGTTCTATCCCATGGCACCAAATTAATCAACAAATCAAGCAGTAGCCATGGTATGTCTGACACTATATACAATGCCATGAGAAACAGAAAACCTTGTTACTCTTTTTAATTTCCATGAGAAATTTTCAGCACATATAAAATAAACATTGCATAATGAATCCCATTTATCCATCACCAGCTTCAACAATTATCAGCTCATCACCAATATTTTTTCATGTAGATCACCAACCACTTTTCTTCTCCTGTTTTATTTATTTATTCATCCATCCATTTATTTATCTATCTATGAGAGGGGGTAGCACACATGCACAGGAGCACAGGGAAGGGGCAGAGGGAGAAAAAGAATCTCAAGCAGGCTCCACTCTCAGCTCAGAGTTGGACATGGGGCTGGATCTCATGACCCTGAGATCATGACCTGAGCCAAAATCAAGATTCAAATACTTAACCAACTAAGCCACCCAGGGACCCCTCCCCTGTTTCACTTTTAAAGTAAAATCCAGTGATAACATTATTTCATTCTGCAACAATTTCAATATGTATCTCTAAAAGATAAAGATTTTCCATATGGATAACACAGGTTTTAAGAGGGTAGAAATCTGTGTGCTGCAATTAGGAAAAAAAAAAGTCATCCTGGTAAATATAAGTATGAGAATCCATAATACAAACTATTAAGGCTTCCCGTGCTTTGGCATGAATGAGAATTCCAAAGGAAAGTTATCTCAAGGTACAGTTGAAGGGATGTGTTGCTGGAAATGTCAAGTGCTCACAAACGACCCAAACCTGTCCTGTTGTTTATGTGGCTACTATACATGTTATAACCAACAGGTGGCAGCAACATCAAGTCTAACCTTGATCTAACAAGAAACAACATTGACTTCCATTATTAATTGCTAAAATATATTTCAGAAAATCACTCAGTACTCCCACCACTGCAAATATGATTTGGGGAACACAGAAGAAAGAAAAGAGCCAAAAAAAAAAAAAAAGCCTGTAGGACAGTGTCTCTCAAAGTTCATTTCAGAGATACTCCCCCCACCCCCACACACATCATCATCACTTGGAAGCCTTGCTAAAATGCTAATTTTAGAAACCTAGTGTAAAGTATGTGAAAACATTTCATTATTAACATTTTATATTGATTAAATGATAATAGTTTGGATATGCTGGGTTAAATAAAATACATTAAGTTTCATTTCTTCGGTTTCTTTTGACTATTAAAAGTGTGGATACTAACATTTAAAATTTCATATGTGAAAAAAATAAAATTTCATATGTGGCTTACATCCGTGTTTTACATTTGTGACTCCCATTATATATTTTTGGGACATCTCTGCCCCCAAAGGCTAGAAATGCAGCATGTGACTCAAGCCTGGTATTCAGCATGACATACTGCCGTGGAATATGTCACACTAATTAGAACCACAGTGATTGGTTCAGGGATTTAGAACACACTTAGAAAGTAAAACACACACTTGTTCCTTCTAAACGTCCAGTTAGGTAGATACAGGAACCAGAGATATTCCAACTATCTTGCTTCCATGCAAGTCCTACTAGAGACTTACAGCCAATAAAAGGAAAAAAATATATATATATATATATATTTTTGTCTTGGATGAAGCTATGCCTGTACTTAGTTCGAGGGCCTTCTCAGTTACAGAAATTAATACATTCCCTTTTTTGCTTACACCAGTTTGGGTTGGAAGTTCTATCACTTGAAACAGAAAAATTCCTAATTGTTACACCTCTGTATTTGACATTGATAATCTTTAACAGCAAATTTCAGCCAAAAAGAGGTAGAAACCATAACTCAAAAATTGAAAACCGAGTGATAAGGAAATCTAAGGAAAAATGTAAACAGGACATTTTGTGGCAAAAAGAAAGGTCAGGGTCTACTCAAAAGGAGCAACGGGTGAAGAAGAATAGGTTTTCTGTTTGCTTGGGGTCTATTTTATTTGTTTTGGTTTGAGAACTGGGATATCCTCCTGTCTCTTTGTTTCCCTGGCTTTCAGGTCAACAAGAACAAGGAGACTTCTCCCATCCCTCTCTTAAGAGTGTCACCTTAAGGAATGCCTGTGGCTCAGTGGTTGGGCATCTCTCTTTGGCTCAGGTCATCATCCCGGAGTTCTGGGATAGAGTCGCATGTTGGGCTCCCCACAGGAAGCCTACTTCTCCTTCTGCCTGTGTCTGTGCCTCTCTGTGTGTCTCTCATGAATAAATAAATAAAATCCTTTAAAAAAATGTGTCACCTTAAAATCTGTGCTTTCCTCACTCTAGAAGACCTCTTGGCATAACCCAAGCAACAATTGGTGCATGCTTGAGGTGGAGAAAAATGGGAGATTGAGGAAATTGTGAAAATACACAACCAAATGGCTAATGGTTGACTAGAGGTAAAGGGTAAAAGAGAGGAAGATGACAATAATCTTCAGTTTCCTGACTTGGAACAGTTGGTGGTTTGTGGTGATGGTTTTCCTCTACTAGGAAGCATGGGAGGAAGAGCAGATATGATGGAAGGATGAGAGGCTAGACATGCTCATTTGTCTCCAAGAACCACAGAAAATAGGGGTGGAGACTGCCATCCAACTTTTTTCTTCCCCCAGTCACACTATACCACAGTCCTTTCTGGCCCTGCCCAAAGGCCCTGCATTTGGAGATCTCTAGACAAGAATTAGACACCAATCTCCATGACACAGAAAATCCCTTACCCTCCAAGGACACTCACCAAGCTCTCCTTAGATTGCTCAGCTGACTCTCCACCTATTGCAGGACCAGAGTAGACTGTATGTGTGTCTGGCTGCCCAGCTAGTATCCAGCCAGAGATCGAGAGGCGGCTCTCCCTTTCTCTGAAACAGTTTCTGTGAGTGATTCTCTTGGAGACCCATAGAACGTTGCTTGGGGGTGAGGTGGGGAAGCATCTATCGAATAGAAGGATAAACTCACCACCATAAGGCTAAGAACTCTTGACTCCTTTCCCTCCATGAATTTCCTTCTCCAGCCCTTTCCTTATTTAGAGGGCAAGTAGTATAGGGGTTGTAGTTGATGCAGATAAGGCTGTTTACTTTGTCTCTGATCACACATAAAATTATATGCATATGTCTATAAGTATGTAATAAAAAATATTTACCAAAATGCTAAAATTGATAATACCCATGTATCACTTTTTTCTTTTTTTTTTCTTTTCTTTTCTTTTCTTTTTTTTTTTTTTTTTTTTGAGAGACAGAAAGAGATAGTGCTAGCAGGGAGGGGCAAAGGGAGAGAAAGGATCTTAAGCAGGCTCCATGCCCAGTGCCAAGAGCCCAATGCGCAGAGCCCAACTCGGGGCTCAATCTCACAACCCTGAGATCATGACTGGAGCTGGAATGAAGAGTCAGATGCTTAACTAACTAACCTACCCAGGTGACCCCTTATATCACTCTTTAAAAAAAAAAAATCCATTAGGACAAAGATTTAGATATGAAAATATAAAAAGTATTAGAAGAAATTAGAAGAAATATACGTATATGAAAGTATTCTTATGCCTTGTATGATTAAGAAATGAAAAAAGTACAAGAATAGATTAAATACATGAACTTTTGAAATTTCTAAATGGGACAAATGCCATAGACACCATTGAAAGGCAAATGAAAAGCAAAGAAAACATTTGCAATGCCTGTGACAAAGTTGTGATATTCATAAAATTCAAAGGGAAGTCAGAAAACAATTAAAAAACAGAACTTTCCAGTGGAAAAATAAGTGAATAACTACAGTAACAAAAAGGCAATTCATAAAGGATAGAAAACCAAAAGTCAGAAGACATGAACTTCCTACCCAGCTATAAACATTATGAAACATGCCATATATTCAAAGTTATGGATTGGGACTTTTTGAGCTCATTTCAAAATGAACTCATTTAATCCGAAACAAGCTGATTGTTTTGTATTATTATTATTTATATTCATAATCATTATTTGTATTGTTATTTTTCCCATTTTATACGCAAGAAGACAGAGGCTCAGAGAGGTTGATTCATTTACCTGAGGTCCCATGCATAGTGAGTGATAGGTCAAGGATTTGAATCCAGATAGTCTTGCTCCAGATTTCATCCATTAATGTCATAGTTTATTTCAATACAGGTCACCAAGCAACATCTAATAATGCTGCTACCTCTCCGTGCTCCTCTCAATCCACTATTCCCCAGCTCCATTCTCCAGCCACACTGGCTGTCTTTCTGATCTGATCCACAGCATTCTAAGACCTTCCTCACTGTGGGATCTTTGCGTTGTTGGGCCTTCTATCTGGAATACTCTTTTCCTAGGTCTACTTAGGTTGCTTGCATTATTCATTGATTCATTCTTACATTCATTCATAATTACATTTAAACCTTCTGCCAGGCACTGTTCTAGGGGTAGGGAATACACACCAAACAAATCAGAAGAAAATCCTGGTTCTTTCTCATTGTTTAAGTCTCAGTCCAAATGCTGTCATTTACAGAAGCCTTCCTTGATCACCGCTCTAGAGAGGCACTATGGATCAGGTTGTGAGGACAGAGACCTCATGATGGAATCAGTGCCCTAATAAGAAGATACACCAAGAGAGCGCACTCTGGAAAGTGGCCATCTACAAGTCAGAAAGAGAGCTCTCACCAGGACCCAACTGCACTGGAAACTTGATCTTGGACTTCTAGCCATCAGAACTATGAGAAAATAAATATCTGCTGTGTGAGCCACCCAGTCTGTGGTATTTTGTCACAGCAGTCCAAGCTGGCCCACACAGATTTTGTTACCAAGAGTAGGGTGCTATTGTAACAAATACTGAAATATATGGAAGCAGGTTTGGAATTGGGCAATGGGTAGAGAAGCTGGAAGAGTTTGGAGATGCGTGCTACACATGGGCATTAACATTTCTGGAGAAGCCTCAGAAAGAAATGAGGAAGATGTCATTGGAAACTGGAGGAAAGGCAGTCTTTGTTACCAGATGGCAAAGAACTTGGCTGAAATGTGTTCTAGTGTTTTGTGAAGGGGGACATTTGTGAGTGATGAAATTGGATAGTTAGCTGAGGAGATTTCAAAGCAAAGTGTTGAAGGAGCAACTTGGTTCCTCCTGATTGCTCATAGTGAGATGCAAAAGGAGAAAGATGAATTGAAGAAGGATATTGTGACTTTGTTTAATTAACGTTTGTGAAGTTGAGCCCTTGGCTGTCAGAAGGTGAGCCACAATTCAACTAAATACTACAAGGGAAAGCAAAAGATGGAAATTTGCTCACAGGTCCTGGAGGAGGTACATGGAGCATCTTGAGGAGCCACATGGGGAAATCAAAGAAGGGTACAGGTAGAGAGAACACAGCAGGACCTGGGACACATGCCTTTGTTAGGGGCCTCAGGTAGAGTGCTTTGAAGTTCCTGGACTAAGACCAGATTGATTCATTCATACCAAAAACAGCTAGGTCCTAGATAACAGGTCTTGTGACTCTGCAGGCTGTTATCTAGGACATGTGCTTCAGGGAGAGGCTCATGTCAGTAAAAGCTCTGCAGGTGGCTTGGCCACACAGAATGGATGCCAAGGAGCAATATTACAAGGTAGTTTAACTAAATTCTGAACAATGCAATTGTTAAGCATAAAGGAACCAGAACTTGAAGGTCTGGAAGATTCTCAGCCTATCCATGTTGCAAAAAATGACAAAGCTGGTTCTTAAAAAAAATGCTAGGGGTGTGGCTGAACAATCATTTGATAAGAAGATTAGCATGAACGTGAACCATAAATCTAATTATCATTTTAGGCAGAAGCTAGTATTAGAGGTGGGATTGTTCCAGCAGAAACTCTCCCAGGTGAGACTAAAGGACACAGAGAAAACAGGTTGGAGCAAAGGAGGGCTGGAAACTTGTGTCATTTTTCAAGAAAAGGGAGGAATAAAACCAAAGGTGATTCAGAGATCACCTGAGCTGCCGCTCTCACCACGGGCCCAGGGATAAGGGTGCTTCCTCCTTTCAAAGGGTGAGGCCTTGGAATAGAGCCCAGGATAGGGCAGCTCTAAAGGGACAGGGCAGCCCTACAGAGCTGTGGGGGTGATGGTGCCACCCCAGAGGGACTGGAGAGGGGAAAGCATTGAACCAAAGAGTATTGTTCTCGAGCCTTAAGTTCTAAGGAATTTGACCTGTTCAGTTCTGGACTTGTTTGGAACCCACTGCTCCTTCCTTCTTTCCTATTTCTCCCTTTGGGAATGGAATGTCTGTCCTAGACCTGTCCTACCATTGCATTTTGGAAGCACATAACTTGTCTGGTTTCACAGGTTCACAGCTGGAGAGGAATTTTACCTCGGGATGAATCGTACCTGGAGTCTCACCCATACCTAATTTAGATGCTATTAAGATGAGACTTTGAACTTTAGACTTTCAAATTAATACTGGAACAGGTTAAGACTCTAGGGCCTGTGTGGATGGAATGAATGTATTTTGCAAGTGAGAAGGACACGAATTTTGGGAAGTCAGAGGTGGAATACTGTATATTGAATTGTGTCTCCACCTCTACCCCCTCCCCCATAATCACATGTTGTAGCTTAAATCCCAATATGATGGTTTTTGGAGATGGGGCCTTTGGGAGATAATTAGGTTTGGGTGAGGTCATGAGGGTGGAGCCCTCATGATGGGACTCGTGCTCTTATAAGAAGAGATCCTAGAGCGTACTCTCTCATTATCTTTCTACCATGTGTGGACACAGGGCCATCTTCAAGACAGGAAGAGAGCTCTCGCCAGAACCCAACCATGTTGGCACCCTGATATTGGACCTCCAGCCTCCACGACTGTGAGGAAATTTAAAAATTTCTGTTAAGCCACCCAGTCTATGGTATTTTGTTATGATAGCCTGAGCTGACAAAGACAAAGGGCCTCCTCACTTTCTCTTTGACTCATCGCCCCTGTTTCAAGTCATTAATTGCTTTCTGCGATCATGTCACTTATTTTTATTTTGTCATTATCGACTCCACTAAGATGGAAGCTGTGAGAGCAGAGACCTTGTCTGCTCTATCACCAGAGCCTAGAACAGTGCCTGGTATATGATAAATACTTGATAGAATAGATACTCAACAAATAAGTAAGCAATGAAAGTCAACAGCTAAATATCTTGCATCTTTAGCTTTTCACAAATGCCTTTTTAGTTTTCATTAGGTTGTAGACTCCTCATACCTTCACTGCCTCCACTTATTTTCCTTCTTTCTCCCATGCCTTCCTCTTCTGCTTTCAAGAAAAAAATTTAAATCAGACTACTTGGAGTGGTTCCAACTGGGAGGCAAAAGGAAACAGAGGTGACATCCAGAATCACTTCTACACCTTTACATTTATGTTTGATTTTACTTATTAGGGGGAAAAATCCAGTTCCGCAAAAAAGAGAACAAAAGCCAAGAGTCAGGAAAAGGCTGAAGATTATAAGTTACATAAAGTGTAACACAATGCAGTTTTATGTTTACTATAAAGTTCATGTTTCCTTAAAATAGGATCAATAAACATTTCACCCAGCAGTGTAATTCTCCTATGAGTCTCCTCATATACACCCAAATACACAAAGGCTTATTATAGAAAATACAATGACGTTCTTCAAAGAAGTAAGAGTCCTAAACTTTTCTTTCTTCTGAGTCAATCTTGGCCAAAGGGTATTCAAAACAAATGAGAAACTTCTGTACTTGTTCCAGTGAGAGCATAAGAATGGGCGTAGAACACAGATGAGCAAGCAAATCGGCAGCCCTTGGTCCATATTCAGCCCATAATTCCCAAGTCCAAATTTTGAGATTCTTTTCAAGTCTGCATTCCTAATGGCAACAATTGGCTGGAGCTAGTAGTTACTGTCCTCTGGGGGTGACTGCTGAGCTTTAAAGTCTGACCAGAGCTCATCAGTTTGTTTTTGTCTTACAGTCAGCCCCCTTCCCATGTACCCATCATTTGCTTGGTTCTTATAAGTTCTCAAGTTTGAAATCCCTGCCTTAAAATAGAAATCAACAGGTTCTATTTAACACTATGATAAAGTCAGGCCAGCATTCAGCCAGGACACAGTGGCGTGGTTGTATCCATTGCGTATGCCCAGTGACCTTCCCGATTGGTTAGGATCCACGTAGTACTGATAGTTAAATATTCTGAAGATAAATATTTTGCCAGAGAAAACATTTTTAAAGTTGGAAATATTTTGCCAGAGAAAACATTTTAAAGTTGGAAATAAAGATTTTTTTTAAGTTTACAGTTGCTCAAGATGGTAGTATGAATTTTCAAGTTAATGAAATAGTTTATCATATACTGGAAGCAAATAAATTAGGTATAGGAAAGAGGTTAAGCCTTGTTATATTTGGCCTAAGAAAAAAAACCAAACTGTAGATGAGTAAAAAATATTAAGTGGAAGAAAATCTCATAATATACTTAAGTAATTCTTTAGGTTAATCCTGTTCATGCTTATCAGAGTAATAAAAACATTACCATTTAAGTGCAACTGATAACTCAAAATTGAAGTTAAATCTCATAATCACAAGATATTTGCAGGGATACACAGTAGTTACACCTACTTGGCTGGGTTTCATTATTGTGACGAATCCTTAATAATCAATAAACTTGTGCATAAGGAAATTTTACAATGGGAAATAGACTTTCAGAAAAGGTCTATATTTCACTCAAAGATTTCATGCCACTTCCCTGCCAATTAATTTGAAGGCATTTCCTTCATTAATACCATGCTCTGCTTTAACTTTGAGAGTGAAGACTTTTGGGGAGATTGGGGAGAAATCTCATCATATGTACACTGTAGTATGTGTAGTATGATAGGAGGAGAAAAATGAGGTGGTTGGCCGTGGTCAGCATGAACTATGCAGAGGTGCAGCTGACAAACCATTTTTTCCCTCCTCTTGAATTCTTCACGTCTGACCTCATCCATTATCTAGAATTCTTGCCCTGGCCTCTCTCCCAATCTCCAGATTCAGGTCCTTTAACATCTTCTGGACATTTCTACTTGCACAAGCATACTAAGAGACCAAAGTGCCCAACAGTTCTCAAAGCATGATCTACTATTGACCCTTCAAAGTATATCCTACTCATTTAACACATCCAGTGGGATGTCCCCAAAATACGTCATAAGGAACTTCCACTTCTACTCCCTGTCCACCCTCACCTCCACCTCGGCTCTGCTTTTCCTCCTCTAAATCTCGTCTGTTTCAGTGAATGGCAATACCAGCCCTCTGATTTCTTGAGCCCCACACCGGAAATAATCTTGATCCCTTATTTCCCCTCCTACTTTCATTCCTTCAGAAAGCCTTGATGAATCTAACTTCAAGTCTAACTCTAATTCACCCACTAATCAGCCCCACCATAAGCCATGACACCTCGCCTCTTACCTGGAATACTGTAAAGGCTTTCTAAGGGTTTTTCTCAGATCCTTCTATTCTTGCCCCTTCTTCAATTTATTCACAAAGCAGTACCAAAAGTGACTTTCTTGAAACACAAATTACATCAGGTTATTCCTTGGCCTAAAATCCTGCCCTGGCTTCCGATTGTGCTTAGAATAAAATCAGGGTTACGTCATTTACTGTGGCCCTGAATGTCATCACCACAAACTCCCCAAACTTCATTCAAGCCTCTCTCCCATTCACTCACCACTCCCTGACTCTGGCTTCCTTTCATTTATTTCTTCAACATGCCAGGTTCATTCCTGCCCAGGGCCTTTGCATAGGCCTTTGCAGTTCCTCTTCTAGGAACTCTCTTTGCTTTCACTATTCCCAGGGCTGGCTCTTCTTCATCTTCAAGCCTTGGCTGAAATGACACTTTCTCAAAGGAGCCTTCTCTGATCCACTCTTTTTATAAAATATGACCCTCTGTTGCCCTCTGTCTTAATACCTGGTTTTCTTTATAGAATTTGTGACAATTCATAATTTCTTGTTTATGGGGTTTGTTTTCTGTCTTACCTCACTGAAGTATAAGTTCCAAGGAGTCTAGGACCTTGACCATCTTATTCATCTTCTTATCTCTACCTCCGCAGCATGGTTCCTGGCCCATAGGAATCACTTATTAAGTACATATTAAATAGATGAATGAATGAAAGCTTATTTACGTCTCTGCATACCCTCCCTTCCCAGGAGATTGTTAAATCTACGAAGGTGGCAATTCTCTCTGGTTATCAACACTTCTTTGCTTAGAGCTTAGGGTTGTGTCTGGCACACAGGGAATACCCAGTAGATATTTGTTGGGTTAAAATGAAATGTAGCAGATAATGGAAAGCATATGCACTGAAGACCCTGGAGAATGTATTAGAAAATTGGAAGGGGAAGTGGAAGACCACAACGTATCACTAGGAAGACACTTCTATTGGCTTTGTCTTTCCTAGGCACTAATAGGTACTACTTGTAAGCATTCCCAGAGCCGCACAAAACTAGCAGGGTAACAAAACTCATGGGAGGCTCCATGGACATTTGTTACAGGTAACCTATTCTCTCTCTCTCTCTCTCTCTCTCTCTCTCTCTCTCTCTTAAAGGGGTAGAAAAGGGCAGAGGGAGAGAGAGAATCTTAAGCAGGCTCCACACCCAGCACAGAGACTGACTCAGGCTTGATCTCACGACCCTGAAATCATGACCTGAGCCAAAACCAAGAGTGGGATGCTTAACAAACTAAGCCACCCAGGCGCCCCTGCAAGTAACCTATTCTAGAATTTTCTTTCTTTCTTTCTTTCTTTCTTTCTTTCTTTCTTTCTTTCTTTCTCTTTCTTTTTTTCTTTCTTTCTTTCTTTCTTTCTTTCTTTCTTTCTTTCTTTCTTTCTTTCTTTCTTTCTTTCTTTCTTTCTTTCTTCTTTCTTCTTTTTTTTTTAACAAAGATCTCAGTAAAACTATTCTCCTGCAGAGCTAAAACTGGTGCTGATTCCAGAACACAGATACCTACAGCACTGTATCGAATCAAATAGTGGAAGCACAAATTTCTCTTGGTAACTGTGACAATTACTTCTTTCAACATCTGGCCCTGTGATGTTTGTCTTGTTTTGTAGACCTAGGAACTCCCCCTAGGCAGGAACAAGTTATAATGTCCCATTCCTCCCACCCCCCCCCCCCCCATGTAATTGATCTCTTTAGGCTGGGAGAGGTCCCTGGATATCTTTACCTGTTTCAACTCTTTAATATCTAGTTCTTTTTTTTTTTAATATCTAGTTCAATGTATTTCCACAAGTGCACAAAGATGAATGTTCAAGACTATTCTCTGCAGTGTTGAATATAATAGCAGCCCTCCGAAGGTCTACACCGGGGCTGGTGCATCCATACCACACGATGCTAAGCCAATGTAAATCTTTGTTGAAGACCTTTGCTGATTTGGAGGCTGCCAGGACTTGCTAGTAATTAAAAACAGCAAGATGGGATCCCTGGGTGGCACAGCGGTTTGGCGCCTGCCTTTGGCCCAGGGCACGATCCTGGAGACCCGGGATCGAATCCCACGTCGGGCTCCCGGTGCATGGAGCCTGCTTCTCCCTCTGCCTATGTCTCTGCCTCTCTCTCTCTCTCTCTCTCTCTCTCTCTCTGTGTGACTATCATAAATAAATAAAAATTTTAAAAAAAAAACAGCAAGATGAAGAACCATATTCTTTCTGTAGAAATAGGGTTTGTTCCTAGTTCTACAATTTAAAGTATATGTCTGGGCAGCCTGGGTGGCTCAGCGGTTTAGCGCCGCCTTCGACCCAAGGCATGGACCTGGAGTCCCGGGATGGAGCCCCACCCACATCGGGCTCCCTGCATGGAGCCTGCTTCTCCCTCTGCCTGTGTCTCTGCCTCTCTCTGTCTCTCTCTGTCTCTCTCTCTCTGCGTGTGTCTCTCATAAATAAATAAACAAAATCTTAAAAATATATATATAAAAAAACAAAAAAATAAAGTATATGTCTATCTACACATATGTATAGAAAATTTCAGGATACTCAAAATGCTGTTAATTTCCTCTAGAGAAGAAGACAGGAATTGAAAGAAGTAAAGGAAGATAGATCGACATTTTAATAGACACTCTCATATTATTCAAGGTGTTTTTATACCATCTGCCATGTATTACTGTTTTTTTTTTTTCAGCAAAATCCAGTAGTTACTATTTTTTAACTGACAAATATTGTCTTATGAATTGTAGAGGGCAATTCTTGATGAAGTTAGAGTAATCGACTCATCAGAGACTATTCCTTCATGATTAATTATAATAATGTTGTGCTACTTTTCAGTTTCCAGAGCACCTTCACATACATATCACATAACAACTTACTAAAGGACACACTAGCAGTAGTGGTATTAATCACATTTTATAAATGAAAAAACACATTCAAAGTAAGCAGTAAGTTGTGGATTCAGGGCATGAGTGAGGCCTTTGAACATCAAATATTGTGATCTTTTCTCTTAACCACTTCTCCTCTGTTCACTAACTCATTTCCAAAAGAACAACTTTTTACCTCAACTTCAAATTACAACAGGTTATAACATAACTATTAGAGGGTTTGGCTATCTCTTAAAAATATTATTAATAACTTCAGGTTTCTTGTTATCCATCGAACACCCTGAGTATGAATTATCCTATTGCTGATTGGTGCTGTCCTTTGTTTTATGTGAGAAAAATATATGAGTAATTTCAGATTTTTGTTTACCCTCTAGTATGTATCAATCTCTTATCAATATTTTATTTCATAGGCAGGAATTAAGTGCCCAATGCATGATCCTGACATTGATCACAGAAAATTGCTACTTTTTATGAGCCTTTGTCATAGCCATGCCAGGACCAGAGTAGCAAGAATGGACATTTGAAGTCCTGGTACTGAGCCCCGAGTTGGGCTCTACGCTCAGCCCTGAGTCAGCTTCAGGATTCTGTCTCTCAGGATCCTTGGGTGGCTCAGCAGTTTAGCACCGCCTTCAGCCCAGGGCATGATCCTGGAGTCCTGGGATCGAGTCTCACATCGGGCTCCCTGCATGGAGCCTGCTTCTCCCTCTGCCTGTGTCTCTGCCCAACCCCCCATGTCTCTCATGAATAAATAAGTAAAATCTTAAAAAAAAAAAAAAAAAAAGATTCAGTCTCTCCCTCTGCCCCTCCCCCCACTTACTCATTTTCTCTCTCTCTAATAAATAAATATATTAAAAAGAACCCTGTATTATAAAGCACTCCTCATGACCCCAGCACTTTTTAAGTACTTATGTAGACTGATTTAATTTCTATGACAACTTTTTGAGGTAGGAACTATTATCATCCCCAATTTACACATGAGGAAACAGGCACGCAAAGATTATACAACTCAATTGAGGCTGTATGACTAGTAAGGAACAAAGCCAAGATTTAGACCCAGACAGTTTGGCTCCAGAGTCCATGTATGGTACCATCATGCTAGACTGCCTCAGGGAGAGAGGGGAGGGAGGCATGTGGACCAGCCATAAGGCTGGTGTAATAATCCAGAGGAAGTGGATGGCCTGTATTTAGAAGGTGAGACCAATAGAAAAACAGACTCCCTGATTTCAAGCTTGGGGACCTAGGTAAATTATTAAACTTTCTAACTGAGGTTAGGAATGCTAGAGTTACAAGTTGCAGGTATATAGGCCAAAAGGAAGAAGAAAATTTATAAAACAACACTTACGTTGTAGAGCACTCTAAAATTTTGTTAGATGAGCTCTTTTGTTTAATTCTTGTGACTCTGAGAGGTAAGTATTAAATAGGAAACAAAGGTTCAGAGGGGTTTAGTAAAGTGACACAAGATACTGGACATTCCTCTGTGCTGCCTGGAATGCTCAGAGCATCCTGGTTCTCTTGGGGGAATCACATCTCTCCCTCTCTCCCTCCCACTCTGCAGGGAGTCTTGGTGGGAGCATAATTCCAGACACCTGCCTCTCAACAAGGGCTGTGAATCTATGTCATTCCTCTTTCTGGCTGTTGGTGTAGTCAGCGGTGGACAGTTTGGGTTATTTGCAACTAAGAAATCCTAACTGAAACACACAGTAATTATTGTGAGGTTTTGGCAAAGCCAAAACTCAAAATGAAGCCCATCTAATGCATAGCTCATGTCCATTTAATGCTTTTCTATTACACTCTCCTGCTCCCAAGGGTTTTGTAGGCAAGATGCATGTACGTGAGATTGTTCACCACATGTTCAATATGAGAGCCTTTCTGCAAACCATTAAATGCTTATTCCATGCAAACTGGCACAGCCATTATGGAAAACAATATGAAGAAGCCTCAAAAAATTAAAAACAGGTACAAAAATTAAAAACAGCCTCAAAAAATTAAAAATTAAATGACTGAGTGGCTCAGTCATTTAAGCTCCTGGCTCTTGGCTTCAGCTCTGGTCATGATCTCAAGGTTCTGTGGCCAAGCCCTACATGGGCTGCCATGCTCAGTGTGGAGTTGGCTTATCTCTATCTGCTTCTCTACTCCCCACAAAAATAAATAAATGATAAATAGATAGGTAATCGTTTTTTTTTTTTTTAAGATTTGGAATAGAACTGTCATAGGATCTAGGAATTCCACTTTTGGAAACCAAAGAAAATGAAAATGCTAATTGGAAGAGATATCTGTACTTCCATGTTCATTACAGCATTATTAACACTAGCCAAGATATGGAAACAACCTAAGTGTCCATCAGTGGAGTAATGGATAAAGAAGATGTAGTGTGTACACACACACAGACACACACTGGAATTATTCAGCCATAAAAGACTGAAATCTTGCTATTTGCAATGACATAGATGGACCTCAAAGGCATTATGCAAAATGAAATAAGTCAGAGAAAAGACAAATACCATATGATCTCATTTATATACAGAATCCAAAAATGAAAAACAAGGTAATAGAAGAAACAGAGCATGACTGGTGGTTGCCAGAGCGTGGTGGTGAGCAAAACGGATGAAGGAACGGAAAGGTACAAACTTACAGTTGTAGGATAAATAAGTCATGTACATGTAGGGTACACGTATGTAATTACAGCATGGTGACTGTAATTCATACTGTATTGCATATTTGAAAGCTGCTAAGAGAGTAAATCTTTAAAGTTCTCATCACTAGAGAAAGAATTTTTGTACCTATGTGTGGTGACAATGTTAACTACACTTACTGTGCTGATCCCTTTGCAATGTATACAGATATTGAAAAATCATGCTGTATACCTGAAACTAATATAATGGGATATGGCCATTATAGCTCAATAAAAAAGTAATAAAAAACTAAAAATAAAGGGTGCTTATTTGAGGTGAGTGAAGAATTTTGCCGGGCAATTACATGAAATCAAACTTACTGAGGTATAATTTACATACAAAAATTAATCCTATTTAGTGATTTTAATAACATGCAGCTGTGTAACTGCCATCAAAATCAAGGTACAGAGCTCCCTCGTGTCCCTTTGTAGCCAACCCCTGCCACCCCAACCCCAACCCCTAGTAAGCGCTGATCTTTTCCTTTTTATTTATTTTTTTTAATCCCTATCATTTTCCCCTGTTCCAGAATGCCATGTAAGTGGAATTTTAAAGTACGTAGGCATTGGAGCCTGGCTTGGTTCACTCAGCGTGACGCATATGAGAGTCATCAGTGCTGTTCCATGATCATTAGTTCACTTATCAGATAAATTTCATTAAATGCTAAATTTGTTGTTGAACAGTTAATAAATATTGATTTGCGAGGCGCTGTTCCAGGTGCTGAGAGTACAGCAATGACTAAGGGAATCTGAGTCCCTGCCTCCCGTGAGCTGATGCTCTAGTATTGCCCACGGAGGCAGATCAGTAATAAACACGTCAACTGTACTTTTGAAATAATTTAACCTCAAGTACCTGTAACTGCTGCAGTAGGACACGGAATAGAGCGGCAAAGGCAGGCAGGGGGTGCGGATTCATCTAGAGTGGCCTTTTAAAGTCTCTCAGAGAAGTGAATTGAGGTCCTCATGATGAGATGGGGCAGCCGTGTGAAGATCTGGGGATGAAGGAAGAGCAGTGAGTGCAAAGGCCCAGAGAGGGATGGAGCTTGGTGTGCTGGGGGAGGGGGGCCAGAAAGAAGGCCACAGGGACTGGAGAGTGGGGAGCTGGGAAAGAGCTAGGTGGAAACCCAGTCAGATGGATCTTGCAGGCCCACTGGAGCGTGGATTTAGTTTCAGTTGTAAGGGGAAGTGTTGGGAGAGTTTTAAACCAGAGAAGGATACGATTGACACTTTTTAAACATACCTCTCACTGCCAGGTGCGGGTGGGGGGGCCACGTAAGAATAGAGGTGGAGAGCTGTACCTGTGGCCTTTCTCTGTATTTTAGAAATAGCTGGCAGTGACTTGAACCAGGATCGGAGTAGGGAAGATAGTGAGAAGTACTGGAATCTTCTTCTACCCTGGGGGCCTGGAAAGAAAAAGAACAATTCTCAAAGCTCTTAAATTTTAATGTTTATTTTAAGGGCTTTGACCTTAAAATCTTTCGTGCATATCTGGAAAAACACAAGTTGAAAACACTCCATAACATAAAATAGATCAATGACTGATTTCTACTGTGCAGGTAAACTAGTCTCAATAATTATCCTAGACTGGGGGGATTCATTTAGATTCACTGCAGGCACTGACCGGATTAAGCCAGTTGGTCCTGGTGCTCCACTGTGCTTGTGATGTGAGAATGGCAGGCGATGGGCTCCCGAGCACCATCATCTATGTGCGCGCCCATGACCCCCGCTTCAAAGGGCTCTCTACGTGGATTGGGTCCCAAAGTAAAGAGTAGGCAGAGACTCATTGCTGAGGCTGTACCTGGTCAGGTCTCACCACAGCCACGCTTGTGAAGCTTTTGGCTCAGAGACAGGGAACAGAAAGTGGAGTCAGAAACATAGTGAGCCACTCACCACAGCAAACTGTTTAAGAAATTCATGAGCACTGGGTGTTATTCTGTATGTTGGCAAATTGAACACCAATAAAAAATAAATTTATTATTAAAAAAAAAAAGAAATTCATGCTTCAGGACATGAAGGCCCACGCAGGAGACACTTGGTGCGGTGATCAATATCTGAGCACCATTTTGCCCACCAACACCAGCCTCCCTTGTAAATGAGGATCTCAGTTCAGAGGACAGAAGAGAACACATCTTCGTGGAGTGTTCTGCTCCTTTAGCTGTTCAGAGGATTTGAAGACCTTGTTTGTTTTGCGACAAGTAACCAGCCTCCTCCAACCACACGTCTTCTTAACCTCACAGGACAGCCTGGCAGGAAGTTGACTGAGGAACAGTCAACCCTGGTGACTCTGTCACTGGCCTGCCCCATCTGAGTCCTGCTTTCTGTTTGCTTGTTTGTTTTTTTTTTGCAGGGAGGGGGGTTGACCTGAGGGCCCTCTGCTCACCTGACTTTCTGTTAAGGTAAAACATACTAAGAGTGTTGGACAGAGAAGAGGTCCAGAACTTTCCGAGATGACTTGTCAATCTATGTTCACTCAGCCAGGAGGTGGGAAGGTGGGGGATGGGAACAGAAGAGCCAACAGGCCTGTCTACAGGTCCCTCTGCTCCTCCTCAGCGTGAGCCTGCCCCAAGGGAGATGGTGTGGTCAAGGCACTGACAAAATCTCTGCGGGGCTTATAAAGATTCCAGAAGGGGACTTCCTGAGAAGAGGAAAAATGGAGGGCAGTGTTAACCTAAAATAAAGAGGTAAACTGAGGCAAGCTCTAAGAGAGGAATTCATTCAGGAATAGCAGAAGAATTGCAGCTCAGGACACACAAACCGTAGGGAGCTGCAGGCAGGTCTGCTGGGGTTCGAGGTGGGCTCTATTTATGGGCAGAAAATGTAGAGACAGGGGAATTCAGTTAGAGTCTGTTAAAGTCAAAACACACGAACGCCAGCTCTGAAATTCCCCTGGGCAGATAGAACCGGTCCAGTCATACAAACAAAACTCAATTTAGCTCCTATTTGTGAGACCAGCCCAGCCTGGGTCATTTCTTGTTCATGTCTCTGGAAACCATAAGCAAAATCTTTCCAAGGTCAATGTGAGGCGATCCCTGACTAACGCCCTATCATTTAAGAGAAGCTCCAATATTTTCAATTTCCTATAAACCAGGCATCTACAGAAAACCGGTCTCTCAGTCCTCAGGTTTTGTTTTTCTGAGGTCTCATGGGTGAGCCTTCCCATTTTCTGTCCTCTGGTTCCATTGCAGATGGAAATTCTCTGCCAGGATGGGAGCAGCTCCCCGCCGCCCGCCTCCCACTCCTTCACACGGGGCCGTGTTCTCTCTCGTGTTCTCTCCCTCCCTCCTCAGCTCCTATGCCCACGCCCTGCAAACAAGTACGACCTGCTCTAAGGTATTGCAAATAAAGACTTTATTTCTCCTAAAACCTTTTCACAATAGAAGAAGCTTCTCTAAAGGACAAAGGCACTCACAACTGGCACCATAACCACAGCTAATTACTTTTCTAGGTATTAAATAACATCTAGCTGAGGACAAGAGTGGACCACAGGGGATATATCCAGAGGAGGAGAGAAGAGAGCAAAGAGGGGGTGCTCGCTGAGGGAACAGAGCCAGTGTTCCCTTGGGGTTGCTGAGCCACACTATTCGAACATACCTTGTGGGCATCTCTTGGTGTATGTTCTTGCATTAAAATCTTTGTCTTGAAAAAAAAAATTTTTTTAAAAATCTTTGTCTTGGACCTGACAAGAGTGTGTATCTCTTAGCACATAGCAGATGCTCAAGAAATGTTAGTTATGCCTGTTATTACTGTTACTTTTAACAATAGCACAGCTGCTACTACTGCATGTTCTATTAGACACAGTGCTGCATTCTGGGGACCGAGGGAAGCAAAACCTCTTCTCTGTCCTCAAGGAATGATTGCCTGGAATAGGGGGCACAGGGGTGAGTGGCAGGTCATGACACAGAGTTACCAATGCTGAGCTCCCGTAGGCCGGACTTCTATGGGAGCCCAGTGGAGAAGCCTGGCTAGGGGTGGGAAGAGATGGGGGCTATTTCTAGACAAAGTTGTAACCAAGAGAGGTCTCAAAGGACAAATAGAAGCTGGTCAGGTGGACCAGTCAGATATTGATTGCAAGTAGCAGAAACAGGCCCTAGCAGGAAGCTATGGAGACAGCCGGCCACATAGTTTTTAGGAAAGCTACGGAACCACATGGGGAAGCAGTACCCGTGTGATATGATGCTGTCGGTGGTGTGGCATGGTGGGCAGCCCCAGGAAAGTGCATGCCTGCCCCCGCCCCCACCGTGGTCAGGAGGGAGCCTTCCCAGCCCTGCTTCTTGGTGCATCACTTCCAGAGTCCACATTCCAGATAGGGGCAGCGGATGAGCTAAGACCTGGCTCCCTGCCCACGTCTTCCATGCCAGGGTAGTTCGCACATTGAGCATTGGGTCTTTCCAGATTCTATAGAAGAAGGCGGGTGCTATTTCTCAACAGGATTTATAAGGTAAAGGAATGGCCTCATACAAGGGGGAAAAGGTTCAGAGGCTGTGAGTCAAAACACGCTGAATGTTTCCTACACCAGGTGAAGCAGGGAGGAGAGGGCACTGGGGCCCGGAAGCCAACATGTGCAGAAGCCTGACCTGGGGTGAGGGACAGCGGGCTGCTTTCAGGGGAGTAAGAATTTCAACTGTGCCTGGAGCATGGGGCCGGGGAGGGAGATAGCGAGCCCTGGAGCTGGGAAGGGAGACAGAGTCGAGACCAAGGCAAAGCCTGCTAAGGAGCTGGGTCTTTGCGAATGAGGCCATGATAAGGTTTTACGTTCAGGGGTGGAGGGCAGGGATATAGAGGTGAGAAGGGGACTGGTGGGGAAGATGAGATTTTTGAAGTCTCAGCTGTGTACTCAAGAGTCTTGCCAGAATTTGAATTTAAATAAAATATATTTTTTAAAAAAGAGTCTTGCCAGAGAATATCTTCTTTATAGTGTTGGGTCAGCGATGCCTACTGAGCTTTTTTTTTTTTTTTAATTTTTTATTTATTTTTATTTATTTATTTATTTTTTGCCCACTGAGCTTTTGTGGTCATCGTGCTAACCACAGCCTTCCATTCTGTATCATCAGGTGAGATGCACCTGCCCCAGGTGGCAACTGTCACAGAGGCTGTTCCCGGGCTGTACCTCCCTCCTACATTTGAGGGAAACATAGACAGGCAGGCAGAAACTGAGCAGGGTTGCAAGGAATTGATTAGTTTAGACGCCACACAGTTAAACTCGATTGCAACTCATTTTCCCAATGGTATAAACACCACGGAGGCAAACCACTAAAAATAGACATTCTTCAGATCTCCTTGTCCATACGCATCTACAGTTTTCCCAGCGTAAACCCGAGGTGTGCTGACAATCTGGTTAATTCAGGGCTGGTCGGTGTTCTGCTGGCATTTTAGAAACCCCAAGAGGGAATAGTGTCCGGTGGAGGGAATGCTCTGGGTGAGGCGCCACAGGTTACTGCTGCCACAAATACCGGTATCTGCAGCACTAGTGAGCCAAGGCGAAGGGAAAAACCCATTTCCAATCTTATGGGGGAAAACAAAGAAAGAAACGGTAATTCAAACTTAGTGCACTTGTCATTACAGGTCGCCACCTCTTTCCTACATTCCCCATCGAACTTGCTCGTAGAACGAATGGCAGCAATCTTTGCAAGATGATACCTTTGTAGTGAGCACACCCCCCCCCTTTGGCCCCCCTAGCAGGTCATTCACCATTGAGGACAGTCCTACTTGTTAATGTCTGGAAATTCTTGATAGTGTGGAGAATAGGATCACAGTTGCTGAGGGTGATGCTAACACAGTCCTAAACACCAAAGGACATCAGGGGTACGGTGATTTTGGATCTAGAAAACCCTGCGATTTTGGGACCCGGGTGGCTCAGTGGTTGAGCATCTACCTTTGGCTCAGCTCATGATCCCGGGGTCCTGGGATCAAGTCCCACGTCGGGCTCCCCACAGGGACCCTGCTTCTCCTTCTGCCTGTGTCTCTGCCTCTCTGTGTGTCTCTCATGAATAGATAAATAAAATCTTAAAAAAAAAAGAAAGAAAGAAGAAAGAAAGAAAGAAAGAAAGAAAGAAAGAAAGAAAGAAGAAAGAAAAAGAAAGAAAGAAAGAAAGAAAGAAGAAAGAAAGAAAGAAGAAAGAAAAAGAAAGAAAGAAAGAAAGAAAGAAAGAAAGAAAGAAAGAAAGAAAGAAAGAAAGAAAGAAAGAAAACACTGTGATTCTTTTGTGCAGCCTCAAAAGCTCACAGTGAAAATACTTAGGGTATCCACAAGGCTAAGACTTTCTGTATGATGGAGAGTGTATGAATTTTAAAGGAAGTGTGAAAAACTAAACCAAGATTTTAAAATAGTGAGGAGATGTTTCCCTGGATGAGTGTCTTCAGCTCTAACAGAATTATCTGGCTCATTAATGAATCCAGCTAAGATTTCAAAATGTATTTTGGGGGAGGTAGGCAGTGAATCACTCGGTTCCTTATTAAACCACATTGACTAGATAAATGTCAGATGTGCACTTACATTTATTTGTTGGGAAGCACCTCGAAAAATCACCATCAATGTGCAGTGGAAAAAGGCGTCAGAATCGCTGCTCCCCATTATTGTGGGTAGAGTGGGGCTTATGGGGATTTCAGTGCCACTATCTGAAAACATTACAGTGACCTTGAGGGAAACGTGTCTGAGGGCACATTTACTCCCTCACAGTTTTGGAGGTAGGCACAGCCACATGCACAGCTGCTCCTTTTGTTGTTGTTCCATCAGAAAAGAGGCATCCTCTCTTCTGGAACATTCTGGCTGAGTTTGGGGGCAATTTGGAGACCAAGCCATCTCTGCATGCTCTCTCACATTATGTAACTTAAAAAATTTGTTTTAATAAAGACTCCTAATTCTGGGAAACGAACTAGGGATGGTGGAAGGGGAGGAGGGCGGGTGTTGGAGGGGAATGGGTGACGGGCACTGAGGCGGACACTTGACGGAATGAGCACTGGGTGTTTTTCTGTATGTTGGTAAATTGAACACCAATAAAAATTAATTTAAAAAAAAGAAAAAAATTTGTTTTATTATATACCTTACATGGAACATTTCAGGAAAGAAAATAAATACAATGATTTCAAAATGCAGGCCCTTTGTAAGTGCAAATTATGCTTCATAATTACTCCCAGTCAGTATCTAGAAATGTATAACACTCAGTTAATAAATAAAAATAAGGAAAATAACTATGTAAATATAAACCTTAGGGATGGGGAACATATACTATCATTTAAGATACTTTGCTGCTTTTTTTTTTTAACATGGTTCAAATGTGTTTCAGTCACATATCCACCCATCACAAGAGTTAAATTAGACAATTGATGCTTCACCTTAGAGTTGAGTCTTGGGGTTCCTGGGTGACTCAGTGGGTTACACATCTGCCTTCAGCTCAGTTCATGATCCCAGGGGTCCTGGGATTGAGCCTGCTTCTCCCTCTGCCTCTGCCCCTTCCCCTGCTTATACTCTCACTCCCTCAAATAAATAAATAAAATATTTTTTTAAAAAAAGAAAAAGCTGTAAAAAAAAAAAAAAAAAAAGAAAGAAAGAAAAAGAAAAAGCTGTGTCTCAATACCAGGATCCACAGCATTATTCACTACAGCCAGAAGGTAGAAGCAATCCAAATGTCCACCAGTAGATGAATGGTCAGACAAAATGTGTTATATCTACGTATGGAATATTAGTCTGCAATACTACAGCCTTAAAAAGGAAATGGTGACCCATACTACAAGATGAATAAACTCTGAAAACATTGTGCCAACTGAAATAGGCCAGACACAAAAGGGAAAATGTGTATAATTCCACTTATGTGAGGTACCTAGAGAAGTTAAATCCATAGAGACAGAGAGAAGAACAGTGGTTACAGGGGGCTGGAAGATAGGGGAATGGGAGTTACTGTTATTTTTTTAAAAAGATTTAAAAAGATTTTATTTATTCATGAGAGACACAGAGAGGCAGAGACATAGGCAGAGAGACAAGCAGGCTCCCTGCCAGGAGCCAGATGCTGGACTCGACTCGATCCCAGGATCCCAGGATCACGCCCTGAGCCAAAAGGAGACACTCAACCACTGAGCCACCCAGGTGCCCCCAGGAGTTAGTGTTTAATGGGTAGTTTCCAGTTGGAGTGATGAGAGAATGCTGGAGATGGGGGTGAAGACGGCCATGTAATGATGGGAACACACCTGATGCCATTAAACTGTACACTTAAAAGAGGGGGGAGCGTCTGGCTCAGTCAGTAGCTTCATCTCAGGATTGTGAGTTCGAGCCCCATGTTGGGTGCAGAGATTACTTCAAATATAAATAAACAAAATATTTTTTTAAATTGGTTAAAGTGCTAAATCTTGTTACATATATTTGACCATACTTTTAAAAATAAAACAAAATAAACTGAATCTCAGGAGAAAAGATTCCCAGCCAATGGCTCTTTATCTGTGGCTTATGGCCAGCTGGGTTTTTCTTTTATTTTATTTAAGACTTTATTTATTTATTTCAGAGAGAGAGAGAGAGAGAGAGAGAGAGAGAAATATCAGGAGCAGGGGCAGAGGGAGAGACTCTCAAGCAGACTCTGTGCTGAGCATGGAGCCTGATTCGGGGCTCAATCTCATGACCCTGTGATGGCAACCTGAGCCAAAATCAAGACTTGGACATTCAACCAACTGAGCCACCTGGGCACCCCAATACCATCTGGATTTTTCTTAATCCAGGGTCTTTGTACCCACTCTTCTCTCTTCCCAGACGGTCTTTACCAGCATTTTGCATCATGGGTTCCTTGCCAACGACATTAAGATGTCAGCCCATTTCTCCTTCTCCAGTCTATCGCTTGACCCTGTTATTTATTTACTTATTTGTGATCTGTCTCCCTTCACTAGAATATAAGCTTCCTCCCAAATCCCACCAGTTTTGTTCTCTAGTACATAGAACAGAGTCCATCTCTAAGTTGGTGCTCAATAAATACTTGTCGAGTGACTGAACGGGTGACTCTGGCCCTTAAAGCATCAGTGTGTGCTCCCTATAAACAGGACTCACTTGAAGTCAAGTGCAGACTCAGGGCTGTGCCTCTGTTTTCTGGAGTCTGAATTCTTCTCCTTTCCCTCCCCTCCCATCCTCCCCTCTCCATTTTCCAAACCCTAATTCCAGTTTAATATCATTTAGGTGAGTAATACCGAACCTCTGGACATGGACCTCACCCATGTTAAAGTCCATTTGGTCCACACCCGCCAGGCTGCCCTGCCCACACTGGAGAGGCTGGAGCTTTGGAGCAGCTTTTTTTTTTTTTTTTTTTCCAAGTGATTTGAAAGTTGGCAAAATCAAACATCCTGGTACCTGGGTCCTTATGGCATGATTCTGAGGTGAAACGAAGGATCAGCAAGCCTTGCTCTCATGGCCACATTTTATTACTGTCATCAGTTGGTGCAAGGCTCTCTGCTGGCTCTGACAGGCCTACCAAGCCATGAGGTAAGAGAGCCCGGGAGCCGCCGGAACTGGCCTCCATTCCATCTTCTGTTCTCGCACAGTGATGCCCTCTTCGACACTGCCATTCTCGAATCTCTGGAGCAGGGCATTACCAAGCATGGCCTGAGAGCTGGGGGCTGGCTACAGCTTCAAAGAGCTCTGTGTTATTGGCAAATATTTTTGTCTAGTGAGCTCACTTTAACTCTTCGAGTTTTACTGGCAGGAATTGCTTGTATGCACAACAGCTATTAATCTAAGTGATCACAATCCCCAGGGATCCTAGGCAAGGTCAAAGAGAGAGATCTCATCCACCACCAGTGATCAGTGGTAGGCAAAGTGAGGGGGGAAAAAGACATTTATTTCTCATAGTAAACCTTTTCGAAAATAGGGCTTTTACTCGCCCTTATTTAGTGTGCCTATGGTCTTTCCTTAGTTCTTTAGGCACAGGCTACAAACCGCCTCTCGCAGGCCATGCCGCAAATATAGGTTCCTTGTCACAGGGAGTATTGGGAAAAATATGAATTCAAACACATCACTCTTGGAAAAACAAAGTACAGATCGGCGGAAGGAAGGGACATAACACCATATCTTTCTCTTACAGTCGTAAAGAATGCCACATGAGGAAAATAATATGTGTTTCCAGATGATTTTGCCCTTAAATATGAGATTACTAATTAATGAGTTTCCTCACAGAGGCTTCTCATAACTGCCACCAGATCTCCCTGCCTCCTCTTTGTTTTTTTCTGTGATTCGGGTTGCTGCCAAAAGAAGTAGGAACTTCTCCAAAGTTTTGCTAAAGCAGTTGAAAAAGGAAAAACAACCTAATATGCTGGAAAGAAAAGCAAATGTTACTCATACTTCATCAGCTACTCCAACTGAGTCTTCTCCGTGTCTGTCAGTGGGGGTGGAGGGGGTCAGGTTCTCCTACCGTGGTCCAGTCCATTGCACTCAACTGCAATGCCAAAGGGAATAGCTCACTGCTCCTTTCTTGGTTTTAAAAAATAACACAAGCGGGACGCCTGGGTGGCTCCGTGGTTGAGCGTCTTCCTTTGGTTCAGGGCATGATCCCACGTCCGGGGATCTAGTCCTACATTGCACTCCCTGCATGGAGCCTGCTTCTCCCTCTGCCTGTGTCTCTGCCTCTCTCTCTCTCTCTCTGTCTCTCATGAATAAATAAATAACATCTTTGAAAAAAAATAACACAAGCATGTGTGGAGGGGATGTATGTGTGCAGAAATTATACAACTGAGTAGTTATGTCTACACATCTATGATGTTGGGATATTGTATGACGAGTGTTTCCATCTTCCTCTGGGGAGAGACATATTGAAAATGAGACAACAAATCTTCCAGTCTGGCATGGTTTGACTTGAGTGGCCGATGAGTGTGTCTTTGAAGCATTAATTCAAGTGGATACATTTTAACTATTTCAATGATTGGGTTAATTCAAGTGGATACATTTTAACTATTTCAATGATCGGGTTATTTGAATAGGAAATATAACAAAATTACTCTTGTTGGAAGTTATTCAAGTAAGAGCTATTGAGTTAAAAATAATTAGTTAATTATGGGTACTTGGGTATTATTCTGATTTGGGGGTTAATACATAGGCTATAGATACATCATATATATATATATCTCTCTTCTTGTCTCATATATAGTTTTCCATCTGGATGTATTTTGGGGTTTCTTATTTTAAAGTTTTATTTATTTATTCATGAGAGACACACAGAGAGGCAGAGACACAGGCAGAGGGAGAAGCAGGCACACCATAGGGAGCCCAACGTGGGACTTGATCCCGGGACTCCAGGGTCACGCCCTGAGCTGAAGGCAGACTCTCAACCACTGAGTCACCCAGGTGTCCCCATCTGGATGTATTTTGAATTGAATTTGCTGGTATGGTAGGCATAATAATACCCCCCTCCAAAGATGTTTACATCTTAATTCCTAGAACCTGTAAATGTGTGACCTTACATGACAGAGGGACGTTACCAATGTGATTAAGGTCAAGGAGCTTGAGAGGAGATGATCCTGGATTACCCAAGTGGGCCCAATTTAATTTCATGACTCCTTAAAAGTGGACAACGAAGGCAGAAAAGTGGGTCAGAGAGACATGACATGAGAAGGACTCAACTCACCATTGCTGGCTTTCAAGATGGGAGCTGTGAGTCAAGGAATGTGGCTAGCCCGAGAAGCTAGAAAAGGCAAGAAAACAGTTTTTCAATTAGAACCCCATAAAAGGGGGCACCTGGGTGACTCAGTCAGGTAAGCATCTCATTGGATCTCAGCTCAGGTCTTGATCTCAGAGTCGTGAGTTCGAGCCCTGCTGCATTGGGCTCCATGTGGAGCCCATTTAAGGAAAAACAAAACAAAAACCTCCCGACAAAAACAGCCCTGTCAACACCTTGATTTCTCCCCAGTGAGACCCAAATATCTACAGAACTGTAAGATAATAAATTTATGTTGTTTTAAGCCACCAAATTGGGGATAATTTGCACAGCAAAAATAGAAAGGTAATATAGTTATCAATTTCCAGACATGTTTAGCTGTTGAATTAGGGAAACAAATAGAAAATATGGAAGCTGTCATAGTACAAAAGAATTCCTCTGCACCACAATGTTCATAATAGCCAAACTATGGAAAGAGCCCAGATGTCCATCGACGGATGAATGGATAAAGGTGTGGTGTATATATACAATGGACTCTTACTCAGCCATCAGAAATAGGAAATCTTGCCATTTGCACCGGTGTGGATGGAACTAGAAGGTATTATGTTAAGCAAAATAAGTCAATCAGAGAAAGATAATTATCATATTTCATTCATGTGTGGAATGGAATTTAATAAACAAAACAAAGGAGCATAGGGAAGTAGGGGGAATAAAGCAAGATGAAATCGGAGAGGGAGACAAACCACAAGAGACTTAGGAAACAAATTGAGGGTTGGGGGTGGTGGTGGGGAGGGTTGGGGTAACTGGGTGATGGACATTAAGGAGGGCACAGGAGGTGATGAGCACTGCCTGTTATATACAACTGATGAATCACTGAACTCTCTCTCTGAAACTGATAACACACTATATATATGTTAATTAATTGAATTGAAATACAATTAAATTTAATTTTAAAAAAAATAGGGGATCCCTGGGTGGCTCAGTCGTTGAGCATCTGCCTTTGGCTCAGGGCGTCATCCCGGGGTCCTGAGATCAAGTCCCACATCAGGCTCCGCAAAGAGGCTGCTCCTCCCTCTGCCTGTGTCTCTGCCTCTCTCTGTATCTCTCATGAATAAATAAATAAATAGTTTTTAGAAGTCAGCCAGTCTTAAATTTCGCTTTGTCTTTCTACAAAAGGAAGAAAATCATAATCATCACTATCATTAACTGAGGTCTTACTTGTATCACATACTGCACTAAGCACTAACACACTGTCTCACTTAATGACCACATCAACCCCTATGAAGAAACATAGGCTTTAAAAGGTGAAGAAATGTGCCTAATATAACCCCTTTAGAGGAGACAGAACCAGATTGGGACCCAAGCTCCTTTGATTCCAAGTCTGTAATAAGACGACTGTAACTCTGAAGCTCTGTTTCCTGCAGCCCCAACTTTGTTATGAAGGTAGCAGGACAAGTGGCTCTAACCCTGGTCTGCAGGGCAAGCTTGCATCATGGATTTTCCAGGGCTGTCCTGTTAATTTTAAATATTCTGTTTCACTGTCCTCAAAAGTTACCAAAATATCCCCCCAAATTCCAACTTTTCTTCAAATAGTAAATATTACAAGAAAATACACAAGAGCCCCCTAAAACCATTTCTCGAATCATCTTTCCTTATTCGTTACTCAGGAAACGTGGCCCAGATACCACCATGTCACTTAGTCCCTTGGTTATGGTGATTTGATATCTATCGCATCCATCAAATTCCTCGCTGCTCAAACAACCTGCTCTATGCAGCACTAAGTGATATAGGTAAGTTGGGCTATAATCTTGGTCACTTGATATTTAGGGTGCCTCAAGCTGGATGGCATCTCCAGACACACAATTTAGGACCTAGGGAGGGACATTCCGATGCACAGCATCCCAGACCTGTGATGTCATTCTAGACTCCTGAACAACACAGTTGAGCTCTGAAGCTGCCAGGATCTGCTCCCCAATTTCAGGGATTTCTCGGGATCCCTGCTGTCACTTCCAGTCTCCTGGGGCTGTGCTGTGAGTCTGAGTTGTTCTGACCCTGAGTCCTGCTGGTGGAGCACCCTAGGGTGTCACCTGTCAGGCTGGCACCCACACCTGCGTACGCACCAGGCCAGGATTTGAGGACGACCCAAGGCAGGAGCAGAAGACCATCGGCTCCTATTGTTTGCTCTCAGTTTGTGATCCACTTACAATTTCTTCTACTGTTCTTCACAAAACATGTGACATTCTCCAATGTCACATCCAAACAACATAGAATCCAATCTAGAAGTGAACACGACAAATTCAGTAAGACAGCTAGAAAAGAGGGGGAGTCTTGACTACCTTTAAGACCAAACCAATGGAAAAGATCTGTGCTAACTGGACTTTCACCAGTACTAACTGGAACTTTTGGACACTGGTCTTGAGAATGGAAATGATACAGCCACTTTGGAAAACGGCTTGACACTTTCTTATAAAGCTAATCCAGTACTGTCATACGACCCAGAGATCCCACTCCTAAGTATTTAGCCTAGAGAAAAAACAGTAAAAAAAAAAAAAAAAAAAGCAAAAACCTGGATGTAAATATCGATACTGGCTTTATTTGTCACTGCAAAGTGCAGAAACAGCCCAACCTGTTCGAGAATGGTACAAACTGGGGTACATCCATGCTAAGGAGTATTAGTAAGGTACAGGAGCCGTCTCCGGAAACACACAGCGCCATAGATAACTCTCAAGCGAATTGTGTTAAATAAAGAAGCCAGACTCGGAAAGTACTATGTGATGTATGATTTCATTTAGACAAAAACTATAGGGACAGAAAACAGATCAGCGGTTGCCAGCAACTGGCAGGTAGAGGAGGGAACAACTACAAAGGGAAATTTTCTGGATGATAGGACCATTCCGTATTGTGAGTGCGGTGGTGGCTGCACAACTGGAGGCGCTTGTCAAAGCTCATAAAAATGAATATTAAAACACACGAATTTTATTGCATGTAAATTACATCCCAATTAGCCTGGCCTTTTATTATTATTATTTTTTTAAAGATTTTATTTATTTATTCATGAGAGAGGAGAGAGAGAGAGAGAGAGCTGGTGTCCCATGAAAGAGGTGACTGGCGGCCAGTCGTGTTGCTCCTGGGAGACTTGCCCCACACGTGCTGGCCCCGCACGACCCGGACCCTGTGGCCTTCCCACCACCGCCCCTCTGCGGGCACACTTCCCTGGGCTGGGGATGATCTCTCCCAGCTTCCCTGAGTGGCTCCTTCCAATGCTACAGATCTCTGCTGAAACGTCACCTCCTCGGAGAGGCTCTCCTTGATTCTCCGGAGCCAGACTGAGCGCCAGCTGTGACGCTGTCACCATGCCCTGTTGGTTTGCTTCATTGATCTTTCATGTTTGATTTTTTGTTTCTTTTTTTTTTTTAATTTTTGTTTATTTTTGATAGAGAGAGAGAGAGAGAGGCAGAGACACAGGCAGAGGGAGAAGCAGGCTCCATGTACCGGGAACCCGATGTGGGAGTCAATCCTGGGTCTCCAGGATCGTGCCCTGGGCCAAAGGCAGGCGCCAAACCGCTGCGCCACCCAGGGATCCCTGATTTTTGTTTCTTGATTGTCTTGTCTATCACCTATATTTCCCTGGAGGTGGAAACCACATGGAAGCCGGCTTCATTTGTGCTTTGTTTCCTGTTGTATCCCCAACACGCAGTTCCTAGCCAGAGTGAGCACCCCTAAAGTTCATATGTTGAAATCTCAACCCCAGCCTGATGGTAATTGGAAGTGGGGCCTTTGGGGGGTGATTAGATCACAAGGGTGGAAAGTCTCTTAGAAAAGGGACCTCAGGGATCCCTGGGTGGCTCAGTGGTTGAGCATCTGCCTTCGGCCCAGGGTGTGATCCTGAAGTCCCGGGATCAAGTCCCATGTTGGGCTCCCTGCATGGAGCCAGCGTCTCCCTCTGCCTGTGTCTCTGCCTCTGTGTCCTCATGAATAAATAAAATAAAATATTTTTAAAAATTAAAAAAAAAAAGGGACCTCAGAAGGCTCCCAGGCCCCTCGGCCATGCGAGAACACATGGTGAACTACACCGAAACCCCAGCTGTGTGAATCAGGGTCCTCGCAAGCACATTTCTTCTCTGTGTGGAAGACTTCTGGGGCGGGTTCCATGGAGTCTGGGTGGGATCCAGTCACGTCTATCATGACCAGAACACGGTGGTGCTCGGTGTGTACCCCAATACCTTCGCCCCGCGCAATCCGAAGTGTGAACACGGACACCTCTGCAATACAATGGGATCAAATTTGATCAATACGTTAGGCAAGGCCTTCTCACAATCAGTAAATTATTAATTAATAAGTTAAAGCTTTTCCTAATGAGGAGGTGATTTTAAAAGGTAATTTCCTACTGAAACCATAGTCCAAGATTCAAATATTGATTTCTGCTCTGGTAATTACGGGCCAAATGTTTAAATTGTAGGCTTATATATTAATTAACTAAATATTTATCCCCATTAATCAAGCACCATGTCTACAGGAACCACTAAACAATATTTCTCACTCAGGGTTTTCTGAACCCATGTGAGTCAGTGTCTCCCTGCTATTCCCTCTCTGCCTGGGATGCTCCTCGCCCGTGGCCTTGCGGCCTACTCCTGCTGGAGTCCTACTCCCTGGACACTGGGCTCAAAGTTCACCATATCAATGGGGTCATCCCCGACCACCCAACTTAGCCACACATGCATCATCCTCCCCACCCTGGACCCTGCGTTCCCCTTCCCTCCTTGGCACTTGTCTTCACCGGCCAGTACTGACTGTGTGACTTCTGCGTGTCGTTCAGGGCATGGCTCTCCTCCCTGGGATTTGAGCTCAAGGGGAGTAGAGATGTGTTTTTTTACTCTTTTACTTACTGTTATTCCCCCAGGATCTAGAACAGTGCCTGGAACATAGTAGATCATCAATAAATTCGTGTTGGATGCGTATTGGAGAGCTTGATGTAACTTACCGCTTCCCGTTTCCGCTCTGCACAGAACATGTTTGTTTTTCAGCTGGTGTCACTAGCATGCGACAGGTCGAGAGGTTGGGGCTCAGGAGCCAGCTGCATGGTATGAGAGGGGACGAATGAATATCTCTTAGGTACTTGCAGCTCCTGAACTTCCACCCACCTGGAATTTCTCTGAAGTTCTCAGCCACCAACCCAGCAAGTCTCAGGTGGAGGCAACTTGATGGAAGGACCATTGTCCTGGGCTCCAGGACTCGCTCAGGCTATGGTGTCAGGCAAATCACTCAACTCCCTGAACCTCAACCACCTCAACTGTTGAATGGACACAGCACTGCCCTGCCTCCCTCATCAAGCTGCAGTGTGGGTGCATCCCTCCGCCCCCACTTCTCCTTAGCCTCTGGGTCCTACTCAGGTGCAGAAAAATAATAAACTAACCAGAACTAATGGGTATTAACGGAGTAAAAAAAAAAAAAAAAAAACCTTTTTAATGACAACTTTAGAAAGCCCTTTGCCTCCATCAGGAAGAACAATTTCAGATTAAACCAAGACAGGAAACATTTCAGCGAGGCGTGGGCGTGGTGGTTAATGGCTTCGGGGCCAACGTTCCCTTTGGCATGCCCTAAATCGGACTTCAAAATGATCCAGGGAGCAATAGCTGTAGGCTGTGGAGACTTCTTTATTGGCTTCTGTGATATGGTAACATGTCCTGAACATGTGAGCGACATGTGTACCTGGTACTCCGCGAGCGCCTCACCCACACGAGGTATACGATTTAGCTATATACACATGCTGCTGATGGGTCATGTCCTCAGGTTTGCAATTCAGGATTTTCCTGCTGCACAGTAGCAAATCGCAGGACACCTAGCGAGAGGAAACCCTCCGCTGCCCCCTCAATAAACGCTGCTTGTCATCGCTAGATCAATAGGTGTGCTGCCTCCAGCCCTACTGTCCTCATAGGCTGGAAGGTACAGTGGTTAACACTTATTTACTTGCTTCTCCATCCCTGTCCTTTGCATCATGTCAGCATTCTCCTCTCCTGGACGTGTGTTCCTTCCACTCCTAAGGTTGAGTCTCGGTTGGTGGTTGATTTATGCTGGAAGGACTCTGTGGTGATGGCTCTTGGTGGTGGAGGAGGCACTTAAAATCACAGACTGCCTCGCTGCCTATCTCTTACGATCTCAGAGTCTCTGTGCTGTTGGCTCAGGGCGGGGCTTGCTGCATTCTTGGCCAGTTCGGTCTGTGCTTCCCAAGGAATGTACCTGATGTGAGGCTGTGATATGTAGCTTTGCCCTTTATTAATCCTCTGCAGGTTAGTTAGAGCCAAATCTCCCAAGACTTCCCTGAGAGAAAGGTTTAGGAAAATTAAAAAAGTGCAAGGGCATCTGGGTGGCTCAGTCAGTTAAGCGTCTGACTCTTGATTCTGGCTCAGGTCAGATCTCAGGGTTGTGAGATCCAGCTCTGCATTGGCCTCCACGCTTAGCACAGAGTCTACTTGAGATTCTCTCTCCCTCTCTCTGCCCCTTCCTCTGCCCCTCCTGCTTGTGCTCTCTCTCTCTCTCTCTTAAAAAAAAAAAGGAATAAAGAAAAAAAATGCATTACTTCTCTGGTCCTCAAAGACTTTACTTATGAGGACGGCGGGAGAGGGGGGTGTCATATATTTTTAGTGGTAAGCCTTACTCTATCTAGGCTTTCTGGCTAGCGTGCACACACACACACACACACACACACACACAATGTAATTTTAATATAGAGAGCCTCAAAACCCAAGTCCTTTCATTCATTCAACAAAAATTAATTGAGGTCTTTCTATGCCCCTGTGAATAAGGGAGACTGAAGGCAGGAGGGTAGGGGGCAGGCAAGTAGACAGATTGTCACTGCAGAGGGCAGAGAAGGGGCAGGCGATCCTCCCCAAAGCACCCCCTTCCCAAGTCTCCATCACAACCAGCTTCCTCCCAGGGCCCTTAGGAGAGAGTCCGTCACCTTCAATTTTTAAGGCAACATCGATCCCTTCGATGAGCTTCCCATGCTGACTCATGAAGCTGATGAGAACAAAAAGGAGTACAGGGTACGGACATATGGGAGATGTGCAAGGGGTGTGTTTGATGTCGAATCCTTAGTTCAATTCCAACGTAACCCCGTTCAAACCAAAAATGCACTGCTGGCTTCAGGTAAGTAGCGATCTATACCCGGTGCCACTCTACCTGCACCTGGATTTCCCCTCTCTGCTTCCCCCACACCTCCAGCAAATCTTTTTCTTTTATTTTCCCTCTGATTGTGTCTTATCTCTCGATGTGGTACCAGGAGTACATACACCTAGAAGCCAGTGTGCCCTGCTGAGGTCAAACCCTAAAGATGAGACAATCCTTGCCCACCCTCCCCTGGCCCACCTTCCTTGGGTGACCTCACGATATCACCAGGGGAGAAGCAGAGGCAACTTTAAGAGAGAAGAGAGACGCTCCCCTGGCTAACGTCTCCACAAGACCAGCTGGATGGTAAAAATATAGGAGTGACTGCATAACACCCCACCACCTCCCACACCCGAGTTTGGACTTGGCAAGTGTTAGCAGTCCTCCTCTCTGGATTATCTCTGGAAAATGTTCGTCAGGAGCCTTCACACCCCTTCACACCCCTTTGGGCAGCTCTGGCTTCCACCTATAAGGTGGAAGAGGTAGATATTTAGTGATAACGTTTAATCAGTAATTCCAAGCCAACTGACATGTGACCTTGACAGCAATTCAAGGATAACCTAGCACAGCAAACACTTAAAAAAAGACAGCCATATTCTGATGAAGGCAATGTGATTAACGCAGTGCTGCATTATGACAAGTTTGATTTCTCCTGTGCACTGGAAAAAGTGTCCATCCACTCCAGGGTGAACAAAAAATTTTCTCCTGAACCTTGAGCTATTGGAAACAATAGCAACTATGTAGGTATTGACTGCTGAGCTTGGGTCAGAGCCTGGGCTAACCACTTGATCTCATTTAATCATCTCCTTTCATCCCCACGGCAGCCCCGTGCAGCAGGGGTTCTATCACCATCAATATTTTAGAGATAAGAAAAATGAGGCAAGGAGGAGGTACGAAGTTTGTGCAACTTTTTTTCTTTAAGATTTTATTTGTTTATTCATGATAGACACACAGAGAGAGAGGCAGAGACAGGGAAGAGCAGGCTCCATGCAGGGAGTCTGACGTGGGACTCGACCCTGGGACTCCAGGATCACGCCCTGGGTGGAAGACAGGCACTTAAACCGCTGAGCCACCCAGGCTGCCCAAGTTTGTGCAACTTATACCCCTGCTAAGCTTGAATGTGGGCACCCCAGGTAGCTGGATGCCAGCTCCGAGTGCTCATCCCCCTGCTTACCTATCTACAGAGCCCATCTACGTTGGCTGGAACCACAGGGGCTCGGTCTTGGCTTCTTATAGTCCCCTGAACAGGGCAAGAGAGGCAAGAGGGAAATCACAGGAAGGTACAGGTGATCCAGGGGCTGCAAGAAGTGGAAGGGGCGTCTTTTGCAGGAACGTCACTGCAGGAATGAAATCACCAAGCAGAGCACTCCACAAGCATTCGCGGATGCTTCCCCCACTCAGGATTCACGCCTGCCCACTGTTTGACTTTGGGGTTGCAAGAGTTGTGCTAAAATGGAAAGGACGGCTTTTTTTGTTTTTTTGACCATGAGGTTTGGTTTCATGCAGCTAATGAATTGTGTGAAATGGAAGAGTGTGCGTGTGTGTGTGTGTGTGTGTGTGTGTCGTATACCCCCCATTACTTAGGAGGAACGGGGCAAAAATACTTGCTTTGATCTTTGCACTTCATGTTCTGCACTCAAATCACACTCAAAAGTGTGAACACTGCAGTGACCTTCCAGGCATTGGGCTTTACCAGGATTGACTTTGAGTCCCGTCCTCTGAGACCTCTCTCCTGGGTGATTGTTCCCTTCAGCACACCATGCACAGACCGCCTCTAAATTCCAAACGTCTCAAGCTTTAGAAGCTGTTGCAAAGTTAACTATGAAGATATTAGACCATTTGTAACTACTCTTTGGATTGCTTTGGGGGAAAAAAACGACCCATTAAAGCCCTCCTTCCACCAGTGCTCCGTCTGTTTGGTCCAGGGCCAGGTGAGACCAGGCTATATGGACAGGGGATCCAAAGAACCTGGTCCGAGTGGGTGTGGATGTGCCCTGATGGAGAAAGAGAATTTGAGCCACCACCATTCTTCCCCCATCTGGGACATCGGAGGAATTGAAACAGAAGATAAGATGATTGTGGTTTCTGAGTGCCTCCGTAGAGCTTTTACTAATACTTCACAATCTAACTGATACGACTTTATAGCTAATGGCTAACATTATCATGCACACTCTTCTGCATTCTGCGTGCTTTACAAGTATTAACTCATTTAAGCAGCACAACAACTAGATAAATCAGATTCTGTTATTATCCTCACTTTAGAACATGAGGACACTGAGTCATTAAGAGATTAGGTAACTTGCCCAAGGTCATGCAGCTGGTACAGTGCAGAATCAGAAGTTAAACCCGGCTCGAGGGACGCCTGGGTGGCTCAGCGGTTGAGAGCCTGCCTTCAGCCCAGGGTGTGATCCTGGGGTTCTGGGATCGAGTCCCGCATCGGGCTCCCTGCGTGGAGCCTGCTTCTCCCTCTGCCTGTGTCTCTGCCTCTCTCTCTCTCTCTCTGTGTCTCTCATGAACAAATAAAAAATCTTTTAAAAAATAATTTAAAAAAATAAACCCGGGTCGAGAAATGCAGCTTTTCACTCTGTGCCACACCATCTCTTAGGATGAAGGAAACAAAGCTCAGAGAGGTGACCTGGCTCAAGGTCACACAACGCGGATGGCAGAGCCAGGGCTCAGAGCCCAGGTTTGTCTGGCATTAAACTGTGTGCTTCCTGCTACACCTCACTGCTGCCTTGATCCTGTAATCACTAGAAATAGTTCTTCCTAGAACTTCCTAGAACTAAATAGTTCTTCCCTAGGTCCCTAGGGGCACCTGGGTGACTCTGTTGGTTAAGTCTCTTGGTTTCAGCTTGGGTCATGATCTCAGGGTCATGGGGTCGAGCCCCTGTTGGGCTCCATGCTCAGTGGGGAGTCAACTTGAGATTCTCTCTCTTTCTCTCTTTTTATCTTTCAAATAAGTCAATGTTGGGGAGCCTGGGTGGCTCAGGTGTTGAGCGTCTGCCTTTGGCTCAGGGCATGACCCTAGGGTTCTGGGATCCTACATCGGGCTCCTCGCAGGGATCCTGGTTCTCCCTCTGCCTGTGTCTCTGCCTCTCTCTGTGTGTCACATGAATAAATAAATAAAATCCTTTTTTAAAATAAATAAAAATAAAGTAAGTAAATCTTAAAATAAGAAATGTTTCATCCTAATCTTTATGAGCAAATTCAGATAAATGTCTTCCTTTATAGTTTCTCTGTTCTCCTTGCTTTCCTCTCTGCTTTTCTCTTTCTCTCCAGCCTCTTTCCTTGACTCATTTTCCCTCCTTCTCTGACCCTCCCTTGCTCATGCTTCAGGTCTGCCAGTAACACTCAGAAAAGGCAATGAAGGTGCAAGAGGTTACTGAGCCCTGACCTCATTAATTTAAACATGACTTATATAGCTTAAGAGCAATTGCCAATATGCCCGGAAGTTTGTTAATAACTGAAAAATTAAATGCTTATCTCAAGAAATGTCTACATGATGAATTGGTCCAATTGTGCGACAGAATTTTGATTTTCATTATGGTCAGCCTATTGACCAATTAGGATCAGATCATTAAGTGCTCACTGGATTAATTGTTTAATGATTTGGTCAAAAGTCTGGTTATTGGGACTCCTGGGTTGCTCAGCGGTTAGGTGCGTCTGCCTTTGGCTCGGTGCGTGATCCTGGGGTACTGGGATCGAGTCCCACATCGGGCTCCCTGCAGGGAGCCTGCTTCTCCCTCTGCCTGTGTCTCTGCCTCTCTCTCTCTGTCTCTCATGAATAAATAAATAAAATATTTTTTAAAAATGTCTGGTTATTGTAATGGGTGTTCGGGTTAACCAAATTACACAGCCTTATCCCTAGGCTAGATCCTAGGAAGCCAGCAGGCATAGACATATGGGCTGCCAATCAAGTTCCCAGTTTGTTAGCCTGGGGACAACTGGAGTTTCTAAGACACCCAAAAGTCCTTCAAAAAAAGGCATTTATAGAAGTCATCAACACCTCCAAAACTCCAAAATATTCATTTTTGTTTACAACCCTTCTCGTATATCACACAATTTGTATTTCTTCTCCCATTCAAGTGCTAGTACTGTACAGGGCTCTGACTTCGATCCTATTCCCTTGTCTCTGCCTGTTCATTCCCTTTCATGCCTTCAAGTCCCACCCCTTGTTGATGACCTCCAGATCTGTGTCTAGATTCAACCTACGTTTCTAACCATCCCCTCGAAGTCTTTACTTGGCTGTCCCTCAGGCATCTTCAATTCAACCAGACCTAAATTCCTAGCTCTTTCCCCGTTCAATTCTGTGAATGATGTTTCTCTGCTGCACAAGTTAAAATCCCCCATACACTCCTCCCTCTCCTACATTCACAGTCAGTGGTATCTCTGGGGTCTGTTAGCTTAGAAACCAAGGAGCTATCTCCCAAATATCCCCATTTTTCTATCCCTATTTTTCTTGCCTTAGTGTCTCATCTCTCACAGGATATTGCCACAGCCTTACGAGTATCTGGGATAGAGGATGTATTTACTCACCTGCTTGTTTTCCCTTGTAGACCCTGAGCTGCTCGAGGGCAAGAACTATGTCTTATTCATCTTTAGATAGAGTTGCCAGCAGGACTGAGCTAGTCTCACCTTGCTGTAGTACACTGTTCATGTTGCCATGGAATCTCATTTGCCAAGTCAGTCATCTCCATATTTTCATTAGTTTCCTGTCAGTTACAGAATAAAGGTTAAGCATGTTAACATGACATGGAAGGCAGTTCAAAGTCTGATCACAGTTTGGTTCTCTATCTTGCCAATTCCCACCATTCTTCTCCATCTACGTGACACTCAAGCTCAACGCAGATGTTCTGGTTCCCGGAATATGCCATGCTCCGTGTGGCCTCATGCCTTTACACACACCACTGCTTCCACCAATATGACCTCCTCATGCACCAGCTCTAGCACTTCCTTGAAAACAGTTGCTTATCTTTTAAATCCTAGCTCAACATCTCTGTCTCTGCCACACCTTCCCAGACACTTCCCAGACAGCCCTTTCCTCTGCAAGCATACACCACCTTGGTTCTCACCTCCATGTGTGATGTTTCCCAAGGATTTGTTTTATTTGTATCATCGTTTGTATTAGTGTCCTGTGGCCACTGCAACAAATTACTGCAGCCTGGTCAGAACAACAGAAATGTGTCGTCTCCCAGCTCTGGGGGTTAGAACTCCAAAGTCAGTATCATTGGGTAAAAACTCAGGGTGTCAGCAGGACCACACTCCTGCCAGAGGTTCTAGGGGAGGATGTGTTCCTTGCATCTTCCAGCTTCTGGTGGCTGCTGGCATATCTTGGTTTGCAGCCGCATCACTCCAATCTCTGCCCCCACCTTCACATCACCTTCCCCTCCTTGTGTACGCTACAATCCCCCTCTGCCTCCCTCTTATAAGGATACATGTAATGGCAATTAGGGCCCTCTTGGATAATCCATAATAGTCTCCCCAACTCAAGATCCTTAGTCATACCTGCCAAGACCCTTTTCCCAAAAATGGTAATATTTACAGGCTCCAGGGACTTTGGTGTGATATTCAGGGAGCCAATATTTAGCCTACTACACTGTCCCAATAGACTGGACCTCCAAAATGGCAGGGGATGTGGTCTAGTCATTTCTTATTCCCAGCGCTTAGCACTAATAGGCATTCAACAAATGTTTAATGAAAGGTTGGGGAATAAATGGAATTGAAGACTCTCATCTTGCAGATGTTGGCTATTTATTTACCCAACAAAGCATTTATTGATCATTATGCACCACATGCCACACTACAGACAAAAAGTAGAGTAACAACACGAAATAAATGTGACTCTGCCTTCATGGAGTATACATACTGGGAAGGAGTCAAGCATAACAAAAGGGCACATATAAATAAATATATAATGACACAGTGTTATAAGGGTTAGGAAGGATAAGAACAAAGATCCATGAGAAAGAATGAAGGTGTGGAGATGTGCAAAAGCCTTTCATGGAGGCAGCATTGTGAGCTGAGATTGGAAAGATGAATAACTGATAAGTGAAGAGTTGTGGGGACAGTTCTTCCAGGCAGATGGGACAATGTAGGCACAGGCCTTAAGGCAGCAGAAAGCTTGGTGAGTTCAAGGAACAGAAAGTTCAAGAGACTCGAGTGTAAGATGGGGCTAGGGCCACAGAGCAGAGCTGGGTTTTACAGTAAGCAGAAGGACCTTCTTCAAACGTTTTGTTTTGTAGACCCCAGATTTCCAGTTATGCAGAGAACCAATGACAGCAGAAAATGACATGTGAGTGATCCTAGAAGAAAATAAAAGGATTGAATCTGGAGGCTGGTGCATATAAATACTTGTTGACTGGCCAGAGGCTTGAGACCCTAATACTCCAAATTGCCAGGAGATGGAGTGACAGGAGACGGCAGTATGGCTGGCTTTGTTAACAAATACACCCAGGTTGTATTGCTTAAGGGGTTGAAGGAGCCATAGGAATGGGTGGATTTGCAATAGAGAGGTGTTGGACATGGAAGATGATCCTTGCTTGTTTCTAATTCCATAATTTTACCAATTGCTCAAAGTCAGATCTGCTTCAGAAAAGTTAAAGAATAATTCTTTGGCGGGGGAGGAGGGGGTTAAAGATTTCATTTATTTATTTATTTAGAGAGTGGGTGGGGGGAGGGGTGGAAGGAGAGGGAGAAAGGATCCAAAGCAGACTCCCCACTGAGTGCGGAGTCAACCGCAGGGCTCAATCCCACAACCCTGAGATCGTCACCTGAGCCGAAATCAAGAGCTGCATGCTTAACTGACTGAGCCACCCAGGTGTCCCTAAAGAATAATTCTTAGGACAAATTCTGACTTTGGTATTTACTGAGTATGTAAAGAAGAAAACAAAACGTAAGATGTGGGACCAATCAAAGGTATGATTTCCAGTAATCTCTTAATTCACTATTTCTGTTCAGTCTTGACAAATGGGGTTAATCTTGCCTTCAGCTATTTATTCTTAACGCACACTAACATTTGCTGAGCATTTACTATATACCCGGGTACTACACTAAACATTCTACATATTATCTTGTTTTACCTCCTCTTAGGTAGATATTGCTTGCATCCTTATTTTATAATGAGGAAGGCAAAGCAGAGAGAGTACATACCTGGCCAGTGTGATTCCAGAAGCCTTGCTCTTAAAACCACTTCACTAGACTGTGTACTCCTTATTTAACATTTCTGAGATTTAGATTTTACCTTGGCTTCTTTCAAGAAATTTAAGGTATGTAATAACATATGAGGGAGATCAAAGTATTTTCTTGAAGATTTATTAAAATCCTCCATTTCAAAATTGTAGCAGAGTTGTTTAAAAAAAAAACAGCATATAACCCAAAGAATCATGTGAATCTATGCTGATATAAATATACAAGTGGATAAATAAATAAACGAAGGAGAAAAACCAACTCTTCCTTATAGAATATTCTACTTAGTAATGTGGAAGGAATGAGGGAGAAAAGAAAATCATCATTTGAACATCGAAGTAATAACTGTTGTAGGTAAGATCCACCAGTGGATGCTAAAATCAGTGGGTGAAAGATTAAAAAGAAAATCAAGATATTCACATCCCCTCAAATTACCTTCTCCCTAGCAACAGAAATTATTGACTGAAAAAGGCACAGTCACTGTGCAGTGGAGAAACCTAGCAGACACCATCTGAACCAAGAGATTAAGGGAAGCATCGCCATTAATAAGACAGAGCTGTATCCTTAGCCTGATAGGATACACTAAGAACAAACATCACTTCCATGGTTATTGTTTCCAATAATACATGATCTCAGTCTAAGGATAATATCCCAGAAATATCAGGAAGTATCAGATAAGCCAAACTAAGGAACATTCTACAAAATAATCAACCAGTACTCTTCCAAAGTCTCAAGGTCATGAAAGACAAGGAAAGATCAAGAAGCTGCCACAGATGAAATAAAATTGAGGAGATATGATAATGAAAGGTGTGTCATCCTAACTGGATCATGCAACAGTAAAAGGACAATAGTGGAAAAGCTGGTAAAATCTGAATCACGTTTATGGTTTAGTTAATAGTATGGTACAAATGTCAGTTTCTTAGTTGGGATGGTTGTACTATGGCCTGTACGATGTTAACATAGAGGAAGCTGGGTAAAGGGTCTACAGGAATTCCTGTACTATGTTAATAATAGGGGTTTTCTAAGTTTAAATAATGATAATAGTCAGAAGATCAAATTGAACATTCCAGCAGAATACAAACAGTAGGCCACAGCAGGAATACATTATATATTCCAGAGCCTGGCCCAAGATTCTATTCCTAAGAAACCTATTTCCAAACAATCCAGCCAGTTACCCCTTAGTCCATTGATCCATAAAATCTAGTTCACCCAAACATACATAAAAACAATACATGTTTTGAAAAAACATCAATCAAATCCCAACTGAGGAATATTGTACAAAATATCTGACACCCCGTAACTGCTAAGGTCATTGCGATGCTAAGTGTTATGTGTCGGTTTGGCTTATACGGTACCCAGTTATTTAATCAAACAGTAATATGGGTGTTGCTGTATCTAGATGTGATGAACATCTATAATCAGTTGACCCTTCTTAAATAAAGAGCTTATAAGGTGAGCAGGGCCTCATCCAGTCAGTTGAGGGCCCTACGAGATTTCCTGGAAAAGAAGAAATTCTACCTCAAGACTGCACCACTAACTCCTGTCTGAGTATTTAGCTTGCCAGCCAGCTGTACAGATTTTGGACTTTGGACTTGCTGGCCTCCATGATCACATCAGCCAATTCCTTAAAATAAATGTATGTATTTGTGTGTGTGTGTGTGTATGTGTGTGTGTGTGTGTAGTATGTATGGTCTATTGGTCAGTTTGCCTAGAGTACCCTAACTCACACAGTCACCAATATAACATTGTATGTTAATTACAGTTCAATTTAAAAAGACAGAGAGAGGGTTCAGTTGGTGGCTCAGTTGGTGAAGTGTGCAACTCTAGATCTCAGGGTTGTGAGTTTGAGCTCCACGTTGAGGTAGAGAGAAAACTTAAAAATAAAATATTTTTTAAAATAATAAAAATAAAATAAAATAAAAAGAGAGAGAACTCCAAACATTCAATAAGTAAACAAACAAATAAATAAATGGAAAGCCTGAGAAATCACCACATCCAAGAGAAGAACCTAAGGAGACATGAGAACTAAATGTAATGTGGCATCCTGGATGACATGCTAGAACAGAAGAAGGACATGAGGTAATTTAGGTAAAACTAAAGAAATCTGAAGAGAGGGATGGCTGGGTGGTTCAGTGGTTGAGCATCTGTCTTTGGCTCAGGGCATGATCCCAGGGTCCTGGGATCGAGTCCTATATCGGGCTCCATGCAGGGAGCCTGCTTCTCCCTCTGCCTTGGTCTCTGTCTGTGTGTCTCATGAATAAATAAACAAAATTTATTTTTAATTTAAAAAATGTTTTAAAAATCTGAAGAGAGTATAGACTTTAACTAATAATGGCCTAATACTGGTTATTAGCTGAAAGAAACGTATCATACTAATTTAAGACGTTAATCTTAGGGGAAACCAGATGTCAGGTATGTGGGAACTCTCTGTACTACCTTTGCAATTTTTCTGTAAATCTGAAACCGTTTGAAAATAAAAAAAAAACTAAAAAAAAAAAAAGAAAAAAGAAAATAAAAAAACTTACTTTGAATAATACATATGAAATCCACTCTTTCCAAGGAAACAAAAGAAAGTTTGGATTCAGACGCACTTTCCATAGGGCTATAGCTACCATGCCTCCAACAAAAATGAATAAGTAGAAAAATATGTAATACAAGGATAAATAGGAATATTAACATAATAGACAAAAATAATGAGTTACAGTTAGAGGCCTATTTAGGAGATCATTGAATCAGAGTAACAAGAAAACCTGTTTTGGAGTTTAGGACCCAAAGAATCTCTTCATGAACTGTTTCTGGTTCTGACCCTAGGGAAGGATCTCTCCTCTTTACCTCTAGTTCTTCAAAGACTCCTAGTTCTGACACCAGGTGTGTGATCCACTGCATCCAGAGAATGTTGAGATTTCCACCCAGGTGAAAGAAAAGCAGAGAAGATTTCAAACCAGTGGTAGCAGGGAGATCTGGAACTTGCTAGAAGCTATTGCTGGATAAAGCTAGGGCAATGAAGCTGACACTAACCTCCCAGCCAGCTCTCTGCCTGTTGGAGGAGCCAGCAGACAGGAGAGGTGACAGGATGAGCCGGAGCAAGGTCCAGAGAGCCTCAGGCGAACTTATTATGGTTACACTGACACCTTAATTATCAAACAGCATATTCTTGCCTTTTCTTTGGAATGGTAAGTGATGCGTTTTATAACTGCATTGGAAATAAGTATAGGAAGAATGTTAGCTTCTCACTATCTGAAATAATACAAATAATATATATAATAAAGAAATAATAAGACAACCTGTAGTCCTTGGGATCCCTGGGTGGCTCAGTAGGCTGAGCGTCTGACTCTTGATCTCAGGGTTGTGAGTTCAAGCCCCGGGTTGGGCTCCAATGTTGGGCGTGGAACCTACTTAGGGGGAAAAAAAAAACAAAAAAACAAAAGAATACTCTTAGCCTGAAGAATTTTTTGTTTTTCCATCTGGATGAAGCCTTAGAGATCATCTACTTCATGCTCAGGTTTTGAAGATTAAAAAAGATGACTTACCCTAAGTCCTAGAATGAGTAACAGAGGTGAAAGTAAGACCCAGGCCTCCAACTGTCCGTCCAAGACTTTTTCATGGCACTGGACTGTCAGCTCAAAGTCGGCTTCAGCACTGTCCAACAGAAACACAATGCAAGCCACATGTGTGATCTTTTCTTTTCTTTTTTTTTTTAAGATTTATTTATTTATTTATGATAGACATAGAGAGAGAGGCAGAGACACAGGAGGAGGGAGAAGCAGGCTCCATGCAGGGAGCCTGACGCAGGACTCGATCCCGGGGCTCCAGGATCGTGCCCTGGGCCAAAGGCAGGCGCCAAACCACTCAGTCACCCAGGGATCCCCGATCTTTTATTTTCTAATCACCATATTTTAGAAAGTAAAAAGAAACAGGTGTGAAATTGATTTTCACACATTTTATTCAACCCAATGTATCTAGAATTATTTCAACACAAAAATTCATATTTTACAATTATCAGTGAGATCTTGCACATATGTTTTATATTTAGCTTTAAAATCCAGGGTATCTTTTCTACTTGACAGCACTTACCCATTTAGACAGCCACATGTTAAGCACCCAATAGGCTCCCGTGGCTAGCAGGTCCCGTGCTGGACGTGGGGGTAAGCTCTTGAGACAACTGAGTCTGGGTGCAAGCCCTTCATCTGGCCAACTGAAGAAGATAACACTTACCTTTTACACCCGTGGCTTCTTAAATGGAGTTTTCTTGTATCAAAATACAATGTCCACATAGTGAAAGTCAGGTGGGAAGTCAGCGTTGGCAGGTGTTTCTGATGTCTTTAGACTGACTTCCTCAAAGCCCTCGAGGAAGGTGATGCTTATAGCCTAGATTTTCTCTTTGAATGATCATTATTGACATCACCTTCAGAGCATCCACACTCAATCGGTACCTTTTCAAGCTCCATGACACTAGGCCAAATTTTAGCTTTCATGCCAGTAGAAATATTCCATTTATCCCACTTTTTCTCTTATCCACACTCCTAGAGCTTCTCTCCTCCCTCTCGGCCTCAGCTGAACATTTACTGTCTTCCTGTTTTCTGCCTGTCAAATCCACAGAAAAGCAGAACTTGTTAAAACATACTGTAAAGGCTGATAAAAAGTGGAAGTATTGCCTCCCCGAAGGGAATGTGTATCTACTTAAAATAAAAACAAAACCAAAAAAACCCAAAGCTAAAGGACTCAAATATCCACTGTGGAATGATAGGTTTTTGGCAGAAGCAAGTAAAAAGATCCCTTGGTATTTCTGAAACGCGTGGTATAGCTCAGAGGTCAGCAAACTATGGCCCTAGGGGCTAAATTCTGGCCCACTGCCTTTTTGTTCAGTCCACATTTTTAAATAGTTGACAAAAAAAAAAAAATCAGAAGAATCGTATTTCATGACAAGTGAAAATCATATGAAATTCAAATGTTGGTATTCATAAATAGTTTTCTGGGGACACAGCCATGCTCATTCGTTTGCATATGATCTACAGGCTGCTTTCAGCTACAACAGCAGGGCTGAGCATTTGCAGTAGAGACAGTATCGCCCACAAAGCCGAAAATATTTACCATCCATCTCTTTACAGAACAGGTGTGCCAAACCCCGGTTCAGGTGCTTACCTATATCGCCTCGTTATAGGTATACGTTGTGCATCTAGAACACTTTTCTTAGGGCTACGAAACAGGTCTATATTAGTCACAGAATTTCATGCCTGTTTTATAGAAGCTTAGGAAATCTGCTCATTGAAAAAATTATGTAGAAATCCGAATTGTCCATTAAAGACTCCCACAATGACCAGACTGCCTTCCAATTGTGCGTAGAAGGATGGTTCTACCTAAGGATGACACCTTTATTATACTGGTCAGGTAAAGCATGGAAGATTATCAGGGTGGAGCCGTTTGGGACTCCCTCTTCTGCATCCTTTGTTTCTACTCCCCTTCTGAACCTCCCTCCCTTTCTCCTTCCTTCCTTCCTTCCTTCCTTCCTTCCTTCCTTCCTTCCTTCCTTCCTTCCTTCCTTCCTTCCTTCCTTCCTTCCTTCCTTTCCAGTCTAGCTTCCCCACAGCGCAAAAAGGGCAGTGACCCCTTGCACCTGGTAAAGATGTCCCTGTAGATTCAGAGATCTCTGTTTGCGCCAAGTGCCAAGAAAGCGGTTCGGCAAGTCACTGAGTAATGTTTTCTCACAGTATCAACTTGCATCAACTTAATCCTGAGCACAGACGACACGGTTAATTCAAGGACAATACGTAGGGATCCTCGAATATGCACGTTCACAGGGCGGGTGCTGCACCAGGTGGGTATGTAAATGGGATTGGCAGGCCCGAGAAGACAGGTGCTCATCACGTAGTTAACATCTACGCAGCACCTACTATGCGGCAGGAACTCTGCTAAGTGCTTTATGTCTTTTACCTCATTTCACCTTCGCAAGGAATCTACAGGGCAGATACTACTGCTTTTTCTGCATAACAGATGGAAAAGCCCAGACTTAAGAGGTGTTCACCTGCCCAGGGGCACACAACTGGTGGGTAGGGAGCCAAGCTAGGATCCACATTGGGTTTGTCCACGTCATGGGGTATATTATTAAGCATATGGTAGTGCCTTTGTATTCCCCACATACATATTATTTTTTTTAAGATTTAATTTATTTGAGATAGAGAGAACCGAAGGAGAGGGAGAGGGAGAAGCAGGCTCCCTGCTGAGCAGAGAGCCCGATGCAGGACTCGATCCAAGGACCCTGAGACCACGACCTGAGCTGAAGGCAGATGCTTCGCCCACTGAGCCACCCAGGCGCCCACCATGACATATTTTCATATTGTATACTTTTCTCTCGCACGTGTGCAACCTTCCACCTGGGGTGCCTAAGGCATTTCGGGGAGCAGTAAGAGTAGGAGTTCTGGATTATATAACAGGAACACAGAAGGAGAGGGAGAGTATTCAGCTTCCAACATCCAAAATCAGATTTTCAATTCCTTAGCAAGACAACAGGCTTGAAAGTCAGGCTTTGTCAGTAGAGAAAAGGGTTTTTTTTTGTGCTTTCTTCCTTTTTAAAAATATATATATTTTTTATTTATTTATTCACGAGAGACACACAAAGGGAGGCAGAGACACAGGCAGAGGGAGAAGCAGGCTCCCTGCAGGGACCCCGATGCAGGACTTGATCCCAGGACCCCAGGATCATGCCCTGAGCTGAAGGCAAACGCTCAACCACAGAGCCACCCAGGCGTCCCAAGAAAAGCGTTTTTCTGAATTCTCTTCTGTCCTCCTTTACCACATCAAGGAATGTGTCTGGAGGACTGGATCACAGACGTTCACAGAGGAGAGGTCTAAGCCTGCTCTTTCTCCTTTCAGTGGCCTATGGAGAGAAGGACAGAGTCAGAGAGACAGGGAGAGATATGTGTCATGATCCTTCTCTGTCCCAGTGTCCTTGAGAAAAGAGTAGTGGTAGATAAGGCGGAGGGAAAAACCTAAATTTGAGGGGCTTCTGCTCTCCTTTCTGCTGAAGACTAGGAAGGAACCACCTCTCAAAGTGGAAACCACCGGTTGCATCAACGTGGAGAAAGCCATGTTGAAGGAAGCTCAGAATGCAACATGATTAGGCAGGAGGAGGGCCTCACTGCAGGCCCCCTGAGGACATCGGCTGCCACATGGATACGTGGGGTGGGAGGACTGGGGCTGTGTGATCTGGACGTGAGCTCAGAGTTTGGTTGAGGGATTTGCCAACAGCATACATGTCCGTGGTGTCGTCAGGCCCAGGGAAGACCAAGGCAGGGTTGAGGTGTTAGTGAAGAGAAGGGTGACTTAACCGAACCAAGAGAGAAGACCACCCTCCTACTTCAGCCACAGACACCCACAGAAACCCTGGGAGCTGGTCCAGCCACCCTCAGGCATGGCCAGTCCAGGATGTGGCCTGAGGATCTCACAATCCTCTACCACAGAGGCTCCCGTCACACTCCTCCCACCCATTCTCCAAAACACTTAGCACCTTCTGGTAGAGGGGGCCAGAAATCTGACAAATGTGAGCAATTGTCCCCAAAGAAACAGAATATTTTAAGTCCAAAAAAACTATTTAAATTGTTGGTTTGAGGGAGCCTGGGTGGCTCAGTGGTTGAGCATCTACCTTCGGCTCAGGTCATGACCCCAGGGTCCCTGGATCGAGTCCCACATCGAGCTCCCTGCATGGAGTCTGCTTCTCCCTCTGGCTGTGTCCCTGCCTCTCTCTGTGTGTGTCTCTCATGAATGAATAAATAAAATCTTTAAAAAAGATTGTTGGTTTGAATCACACTATTTAATGAGACTAAATATAACCTTCCCTCACTAACAAATACCATGGGGGTGGGGGGTTGTAAAGACTATCATAGAGGTTATAGAAAAAAAAATCACTTTATTTGTCTCAGTCAAAATCTGAGCATGGTGTGAGCACATCTGTCCCATCGCAAAGCCCATGCTGTAAACCCTTGCATTCCACTGCTAGCATTATGCTAACGGTAAGGCTTCGATCAAAATCCTAGGAAAGTGAACCATTTGAACATTCCCCAAGCATCTTTCTTAGCTGAAGTGGTGGCAGAGGGTATATCGCTTATCATAATAAATAATAATACCTTTCTTATTGAGTGCTGTGAGAATTAACTGAAGATTTAGGATGAGCCCGACTAGAAATGTTGTGTGTTTTTATTTTATCATCGTTTTTATTTTCTACAGTAACTATTGTTGGCTGACTCCCCAGCATCCATCTGTCCCTTTCTCCCAGGAAGTACCAGCCGCACAGCTTAAATGGGATTGAGCCCATTCCCAGCTCCCGGCGTGGGCCCTGATTACTGAATCCATCAAAGGAATCCCTCCCCTTGTCACAGTGGTTGGTACAGCAGTGGGCAGAGATCCTAAATTGGTTCCACCAGAGGGAAAGCTGGCATTTCTATTTGATGTTTGGGAGGAAAGCTCTCTCTCTCTCTCTCTCTCTCTCTCTCCTTTGTATAGTACAGCAAGTGAACTTGGGATCTAAAACCGCAGCAGCCAATTTTGCTCCTACATTCTTTAGGATATTCTCAGATTTTCTGATGTGAGGATCATTTTACATCCTTAAAAATTATTGAGCAACCACAAAGAGCTTTCATTTATGTGGATTACATTTATCAATATTTACTGTATTAGAAATTAAAAGTGAGAATTTAAAAACTGTTAACTCGTTTAAAATACTACTGCCGCTTATAGGTTAATATAAATAATGTTTTTTTAATGAAAAAAATAACCAAATTTCCCAAAACAAAACAAAAACCAGTGAGAGAAGTGGCGTTGTTTTTTATATTTTTGCAAACCTCTTTAATATCCAGCTTAATAAAAGACAGCAGGAATTCTCGTGTCTGAGGTGTTCGATCTGTTGTGAAAACACATCATCTAACCTCTGGAAAACTCCACTGTATGCTCAGGACAGAATGGAAGTGAAGAAGGCAAATAATGTCCAGGTGTTTGTATTAGTTTTCTATTGCTGCTATAACAAATTAACTCAAATTTAGTGGCTTAGAACAACACAAATTTTACCTTACGCTTCTCGGATCAGAAGTCCAAGATCGGTCTCACTGGGCTGAAATCAAGGGTCTGCAGGGATGATTCCTTCTCAAGGCTCTAGTAGATTCCATTTCCCTGGCCTTGCCAGCCTCCTTACATTCCTTAGCTCAAAGCTGCTCCTCTATCGTCAAAACCAGCAATGTGGAATCACCGGGGCTGCTTCTCTGATTCTGCTGCCCTGTCTCCTCCTCATAAGGCCCCTGTGAGGACACTGGGCCACCCACATAACCTAAAGTAAACACCCATCTCAAGATCCTTATTCACATTTGTAAAACCCCTTTTGCTTTTAAAGTAACATATTCATTGGTTTAAAGAATTAGAATGTGGACAACTTTGGGAAACCATTACTCAGCTTAGAATAGTATTATAAAAATACACTTGCCCTCAGGGATCCACTAAAAGGATGTCGGGACCCCAAGGGTCCTTTTTGGCTGCTCTGCAGATCCAAAGTAATACTGGTTTAAACAAAATAGGAGTATTTTCTTCCCATTTTACAATTGAGGCATAAGCAGTTCAAGGCTGGCATGGTGGTTCCACAGGGTCAAGAAGGATTCAGAATCCTTTCTTCTTATTCCACCTTAATCTGTAAGGATTCAAGATGGTTTGTCTTGAAAAGTGTTGCCTTAAAAAATAAAAATAAAAAGTGTTGCCCTCATCTGTATGATTCAAGATGACTCAATGCCACATCTAAAACCTATCCAACCTATCCACTAAAAAAGAGTGGAACAAGGTTCAAAAACTGTTTCCATCCCTTCTGCTCTTACCTGGTCAGCCAGATCTGGTCATGTGGCCACACTAGCTTCAAGGATGCTTGGAAAGATAGCTGGACCATCATGGATCCAGCTACAAACTCCACTGGAATTGGGTATTCTCTACATCCATTCTCATGAAGAAAATCCAAGCTGATGATAGAAATTACCAAGGACAGCAGAGCCAAGAAATTCTCAGAGATGACACTAAACCAAACCTTACCTACAGCCTACCTCTGAGCTTTTCAGTAGCATGAGCCAATACTTTTTCTTTACGTTAAAATCTATTTGATTTGGGGTTTCAGCTGTCTTCAGCCAAAAGCTATCTATTTCAGTGACTAATAGTATTTTCCCAACTAAAAAGTGAGAATATAGGGTTTTACAAGTTTATATTGCACTAACGAGACAGTGAAACAGATTGTTTAAAATTGAAACTGTTGCAAAGAAAATGGGGAATAACCACTAGTTTTAACACTAATTGTGACATAATCTCCTTGTTAGCTGAAAATCCAACAATAGAAAGCTTTTTCTGAGAAGCCTTGAGAACTATGGATTCATGAATCTGACTTCTTTACCTAGACAAGCTATAAGACTGTAACAGAAGATGGTATCACTCAACACAAAGGCAATCTCCTGGGGGCTTGGCACAGAGTCTTTATGGTATCAGAACCCTTGGCTCCTCCCACCTCATTTTACTTTCCTAGAGTGGATGCCTGTATCTACATGGTCTAAAATAACCCACCACCTGAAGTATCTCAGCAAGAAAAACAAAAGCAAGATCATTCCCCAGCCCTGAAAGGGCTATGAATTCATTGAGGAAATTTATCTATCACTAACCCTTTAGATTTTCCCAGAGGAAAGAAGAAGGAGATGAAGAAGAAAGAGGAGAAGGAGAAGAGGAGGAAGAGAAAGAGGAGGGGAGGAGGCAAAGGGCAATCATTTATACAATTTAATTTGGATTGTAAACAATGTTTTTTTCTCCCAAAGCCATAAAATAAAGCAAAACACTGAATTATAGGATTTGGAAATGTTGAGGTAAAGGCACATTCTAGGTCATCAATCACTTGGATGGATGGATGGATGGATGGATGGATGGATATGCTGACCTATGTTATCATGAACCAGGGATTTCATAATTTGTACCCCCTGCAACTCACAATAGACATAGGAATGTCCCATTCACACTCTTGGATGTCAAACTTTTCCCTTTATAGACATAGAGGGGGAAATGTCTAAGAAATTGAACATAAGAAAATGAATTATCTCAAATTAACAGGAGAGAACCGAATATCTGCAGATAGGAAAGGGTTAACCAAGAAGTCTTAGCCTTAATTGCTGAATCTGGTCTCACTTAATATCTTAATATTAAGAAGAAGAACTACATAGTCAAAACTTTATTTATGACAACATTGTTTGGAGAGTGCAAAGACAAGCCAATGGGACCAGACACTATTTGAAGATTTTTCAAGGCTCTATAAATGTTTAAAGCAGAAGATAACATTTGGGGGTTGATAACTCATTTAAATTAAAGATAAGGTAATGAATTTTTGAGCTAATAATTATGTTGCTAAGGTATGTAGAATTCACAATAGCCTGTCCTCTGATCTTGGCTGCCTTTCCTCTGCTGGGTTAGCTGTGATCACAAAAGTGTTACAGTGAAATATTTTTTAATGTTTACTGGAACAAAAGAGAAAAGCCAGTGGGAATCCTCTTTTTTTTTAAGATAGAACAAAGCAGCACTCACCATAAAAGTCAATTATTAATTAACATTAATTAATTTGGTCAAGAAAACTCCTCCCTTTTCAATAAAGGGAGTCAATTTTTCTTCCCTTTCATACCCAAGTGCCCATGATTAATATGTTCTTTCCCTCTCTCTTTCTATGATTCTGATTACAAGGTAAAGAATACATTTAAGCTGGCACTACTCACCTATTCAATCTCTTCATAATGAATTTAACAAATATCCAATGACTATGAATAGTAATAACACTAGGGCATGCAGTTCTTAAAATTACAATGGGTTACATTCCTTTAAAAGGTATAATAAATCAAAAGATAGTGAATCAAATCTGATTTTCTTATAGGAACAATGTTACAACAGCAGGGTTATGTTTGTAACCCATTGCCTGATGCTATCTGTCTGTACACATATTTTTAGAAATGACCACAGCATTCACATCTAACCCATTCTAAACGATATGCCCGTGTACTATACAATAATATGCTTTTTAACGTGTAATAAATGAGTGGCCAAAGCAGTCCCCAAACCAAAGTACAAGGATTATATTTATTTGAGAGGGCCTATGGATGGCAAGATGTCAAGCCCTCAGTGAGGCTCCGAGGGCACTGCTGAACACTCCTAGACGTGATCGTGTGTAGAGATCAGGAGACAGCGGTTCCTGGGAAATGATCTACGCCAAGTGAGGAGAGGTAAGCCCACTGCTTCACCTCATACCTGAGACTGGGGGTAGGAGTAGGATGAGGAAAGAAGAGAGAAGCTGAGGACATAAGCACCTGGTTACACCAGTCGGTGTCTCCTTCTACCCAAGCTTTGGCTGGATCTGGGAGCCTCCTTTACAAGGCTTATATGCTTTGCTTATTTTAGCTGCTTATTTGCTTATTTCCTCTGTGCAGCAGTAGAAGTAGCAATGTCTGCCTGTCCTATGAGCATATCCAGAGGAAAAATTGAATTTTTGCCTTGTGCCCACCAAACCCTTTATAAATCTTCATAGGGAATGCCTGGGTGCCTTGCGGTTGAGCATCTACCTTTGGCTCAGGGGGTGATCCCAGAGTTCTGAGATCAAGTCCCACATCAGGCTCCTTGCAGGGAGCCTGTTTCTCTCTCTGCTTGTGTCTCTGCCTCTCTCTGTGTGTCTCTCATGAGTAAATAAATAGAATAAATCTTTAAAAAAGAATAATAATAAATAAAAGTAAAAATCTTCATATGTCAGGGCTATTTAAACAGATACAAAAGGTAAAAGATGATTATAATTTCTCTTTTATCTAAATCTATTGATATAACCCAAAATTCTATCTTAAATATCTTGATTAGCTTTGTTGACAAGTACTATTGGAATGGTGGAATGGAACTTTAATTTTTAATCTGTATATTTCCATACAATGTAACACACACTCTCTCTTTTACAATGAGCATGTGTAACTTATAAAAAGTAGAAAGTGAACATGGGAAGGACAGAATAGAAATGGATTTATTTGAGCCAAATTAAGGGAAAGTGGAAAATAAAATGAAATAGATATGATAGAGTGAGACCTTGATGTGAGATCTCGATACAAGATCTTGAGTATTGGGTGGTGAATTTGGGGCTTCATCTACTTACCCACTGGTTTTTACTCAGATCAATGAGAATTTACAGTAAGGTCTCAGGGATGGGAAGGAAAGGAGTTTGCCTATGGGAACAGTTTGTTCCAGGACTACCCCCAATTCTGCAAGTATAGACCCATAGCTGACAGTAATAGCAACCCCTTTTCCTTCCAGAAGAAATTCTCCAAAAGCCTCAATGGTCACTAGCTGTAATAATGTTGACTACTTGCCCCATCTGTGATTCCAGGGTAAGGTCATAGCATACTAGAAAGTTAACAAAGGGATAAAGTGTTGAAAATACTATTTTCAGACAATTAACTTGGCAGCTGTATATAATATGAATCAGAGGCTACAGTAGTAATAGGCAAAATCTCTAGAGAGAACATGGAAAATGGCATTTACTGAGCACATACTATGTGCCAAGGACTTACATTTCTTACCTATTTTAATTGTAAAATATCCTCTTCCTTCCAAGATAAGAACTATTATTCCCATTCCACATTTTTAGAAAGAGTGATTAAGTGGCTTGCCCAGATTCTCAAGGAAATAGGTTTGAAGAATCAGGACCAGGGCAGAATTAGCTTTCTGGGAAGGAAAGGATGTAGCTGAGGGACACTGAAGACGGGAAGGGGATTTGGTGACTCTAGGAGAATGTTAAAATGAACGGGGAGGGCTGCCTGGCTGGCTCAGTCAATAGAACATACAACGCTTGATCTCGAGGTCATGAGTTCAAGCCCCACATTGAGCTCAAACTTAATAAAGAAAGAAAAAAAATGAAAGAGGAATTGAGACTGATTTCAAATCGCCAAGCCAGGCTGCTAAGTGACTGATGTGGACAAAGCTAGGGAAACCAGAAGACGAATTTGTAAGAAAGAAGTAGCATTTTTCAAAATTATCAATAAAATTGTATTTTCAGAAATCAAGCAACCCAATATGGTATACATTGAAAAGCAGGCCTCTTCCTCCACTTTCCAATCCTACTCTCAAAACACAGTGACTATTAACTGCTTCTTATGTGTTCGTCCTTGAAATTTTATTGTATGTAAATATGATCAAACACTACCAGCTCTTATTTACATGGCCTTTAGTAGCATATTTTTAAGATAGAGTTTTCCAGATATGCCTTATTTTTCTTAAAAGCTATATCGTATTTCAGGGTATGAATGTTACCACACATAGTTAATTACAGAGAACAAACTGATGGTTACCAGAGGGGAGGCAGGTGGGAGGATGAGTGAAATAGATGAAAAGAATTAAGAGTACATTCAGGGTAATGAACACTGAATAATGTATGGAATTGGTGAATCACTATATTATACACCTGAAACTAACGTAACACCGTACATTAATTATACAGAATTTTTTAAAAGATTTAATTTATTTATTCATCAGAGACACACACAGAGAGGCAGAGACACAGGCAGAGGGAGAAGCAGGCTCCATGCAGAGAGCCTGATGTGGGACTCGATCCCGGGACCCCAGGATCACGCCCTGAGCCAAAAGCACACATTTAACCACTGAGCCACCCAGGCGTCCCTATACCAGAATTTTTTTTAAATGTACGTATATCTTTATTTGCTTAAATGTGCATAAAGAAACTAGAGGGATATGGAATAAACAAATACCAGAAGTTATCCAGAAAAAAACTAGAGAGATAAGATCAAGGGTGGGAGAGAGAGTTTTCACTATCAACCTTCTTACATAATTTTTAAATTTCTGAACCATGTTAACGTATTTATATTTTCAAATATTTAAATAAAAACAATTTGGAAAAATAGGGGAAAAAAGAATACTGCTACATTTAAGCAGTCTGCTCTGATTAGTACTTTGGCTCTATTTAGCAGAATTGTTTTTGTAGGGTATTGTCTCTGCTATCATTGTTTGCAACTTACAAAACATTGCCACAATGCAAATTCTTATATTTGATTTTTTTTTACATATTTATGAACATGTATCTCTAAGACCAATTCTTAGAAGTGGAAGAGTTAGGTCAAATAATATGTATTTTTTAAATTCTAATAAATGTCTTTTACCTGTTGATAAATATTACCCAAAAAATAGTATTACTAATAAACACCTATACTCACAGAACACAAAGGGCCCCAATATTCCACATTCTCATTAGAATGAATAATTTCTGACTTTTTTGTCTTGCCAGCCTGACCCATGAATAATGTGACTATGTGTTTTGGTTTTAAGTTGCTGTCTGATTTTAGATATTCTTAGTTTGGGAAGTTGCAGTGTAGCTTCAACGGGAGCATTCTTATAGGCAACTGGGAGTATAGGATCTGCACTGGAATGAGTGGAGAGAAAGATAGATGCTGATTTTGGAATCATGACTGTAAAGAGAATAAAGTTCTCTAGAAGAGTAAACGTAGAGTCAGGAAAGCAGAGGAACAGTATGAAGCCCTGGGGACCAGAGGTGATGGCAGAAAGAAGAGCAAGCTATAAGGAGATTGATACAAGGCACAGAAGAATCTAGAGAACTCAAGATTATAGACCGCAAAGGAGGAGAGTTCCAGAAAAGAAGTAAGAAGTGTAACATGTGGCATCAGGAACTAAGAGAATGGCCAAAAATGAGCCCTTTGTTTTGGAAGAGAAATAAAAATGGATTCACTGAGTCTTAGGAGTGTCCAGATGTTGGGACTCTTGTGGACTCTTAAGGTGTCTTGTTAGAAAGCGTGACTGTTTACAAGAAAATTTTACCATGACGAAGCTGGTATGAAACCCAGCCAGCCCTTTAAAATCCTCCAAAGATGAAGTTGGCTTAATTCCCAAGTGTTTAAAAATGTTGGCAATGAAGTGGAAGGGAGTTTAACATGACCAGTTTGGCCTTTTCATCCCAGTGGACTCGGCACACTCATTATTTTACTGGGAGTCCCACCTCCAAAATGAGGATGGGGCTGGGAGGGAGGCCTGCAGTGCTGAGGGCAAAAGGTTATGATGTTATCTTCATCACATAAAATGTAATCCTTCTTTCCAGTATTGCTATAAGAAGTCTTATCACATGACACATACAATAAAGCAAATTGAAATAACAATAAACAGTAAAGGAAATGTGACTTGGGCCTGGAATGAGAGTCGTGAGCCACAGGTGACTGTCCTCAGGTTTGTACAAAATGTACTTCCTGCAAACGTCTCCGCGACGCCTCCCCATCCCTCCAGCTGCCCCGCCCACCTCCCTGTTCCTCTGAGGATGGGTTTGCCCCCAGGAGGGTCTCTCTAATCCAAACTCTTCCAAAGGAAGAGCTTCCACCGGAGTGTGTGCTACAGGATGGTTTCTTCTTTTCCCTGTGTGCGCCCTCCTGATTCAAGTCTCCAGTGGGACCAGAATAAAAGTCACCAGAAGGTTTAATTTGCTTCTGATTGGTGATTATCAGTTTGTGGGAATCTTTTTTTATCCATTTGGAAATTTGAGTTTCCGTCTAGTGTCTGGTCTCAACACTAAGAGGGATTACTAGAGATTCATATTAAACTGGGAACTGTTTTCTTTGGTGGATTGGAATCCTTGTGTGTGTGTGGGGGGGGGTCAGTCTTTATGAATACACAAAGGAATAACTGTCTTATTTCCCAAATCCTGAAGGAAGCAGAGGAAGATGCTTTGTATGGGCAAGTTAAACCTGTAAAAAGACAGCCTGGGGTCTATTTAAAAAGTCAGTGTGACGGACGCCTTGGGTGACTCAATGGTTGAACATTTGCTTTTGTCTCAGGTCGTGATCCTGGGGTCCTGGGATCGAGTCCTGCATCGGGCTCCCTGCATGGAGCCTGCTTCTCCCTCTGCCTGAGTCTCTGCTTCTTTCTGTGTTTCTCATGAATAAATAAAAAAAATTTTTAAAAATCAATGTGAAGTGCACCTGGGTGGCTCAGTCGGTTAAGCATCTGCCTTATGCTCAGTTCACAATCTCAAGGTCCTGGGGTGAAGCTTCTCCCTCTCCCTTTGCTCATCGCCCTCCCCCCAACATTCATGCTCTCTCTCGTTCTCTCTCTCTGTCAAATAGATCAATAAAATCTTGGGAGGAATAAAAGAAAAATCAGTGCAATTTGAAGTCAAGACCTAACAGTTAATATAGGGGAAGCAAAGTTTTCTTGTTCTCTTCCTGACCGAGACGTTTGTCTCCTGGTGTAATTTCTGCCCGTTTTGCCAATGGCTCTGGGATGCACCTGCATTCTGCCAGGAAATTTGTTCTCCTCTGCTCAGCCACACACTTGAATGGTCAACTCAGAAGAAGAAAAATCAGGTTAGCTATTTAAATGAGTCCGCTACGTGCTCTGCCCAAGCTGACATAACTAATAAGTCAATGTAGCCACAATATTAAATCTGTTCGCTCTGCTCTATAACTGTTCGCATTTCTTGGCTTTTGAGAATCTGATGAAAACTTGCGGCATTGAAAAATCCACCCTTGCACGCTCACACATGTTTTTACAGAGCTTTCACAGCATTTCTGAATTCTAACCGCAGATCCCTGAAAGTACCCAGATAGGCACTTCTGTTACATTCAAATTGGGTCTGATTTGTGGAAATTTAATCCAGAGCCTCTTTTAACAGAACCCAGCACAGTTGGCAGGCCATGCCATGTTGTGGGGTAGAGTGATACCAGACTTCTAAAATAAAAACACCCATCTCAAAAGTGTCATGAGTCATGTGATACCACATCTGAAACAACCCTATGGATGGAAACTTTGTGGTTTAGGACAGGAACATCAAAAGTCTTTGATTTTCCTTTTTTATAAGTGCTCATTTTATTCCTTTTTTAAAAGATTTTATTCTAAAGATTTTATTTATTTACTCATGAGAGACACAGAGAGAGAGGCAGAGACACAGGCAGAGGGAGAAGCAGACTCCCTGCAGGGAACCCAACATGGGACTCGATCCCAGGACCCCAGGATCACACCCTGGGCCAAAGGCAGACGCTCAACCACTGAGTCACCCAGGTGTCCCTCATTTTCTTCTTAAATTAAATTTTTTTCCACCATCAATGAAAAATTGAATAAAAAAACTGTATCTCACCCCAAACTTGTGGCTGATGTCAAATTATGATTTTAGTGCAAATTTGAATCTCTGTTTTCTATTAAAAGATAGATAGTAACTCTAGTCTCTCATATCCATGCTTTAAATCAATACCCTTATTTATTTGTATTATTCACTCAACAGCCTTTTTAAGCACTGGTCATATTTCCAGCACTGTGCCAGGGAGAGAAAGATAAATAAATAAAACACAGCCCATGTTCAGGAAGTGGGAGAATGTTGGAAATCTAAGAGAAGTATTTAATTCAAGGCATCATGTCCAATAAGAGGACAAAATTTAACAAGAGAGGAAAAGATTTGTTTCCCAGGCTATATATGTAAATCAATACACTTGATATATTAAAGTTCAAGAGCTGTTAATTTTTTTACTTTTATTTTTTTTTAATTTTTGTTTATTTATGATAGTCAGAGAGAGAGAGAGGCAGAGACACAGGCAGAGGGAGAAGCAGGCTCCATGCACCGGGAGCCCGACGTGGGATTCGATCCCGGGTCTCCAGGATCACGCCCTGGGCCAAAGGCAGGCGCCAAACCGCTGCGCCACCCAGGGATCCCCAAGAGCTGTTAATTTTTTAAAGAGTGCTTCAAAGTTACAATTATACAATGGCATTACAATAATTATTATAATAATAATTATACAATGGCATTAAAAATAATTAGCTAATATATTCCACCAAAGCTTTATTCCTCCCATGAAACAAGCTAACCTTTTAAAGAAGATTTCCTATTTTGTTGTTTGAGGAAAAACATTTTGCTTCTCTTTTTTGTTTTGTTTTAAAGGAATAAAACAAACACTCATCTAAAGGCTAAAACTGCAAAGGTCAATAATACTAAATGTCGGGAAAGACGAGGAGCAACTAGAATTCTCATACATTGATGGTGGGAAGCTAAATTGGTAAAATCACTTTGGGAAGACAATTTGGCAGTTCCATATAAAGTTACTATATTTCTATCCCATGACCCAGCAATGCTTCTAAGTTTTTATTCTATAGAAAATAAAACACGTGTCCAAACAAGACTTGTACAAGAAAGTTTATGATCACCGCAGACTGAAAACAACCCACATGTTTATCAACAAAAGAATGTACAGACAGGGACTATTATCTGTTTTATATATATATATATAAACACCCTCTGGGGGTGGAGGGGCTAAGATTGAGAAGAGGCAAGAGGAAACTTTGGAGTTTGCTGAAAATATTCTACACCTTGATGAGGTGGGTGTTACATGAGTGGCAAGAAGAATAACAGCCCCTAAAGACATCCGTGCCCTAATGCTCCACGCCTGTGAACACACTACCTTAAATGGCGAAACAGACTTTGGGGATGTGGCCAAAGGGCCTTTGGGATGGGGACAACCCAACCACAGGAGCAAAGAACCTTTCCTGGCTGTGGTCAGAAAGAAGAGAATGATCCACAGAAGAAAGGGCAGAGAAATATAACATTGCTGGCTTTGGAGTTGCAGGAAGGGGTTAGGATCCAAGGAAATATGGGTGGTTTCTAGAAACTAGAAAAAGCAAGTGAACAGGTTCTCCTCTAGAGCGCCCAGAAAGGAACGTGGCCCCATCAACACATTGATTTTAGTCTAGTGAGACCCACGTCAGACTTCCGACCTACAGGACTGTAACATAATACGTTTATGTTGTTTGAAGCTACTAAGTTTGTGGTAATTTGTTATGGGATCAATAGAAAATGGACACAAATATGCATTTGTCCAAACTCACAAAATATACATTTTTAAGATTTGTATATTTCACTGCATGTAAATCACACCTTGCGGTGGATTGAATGGTGCCTCCCCCAAAGATATGTGAAAATCCTACTTCAGAATGACCTTATTTGCCAATGGGGTCATTGTCATTAGTGAAGATGACGTCATCCTGGAGGACAACAGGCCCTTAATCCAAAATGCCTAGCCTGCTTATAAAAAGAGGGCAAGACACCCAGTGGACATGCCAAGTGACACTGGGGCAGAGGTCAGAGAGGTGCGGCTGCAAGCCAAGGAACCCAGGCCGGCGGTCACCACCAGGAGGGAGGAAGAGGCAGGGAAGAATTCCACCGCTGTCTCCCAGGGGACAGAGCCCTGTGACACCTTGCTTTGGGATTTCCGGCCTCAAAACTGTGCGAGAATCAATGTCTGTGGTTTTAAGCCACTTAGTTTATGATAGCCCTAGAAAACTAATACATGCCTCAAATTTTCAAAACAAAAGAAATCTGCCTCCCCAGTAAACCCCCTCCCTCTTTCCACAAAAGTAACCATGCCCCTTAATTGCTTGTTTTTGTTTGTTTTGTTTTTAAAGATTTTATTTATTTATTGGGGAGAGAGAGAGCACAAGCAGGGGGAGGAGCAGAGGGAGAGGGAGAAGCAGGCTCCCCACTGAGCAGGAAGCCTGATGAGGGACTCAAATCCAGGACCCTGAGATCATGACCTGGGCCGAAGGCAGACGCTTAACCAACTGAGCCACCCAGACGGCCCTCCATTGCTTGTTTTTTTTTACATTTGCTCTTTGTCTATGAATCATATGTATTTTGCATGTTTTTAAACTTTATACAAACAGAATCATAATATACTTATTTCATAATTTTTTTTGCTCGATTTTGTGCTTATCATCAGATGAGTTCATGTTGTGTGCAGCTCTAATACATTTTCTTCATTGTATGGAATTCCCTTTTATGAACTAAGAGTAATTTCTTTATCCATCCTCTTGTAAATGGACATTTAGGATATCCCCCCCCCCACACCACCACCACCACCACCATTACAAACGTTGCTGCTATGAACATTTTTGAACACATGTCAACGTTTCTTAAGGATATATATTTAAGAAAATTGCTCACTTCCTTATGCCCTTGGCACTTCAGGGAAAAGAGATTTACCACAAAACAAAAGAAGCTTAAATTTCAGAACCCTTCATTGGTTTGGGACCCTTCAAATCCCCATAGTAATTTCATATTCTTTTTCTTTCTTTTAATTTTTTTGTTGGGGAGTTGCAGAGGGACAGGGAGAGAATCTTAAGCAAGTTCCATGCACAGCGCAGAGCCCAACAAGGTGCTCGATCCCGTGACCCTGAGATCGTGACCTGAGCTGAAATCAAGAGTTGGATGCTTAACTAAGACATCCAGGCACCCCTCATACTCTTTTTCTTAAAATGAGCTCCACAAATTACATAAGCTTCAGGCTCCTCCAAATCTAATTTGACCCCTCCTAATGAAAGGTGTGAAATGGATCTCATTGTGGTTTTAATTTACTTTTCCCTGACTACTGGTGAAACTGAACATCTTTTCATATATTAATTGTCCTTTCAAATCCCTCAAAACTGACAGTTAATACTGAGTTTTTGCCTTTTGTCTTATTGACTTGTAGGAGCTCTTTATATATTCTGGACATTAATCCTTCTTAAGACTTAATTGGGGCACATATCTTGTCCAGGGTGGGGCCTGTCTTCACTCTTGTTCAAGTGAATTTTACATTTTAATTTGAACAAAATAGGATTTATGGGTACCGAAATTCCTTTACGACTTGTTTAAGAAAACATGCTATCCCAAGGTTTGATGGTATTCTTTTTTCTTCTGAAAGTTTAAAACCTTTGCTTCTTACATTTAAGTCTTTAGAATCAAATTAAAACATTTTTTGTGTGTTTAGTGTGAAATTGATGCCTAAATTCGTTTTCTTCCATGGGGATAGCTGGTTGTCCAACCTTGAAGAGTTCATCCTCTATTGCAATTCAACCTCAACCCTATATTAAGCTTCACTATATGCTTCTGGCCCTCTGTTCTGTTCCATTGATATATTTGTTTCCTGTAGCACAAATAGAACACTGATTACTAAAGCTTTGTAGTAGTAGTAGTAGTAGTAGTAGTAACAGCAGTAATAATAATAATAATAATAATAATAATAATATATCTGGCAGAGGGAGTCTCCCCGCATTTTCTTCAGAATGGTTTCTGAATCAGAATTGTTTCGACTTTCTTGGTCCTTTGCTCCTTTGCGCTTTCATAAAAGTTTTAGGACAAGTGTTTCTAGTTCAGTGGGAGGAAAAAAACCTTTTAGAGTTTTATAGCAGCAGCACTTAATGTTATATATTAATTCGTAATAGATTAATTTATCTTTATGATATTGAGCGCTCACGTTCATGTAGATGAATGGCTGTAAACTTTTCTCACTTTTTCCTTTGATCCCTAGTGATATCTTGCAATTTTCTCCATAAAGTTCTTACACATCTTTAGATAAAACTTATTCCTACTTGTCCTAACAGCTTTTATTGCTATTACCAATACCTTTCTTTCTTTACATTCTTTATCTGGTTATTGTTAGGATATAGAAATGCTTTTGATTCATCTTTATTCAACTTGTATCCTGTCACCCTTGCAAAACTCTTATTTATTCCAAAATAAATCATTTTTAATCTGATCAGTGGTTCTGAGAGTCTATCTTTCCATGCACTGTTTTCCAATTCTTTCAGCAACCAGACCTGAGAACACAATTTGATCAATGCGAAATAGTTTTGAATAAATGCTGCACGTTTGTTAAAACAATCAAAAGCAGGATTATACGCTCTAAATAATGCCACATATAATTTGATTGCACAGTTAGTACCTGTCTGAGCCAAGTTAAAAAATACAAGTTAGATTAAATTAGAACAAACTCTAGTGACTTGCCAAATTCTTCCAGAATTGTGTTGTATCAAATACAATTCACTCACTTAAGTGTCGTTTAACCAGTTCTGTGATAGATTCATCCTAGCTACTGGGCATACACTAGTCATTGAGACAGTCCAAGGTTCCTGCTTATATGGAGCTTTCATTCTAATGAGAGAGGCAAGCATTACAAGTAGTGGCAAAAGTATTGTTTATCTTAAAATTATGATGCTGTGCTAGAAAAGTACAGGAAACTAGGAGAGAATACAAGAAGAGCTCATTTAGATTAGGGAATCAAATGGGTTCTGTGCGAGAAAGTGACACTGAAGCTAAGTGACAGCCAGAGAGAGTGGGAAGGAGAAGAGCTTTTAAGCAGAGGAAACAAAGTCTAGAAGGAGCTGGAAAGTTCTGGGGACTGAAAGACACCACTGTGACTGGAGTGGAGAAAACAATGGGGAGAGCAGGGCCAGATGACATCAGGGAGGTGGGCAAGGAGGTTTCATGCAAGACTTTGGAGGTCTTTTATTTTAAGGATAATTATTAGCTCCATGATGAGTCCATCAGGAAAAGACCACGACCACAGGTGACAAAGAGACTGGGGAGGCCTGAGAGGAAGCAAGGAGTGCTGCATGAGGCTCTGGCTCATGGTGGTGGTTTAGGCGAGGGAGACAAGGAGAGGTGGAAAACAATGGCTTTGTGATATATTTTGGAGGTCGACTCAACAGGCCTTGATGCTGGTGGATTGGCTGGAGGTGAGGAGAGTATGCGCAAGAGAAGAGTGTTTGCAACAGGTTTCCGACATGAGTACGCTGTACTCATGTGCTTTTTACTGGAATGGGGAAGAGTAGAGATGAAGCCAACTGAGGAGGAAAGATCAAGAATTCAGGTTTGGATGTGTCCAGTTTGGCTTTTTAAAAAGATTTTATTTATTTATTCATTCATGAGAGACACACAGAGAGAGGTAGAGACACAGGCAGAGGGAGAAACAGGATTTCTGAGGGAAGCCCAATGTGGGACTCGATCCTGGAACCCCAGGATCACAACCTGAGCCAAAGGCAGACGCTCAACCATTGAGCCACCCAGGTGCCCCTGGATGTGTCCAGTTTGAGATGCCTACGGGGCATCCAAGCAGAGAGGATGGACAGGCAGTCAAATGTGCAGGTCTAAGAGGTTTGGGGCTAGAAATCTGAAGGGCACTGGGAGCTCCCATCTAAATTGGCAGGTAAAACGTCAAGAAGGTAACACTTGCAGAGATTTTTTTTTAACCTCCATAAGCACCTCTCTGTGTAAATCTCTGCAAACCAATGAAACATGCACACACACACACACACACACACACACACACACACACACAAGTGCAATGAGTGGTATAATCTCAAAGAACTTGAGGAAGCTGTCGTCACCATCCCTTCTGCTGATTGGAGTCTCAAAGGTCAAGACCACATTGGAGTCTTTCCATTGTTGTAAAAGTTAATGAAAGTTAATTATTAAAGCTGACAGGTAATTTCCCCACTGCCTTATATAACCTACATATAGACATCCCCATACATATGGATGCAATCAGAGCCTATAGAACTCAGTGGATGGACACTTCTGGAAACAGGACTACTTTGTCTCAGAAATTTCCTGCTGCTGCGGAAGTGCCTCACTGAGTGCATACCAGGTAGGAAATAAATTTACACTCATTTGACTCAAACTGGTCTTCTATTTCTTGAAAATGGTGTACTTTTCTGATCAAAACCCAGTTAGAAGTTACAGTTGCATGGGAAGGAATGAATGATTCCATTAACAATAGGTTTAAAATGTCTGCCCAGAGCCCTAGCAATTTGAAGCAAATATTTGAGTAGACTTTGATTTGACCAAATAAATTGTGTGCATTGTTAAGCTGTAAATGGCTTTTTTCAACAATAGTAGAGGTTTTTGCCTTAATTATTCACGTAATTCCTTTAATTCCAGACCCAAATCTGAGTTTATAGGTAGACCATCTGTTCTGAAGGTTGGCAAATAAAGCAAGCTTTTAGGAAAGTTTTTTTCTAGGAGATGGGATCATCTGTCAGAAGGTGTTGAGAAAGGTCTTTTGGTCCAGAGGTGAGGGATTTATCTGCGAGACATCCCAGAAAATCCAAGAAGGGATGGGTGCAGTTGAGGGGGAAGAGAAGAGGGAATAGAAGCAAGTAGGATAGAGAGTGGAAAAGGAAGAGAGAGAGAGAGAAGAAAATTGTCAATGGAAAGTAGCAAAGTGCCATATGCCACGAGTAATGTACCATGCAGGGGTACTGATCTTATGGATTACCAGTCCTAACAAGATAAAATTTATTTCATTCATTAAAATGTCAGGAAGAAGGTCACACAGCAGTCTTTAAATATGCCAGTGAGAAACAATGTATTCAATTCATTTGACTAAAATAATTCTCTTTTCCCAAGTAAAATTGTCATTCAGAGAAACAGTATAGTGAGAGCCACATAAAGATCATTCCTATTGAGAACTTAGGAGGCAACTATTCGATTTCAGAAACAAGTCATTTACAGTGGGTTACTACATACCGTGCCTCCTCCATCTGGATAAATGAATGAGTATATGAATAAATTAGCCAATGCATCAGTGTCTACTAAATGGCTCGTATTCAACCTTGAAATGAAACAGTTCACTAAATGAGAATGGATATTATTTACTAGAACACATAAGTAAGAACTTGGTCCCATTTGTCTCCATGAAGAGCATCTTTGGTTCTCCCAACAGAAAAAAAGAAGAGCCTCCTCCAGCCTCTGTTTCACTTTGTCAGGGAGCAAAGTAGAGTATAAACCAATTCATTTCAAGGAGATTAAATTCCAGCTACCCAGGCTCTGTAGTTTGTGTCTGTGATGCTGAAAGTGGGGACACAGAGGGAGGGGCTCCATGCCCAAAGGCAGGAGCATGACATGCCTCAGCTGGAGCTCTTTGTTCCCCAGCTTTGACTCTCTTGGGGGGTCAGGGCTAACGGCCCCCCTCGTACATCAACATGGCAGTAAAGAGTGTGTTTCAGAGAGAACCACTCACAAGACCTGGCTTTGTTTCCTGGCTTTGTCATTTGCTAGCTGGAAAGTCCTGTATCTTCCCAGATCTCAATTTCTGCATCTGGCAATTGGTGATAATAAGGTCTACCTTCTCCGCCTATCTCCTAAGATGAAAAGTGAAAGTACTTACAAACCTACAAAGCCTTTATAGAAATCCCAGGGATCCTCTCTATTCTTCTGTAGCCTCCTGGGTCTGAAACTCCTTGCTAGGGCATATTTGCTCATTTCTCTAGCAATGTAGCTGTTTGGCCAACAAAGTTTTCTTTTCCAGTTTTTGGATCATGCTCCTTTGAACGTGATTTTCTTGTTCCCTGCTGCTTTCCCATCATCTCTCCCAAATGTTTCTGTTCTTTCAGATCTGACTCAAGACCCCCAGTTCCTTCATGAAAGCTTTCTCAACTCCAACCTACATTCATGGCCCTTCTTCCAATCTGTTATCTGTGCCAATCACTTTGGGCATTTCCCCTGCATTTATATATACATAAACTTTGGAGTTTGGAGTTTGGAGTACATCATTTGCCATTTATATCTTTGTTCACAGTCCAGTTTATTTAAACAAACCTTTTTGGGCAACTACTCTATGTTGTATCCTATGCAAAGGAAAAAAATTGATTAAAATTTGGGACTTGCCCTTGGGAAACTTACTGGTTCTCTCTGGGGTAAGAAATTTGTAAACAAATAATGACAGAGCAGCACACTATGGTATAGAAAGACATAGAGGGATGCCTCAGTAGTTTAGCCCCTGCCTTCAGCCCAGGGCGTGATCCCGTAGTCCTGGGATCGAGTCCCATGTCGGGCTCCCTGCATGGAGCCTGCTTCTCCCTCTGCCTGTGTCTCTGCCTCTCTCTCTCTCTCTCTCTCTCTCTCTCTCTCTGTCTCTCATGAATAAATAAAATCTTTTTTTAAAAAGACATAAAAGTATGTATAAGAAGGAAATGATTAACTCTTTCTCGAGAATTCCATGAAGGCTTTACCACATCCTCTTATCTTATACAACTATGTTAGAGACAGAGTTCCTGACAAACAAGAGGCTGATAAATGCTCGTTGAAGGAAAGAAGGAATGAGTCAATGATCAGGGACAGCTGAGTATTTTTAAGGGTGAATTGGAATTCGCCTGGTGTTGGAAGAGAAGAGCACGGATAAAAGAAACAAGCGTGAAGATATGAAGATGTTACGCATGGTGGGAGAGAAGTTGAGAAGCTTAGGAGGTGGCCAGAGCCAGTCTGTGAAGGGCCTCGCCTGCCATGCTATGAAGCTTAGATGGGTACATGCTTTCAAATTATGTCAAAATAAACCAGTGAGAGTGGGAACCTGGTAATTCTGGGTAAATGCAGGGGAGACATGAAGTCATAGAAGAGTTGGTGGCACTAACCTTTTCAGACAGGTTCCAGTAGACTTTTGTCAAACACAGTTGTAAGTTGTCAATATACACAGTCAATATAAACTCAGTCCTGAGGCCATTACCTCTGCAATTAGAGCTAAAGATTCTCTTGACAACAGCCCTACTTGCAGTCTTGACAACAGCCCTACGGGGAAGGTAATGGTGTCCCCCTCTACCACTAGGTAAACAAAAGCTTGGAGGGCTTGCCCATAGCAACAGTTAGGCAGGGGCGAAGCCAGGTCTACTTAGCTGCCAGACCTCACTCTTTCCTGCTCCACCTCCTAACTACGTTAGGTTTGACTTAGTTTTTCAGCCTTGTGTCCAATGATAGTAATTGTGAATTAAAAAATTGTCAATAACAGCAACAACAATAATAATAATAATGTTTAGTGCCTGAACTAAAATTAAGCTAAAGTTAAGTTCCTAGAAGATATTAAAAGACTGCTATAGGGGCACCTGGCTGGCTAAGTCAGTGGAACATGCCACTCTTGATCTCAGGGTCGTGAGTTTGAGCCCCACATTGGGTGTAGAGATTACTTAATTAAGTAAATTAAAAATAAATAAATAAAATGCCAGTATGAATTAATATAAGTCTCGTAAACAAACTTCTTGAGTAAGAAATGCAAGACACCTGTTATGTTCTTGCTCACTATGGACACTGAACTAGAATTGTATGAATTATCAATATTATTTTGGCAAAAAAAAATTCCAAAACCTTTTCCTTTGGGCATCTTGCCTTGGCACCATCTGGGGGGCCTGCTTGCTCCATGTCCTTGGGATCCTCACCCTGGTCCCATCATCCTTAGTTGCTTTCTATGTCACTTTATCTCCTCTCTCCAAGGAAAGACTCTGGCTTCGCAGACTATCTGGAAGCGTTTGTGAGATGCTGATAGCTTTCAAAAGATCATCACTAAAATACAGGGGAGAAACAGGAGTGTTTTTCATGTTCTCAAAGTTAATGGACCCCATTGTTCCCTCCCAAAGAAATAGTCCAGGATCAGATTTACTATATAGCTTATTCATTACCCTGCTGTTTCAAAAGTGGCTGAAGCACACAGCAATCACAGCATTTAACCAGAAATCCTTGCCTGACCCAGCCTCTGACCCCCTCTGACCTCTCTTTATCAATATCAGCGTGGATCCCCCTCCCTCCCACCACCCCAGCCCAGTTACACCTAATCACCATCCTGACCTTCTCCAGTTCTGATGCCACCACCTCCTTGCCTTCAGCCAGTTTGACACCAACCAGAACGTGGGCCTTTATACGCCCTTAATTTCTGGCTCATCTTTGGCTATTGACTGGGGTCCCTCTTAAGGTGCTCACTGGAGCAGTTACTCTGCTCTCCCTCCTCCTAGAAGTATAGCTATCAAGACACAGCTGTATTCCCCCCATCGCCCAAGGAGCAATTCTTCATGTTGACTTCTTCTGGTTCTCCAGTGACTGGCACAGGGGTATTTGGAGAGCCAACTGAAGGATGGGGTCTCTGAGCACCCACCCTGTGCAGCGGTGGTAGAAGTATCACCTGGGACCGGGGAGGAGCTGGGAAATGCTCTGAATGCCTTCTTGCCTCCCCGTTTCAAATTAGCACTTATTAAAGAAAGCTACCAGCATGGCTTAGGAGCATCTGGGTTCAAATGAACTGTTTCCTAGCAGAAAGGGCTGCCGTCTGAGAGACTAGAACAGATAAATGCCAAGGAGTGGAAAAGTCAAAGCCATTAGACCTTGATTCAGTGGAGGGGGCAGGCACCATGGAGGTGCCCAGGGAACTGGAAGTCAGGCAGTAACACTCAGTGCTTGGCAGTGGGTTGGAGATGGGCGGAACTGGGTGTGGGGTGGGGTTGGGGGGTAATACCTATGACCATCCCTAATCACTAGAAACATCAAAAAGTCATTCATAAACCAGAATACTTAAATAAATAAAAAAAAAAAAACCCTGAACTTCAGAAATCAATCCCAGGATTAAATTTCTACTCAAAAAAAAAAAAAAAAAAAGGCAAAGAAAGACAAGTGTGTATGACTAAGCCTCAGAACCAAAGTATGCAGGTATATGTGCGCATATGTGAGTATGTTTGTGTATATTTTATATATATATATATATATATATATATATATATATATATATAAAGGTGAAAAGAATTTTTAAAAACACATCACAGAAGTGGAAATGTGTACAAACAAGATTTGGAGTTCCAAAATTATTAGGAGGAAAGATGCCTGAGACTAAATTTCGATCCCCTAAGAGCCACTGACACGGTAAGACACCCAGAGGGCAATTTGAGGCACGAAGATAAATCAGAACATGAAAAGGTATAGGTTAGGATGGCTGTAATACCTGAAACTGGAATTGCAATTCTAGGAACCAAGAAAAAATGTTTTCAAGAATTTCTGGGAGAAGATAATCTGTTCAGGTTAAAAAAAAAAAAAAGTTAAAAGCAAGTTGCTTTTGAATTCCTAACTAACATAGATCATGCTGAAGAATCCCAGAGAGGATGAAATGGAGAATGAGGTTAATTTATGAGTGTCTGGAGCTTCTCCAGGCAGAGGCACAATCACAGTGGCGGATTCAGTGGCTCAACAAATTGTGTGCTACATGTGGACGAGGAGGCAGCAGCTTTGGGAGCGAGGATAGCAATAAGAGAACAAACCACAAGACTGGAATGTGGCCGCAAGGTCTCTTTCTCTAAATTCTGGAAAGTTCTTAGGTTTGTTTGTTTGTTTTTCTAAATTCTGGACAGTTCTGCTTTTTTTTTTTTTTTTAAGGGAGAGAATGCGTGTGTGAGCCAGGACTGGGACAGAGGGGGTGGCTGGCAGGCAGGCTCAGAGGGAGAGAGAGAGAGATTCTTAAGCAGTCTCCATGCCCAGCAAGCAGCCTGACACCAGGCTCAGTCCCACAACCCTTGAGATGATGACCTGAGCCTAAAGCAAGAGTCAGACACTTAACCAGCTGAGTCACCCTGGCACCCCCTGAGAAGATTTTTAAGCTGCCCTGATTCCTGACCTTGAGCACATTCCCCTTGCAGTGAGTGCTCGGGTGAGAGGAGGAAGCATTTTCCAATCTGGGGCAGGATGGCAGGGGCCCAGCCCCTAGATCCAGCTGGAGGCATGATGGAACCCACTAAGAGCCAGCCAAGGTCATCCTCAGGCAAGGAAGCAAAGTAAAACAAGGTTATTTCTACCATCACTGTCACTGGCAAGACAAACAACAAAACAAAACAAAAAAAACAGAAAACCATGTCTTAGCAGAGAAGAAACATCCAACAGCAAAAGGAAGAAAAGAAGTACTTTCTCGAGAAAGAGCTAATGAGTTTTTCTGAACAACTTGGTGGAAATATGAGTAAAGCAACAAAATAGTGGAATCTATTTTTTTTTTTCTTCTGTCCATGGCAGCATCTGACAGAAAAAATGCACAGTGCTGGAGTCTTCCATCCTAAGGTTGGCTAGGTTGGCTACCTCACAGGATGAAAGCCGTTCCTGAAAGATGCCCCAGACAGCCTTCGCAGGAGATCCAAGGTGTCAAGAGTCATTGACAGGGATTAGGTCTTAAGTGTTAATGCCCCAGCTGTACTGTTGGTAACTGGCAAAGAAGGACAAAACTCCGTGCTATGCGTAGCAATGAGTAGCAATGCTGCTTCGCGACCATTCTTCTGACAATGAGAACCGTGTGGTTGGTGAGATTTGGCACTTGGAACCTGGGGTGGAGGGATGATGGAGGGGATAGAGAAGAAGCAGGGAAAGCAAGCAGCTTGTTAGGGTGGAGGAGATTCAGAACGAACGGAGGGGGTCTCACCGTCCTAACAAAGCTCCAGGACACCCCAAATTCTGGAGGTCAAGCCAGAGGGTGAGGCAAAAGCATTCCACGGTGGTCAGACATGACTGGTAGAGAGGATTTTAGAGGGGAGAGAAATGGGTGGTCAAAGACAGGACAGGTGGGACAGAAGTTGGGGCCAGCATCTGACTTCTGGTTGTAACTTGAGCTCTGCCAACAGGCTGGAAATCCCTCGAGCTGTGAGAGGGCCTCATAACAAGGTACAATCTAGTTGGAGATCATTCAATTAATAACTGTGATTGAGGTCAGGGAACAAAACTCTGGGTATTATGAGTAGTAATACAGCAACAAGGTTAGAGGGGAAATGCTAACACTTAGCTGGAACGGTCTTCACTTACGTTCACGTTGAACAACAGAGAAGCTGCGTGTCATAGAAGAAACAGCAAAGAAATGTGAAAGCAGAGGTCATGCGTTTGACACCCTATGAGCTCCTGAGGAAAAGGACTCAGAGTTTTGTGGGGAAGGGTCTGCTATTATTTTGTCATTTGTAAGAAGAGGATGGTAATAAGAATCGTAAGTGCCCTTGAGAGCTGTGAGGGCTGACCAGGTAATGTGCATTAAAAGATTTTGCAAAATTGATCTCTTAAGCATAACAGAAACAGGATTGAGATAAGGACAAAAAATGTAAACATCTGACACAGGAAATGCAAATAGTTAGGATATAAACTATCACTCAGCGAAAGTCTACAGTGCGCCAGGCCCAACACTAGGTGCCTTGAAAACACTTTCATTTACTCTTCATACAACGTGGAAACTTGGGGCACCTGGGTGGCTCAGTGGTTGAGCGTCTGCCTTTGGCCCAGGCCGTGATCCCGGGGTCCTGGGATCGAGTCCCACTTCGGGCTCCCCACGGGGAGGCTGCTTCTCCCTCTGCCTGTGTCTCTGCCTCTCTCTCTGTGTCTCTCATGAATAAATAAATGAAATCTTTAAAAATAATAATAATAATGCCCTGAAACTTGATTCTTACCAGCTCAATTATATAGACAAGGCTCGGGGAGGTTAAGCAAATTGCCCGAGATCTTCTCTTAAGAAGTGAAGTAAGTAACCAAGTAATACTTGGCCCAAGAGTTTCCTCAACTATACATTAGAAAACTCTCCTAGAAACAATAGAAAAATAAATGGGCAAGATCCTTGAGGATCACAGATTTCAAGCATTTCCTAGGTCTTCACAAAAATTCAGCTGGGGAAATGGAACAGTCTTGACTGCTGTGAAGAGGCAATGAGTAGATTTTAAATTTAATCTGTCCCAGGACTCCAATGCCATCACCTTGGAAACGTATCTAAGAAAAAAATTAAATTCTTTTCTTAATAAGATCTCACCTTACAAGTTTTAAAAAAATGCACTCCCTGATTAATAAGCTGAGTCCATCTCTATTGCTTTTTGGTGATCTTTTAGGAATAAATAATAAAAGCCCTTGTTTACTTACCCAAAGGAGCTGTGTCCAGCTCCTTGGAGTCAAAAGTGATATCGCTGTCTCAAAACACAATCTAGGTCCCTTAATCCTGCCTCTTTTGATCTCAAAAGGTGGTAACATTCAGTTCGGAGATCACTCATCTGTAAATTGCATCACATTATCTCCGAGTTATTTAAGAAGCAAGCTCTGTTTGGTTTCAGGCATTTGAACCTGCTAAAGGCAAGAAGAAGGTTTGCCACATAGTTCCAAAGGTCTTCCTCTCAACGCAGCTGTCTGAGAAAGCAAAATGATCGAACCCATTGGGAATCAGTACGTGGTAGCCAGGCCGGTGTACTCTGCAAATGCTTTCGGGGAAGAGCACAAGAAGAAACAGAGACATCACAAGACCTTTCTGGATCATCTCAAAGTGTGTTGTAGGTAAGCTATTTTTTAAGGTACGAGGGTATGAGGAGTAAGTAAAGCACTTGCTTCTAACTTTCCAAGCTCTCCTTTTGGCGTTAGCCCACAGCCTTCAGGGTCTTCTTATCTTTGGTTTCCAAATCTCCTACTGCCTGCCAGAGCTGGAAAGGAAACCTCTAAAATGAACACCGTTTCAGCTCTCAGCACCATCTTTCCATATGCAAGCACTAGTAAATGAGGGCAGAGGAAAACTCTCAACTGAAATGTTATAAAATCCAAGCTGAGGATGACAGATAAGTTCTACTATGGCTGAAGACAATCAGCATTTTTCTTTAAAAAAAGAAAGAAAGAAAGAAAGAAAGAAAGAAAGAAAGAGAAAAAAGGAAAAGAAAAGAAAGAAAAGGTAGAGAAAAGAAAATCCTTTGGCAGTGACCAGGGGGAGTCAATATGGGTAAGGAGGCAAGGGTTAGTGGGAAGGGTATGGAAAGTGGTGATTCGTTCTTTTTTTTTTTTTTTTTAATTCAATTTGCCAGCATATAACACCCAGTGCTCATTTCATCATGTGCCCTCCTTAATGCCCATCACCCAGTTACCTCATCCCCCCATTCATTCTTGAATATGGTATGATCTTTACTGATTTTCCACTAGAATTAGGTGCCAAAGTTAAAATTTGGTATGATTTAACTGAGTGTGGCTTTCAATGTTTTCAGCTGTTCCACACAGAAGGCCAAGAAAATTGCCCTGTCTTTGTTTCCCATAGCATCTTGGTTACCAGCCTACCAGATAAAAGAATGGCTACTCAGTGACATTGTTTCTGGAATCAGCACAGGGCTGGTAGCTGTCCTGCAAGGTAACTTTTTTTTTTTTTTTTTTTACTGATGGATAGTTCCTATATCAATAGAATCCATTCTTTAAATGTGTAAAATTCAGTGTTCTCTGACATATTCACAAGGTTTGCAACCATCACCATATATCCAGTTCCAGGATATTTTTACCACCAGCACCATCCCTACACCCTCTTGTCCATTAGCAGTCACTTTTCCATTCCATCCATCCATCTCCCCGGCGACAACTTCCTGTCTCTATTGATTTGCCTATTCCGGGCATTTTGTATAAAACAGAATCACAGACCATGCGGTGCTTTGTGTCTGGCTTCTTCCCCTTATCATCATGTTTGCAAGGTGCATCCATGTTGTAGCAGGTGGGTAGTTCACCTCTTTCCATGATGACTGCTACCATTCTACAGTGTGGATAGACCATGCTTTGTTTATCCGTTCATCAGCTGATGGACATTTGGGTTGTTTTCACTTTGTAGCTATTAGGAATACAGTTGTTATGAACCCTTGGGTACAAGTTCTCATATGAACCTGTATTTCAGTTCTCCTGGGTATATACCTAGTGTAATTGCGGTCACATGGTACCCCACTAGCAACATATAAGGGCTCAAATTTCTCCACCACCTTGTGAACACTTGCTATTATCTGCCTTCCTTATGTTAGTCGTCCTAGTGAGTCCGAAATGGATCTCATTGTGGTCTTGATTTTTATTTCCCTGATATCTAATGATGTCCCACATCTTTTCAAGTGCTTACTGGCAATTTATATATCCCTGGAGAAATGAATCTTTCACACATTTTAAAATTAGGTTGTTTTCTTTTTATTGTTGTTCTTTGTCCAAGATACAACTTGCAAAAAATTTCTCCTCTTCTGTGGGTTGTCATTTTACTTTCTTGATAGTAATCTTTGAGGGACATATTTTAAAATTTTGATGGAGGCTCGATTTATATTTTTAATTTTATGTTTTTATGTTTTAATTTAAATTATGTTTTAAATTTTTAATTTTTTTATTTATTTATGATAGTCACAGAGAGAGAGAGAGAGAGGCAGAGACACAGGCAGAGGGAGAAGCAGGCTCCATGCACCGGGAGCCCGATGTGGGATTCAATCCCGGGTCTCCAGGATCGCGCCCTGGGCCAAAGGCAGGCGCCAAACTGCTGCGCCACCCAGGGATCCCCTGTTTTAAATTTTTAAATTTTAATTATGTCGGTATCATTCTAAGAAACCATTGCCTAATCCAAGGTCATGAAGACTTACACCTATGTTTTCTTCCAAGAGTTTTATGATTTTAGCTCCTATATTTACATCTTTGATCTATTTGAATTAATAAAGTAACTTATTTTTAAGGTACAATCTGAAACACTTGAAGAACTCAATGAGGACTTTTATGATTCCCCTTACATGAAATAAGGACCCTGATGCTGTGTATTTACAGGTTTAGCATTTGCTCTGTTGGTTACCGTCCCCCCAAGCTATGGATTATATGCGGCCTTTTTCCCAGTTATAGTCTACTTTTTCTTGGGCACTTCTAGACACATCTCTGTGGGTAAGTGAATTTATTACTTCCATTACCCACACACTACCAATTCTAAGTTGTGTATAATCCAGGACAGCAGATATAGTTTATTGTAAGAATTGGGACTAGGTAAAATTAAAAAAAAAAAAAAAAAAGAATTGGGACTAGGAGGTGGGGCAAGGGAAGGAGGGTGGAGCTACAGGTGACAGTCTTTTTATCCTCTACATTATGGTTAAAAGACAATTGTGCTTCAGGAAGACATATATTGACTACAATGCATCCTCTGTTAATTAGGTCCATTTCCAGTTCTGAGTATGATGGTGGGAGCAGTAGTTGTGAGATTAACCCCAACGGCCAGTACAGCTGCTCTGGAAATCTCTAATAGTTCAATGAGTAATGATTCCTCAACCAATGAGTATAAGGTGATGGTAGCTGCAACGGTCACAATCCTTTCTGGAATCATTCAGGTGAGCGCTTTCTTGTGTCATCGGCCCTCCCCTTGCTGCTTGTCCTCCCTGGTACACATCTTTCTGTCCTGTCTACTTCCTGCCACCCCTCCCCACTCTTCCCTTGGCTTGCCTTTCTCTCTGGGGGGCCCACAGGACATTAGAAAGGCCACTCACCACAACCAGAAGTGAAGGAGCAGACCCACATTGCATAGATGAGCACACGTGGAACTAGAGAGAAGGAGAAATGGGAAGAGGGAGGCACCAAGGGTGAGGAACGAAATGCTGAAGTCAATAAAATACTTAGAATTAATAGAGTCATTAAACATAATTGTCTGCAAGTAACAGTGACACTGGTATCTTTGGAGCTTTTTTTTTCTGATAGCTCGGGGCCTGTAATCTAGTTGGAAGTATCTGGGGTTTAGCACCTTGAACTGTCCATATCAAAGTTTTCAGGAAAGCTGAAGAGGATTATGGAGGGGCAAAAGCCTCCCTCCCAAGCCACACCCCTGACACCATTGATCGTGAATAGTGAATAGTGAACAGTGAAAACGTCATGGATTCCTCAAGATGTTGGCTAAGTTTTTGATGAGTGGTATTATTGGTTAAGACCATTCCTTAAAAAAAAAAAAAAAAAAAAAAGCCCATTCCTTAAAGAAAGAGGAAGTCAATTTAAACAGGGACATTGAGGATCCCTGGGTGGCTCAGCGGTTTAGCTCTTGCCTTGGGCCCAGGGTGTGATCCTGGAGTCCCAGGATGGGATCCCGCATCAGGCTCCCTGCATGGAGCCTGTTTCTCCCTCTCTCTCTCTCATAAATAAATAAAATCTTTAAAGAAAAAAATAAACAAGGACATTAATGTGTGTCCAACTGACAGAAGATATGACCGGTGCTTCTCTGAATCCAGTGACTTAGCACATCCACGGCTCTGGCTGCATTCCAGAGACACTATGGAAAGGCAATCCAGGGATTCAAGGGAAGGAAAGTCTGTCCATGCACTTTACCGCTAAATCCTGATGATGCTTTGGGAAGATTAATCACTTTGGCCCCCAGTTAAAACCAAGCACTTCTGAGGTTCAAGTAACTCATTTGAGAGAATATGAATGGATGCTCACCCATGAATGCCATAGTAGCCAGAAAGTCACTTAAAATAACATGGGACAATTTATGAGGGCTGATCCTAGGTAAGATATATGGGAGAGTCTTCCAAAGATACAGCACCTTAGAGGGCAGGAGGGGAGGAATAATCTTGGTATTTCTTGGGGTGTATTAGGCTTATATGCTATGTGAACACTGTGACATTCCACCTTGGGGGCAGGATGGGGGAGGGAAGGAGAAGGAGCAACCCAGACCCCAAAGTATTCTGGGAGGCAAGGACACCTGCCCCTTTGAGACATTTACATAGAGGCTGAACCTTTACATTTGACTCATTTCAATTGCTGGTCCTCTAGTTGCTGGAGTGCACCTGTAACACTACCAACGGCCTTCACCCTTCTCTTTCCAGCTGCTCATGGGTGTCCTGCGGATCGGGTTCGTGGTCATCTATCTATCCGAATCCCTCATCAGTGGCTTCACCACAGCTGCGGCTGTGCATGTTCTGGTTTCCCAGCTCAAATTCATGCTTCAGTTGACAGTTCCAGCACACACAGATCCATTTTCAATTTTCAAAGTAAGTAGTCCTTTTGCCTAGAAAATTTCGAAATACATGAAAGATACCATCCTCATTTTGGAAGAGCTTTCTTCTAATGCTTTCAACGTGGGGCTTCCCAACTATTTCCCAGAAATCAACAGGTTGTGAAATTTAGTCACATTAACAAAAAAATCAGTGACCCAAAGAAGTACACTGAATATCAACCACACCTACCATCCGGCTAATTCAAACAATGCAAATTAAGCATCACGTCTCTGAGATTTGACTCTTAAGCATTATTTAAAAGAAAAAAAATCAAAGTTCACTATTAAAGGCTTTACTATCCTGTCCCATTATTCAAAAATCTCCTCAAAATCTTATTGTGAAAGAAATGTGCCAACTGAGTGATAGTTTCCCAATTTCTAAAAAGCAGGCCTTGTTCTTTTAAAAGTGAGGTTCTTCTGACTCGTTTATGGTTCCCTGTTTATAAAGCAAAAGGAAATTGGCCAAAATGTAAATAGGACAGTGGTTCTTCCCTCTTCCAGAGGATGTGCTGCAGAACGACAGTGTTCGTAGTGCTTCTGACTTTGAGTTCCCTCTTTTTGTCTTGCTGAGTCTAGCTAAAGGTTAGCCTGTTTTATTTTTCTTTTCCAAAAATCAGTTCTTAGTTTCATTGATCTTCTCTATTGTCCTTTTAGTCTCTATATCATTAATTTCCACTCTGATCTTTGTTATCTCCTTCCTTTTATCAATTTCGAACTTATTGGTGCTTCTATCAAGACAGTCTTTGAGAATTGAGACAGCGTTTGCTCCATATCAGAACCAACACTCTCTCACTCCCATCCAGAGCTAGTCTAGAAGTGGAGTGTTCAAGGAACAATCTGAGACCCAGTTTGGGCCTACTGGAGCTATCAGATCCCATGGATATGGAATCCAACTAGCTTCAAAAATTAAGATCATAAACAGTGTACCATTAGCCAGGAAACAAATTTCCGAAAGTGGCACAGAGAATAAACTAAGAACTGTGAAAGGTATTAACCTAAAAAATAAAAATAAAGGCCGGGAATTAAGGAGATACATGCTAAGAAAATTATTAGGGAACAGAGGTTATTCTCTGGATATAGCAATGATGCTGACTGTAAAATAATGGCCCACGAGACTTAAGAGCAGGAGACACCAGTTGTAAATATGTGAAAAGTATCCAGGGAATTTTGACACCAGCCAAGGAGATTCCCAGTAAAAATGCCAAAAGCAACTCTAAACGAACGTGGTGCCAGTGCTGTGCTCACTTACCCTTCTCATCTCTCCATGTTAGCATCTACAATTACTCATTCATGGTTAACATGCACAGAATAATCACTCTTCCATCTATGTCAGTCCTTCTTGTCTCAATGTTTCTTTTAATCTGTTTGGAAATTATCAAGTATTGCATCCAAATTATACATTGATAGAGCACTTGGGGAAAAAAAAAACACAAATGAATAAACGAACAAACAAAATGCAGAATCGGACCTATAAATACAGAGAACAAACTGATGGTTGCCAGAGAGGTGAGGGGGTGGAGGGTTTGGGCAAAGCGGGTACAGGGGAGTGGGAGATACAGTCCAGTTATAGAATAAACATGTCACGGTAATAAAGGCACAGCATAGGGGGTATAGTCAATGACATGGTGATAGACTTGCATGGTGCCATATGGTAGCTACACTTGTGATGAGCACAGCATAACGTCTAGAGATGTCGAATCACTATATTGTACGCCTGAAACTAATATTGTGTGTCAACTATACTCAAATGAGGGGGGGGAGGTCATAAAAAGTAAAAACAAAAGAGCTTCTTAAAAAGAAAGAAAAAAAATATAGCACTTGGCTGGTTTTCGCTTTTATAATTTTAGGTACTGAATTCCGTATTCACACAAATAGAGAAGACTAATATTGCAGACCTTGTGACATCCTTGATTATCCTCCTGGTTGTTTTTGTGGTTAAAGAAATAAATCAGCGCTACAAAGCCAAACTTCCAGTGCCCATCCCCATTGAACTCATCATGGTAACTGATCGTCTTAAGACTTTCTTTCATAATTCACTAGTCTCCTGTTTCTATGTCACAAACCCTTCACCACTTGCAAATCAGGAAGTTTTAGTGGGGCAGATGCCATCTCTGCAGTTTCTGGGTGTGAGATTTAGCATGGCTTTCTCTTTGTACTGAATTAATGACTTCCCCTGGTGACTTGAGGTTCATCCTCTCCACTTGCAATGAGGACGCGGCGCAGAGAACAAGGCCTCAGGGAGATTGGCAGACCCCTCAGGGCTGCGGTCCCTAACTCTGGGCTGCGGTTCTTAACTCTGGTGGCACAGGAGAATGGCCTCAGGACTTTTTTCAAGAGTAGCAAAGCCTGGGCTTGAGATTCTGATCTAAGAAGACTGCGAGTTATATCTCAAATTTCTAACTTGGGCAATTTGCAACTTTGCAGACTGTGATCGCAACAGGTGTGTCCTATGGCTTTGACTTCGAAAACAGGTTTAAGGTGGCTGTGGTTGGGGAGATGAACAGAGGGTAAGTGTGTCTTTCTGATGGCGTCTCCAAGCACTGACTAGACAGGGAGCAGTAGCTGGGGAGGACCGCAAGCCGAAATGCATCCATCCAACCCAGATCCCTCCCTGCCTCTTGGGAGGACCAGGAAGGCGCTACTCCCTTTCTAGAAAGGAGCCACAAAGGCTCTGCAGTTCTTACTATCAGAAAGTCTGTCCTTGTAGAAGAATACACCAACCAGATGAGCAGGGATTCACAGGCAAGTAAAAGCGAAGCAAAGTTAAAAAAAAAAAAAAAAAAGTCAAACCTGCTTCTCTTCATAAAAAAGTAAAAAAGGAACCAAATGAAACCAGATTTCCTTGTCCATAAATTACTATAAACAATATGTAGTGTTTTGTTTGAGGTGATCCGAGCCAAGTTCTGACAGTTCAAAAGAGACGCAGAAGGAATACCCGTAGCCCACTGCTTGAACAATCCGGATAGGCACGCTCTGTCCTTCCTCGTGACCAAATTCAAAACAAGGCCAGGGCGACATTGAACACTGCAGAAGGATGGGACGTCAGGTTCATGCAAGGACTTTGAAAATGCATTGATTGCACTGCATTTATGGAATTGAGGAGAGATACCCAGTTTTGTGCTTTCTTCTCTCTGTCCTCAGAGCAGAGCATCAATTTCTTCCAATTTGCTTACCAAGGACAGGTTGTGTTCCTGTTTTTTTTTCTTCAAGATTTTATTTATTTATTCATGAGAGACACACACAGAGAGAGAGAGAGAGAGAGAGTGAGTGAGAGAGGCAGAGACACAGGCAGAGGGAGAAGCAGGCTCCATGCAGGGAGCCCCACATGGGACTCGATCCCCAGTCTCCAGGATCAGGCCCTGGGCTGAAGGCGGCGCTAAACTGCTGAGCCACTGGGCTGCCCTGTGTTCCTGTTTAAAACAAACAAACAAAAGACCTCCCTTCCTCCCTCCCCCTGCTTAAGGAGTATTTGAGAATTCCAGGAACCAGCATTTAAATGCATCATTGACTTTAACCTATTCTTTTAAAAAGCGAATATATGTCTTTTGAAAGCAAAAATACCTTGATCAGCAGATATTCATTTGTTACACTTAATGAATCTCAAGCACCACTTTTCATTTAAAAGGTTTTTAAATAGGAATTAGTCTGAAAAAAAAAAAAAAAGGAATTGGTCTGAAACTGAAACACTATTTCTGGGATTTCTCTCCACCCTGCAACCTGCAAATGATTACACTTTATTTAAAAAGTCTTTGGAGACATAAACTACATAGATAGACACAGATAGGTAGATATAAAATTAAAGAGGATCTTCCTCGAAGGATTTTGTAAATAAAACATATACATAAGATCACTGGGTTACAATCTTAGAGACTTTACTTACTTTTTGGGGGTTAAATAAATCTTGAATGTCAAGGGACCTCTCTTTACAGTGTTTGCGGGGTGGGGAAGGAGTAACTCACATTTATCAATCATTACACTCCCAGAGGGAGTGTAGCCTGGTAGGCAAGCTCACCTGTTCTGGAGGCAGAGTGCCCGGGACTTAATTCTGAGTTACTTCTTGATCTTGGGCAAATAACTAAACTCTATGCCTCCGTGTCCTTGGCTATAAAAAGGGGGCTAAACATAGTAGCTATCACATTGGATTCTTGTAAGGATCGAGTGTGTCCAGACAAGCGACATGCATACTTAAGAACCTGCCCCTGCAATAACCGTTCACACAGCCTTATTACTAAGTTAGCATCTAAATTAGATACTAGGCTCTTTAGATGCTTTTTCCACTCCAGTTTTGTCTGGGTGATTATTGAGCGGGCATTTTAAATCTCTGGTGAACACCAATAGAATATAACTGGAATTCTTGCTAATCTGCTAAGATATGACACCTTGGAAGTGATTTTGTGAAGTCACACACAGGGGTGAAGGAAAGTGATCATTGAAACAGTAAAGGAGACATGAGGACACATTCAGATTCCAGAAGGATCCTGCTATAATAATAGCTATAGGCACTTCATACTCTTACAATGTGTAAAGAATATTCATGTTCATAATTTTATTTGACACACACACAATTTATGAAGAAAAGAAAATGAGTGTTATTATCTTCCCTTTACAAATGAGAACACTGGCTCGGGGAGGGCAAGTAGCAGAGCCAGGAAATGAATCCTAATCTTCAGATGGTAAATCTCCATCACACTTCTCTGTCCATGGTATTTAGAGGTTAGAAATAAAGAATAACAGCAGGTTTCTAGTTAATGTGGTATCAAAAGCAAATTTGAATTGTATCATCAGTTTTGGATTTAGTTTTTTAGAAAACAAGATTCCAAGCTACCCTTCTGGTTCGTGGTACTGCTTCAAACGCTATAAATATATTGACACATATTCATAAAAACATGAACAGCGATTAAGAAAGAGTTGAACGGATCCAATAAGCTCACTCTCAATAAAACTTAGGTCAGAAACACATGTCTACAGGAAGGAACTGAACATTTCAGTAAATTGATGTTGACTCAGAGATACTTGTACCTTTTATAACACAGTAAATATCATTTAACTGTCCTAGCTTTGTGGGGCATAAACACAGAATGATCTTCTGAGTTGAATGTTTCCCTGACACTGTGTCACTGTAAATGCCCTTCTCCATCAGGGCCTCAGTTGTCTCCAGCAGTACTATGGAACCCAGGGCAGAGTCCAAGGCCTGTCTGTTTGCTAAGGGTTTTTCATGGAAGGTATTGCTATCAATGGAGGGAAGACTTTCTCGCTTCCCTTGTCTTTAATTGTGTTTGCTCAAAGACCTTCATCCATGGCTAACTATTGGAGGGATTGCGGGTGATGCTTTTCAGCCCAGTGTAACAATACAAGTGGGATCTAGGACATTTTGCTTGAAGCTTATAGGGATATACGTGTACATTATAACGTGGCTATACTAGCAAAATATCAGATGCACCGCTATCATGGGATTGGACTTACATTCTTGTATTAAATTCAGGCAGCATTGCTTTTCAACAATAAGATAACAGATTCCAAAGTTTGCAGTGGTGCTAAATTCTTGCTAGTCATGCTTCAAAGTGAGACAAAACTCAGCCTAGACTGCGTTCACTCATTGATTTGCCCAACAATTATTGACCACCTGATGTACGCCATGAAGAATGCTCAGTCCTGCTCATAGAACAATGAAGTAGTCACAGTCCCTGCTTTATGTCTGGGTGGAGTTGGGGGGTGGTGGAGTGCGGGAGGGATCCCAAAGGGAGCCATGCAGAGCTGGAGAAGCACAGAGAATACACCTAACTGACTCTGGTGGTGAGGGAAGACTTTCTGGAAGGAGGGCTGAGGATGAGGAGAATGGTTCAGGCAGAAGGAACAGCAAATAAGCTTCCAAGGTGAGAGTACAGATGATGCCCTTGAGAAACAAACAAACAAACAAACAAAAGCTTGGTGTGGCTGAAGCACAAATTCTAGGAAATGATAGTGATTGAACAGGAGTGGGGGTGGGAAGAGATAGATCAGGGACCTTGCCAAGGATTTGGGGTTTTCCTGAGGGTAAGTGAATGCCAACTGAAGGTTTATTAGCAGGTTGGTGATGTTCAAACTTGCTCCATTTCCTTTTCAGATTTAAGTCTCCCATCACACCTGACACGCAGATTTTGCAAGAGACCATTGGGGACAGCTTCGGCATTGCGATCGTTGGCTTTGCGGTGGCCTTCTCAGTGGCCAGTGTCTATTCCCTCAAATACGATTATCCGATAGATGGCAATCAGGTAAGTTTACAGCCCATGCTGGGTCTCATCAGGCACCTTTATTATTTTGTGTGCATCATACCAACAATGCCACTTCTAAAAAAAATTCCTCTCTGTTCTCCTGCCAGGAGTTAATAGCCTTGGGATTGAGTAACATACTCGGTGGATCATTCAAAGGCTTCGCTTCGAGTACTGCCCTCTCCAGATCAGGGGTTCAGGAGAGCACTGGAGGCAAAACACAGGTAGGTCAGCCTCGTAGTGGCAGCGAGGGCCAAGGGTCATCCTGGTGTTGGGATGGGTGACTCTGAGCCCGGGTGGAAAGTCGATTTTGTGATGAGAATCTTTTCATCTCTACAGATTGCTGGGATTCTCTCTGCGGTCATCGTGCTGATTGTCATCTTAGCCCTTGGATTTCTTCTGGAACCTCTCCAAAAGGTAGGGCCCATCTCTCTTTGGGTATTCTCTCTCTCTCTCTCTCTCTCTCTGCTTCTGGCGATGAATCAAGGACCCTGGTTCTTAAGCTCTGGAAACACAAACTAAACAGGAAAGGAGGGAACTGCAAATTATCCAGTACTCTTCCTAGCCAATAGTCTTGGGCCAAAAAAAGTTTTTTCCCCTGACAGCATTTTATGAATGCCCCAACTCCCTTATCTATTCTACTCTCCACCTGTTTGTAACCCCCCAAAATAATTAATGTTTAGGCAGAAAGACACCCCAGCACTGTAGCTTCAAAGTGAATTGAGGGAAGTGGAAATCTCCTAAAGGTTGAAGTAATGAGAGCCTCTATCAAGTTCAGAGAGTGGTGCTACCAGCCTCACAACCCGTCCTTAGGAATCCACCCTGCAGCTCCCAGAGTTTGGTTGGACTCCTAGACCGACGCTGTCAGATTGCAGGATGCACCAAACGCCACACACAGACCTCACACCGTCACCCTCTTGCTCCTTTGTCCAGGTCTCCTGAACCATGATTTTAGAGGTTTTGGGTTCATGCTTTGTAAACTACTACAGCACCCAGATTAAAGAAATAAATCAAATTTATTTAATTATAATTAAAATTAAATAAAGCAGACCCTGGAAAACAAAGGATCTTTAGGAAACATGGTAAATACCTTGTTCTGGTGCTACATGGGGCACTGGCTTCAAGTCCTATAGACCTACTTCTGATCCGGGCTGTGTCACATTTTCTCTGTGTGCTCTTAGGCAAATTACTTAACCTCTGAACCTCAAGTTCTCCATTTGTTAAATAGGCAGGGAAACAGTGCCCACCTCACAGAGTCACTGCAAGAACTAAATGAAATACTGCACACAAAAGACTTAGTCCAGGGCCCAGGACAAGCACCTTGATAAAGGTAGCCGTTATTATTAATATTATTATTATATTGTTATTATTCTACAAATATTATATTACACTTCTCACTACAAAGGACACAGAGATAGGACATGAGCCCACAGTGTTTCTTGGTTGATATCTAGGCCTTTTTCCTGGATGGTTGGTAGCTGGAAAGTGAATCTAGTCCCAGGTTTCTGGACTAACAGTGAGGTCATCCCAGAGAGCCTCAGTGACCAAATCTGTCTTGAAGCAATGAAGAGTACCTTTTGCCGAGAATATGCGTTCTCCACAGGGTAACCTACTGATTTCCAAAAGAATGGCATAGGAGGAATCAAGGAATCACCACCAAAGAAATAGAATACTGTCTATCTCAGTAAAAATAAGTGCACACACAACCCGCCATTACAGAACTCTGCCCAATGGTGCTTCTTTCCAGTGTGCACTTGGGCTCTCCCTTGCCCGTGTTGAGTTAGAGAACCTCAAGAAGTAATTGCCGGTTAAAATCCTCTCTCTCTCATGAATAAAGCACACCCAAGGACATTGTCCATGATGTGAATCAAAGCCCTTTGACAAAGGATCCATGTGATGAGTTCTTAGAGCATTGTATCTGCAATACCTGTTTGACCGGGATAGCTGGTTTGCTTCTCTTTATCATGTGAACTATGCAAAATAACCCACAATAATAGCTAATGATAAATGTCTCCTGGGTGCTGATTAAGCATCAGCAGTTCTCAGCACTTTTTTTTAAAAGATTTTATTTATTTGAGAGAGGGCGCCAGTGGGAGGGGCAGAGGGAAAGGGGGAGAGGGAATCTCAAGCAGACTCCCCGCTGAGCATGGAGCCCAACTTGGGGCTCTATCCCAGGACCCTGAGATCACAATCTGAGCTGAAACCAAGAGTCAGATGCTTCACTCACTGTGCCACCGAGGTGCCCCAGTTCTTAGCATTTTATATGTATTTATTTAATCCTTTCCATCAAATTCAGTTTGGAGACCTGGTTCCTGATAAAATGATCTCCCTTTTCCTTTCTATGGCTTCTCAGTGCTCTGTAATCTGTACTCTTAATGGGCTCTGTTGTGTCTGTATTTCAAAGACAAATTTTCAAAATTGCTGTCCCTGTGGAACACTGACCAGGTGAGAAAAAAAATGCCTAATGAAAAGAGAAATGGTATGCCTCTTCTGCAGGTGGCACCTGACGTATTTTGTACCCAAGTCCCCCAACGGAGGAGACATAGTGTACAGATTCCTGTGAACGCCTCGCCCAGCCACCACAGCAGGGACATCTTCTGATAGCAGTAGTACGTTATCAAAACCAGTACAGTGACACTGGTACCGTACTGTCAACTAGATTACAGACTCCACCCAGTTTTCAGCATTTTGTAACTGGCATTCATTTGTTAACCATTGTTTAACCAGTTAACCATTGCTAAACTGGCGATTTCCTTTTCAATGTCATGGAGACCGAATATAGTCTTCTAAACAATGGCCTCTCTTCTTGCAGTAGGTAAGATTAATTGGTGAGATATTAAATTATAAATGTCACTTGTGAAAACCCCAAGTGCCCAGATCAGTTAAACTATCTTTGAGATATAAAAAGAAAAACTGTGTTGGGCTTTTCCTGGTACACCACGCACGAAAGTAGTCAGTATACGGATTCCACAGTCTGTTCACAATGAACAACAGCTTGAACTGAGGGTAGGTGTTGGGAGCATGTTCCGACCATGGTGTTAAAATCCAAATAAGAAAAAGAGCATACTTGGCAATTCAGCACTTTTCACCAGGACTATCATATTCCTGCAAGACAAATGATCTGAGTCTGGCACGTGAAGAAGCAAGCCCGAAGTGTTGCTGGGGCAGAGCTGAGATTATCACCCAGATTATTCGTAGTGATTCTCCTAAGCAGTTGTAACAACGGCAGGGCTTCTTTAAAAAGGTTGTGGTGCCAGGTGGTTAGGACTGGCTGGAGATACTCATTAGCACATCCACTCATTCACTGAATGGGTAGTAAACCCACCCTATGTGGATTCACCATGCTAGGTCTGGGGAGGTGGCAGGGAACGAGACAGATACGGTGCGTGCTGCGTCACAGAGCCTGCCTCAAATCTTTGCTGACTTCCCTGCGCTCTTCAGCTTCCTCTTTAAAGATGGTTGGATGTTGGGTGCCCGGGTGGCTCAGCTGGTTGGTGACTTGATTTCGGCTCAGAACCCCATCTCAGGGTCGTGAGATCGAGCCAAGTGTGGAGCTCCACACTCAGCCCTGAGTCTGCTTGAGATTCTCTCCGTCTCCCTTCACTCCTCCTCCCCACTGGCACACTTGCATTCTCTCTCTTTCTCAAAGAAAGAAAGAAAGAAAACCTTTTTGGAAAAAATGGTTGAGTGCTGATCATCCTCAAAGATTTGAACTATGAGTACCCCAAGCTCCCCAAGTTTTTTTTTTTTTTAACAAAGAACAATCCCTTCTCCCCACCTCCAATAGATAGACACACATTGGACTATCTGTGATTGGGAAACTTTTATTTCAGGCATAGATTTTAAGATCTGACTGTCTCTGTCCCCAGGTACAGGCTGGTAAGTGCTTTCCTCTATCCATAGCATGTCACTGTCACTGTAGTGGAGACGAGGTCATGGTGGGAATGGGTCAGAGTCCCAGTTCTGGGTGTCTTTCGCAGCCCTGTACACTAGAAAAGGGTGTGTTCTGGGATAGGCTTTGAGGCCCTCTAAAGGACACACTTATCTCCAACCTTCACCTTTGCGTCTATAGAGCTTATTTGGTTATCTTTAAGTACATCTGCTGTTTATGTCTTCTGCAGTCTGTCCTGGCAGCTCTAGCGCTTGGGAACTTGAAGGGAATGCTGATGCAGTTCACAGAGATAGGAAGGCTCTGGCGGAAGGATAAGTATGATTGTGTGAGTAAAGGCATTGATATTGAGAGATGGGGAAATCAGAACAATGTCCTGATGCTGAAGTGAAATGCATATTCATATTGTAAACCAAGTGAAATTTCGTTTCTATATTTTCTATTCAAACAATCTGAGTTTATTTCATTTGCAATTTTTAAAAAGATTTATTTACTTGAGAGAGAGAGAGCACGTGTGCTCATGCATGCATGGAGGGGGGCCGAAGGACAGGGGAACCTGGGTGGCTCAGTGCTTACCATCTGCCTTTGGCTTAGGGAGTGATCCCGGATTCCTGGGATCAAGTCCCACGTCGGGCTCCCCACAAGGAGCCTGCTTCTCCCTCTGCCTATGTCTCTGCCTCTCTCTGTGTCTCTCTTGAGTAAATAAATTTAAGAAGACCCCACGCTGAGCACAGAGCCTGACTCAGGGCTCCATCTCATCACCATGAGCTCCCCTTTCAGAGTGGGATCAAGAATCCAAGATTTGCCAACTGCGCCACCCAGGTGCCCCTTTATTTGCTATTTTTAAACTGCAAACTTAATGATTGTTCTCTGGGATTTTAACATGAAAGAATGAGCCACTTGCAAGTAGGAGATGCTCCATGAAACACTAGTAGGATACAGTTGCTTCTGTTCTTCATTGCATCAGATGTTAGTTTCTAGAGAATCTGGGCAGCATTTATATTCTGAACATTCCTTTTGGAAATAGTCTGTGAAGGCTCCCCTTCTCTTGACATGCCTTGCTATGAGATCCAGAGTCCATAATTTTATCAGGACCAAAGTCTGGGGCATAAAAGTATTGTTAACATAGGCTACGGTACTTAACAAGCATGAAGTAATCAGCTATACTCGGTTTATTTTTGTTCCCAATAGATAATTGTTGGGGATTTTAACACCCTTCTGACATGCTAAAATTTGCATACAGATAGTAGCCATTTACTATATCAGACTATAAGGAAGAAATTAATATAAGCCCTGCTGATTAATTTGCTGATTTTAACCAACAGTTGGTTCTGCAGTTGTAGCTGTGCCAGATGGACTCAGTCATTTCCTTAATTGGGTCAGGGATGGGATTGAAATGGACACACTCTCTCTTTGGACTTTTACAAATATTTGCTTGTCTTTCTGTGGCTCTGAAACGACCTCTCGAGGCAGGTCCCTTGTCCCGTACACTTCCAACCTCTGTTTTGGTTATAGACGTTCATGTTTTCTCAAAGCTCTGAACCTAAGACACTGTAGTTGAGTCAGAGTAAATTGTAGCGCATGTGTCGTCTTCTTTTTACAGCTAGTTTGGATCATGACCTTCATCTTTGCCATCGTCCTGGGACTTGGTTTAGGCCTGGCAGCTAGCGTGGCTTTTCAGCTCCTCACCATTGTATTCAGGACCCAATTGTGAGTGTTCATCATGCTTGCATCCTTGTGGACGCAGACCTGCCTCTGGAAGGGGATAAAATGTGTCACTGATTGAGGGGAAAGTAGTGTGGTTGACAGGCATGCACATCTGGCCAGTGTGGTCCTCACGTTGCTCACCTCAAGGCCCGAAGGGCAATAGGATGCCCTGACCTCAGAGCATCAGCCCAGGTCCCACCAGCTGCTGGTCTGTTCCCTGCTTTGCCATCAATTCAGAGAAATCATATAAATTGTGGGGTCTGTTTGCCCAGCTGTAAACTGGAAGTCATTACCCTCTGAGCAGGCTTGATGTCTTTGCCTTAGACTCACCAGAGGTGGAAATATGTTACAGAGAAGATGGTGGGATTCTCCATGTCTAGTGGAGGGCTGTTTCTCTTTATGGGTTGCTAGAGTGCCCTCCCATCTAAGAACAGGGGACTGGACTAGAGAATTTTTCAAAGGCCCCTGTCATCTGAAAAGTCCACGAAACCCAATGAGCATTCTTGATTCTTAACATCCAGTCCAAACACCTTCCTGATTCTTAAATATCTGCCATTCAATGTCACCACCATGTAGTCACTCAGCCTGTGTTGGATGACATGGTGTGACAGAGAAGTAGGCTTCTTGGCTGCTCAGGAGTTCTAGAACAGAAGGCGGATAGTTAAAGTTAATCCCTGGCTGATGGAATACAATTATGTTGAAATGTTCCTGCTCTCTCGATTCATTTGTTTTCATTCATCTCTTGGGGACCGAGCAATCAGAGACAAACCTTGTGGTCATAGGCACTTCTCCATCCCCCCGTCTGTACAGCTGGGTAACCATATCTGTCTAGTTCACTGGATAACTGTGATATTTGAAACCCAAACAGCAAGAGCATATGGAAGCACTTTGTGAACTGGAAGGTGGTGAATGGGAGGCGCTGTTCTGGGGGCGGTGGCGGGGAGGAAAAGTGAAACAAGGTGTTTGCCCTCCATGGTGTCTAATGGCATGATGATTCCCCAGCCTTTAGATTTTGAAAATGAGCCTGCCTTGATATGCTAGGGAAAGTCCGTGTGAGCCTTGGGGGCCTAACAAACATGCTTGAGTGACTCACTTGGTGTCAATTTTCCCTACAGTCCAAAATGCACCACACTGGCTAACGTCGGAAGGAGCAACATCTATAAGAATAAGAAAGATTACCCTGATGTAAGGAAGATCCGTTGTTTTTTGGTTTTTTGGTTTTGTTTTGTTTTGTTTTGTTTTACTTTGACTTGCTGAAAGATATTAATATGAGTCCAATGGGCTTGTCTCAAATTACTTCTCTGCCCTACAGATGTATGAGCCGGAAGGGGTGAAGATCTTCAGGTGTCCATCCCCCATCTACTTTGCAAACATTCATTTCTTCAAACAGAAACTTATCAATGCTGTAAGGTTTGAAGTTACTTTTTTTTTTTTTTTTTTTTTTTGTAATTCCAAGGAATATATAGGAATGAAATGTTTGCTCTGTAACCAGAGGGTCATTGATGTCACATGTATTGAAGCCATATTGTGTTAGTGCTTTTCTGTCTCAAGTTTTAGAGCAGGTGAAACTACCTTGTAAGGGGTCTCTTAGTATGTTGGGAAATAAGGCCGTTTGGATGAGGTCCAATACAGAGTTACCATTTATCAAATTCTGCTGTAGAGTGAAAGGACTTACCACAGGATTTGGGGTTGCTGGGTTTTTTAGTAGATAGTTCAGATAGTACCCTACAGATTTTCTTTGGGCATCGACTTCAGAAACAACAAGCGAGTACTTACTATTTGGCTGTCATTGAATATATTCAGGATAGTAAATGAATATTTGGGATATGATTGACAATGAATAAACATAACATAAATGAAATTTAACATCAAAGAAGAGCTGAGTGTCCCTGATGGGCTGAAGGGAGGATGACAAAGAAACAGTTTTTAAGGTCAAGAAACAAAAGTTCAGCACTTACTCTCGAACATGCCTTTTGGTCTGCTCTGCCTTTTGCATACAGCTCCTGCCTTCAGCCCTATTATTCTTACTTTCTACCCAGCTTTCTTTTTTTTTTTTTAATGGTATTATAGGGACGCCTGGGTACCTCAGCAGTTGAGCGTCTGCCTTTGGCTCAGGGCGTGATACTGGATTCCTGGGATCTGAGTCCCACGTCGGGTTCCCTGCAGGGAGCCTGCTTCTCCCTCTGCCTGTGTCTCTGTCTCTGTCTCTCTCTCTCTGCGCGCGCGCGCGTGTGTGTGTGTGTGTGTGTGTGTGTCTCATGAATAAATAAAATCTTAAAAAATAAAATGGTATTATATTGCATATATGGCTTTATATACTGTTTTTCATTTAAACTAGTATCTTCCATCTAACAACATTTTTCTTTTTTGGTTAAGGATTTCTTTTTTCTTACATAATGTGATTCTCCTTATTTATGTATTTGGAGTTAAATATTGCGTCAGCAAGACCACATTTGTTTTGAAAAGGAGAAAATGCAGGCTGTCCTCAGATCAAATACTAAAATTAAAAAACAAAATCATATAATAGATACCATAAAATGCAATTATATAAAATTTAATAGGATGAAAATTAAATAGAAGCAGAGTACTAATTAAATGCCACCATATCCAATAAATAGAAAGTAAATAGAGTCCCCTAAGAATTTCATAGGCCTGGGGAATCCCTGGGTGGCTTAGCGGTTTAGTGCCTGCCTTCAGCCCAGGGCGTGATCCTGGAGTCCTACGATCGAGTCCCACGTCGGGCTCCCTGCAGGGAGCCTGCTTCTCCCTCTGCCTGTGTCTCTGCCTCTCTCTGTGTCTCTCATGAATAAATAAATTAAAAATCTTAAAAAAAAAAAAAAGAATTTCATAGGCCAAAAGCACACACAGATTTAAGGAAAGTTTAGACCTATTGACGGATGATTTATAGACAAACCCTGGGTGGCACAGAGGTTTTGGGATGTTGGTAATGGCACACAGGCTGAGCAGACCAAAGTCGTTGGCACAATGTCATCACTGTCATTGTTTGAACCACATTTTAAATCTTATTACAAATATCTTTGTTATGTGCCCCAGTCCCAACTCATCCCACGTAGTTATTAGAATTCTTTTTTTTTAATTTTTATTTATTTATGATAGGCACAGAGAGAGAAAGAGAGAGAGGCAGAGACACAGGCAGAGGGAGAAGCAGGCTCCATGCACCGGGAGCCTGATGTGGGATTCGATCCCGGGTCTCCAGGATCGCGCCCTGGGCCAAAGGCAGGCGCCAAACCGCTGCGCCACCCAGGGATCCCAGTTATTAGAATTCTGCTATAGAATATTCAAGGAACATCATGTTCCGCACTCTTGTAATACAGCAATGGATTTTTCAGGTTGGCTTCAATCCACTACGAATTCTACGCAAGCGCAACAAGGCTTTGAAAAAAATCCGGAAGCTGCAGAAGAAAGGCCTGCTGCAAATGACACCAGTAAGTTTCTTTTTAAAAAAAAAAAAAAACAGGAAAAAGTATATTTTTATATTTAACCACAAGTGAGTTATTTCAACTATGCACTGATTCATGGAACGGACTGTGTATACGTCTGACAGTTTATATGACCAAAATAGCACTTTGGCAAAAATCTTCTAGGCCTCCTTAGTTTTTCCTAAGCACCTCTTTAGTCCTGTGAGAGTCGGATGGTTTCCTGGGGATGAAACCAGTAAGTTTCATGACCACATTTATGGGTATTACATTATACATTTTATATATTATATTATATTATATTATATTATATTATATTATATTATATTATATTATATCGGTTCCATTTCTTTAAGTGAAAAGCCAGATTAACAAGGTATGCCATGTGCCAATTAATGTTGTATTTTTAAATAGTGTCTTTGAGGGTCTCCTCAAAATTCTTGTTTTCCTGGCAAAATGTTGAATCTCCAAAGGAAAAGTCCTTGCTTGACCTAACATTGAATCTGTGCTTCAGAAACTCACTGGTTATTTTTGACATATGCAATGTTCTTTTCTTGGCCAGAGTTAGCATGCATATTTATTGTCCTCTCTTGCAGAAAGGACTCATATGTACCCATGATGGCTTTAAAGATTCTGATGATGAGCTGGACAACAACGAGATAGAAGAACTGGATCAGCCCATCAACACCACCGACCTGCCCTTCCAGATAGACTGGAATGCCGATCTTCCTCTCAATATTATGGTCCCTAAAGTCAGCCTGCATAGCCTTATTCTCGACTTTTCAGCAGTGTCATTTCTTGACGTTTCTTCAATGAGGGGTCTCAAAACGGTAATTTCTTTTTTTCTTAATGAAAACAACCTATCAGTGGCCAAAGGTAAAAAGTTATGTTTGCAGGAAGATGCTCCTTTAGATACTATATACTTAAGTAGAAGTAAATCCGAATCTGGGGCTATTCCATGCAGAGAGTGGGAGTGAGGTGGTGAGTGTGTTCAGGGAGCTCTTTAAAAGAGCATGTCCCGGGATTGGCATATAATTTTGAAAACAACTGCACCCATATTTCCAATGTATGATGAACCTGCCACACTACACAACTACACCCACACCCCTACCAAATTCCAGTTCTGCAGGCCCTTCAGATCCTTGTGGGCATTGTATCTACTACATTGTCCTGAAATGCAGAATATTTGGGAAGGTCCTGGACAAAAAATGGAATAGTGGATTCTTTTGTTCTGTCCTTATCCATTATAGACTGATGACATTTCAGTGGGATGTATAAAATATGTTTCCCACCTCTCCCCATCACCCCTACCCCCACCAAAAGAGTAGCTATGGGAAAGAATCAACGTGCCATGTGATTTAAGAACAGGACTAAAACTTTCAGGTTGGATTCTGTTTCCTTTCCCTGGTTCTGTCAGCATTGTCTAAAATAAATTTGTTTCCAAGAGATGCAGAAACACATGTAGAGAAAATTTTAATTATTCCACACTTACCCCTCTTTTTCTTGGTGGTTCACAGAAATCTGCCTAAGAGTTGAGCTAAGATAAGATCTATTAAACATGGGTAAACTGGATACAAAATTAGAAAATTGAATCAATTTCATTTCCTTCAAACTTAAAAAAAATCTTAACATCACAGAACTCTCAAAACTGCTTGCTTTTCCTTTTCTTTCTCCATTTTCGTGTTCATTTTAGCTTTGTGCACACATACACAGAAAATCTGTTTTTTGATCCCAACAAAATAGCACAAAGGACCGGGACTCTGTTTCCTTAAAGCCCTTATTCTTAGTTCAGTGCCTACTAGAGGTTCAGTGTTTGTTGATGATGACAATGATTCTAATGATCAGCTGAAACGATTAATAGCATTAGCTATTTTTCTTACCTTATATGACCTCACTCACATCACTACTGGTATTTATTCCTAGCCTAGGACCTGGAAAACACATAAAGATTCATTGGCATTAGCTACCTATCTGGTCACTGTGGACAGGAATAATGAACAATTTATAAGCCGTAGGGTTTGGGTTTTTTCTTCTTCTGTGTAGCTAGAAAGTTTTGGCCAGGGTCATTCCATAAAGGATTCCTTCATGTTTCTGACAAATATAACTGTTCCCTAAGGAAGATCTATTTTCTTTTTAACAGATTTTGCAAGAATTTATCAGGATCAACGTAGATGTGTATATTGTTGGAAGTGATGGTAAGTTGTTTTTATGTGCTGACAATTACTTCAGGCTTATGGCCAACTCTCAGTGTAGACAGCCTCTCCAAAGGGTGGGTCTTATGATCACCAAAAAGGTAGCCAGGCAGATAGAAATCCCTAAGGATAGCATCTTTATATTTTAGTTGTATTGATATGTAATTAAATTAACTTTACGGGGCACCTGGGTTGCTCAGTGGTTGAGCATCTACCTTTTGCTCAGATCCTGGTCCCGGGGACCTGGGATCAAATCCTGCATCGGGCTCCCCACGGGGAGCCTGCTTCTCCCTCTCCCGATGTCTCTGCTTTTCTGTGTGTGTCTTTCATGAACAAATAAATTCTTTAAAAAAAATTAACTTTACAATTTGAAACCTTTTAATAGGCAGCCAAAGAGTGAATATGTAATCATTTTTAACACTAATCTTCCTGATAAGATATCGTGGCCACTATTTTAAGAACTAAGAAAGCGTTAAAGGGATGCTCGGGTAGCTCAGCAGTCGGACGTCTTCCTTCAGCTTAGGGGGTGATCCCGAAGACCGGGGATCCAATCCATCCCACACCGGCTCCCTGCATGGAACCTGCTTCTCCCTCTGCCTGTGTCTCTGCCTCTCTCTGTGTCTCTCATGAATAAATAAGTAAAATCTTTAAAAAAAAAAGAAGAAGAAGAAAACGTTAAAGAAAAAAGATCAAATTGCTTCCTGCCTTTTCCTTTCGTTACTATAGGAATATATACATGTTCTATTTTCCTTGAGGGCAAGTTTCATCCACTTAATTTATCTCTTGAACCTTCATATTACTCAGCCAGGGCCCTGCACAGAGCACCCATGAGGTAATATTTGGTTGAGTGATCTGCACAAACAAGTGCTGGTTAGTTCCTATAAGAAGTGGGTTCCTCAAAGATAGCTGGAGGGGGAATGCAGGGTGCCAAGGAAGGTGATTTCTCAAGGAACATGGCAGCTTTGGGAGAAAATGCACTACAGTAAGTGACTGGCAAATAATAGGTCCAACAATCCCGAGCCAGAGCATGTCACTGGCCTATGAGCATATGTCCCAATTTTGAATTAGCCACATTTTGCTGCTTTAATCATTAGCCAGGGAGACTAACTCACTAGGCTCTTGCCTAAAGGAAAATGGATTTTCTTCTGAGAAGTACTAAAAGTTTTCCTCATTTGAATCTTTTTCCCTCTTTCTTTTTACATGAGGGGAGTAAATGTATAGTTTTTATTAGAAAGGTATCCTTTTATTCCAGAAAACACCATAGTAATGGCACACCGGAATTGTACCATTGCAATCCCCAAACACCCCACCAAATGTCAATGAACTGCACGGTTGCAAATAGAAATTCAAATCTCCAGTGTCAAGAAGAAAACTGTGGCCAGTTACTTCTTCCTGTTATCCTTTCTTTCCCTCTCTTCAGACGATTTCATTGAGAAGCTTGCGCGGTGTGAATTTTTTGACGATGAAGTCAAGGACTCAATCTTTTTCTTAACAATCCATGATGCTGTTTTGCACATTTGGATGAAGAAGGACTACGGCGTTTCAAAGTTTAATTCCAGCCAGGTACCAGCTCTTTGGTGACTTTCACATTTATATAAAAACCATCTGTGCTTAAAATTCCCTTTCTTCTTCAACATTAAAAAAAAAAAAAATCCTAATCCGTCATTCCATTCTGGTTTTCTCAGGAAAAAGAAATGAAATTTGATTTCACCATAAACACAAATGGAGGATTACGTAATCGGGAATGTCAGGTAAGATTCTTCAACAGGTTTAGCTTTATCTAGACATCACAACAAGAAACTGAAAGGCAGTGAAGCCTTTGCAGGACGCTGCAGAAAGCCCAGGATCTGTTTGAGCCTCTGTGCTTCTTCCTTAGAAATGGAAGCGAGGCCAGTTTTCCCAGGGACTTTGGGGAAAAATAAACTCAGATCAGTACAAAAAAGAATAGAAAATAGTGATATACGAGGTCTCTATTGATGCAATGTTGAGCAGAGAGAGATCGATCTCTTTATGTTTTCAAAGTCCTTACAGCCAAGATCTTAAACTACTCTTGTAATAATCCTTGAGGCAGAGAAAGTATTGCTATTTGCACTTACAGATGAATTAACGCGGACGCTGAGAAGCTAATACGGGCTCTGGCTTCCCCAGCACAGGGCCTAGCCCAAGCATGAAAGTGAAGTTCCTCTCTTCCCTTACTAGGAAGATTTGCCATGTTCATTTAACTGGATAGTTCTATTTCATTTTAGAACACTCATTTCTAGACTATTAAGCCCTTTAAGGGAATGCCTCCAGTTTGGGAAAAGCAGAGTCACAAATCAAATTTGGCAGCTGCTATAGGTCAGGTACATGGTAGATGCAATACATTCATTATCTCATCCTTACAACAATATGCAAAGAAGATGTCTTCATTTCATAAATGAAATTAGGAAGGGCTCAGAGAACTTAATTAATTTGCTTAAGATCATGCACCAAAGAGACAGCAACAGGGTTTGAAGCGAGATCTGGGCTCTATTCTCTATGCTACACTGGCTCGATCCTTTGGTGAAAGACTAAAGGAATCGGGGATCCTGAGAAAGAACCTAATGATCGTCTTCAAGTACAGGAGGTGGCTGATGGTATTTCTCTTATTTGAAGAGAGGTTTGAGAAGAAAAGAAAACAGGAATTTAGATTAGAAATGAAGCAGTATATGGCCTAAGATAACCCTGGACCATTATTAAAAGTTATGCCAAACAGGAAAAGTTCAATGAGAAAGCCATTCCAGAAGTTAGAGAGGCCCGAGCAAGAGCTCATTCTCAAAAAGCACTGGTCATGTTTCTAACCAGCCGTGTTTCCAGGGCTGGATTCTAGAGAAGCCCACAAGTGGCACCTCGCCTGAGCCCCCTAGAAGGAGCGCCTTACTAGAAAGCCTCTCCCCAGTACTTGGATTCAGAACTGTCACCAGGTTGTAAAGGATAAAGTGTAAAGGGATCCCTGGGTGGCGCAGCGGTTTAGCGCCTGCCTTTGGCCCAGGGCGTGATCCTGGAGACCCGGGATCTAATACCACGTTGGGCTCCCGGTGCATGGAGCCTGCTTCTCCCCTCTGCCTGTGTCTCTAGGCCTCTCTCTCTCTCTCACTGTGTGCCTATCATAAGTAAATAAAATTTTTTTTAAAAAAAGGATAAAGTGTAAAAACAGAACTTACACCTACTGGGTCTGATCAAAGCTTCAGAAGCAACCGTCTCACAGGGTGTAGTCAGGACCATCCTGTACCTGTTGCCCCATGTTAAAACGAGAAAATGAACCACAAAAATCTAACACCAACTCCTTACTACATGAGTTAGAGGTAAGATAAATGAGGCCACCAGTGGTGATTCACATAAAAGCTGAACGTGCCTGGCCGCGTACAGAGCCCCCTGGAGTTCCTGTGGCCCCTAAAACAGGTGAAGGAGTGGATTGCTGCAACCACTGTGTTGTTCTTTCGATGAAGCTAACTCAGGCCTCTGAAGCAGACACTTCCCTCACACCACGGTATCACATGGGTCTATGTTAGGCAAGTAGCAATGGAAGGTCTGTGATCATTAAAATTCAAGATGAAAATTTTGTGGATGACTCTGGTAAGTTCTAGGTCTTGATTTTAATAAGATGGACCACATTTGCTCTTTTGGAGTACAAGATATGGTTATTGAAAGGGACAGAACATAATGAGTCTTTTAAGACCAGAACTTTCTATCTTCTTCCAGATACCAGTTGAAACGAAATTCTAGGCAAAATTCATGCAGACGGATCCTCACCTGTCATCCAAAGAACAACTTTATACCCAGGAAGTTATTGATAAGTTCATACGTTGTATGAAGAATACTTTTACTTGACAAAATTATGTTTCAAACTTTGGAACGAGATTGTTCTAGCATGGTATATTTTTCACATGTCTAGTATAAAATTATGTAAATACCCTTAATTTTATATCTTGTAGATTTATCAAGGGAAGAAAATTTTTTGTTTATATGTATTTTTATAGCACCGACAGATTCCCATCCAAGTCATGACCTTCACGCACAGGTTTCGCCGTGTATTTACACCACTGTTTTGAATCTTGTAATTTATACAGTTCATACTGATACATTTTCATTTTTAAAAATTCCATTGCGGGGCGCTTGGGTGGCTCAGTGGTTGAGCATCTGCCTTCAGCTCAGGGCGTGACCCCGGGGTCCCGGGATCGAGTCCCGCACCGGGCCCTCCGCAGGGAGCCTGCTTCTCCCTCTGCCTGTGTCTCTGCCTCTCTGTGTCTCTCATGAATAAATACATAAAATCTTAAAAAAAAAAAATCCGTTGTACAGTGGATATGTCTTGTTTTGTTAAATTTCTTGTTAGCTTTCTGAAATACACCTGCCCGTGGGTACCTCTGAGGTGGTCTGGCTGGAAACCTGCCACCTGAGAATCCTCTGAAACCTGGAACCCCTGCAATGACACTTACCTTTGCCCAGTTTGTGATCATCACTGTAACCTTCTAGTGCATCCAACGCCCTCCTATCCAGATCTGGGCACCATCTTTCTAATGCCATATCTGTAACCATAACTAGCTTTTGAGGCAAGCCCTTTCTTCAGGGTAGGATGAAAATTGTATAAGGTAATGAAGATATAAAATGGAAAAGCAAGAAGGTGAAAAGCAAAGAGAAAACATGATGTGTAACCAGTTCTTCCTGGTCGTAGAGGAAAGAAAAGACAGCAGGACAAAGCAGGACTCTTTTCTTCACAGCTGGTGATTATTTGTAACTCACAGCTCGAGAGCTCAGTTTAGCTGGAGCATGCGTCTTGGCACACATGCTTCTCTTTTTTTTGCTGGCATTGTTCTCAGTGCAAATTGTATTTATTTTATGTAATAGAGAATATTGTGACTTTGTAAAAAATAATTTTGTCAATGGGAAAAGTCCCAGTGGTTTTAGATCTCATCTCTAAGGGTTTCCTTCTATCCTTTATTTAGCGTCTTGACTGAATCCATTAGACTTAAAATCAATTACAGGAAGGTGAAACAAAGGTACTGACACAGCTACTCTTAAAAACCAGAAGATAAGCACTCTTTGAAGAAACAGTTGTTAAATTTTTGAGTTAGATATTCCTTGTAGAGAGCCTCATGCACCCTACAGACTTTAGGGAAAACACACACACGCACACATTTTATACTTGATTTATACATGATGCACTTATATAGGCCATTCCATGAATGTCAGGTTAAGAGCTCTTTCTCTGTAAAGGTCAGGGAGGAGAAATTGAAAACATAAGCCCATTTCATTGATCACTTGGCTTGGAAGTGGAGCAAAAGCCTTATGTAGGATTATGGCAGGTGTCTACATCTTCCCAAATAAAGGAGCTCTTTATACCTTTCTTGCTCATCTGAGTGACTTGGAGCACTCCAACCATTGTGTCCCCACTTCAATCTATTCAACCGTAACATCTTAGAGGTTCACTTAACCTCACCCGTAAATGTTTTTTCTCTTGGGCCTCTCAGGTGGGTATGCTTTGGGTAGTGGGAGTACATGGGGCTGGGCCTCTACTCGCCTGCCTCAGAGCAAATATTGGAAATTGGTACAAAACTCTGATCCCTGCTTTAGTAAAAGGCCAAGAGACCATGTTGGAAGATAAAAATAAAATTTCTCTAAGTCAAGTCAGAGCAAGACTGAAAGCAAGAGGATATCCAGTGATTCAACTGGATGAAAGAACAACTTGTGAAGAGAGATACATGACTGAAATTAAGAAAGGTTGAAGCTAGTACATGCTGAGTTTATCCTTCAAATTTTTCTAATAATTATTTTAAGTATTTCACATACATTCTTGTCTAAACACAGTAGCTTACCACTTAGAAATGCAAATTAAATGTTCTAAATGCAAATTTGACCATATATTGCATAAACAAGAACAGACCATAGGACTCAATTCATTTTTCTGTCATTTTCATCTGGACATCAATCTACTGACCTCCTTGACCCTCAGTCCCCTCTGCCAGCACCTTTTCCACCCCAGCTAATGCCAACTCCAGTCTTCCAGCTGCTCAGGTTGAAAAATTTGTTGGGAAATTCCCTATTGAGTCTACCTTTAAGATATGTACCTTAGATCTATATATCTTGAATCAAGTCATTTAATTCTCAAAGTAGACCACCTAAGGAAGATACTGTTTGTCCTCATTTTTTAGAAAAGCAAAATAAACCAAGGCTCAAAGAGGTAAGTAAGAAACTAGTCTGCTACCTAGTTGCAGGGTGGAGAGTCAGAATTCAGCCTAGGGCAGCCCGGGTGGCTCAGCGGTTTAGCGCCTGCCTTCAGCCCAGGGCATGATCCCGGAGACCTGGGATCGAGTCCCACATCGGGCTCCCTGCATGGAGCCTGCTTCTCTCTCTGCCTCTCTTCCTGTGTGTCTTTTATGAATAAATAAATAAAATCTTAAAAAAAAAAAAAAAAGAATTCAGCCTAGACAGCCAAACTCCAGAGCCAGGCTCTTAATTATTAGGAAATATTACCTCACAAAAGAAATTAACACCTGTCTAAAAACTGATCTAGCAAAGGCAGGACTAAAGTCCGCAAAAATAGAGGTACATTGTACAGATTTGTTCCAAAGTCGCTAATTTAACATTGTACAATGAAAATGTACCCAGAAGAGCTATTAGGAAATGTAATATAAATGTCCAGAGTCTAATAAACTTAGTATTTCTCTCTCATTATGGCTGTGTGTATATTTTCATGATACATTTTTTAAGATAATTTTTTTTTCCTAGCTACTATCCTTTGAAAAAGAATATAAGAGATTTTTTGAGGAAAATTTAGGAATGACTATCAAGAATAATCTCTAGATGAGTTAGAATGTAAGCTCCGAAAGGGCAGTGACCATATCTAACTTAGTTCACCATTATATACCCATTGTCTCACATATAGTGATTAATTTATGTACATATATTTATTACATTTTTACACATATGAATTATTTTATATATTTATCCTTCCACAAGTACCACCATCATCTCTTGTGTAAATTACTAAAACCTTCTGACTGGTCTCTCTTTACCTTCCTCAACTTTCCCAAACACACAGCCAGAAAAATCCTTCTAAAAAGGACCAGATCATTCCATTCCTTTGCTCAGAATCCCACAGTGGCTTCCCAAGTCAGAGCAAGGTCAAAGTTTATGATGGCCCAGAAAGCTTGTGATCTCCCCATTCCCTGTTATTAGCTCTCTGACCTCCTCTTCTTGCTCATCTCTCATTCCAATCCAGTCTCCTTGCTGTTCTCCGTATCTGCCAGGTGACCTTTATACACTATTTCTGCTTAGAAAAGTTCTGCCCATACCATAGTATCTATGTGGCTCTCACCTATTTCAAAGATTTTCATTTTTTGTTTTTAAGTAATCTCTACACCCAACGTGGACCTTGAATATACAACCCCAAGATCAAGAGTTGCATGCTCTGCCAACTGGGCCAGCCAGGCACCTCATTGTGAATATTTAAAAAAAATTTTTAAGTAACCTCACCTACTGCAAATCATTCTCAAATGTCATCTCTGGTGAATTCTACCCAAACCACACTACTTAAAGAGGCAAAGCTCCCACTCTATTATCTTAATTTTTCCTTTATCCCATAGAATTTTATCACACTAACCTGTTAGGTAATTTAATGAAATTTGTTGATCTATCTCTAAAGACGTGTGTACCCCAAGTGCTTGGAATACTGTTGAGTACATACCTGAATGAATGAGTGAATGATTCATAGCCCACATGGTAAGTGCTCAGTCTATGTTTACTGAATATTGGTCATGAAATACTACATTTACCATGGATTCAGATGCTCACCCAGAGCATGGAACCTATTTAGCTGTTGGCTCTGCAACTAAAATGATTATGGATAATATGCACCAAAATTTTAACAGCTGTTATCTCTGGGAGGGCAATGTTCACTGACTGCAAGGGGATCTATACCTTTTTTTTTTTTTTGCAGCATTAATGTGTTACATTTTTCCCAAGAGATTTATTACTTATGTGAGTGAAGTACCAATTTTAAAACAAAAAGTTAGAGGCTTGAAAGGAACACTTAGGAAGAAAACTAAAAAGGAGACTTTTCAATCTGAAGGCAGGCAAAAGGAGAGCAATTTTATAGGTAGATGAACAGGAATGGGCCTAATGCTTTATGAAAACTGGTGTCTACAACTACTTAGAATAGAAATGGAATATCCTGAGTCATAGAATAGATTAACATTTCAAAATACTAGATTTTTAACAAGATATAGTCCTGCCCATGTGTGAGAGTTAAGCCTATGGCCTATTCAATTCTGGGATTGTGGAGTGCCTAAAAATTCATAATTCTTAAAGATAGGGAGATGGGAAAATTAAACTTTAACACTAAAATACTGCTTGAAGAATTGTTTTAAAAAAATTGTCTTAACACTTTTCCCCTCAAGAACAGAAAATTAAAGGGGCATGAATCAAAACAAAAATTGTTTGAAAATGCAAATGTTTTTATTAATATCAAGTATTTTCACTGGCTTACCTCTCTGTCCCCATTAGGCGAAGTATATCCAATATTGCTTTATTAGATTGTGCATATATTGTCATAAGTAAATTCTACTTAGTTTCTAGACCAAAATTTAACAGATTACAGTTACAAACCAGTGAAGAAAAATAAATCCACTTTGGTCAAAATATAGTATGTTTGTCAAACCTCAATTAACATCAATATTTGATGGCTAATCTAATAACTAGAAAAGTATATTTTTATTCTAGGTACTTGTGATTTCTTCCATGTACAGCTGACCCTTGAACAACAGGGGTCTGAATTGCACAGGTCCACACTTAACTTATACACGGATTTTTTCTATATGGTACTGTACTGTATTTTCTCCTTGTAACTTTCTAACAACTTTTTTCTAGCTTCATTGTAAGAATACAGCATATAATACATATAATATACTAAATATGTATTAACCAACCGTGTATGTTATCAGGCTATTACCAAAGTTTTAGGGAAATCAGAAGTCGTATGTGGATTTGACTGTGCAGGGGGATCGGCACCCCTAATTCCCACGTTGTTCAGGTCAACTGTACTTATAATACAGGACTTTTTCAAAATTTTCAGGAGATTGGAGCATAGTACTCTTCCAGAAAGAGGTAGGACACTCTTCCAGTATGTTAGAACAAAGTCTACAGCAGCTCTGTATATCTCATTTAGTAAAGTTACTTAGAGTTTAAAAATTACGTTCAAATGATCTTTTCCACTTGTATTTCACTGGTATTTCATATTTACACAATAATTTTGAGCAAATGGTTTTTACAGGGCAAAATGGATATAGTTTCTCATGGTTTTTCAACTGATAGCTCCCCCAAATACTATATTATAATGTGAACAAGCATGCCACTGAAGAAATTTGAACATTCGACTTGGTTTTCATCTCAAGAAAAGTGAATCTAATTTTACTGTAAAAGTTGTATCAACACATAAACACAAAAAAAATTTAATTCTCCCAAATATGTCATCATTAGGTAAAAATTCATCTAGGCAAAATAGTATTTATGCTTCCATTTTATTGTTTTTAAGAATTAAACTGCCACCTCAGTAGTCTTAAGAGCAATATAATGAAACATACATACATTTAATTTAGACTTATGTCCATCATAGCTTCAAAGGCTTCCCTGAAATAAGGCTGGGATTCACATCTTTTTCCTTAAGGAAAGAAACACTAACAGTAATTTTGTTATCCTTCTACCCACCCACCCTCATTCAAACAATAACTGGATGAATTCAAGTCTAACACCATTTAAAAATTTTGTCTGCTACAACACATTCATCTGATCTGCCTCCCTGCATAACACATATTTTTTAAGCCTAACTGAAAAGAAATCATTTTTTTTAACTCTACGAGAATTCTCTTTAACATGTGGAAGTTTATCATGATACTAATTATTTTGTCCAATACATAGGCTAAGTGGCTTCATACCACTTTCAACTCTAGTGAATTTCAGTAAAAAAAGGAGAGCTCCTCATAAATAGATGAAAAGCTCTAAAGTGAATTTGGCTATTTTCTTATTACAAGAAATGAAGAATGATATTGGATTTTCAACAGTAACATTTTAACAGCTCCTAAACAGGGGCATGAAAAGGAATCAAGTTCGCACCAGTCCAAGTACCTACAGTAAAATGACAGAAACACTCACCACCACCATCTCACACTAGTTCATACTTCACTCCCACGCTTCTAATAACAAGAATTTCTCACTAGATATATTGCATTACACTGGACTCTCAAATTGCTAGATGTGAAAAATCACTCAATTAACTTAAAAAAAAAAGTGTATTAGTTATTTTCGGCTAGTCAAGGTTGAAATGATAATCGATATCATCTCTAACATCAGCTCTAAGTTCATAGATGCCTCTGCATCTGATGATCCAAGGGGAGACACTGTTTTGCCTTTATCTGACAGAATTAAATGGTAAATTAGCCATCAGTTCACCCTTTGTCAAAAAGAAATGTTCTAGATTTATGCACTACAAACTAGTTAATAAATGATATCTGCATACTACACTTTTCATGTTTATATTATGCACCATTTTAGGGGGGAGGAAATACTTCACAGGGGTTTATTCAAAGGATATATAGTAATATCCTAAGACTGTTGATTTATACATATGAGTTCTGTATAAAACGTAAGTGGTCATCGTAGCTGGACTGTAACAAGCCCCTATAATGCAAAAGCTGACTCAAAAGGCACCTTATAAAGCTCTGAAATTCACAATTTAGTAATTACTTTTCTCTAATACAAAATCATCTGGAAGTCTGCACTGTTGACTCCATTTTAAAACGTTCCAAATTTTATACTGCTTAACCAATAAAAGGAATAGGAGATAATAGTTTTAAAATTTCAAGTTAGAGAAAAAAAAAAACAAAACCTTATCACACAGTAATGAAACCTGAGCAACGCAAGTTTGTGATTACAAGAACATCCTTCATTAACACAGTATTCCTCGATGGCATTCAAATTGTACTTTAAAACCCAATAGACAAGAATCCACTTCAAAGCACAGGATCAAACTCTACCAGGATATGAGGAATTATACAAAGCCTATTCAGCCCTAAATATTTAGTTTAAGACAATGAGCAGAGTAGAACACACTTCATCTAAATAACACAATTTAAACAGTTCTATAAAATAATGTTACTTAAGATTAGTAAGTGTGGTGCATCATGTGATTCCAACCATTCAGTAAAAAGCATTAATGAGTAACAGTATCCCCCAACAGCTTGGAGCCTGTAGAGTCAATTACTTTGGCCATATCCTTCCAAATAATTACTAATGCCTTTTAATATTACGAACATAAATATGGAATTCCAATGTATTTTGGTGCTCCTGAGGCTGCCTAAAAATGAAAAGGCATCCAAGTGAAGTGCATTATATACTTAATATACCTCAAAATTTCAGTGCCTAAAATGTGAAATAATTCTTTACCATTTAACAGTCTGCCTTACAGTAAATTCTAGTAGATTTTTACTTTTAGGATTTTATTGTAACTTTGGGAAATTAGTGGTAAAACATATGGTTTTAAAAAACAGTATGTGGCTGCACTTAAATTCACATAAAAATAGCATTTTTACAACCATTTTGAAATTTAATCCTTTTACACAGGTTAACAAAATGTATCACAAGAAAAACTAAACATTGGATTTAACAAAAGCAATATTTTTGAAAGTGGACAATGAAAAATTCTCAAATTTTTTTTACAAATGGTCACCTCTGGGTCAATTTACCACGCTAGGGGAACAAAGTTGTTAAAATATAGCTGTGCTCAACTGAGCCACTTATCTGCGCTACAGTATAGTACTTGAAATCAATCCTAAGGTCAAGATTTAAAACCATATTAAGAGACAAGACCCTAAGTGTTTTACGGTCACCTCACTAAGAGGTGCTTTTCCTTCCCCAAAACAGTCAAAAGCTTAATTAAAAGATTGACTATACATAAGTTTTTTTTTTTTCCTCAACATATCTTCAGTTCAAAGCACTATTAATCATTGGTAATACGGTCTATATCTTGTCTGATCTGGATGATGTGGTCCAGGAAGTGGGGTTTGAGAAGGCGGACCCTGCATTCGTGGAGGAGGAGGTGGCCCTCTCGGTGCAGGCCAGATACCAGGACTCATTCCCCCTGGTTGTGTAAATGGAGGGCTCAGAGTTCCTTGATCTTCAGTGAACTGGGGTAAAGAGTTGGGATTATAATGGTGAGGAGGGGGTGCAGTTACAGGTGGACCACCATGTTGAGGTGGGGGAGGTCCTGGAGGAGGATGATTCATATAAGGTGGCATCTGGGCAATAATATGTCCAGGGGGAGGGGTTATTGGTGGTGGAGCAGAGGTCATTGGTGGAGGTGGAGCTTGGCTATAAACCAAGTGAGGAGTACCTGCAGCCTGGGGAGGATGTGGCATTGGATGGCTTATTGGTGGTGGAGGAGGTGGGGGTGGTGCATAATGTTGCTGTGGAGGCATAATATGATGAGGGTGCGATACCACTGGTTGACCCTGATATTCAGGATGGTGGTGAGCAGGTGCTGGGGCAGGAGGTGGTGGTTCTCTAGCACCTGAATTTGAGTCATCCTGAATAGGGACAGTTATTAAATTGCTGTGTTTTCTTGTTGAAATACGAAAGGTTTCCTGACTGACCGAACGAGGTGGAGGAGGAGCCATGGACAATTCTGCAGGAGGAGCACGAATATCCTCATGTGGCTGATTATAGTGCTCGTGTGGCACATGTTGCAAAGGAGGTGGCGGCATCATGATGTGCTGCTTTGGCGGGATATGGCTCATGTGGTGCTTATCTGGCGGCATCAGAAAACGATCGGGGATTTCAGTTGGTGGTGGAGCAATAGGAGGATGAACGTTTTCAAGTGAAGCACGGGTAACAGGTTTTCCAGCTCTCATATGGCGGTGGTTGATATGAGCCTGTAAGTCTCGCTGAGACAAGTATGTTCTCTTGCACCCTTGAACAATGCTACACATGAAGAGAGAACCTCGTGTACACTGCTCGATTCGCTGCACAGGATCACTACAGCTAAATTAGAAGGGGAAAAAACTGATTTACTAAAAGCAGACTACAAAGACAATGCACATAATTTCACACATAGGCCTGTTTTTAAAAACCAGTTGTGGAAAATATTGCAGAAGTTCACAATTAAAAGTTATAGTTACAGAAAGTGAACCCTTAACTTCTCTCCCATTCTGCGGTCTGTTCCCTATTAAGCATCAGCATTTCTACCAACCTCAGAACTCTGAAGTGAAGAAAAAATGAGAAGTGCTCATCTAACAGATTAGGTTTTAAAAAGAGACCCATCCTTCCTAAGGCCTAGAATGATCTCGTTGTCTCAAAGAACTCTACGCTTTACATCCATTTGCAAAAATATCCAGAAAGGTTAAACCAAAGATCTGTCCTAGTCCTAGAATTCAAACCTGTATGATATTTATTGAGCAATCGGTATGTGCTGAGCAAACAATACTAAGTAAAAGATACCACAAGGACTACAGAAATTAGTACAATCATCCCAATCATCAGGGTTCCTAACATTAAACAATGTGAACAATTTAAATTCAAACTGACTATCAAGAGTCCCTTAAGGAAGAGTTACCAATTTCACTACTAAAAAATACTAAACACTCCCTTCTAAACTGTAGACACTAAATTTAACTCAGTATTTTCTTAAAGACTCAGGGTCAAAATTACAACTCTTTTTCATTCACTGTATTTAATCCACACTTGCCTTTGTAGTCTGTTGGAAATAGTGGAAAGAGGACTGAACTAGGTATCAGAAGAAATGGGGTCAAGCATTGGCTCTGTAATCTTGGAGAAGTCACTTAATCTCTTTGCTTATTTCTTCATCTGCAATATGGGGTTAAAACATGCATTCTACCTAACTCACAGTGTTTTTCTATTTTGCCCTACCTTAAAGAATATCCTTAGGATAAAGGAAACAATGAAAGTGACAGAACTGAATCAATAGTTAAGCACTACATATGCAGAGACACAAGCTATGATCACTGAATATGTGTGTCAGGTCATTTGAAATTATATTAAATGGCTCTATATTTTTTATTTTGAGTTGTGTCCATATTTCCATCCTTGCTGTAAGACTGGCACTCCTTGATCCTAGCAGGCTTCCCTTTAGTGGTCATTTGGCACAGTTCCCATTTCTTGTTCCTAATTTGCTATAAACTCAGAAATATCTCTACAGTAACAGGATAAGGTACTTTGTTTTGGGTGATGCTTAAAAGCAACAGTGTATGATATTTATGTAACTTGAGTTGCCATTTCTTCATTTCCTGATCTGAGTCTGTTAAGCCAGATAGGCTTATGTTCTCAAATAGCTAAGGGCCAACTAGTGAGGTACTTACTGAGGAGTTACACTTAGTATCTTGAAACCTAAATTCCTTTTTAAATATTAATATTAGAATACTTATTGAATCATCTCTTCTCTCTCAGTGATGCCAATCTTCCTACACCAAAAAAGAAATCATCCTAGAACTATCTGTAATTCTGTTATCAACCAATATTACTGATCTTGGGATAGCTTCTGACCCAGGTTATAAAATCTCAGCAGCTTACAATTGTCCCAAGGAAGTTTGTCTCAAAGCCTTCTTAAGCCTTCTATCAGGGATTCTAAACTGATATAAAAATTCCTTATTCTGGATCTCTCAAGATCATCCCAAATCACATCAGTAGCAACCAATACCTCTAGATCTTCTTCATAACTTGTCTGAGCTGATGCCACGATCATGTTCTAAGATATAATACTCCAGACATAAATAATAAGATTTCGAGGTAATAAATAATAACTTATACTTAACACAGTACTTATCACATGTAAGGTACTATATATATATACTAGTTTAGCTCTAACAACAACACAGGGAGGTAGATATTATTATTAGCTCCACTTTACAGATGAAGAAACAACCAGGGATATAGCTAATAACTGTCAGAAAAGGGATTTGAAGCCAAGAATTCTAATTCCAAAGTCCCTGTTCTCAATCACTGCCTGATACTATCTCTCATGTATCCCATCAGAAAACAAAACAAAACAAAACTGTTCTCATTTATAATAGTAATTTTGTGATGACAAATGTTGTTTGTTTTGGCCAATCTGAATTGACAGATAATAGCTATCTAGCCCTATCCTAAGGAAAAGGCTATGGCCAACTCTGGGCTCACAAAGAAAGATCAGCCATGTCTGCATATTTGATATCCTGCTGCTGACTTATACCCGGGCCTTTAACCTAGATTACAATTCATCTCATCACAAACTTTATTATTTAAAAATGTAATGAGGGGATCCCTGGGTGGCTCAGAGGTTTAGCCCCTGCCTTTGGCCCAGGGCGTGATCCTGGAGTCCCGGGATCAAGTCCCACATCAGGCTCCCTGCATGGAGCTGCTTCTCCCTCTGCCTGTGTCTCTGCCTCTCTCTCACATATCTCTGTGTTTCTCATGAATAAATAAATAAATCTTTAAAAAATAAATAAATAAATAAAAATAAAAATAAAAATGTAATGATAATCTTACCCTGGACACATCTTATCTCCTTTTTTTTCATGTAAAATAGCACAGTCATAGCAAAAAACATGCTTGCATGGAATCTGTGAACAGAGACATATTAGTTAAGCATACAAGAATGTAAAATATTTCCATAAAAAATAACCATAAGCACAATAACCTAGACATAGAAGGCACTTGAGAACTATTCATCAAAATAAACATTAAGTACTAGTTACAGAAAAGCAACAGTTAACCTTTTTCAGTAACAAAACACTTTGAGAATATAATGAAACCTTTGGCTCTTTCCTCAATAAATGTATACATGTCCATCTGCTTACACTTTCTGGAAATATAAATGCTACGAGTTTCATCCTGTGGTTCCTAGGATGTAAAGCACGTGAAGAAGCCCAGATTATCCAAAGCAATCTACAGATTCGATGTAATTTTTCACAGAACTAGAACAAAAAATCCTAAAGTTTGTATGGAACCACAAAAGGCCCCAAACAGCCAAAGCAATCTTGAGAAAGAACAAAGTTGGAGGTATCACAAGCCCAGGTTTCAAACTATACTACAAAGCTGTAGTGAACAAAACTATGGTACTGGTAAAAACAGACACAGATGAATGAAACAGAGTTGGGACCCCAACTCTGGGACCCCAGAAGTAAACCCATGCTCATATGATCAATGAATCTATGACAAAGGAAACAAAAATAAACAATGGGGAAAAGCCAATCTCTTTAATAAATGGTATTGGGACACTGGACAGCTACAGAGAAAAAGAATGAAACTGGACCACTTTTTAATACCATACACAAAAATAAACTCAAAATGGATTAAAGACCTACATGTATGACCTGAAACAATAAAAGTCCTAAAAGAAAATATAGGCAGCAATCTCTTGGGACAGCAATCTTAGCAATATTTTCCTAGATATCTCCTTAAGCAAAGAAAACAAAAGCAAAGTAAGTAACTGGGACTATAACAAACTGAAAAGCTTTTGCACAGCAAAGAAATCATCAACAAGACAAAAAGACAACCTACTGAATGAGAGAAGAAATATGCAAATAGTCTACTCAATTAGGGGTTAATACCTAAAACACATAAAGAACTTATACAACTCAATACCAAAACAAACAAACAAACACACACATACACACACACACACACCATCCAATAATCTGATTAAAATTGGAGAGAGGGGGCAGCCTGGGTGGCTCAGCAGTTTAGCGCTGCCTTCAGCCCAGGTCGTGATCCTTGAGTCCTGGGATCGGGTCCCGCGTCGGGCTCCCGACGCGGGACCCGGCATGGAACCCCGGGTTCCATGCTCCCGGGCATGGAACTTGCTTCTCCCTCTGCCTGTGTCTCTCTGCCTCTCTATCTCTCATGAATAAATAAATAAAATCTTAAAAAAAAAAAAATGGACAGAGAACCTGAATAAACAATTTTCCAAAAATGACATACAGATGGCCAGTAGGCACCAATCATCAGAGAAATGCAAATCAAAACCACAAGGAGGTATCACCTTACATCTGTCTGAATGGCTAGTATCAAAAAGACAAGAAATAACATGTTGGTGAGGATGTGGAGAAAAACAAACTCCCATGCATTGCTGGCAGGAATGTAAACTGGTGCAGCCACTATGGAAAACGGTATGGAAGTTCCTCAAAAAATCTAAAACTTGAAGTACCATACACTCCAGTAATTCCACTTCTGGGAATTTACCTGAGGAAAACAAAAACACTAATTCGAAAAGGTATATGCACCCTTATGTTTATTGCAACATTATTTATAATAGCCAAGATATGGAAGCAATCCAAATGTCCAATGATAGATAAGTGGATAAAGAAGATGTGGTACATACACATAATGGAATATTAAAAAATTATAACAATACAAAAAATAATAATACAATGAAAACACCAATAACACACATGATAAAAATAAAAATTAAAAAAATACTTAATAATTAAATCTTGCCATTTGTGACAATGTGGATGAACCCAGAGGGTATTACACTGAGTAAAGTCAACCATAGAAAGACAAGGACGCCTGCGTGGTTCCATCAGTTAAATACTCCATCGGTTAAATAATAAATAAAAGTATTAAATAAATAAAAATATTGATTTCAGCTCAGGTTACAATTTAAGGGTCGTGTTATCGAGCCCCAAGTTGGACTCTACACTCAGCAGGGAGTTTGCTTGAGATTCTCTCCCTCTCCCCCTTCCCCTACTTATGAGCTCTCTCTCTAAATAAATAAATATTTAAAAAGACAACAGAGAAAGACAAATACTGTATGATTTCACTTACATGTGGAATGTAAAAAGCAAAACAAACACAAGAAGAGAAACCGTCATAAATACAAAAAAAAAAAGCGCTAGTAGTTGTGTGCGGGGGATAGGCAAAAATAGGTAAAGGTGATTAAGAGGTACAAACTTCCAATTATAAAACAAACAAGTCACAGGGATGAAAAGTACAGCATAGTCAATATTGAAATACACAATACTGAAACAGAGACAATAATATTGTAATAACTGTGTGTGATAAAAGATGGTTACCACACTTACCATGGTGAGCACAGTGTAATGTATGTAATTATCAAACCACTGTGTTTACACCTGAATGTCAACTATCCTTCAATTAAAAATTTTTTAAAAATTTAATTTAAAAAAATAACTTCAAAAAATATCTCCCAAAGAATACCAAAACCATGTTTTATCTTATCCTGCCCCTCTTGAAACTATTCCAAAGTAAAAAAATAACAAATATCTCCTACACTTAATGTAAGTAGCGTTCTTCTCTGGTAGTTAATAAACTTTTAAAAATCTAAAAATAAATCAGAAAGACACAGTAAAATGATGTTAGACCATTTTAAAACTCACAATCCATTGCTGTTCTTTAGTTATGTTACACAGCAAAGACTGCATAATCTACATTCTCTACCAGCAGATATGTTACTGAATTCAATTTTTCTCAAACACAAATGTGAAACCATCTTTTTTTGAGGGAGCATGTGTCAAAATTACTGTAAAATTACAGCTGGGGTTGTAATTGTTTTAAGGATCAGAATTCAATTCTCAGAAATTATAATTATTAGTTTTACATTTAAAATTATAGCCTTCAGAAACGAGTAACTGATCTTATTCTTTAAACAAGAAAAAAATTTTTCCTTAATAAACTATAATAAATGTATACTAACAAGTACCAAACAGTCCAAAGAAATAAGTTTTCAGAAGTTAGTTTCCTTAGTATTTTTCAAGTAATTCAAGAATTTGTCATAATTTTCCATAATAAATGATGTTATCCCAAAATTGCCCTTACCTATTTCATACTCACTAAAATGTCACAAACTTAGTCATTAAACAGTGATAAACCTATCTACTTAAATTTCAAAATCCCAACTCTATGCAAATGTTTACAAATGCAAATGTGATTTAATATAGTAATACTTACCATTCGCCCATAGATTTTAATAGGCAATCCACATTTGTCACAGAAATGAACTGGCGTATCATCCTTTTCACCTAAGATGTTTATCTGTTGAAATGATAGAATTAAAATTTCCTTTTTAAGCATTTCTAAAAGTTGTATTTATAAATTAGGCAATCAATTGGTTAGTATTTATAAAAGTTGTTAAAACAATTAGAAATAAAGGTTTCTTGGTATAATTCCCATATATTCCATATCATTAGCGGCGTGTTTTTTTTTTTTTTTTTTTTTTTTTGGTCCTCTTAGTGCTATGGTCACTGATTTTACTTGACTTTACAGAAAATTACTTCAAATTATTTTTTAAATTAGTGGATATATGGCATTAACAAATGATTTGAGTGTTCTAAAAAGTTTAATAGCTGTAATAAAAGTTCATACCATTCTTTAAGTATTCTGATTATAATAAAATATTTAAGATATTTTATTGTTCTAATAAAATGTTTTATTTTTAGTTATACCTGGAAGTCCCAAAAAAGGTGTCCAGGAAATCTTCGCTGATTTCCAAACAGTTCTCCCCCTTTACAGTCATACCGTTCTTCTTCATTATAATCAAATCCTTCTGAAAAAAGAAAGTGTTAAGGATGAACTTTTAAAATCCTAAATTTCATTTTGGAAGTACATGTACTCACCACAGACCTGTACAATGAGAGACCCATCTGATGCCTTTCAAAGCCCTTCTAAAGACAAGATAATCAAGATTAGTTAAATTGAGTTTAAAATATCAGCTAGAAATGATCTTGGTGACCATCTAGTCCAACTCTCTCATGTTCTAATTGAGAATATTGTAGTATGGAGACCCACAATAACTCAACACATGGATTAGTGGTAGGGCCAGGAACATACCTCAGAACTCTTCACTCCCATTCAAGTGCTCTTATTAACTCATCAGACTATCTCTAGTATAAAACTTTACTATTTACCATCAGCACATTTGTTGCACCAACTTCTAAGATACTGATCACCATTTACTCTAATCTACCTACCAAAGTGGTGTCAGGCTGCAAGAGGCTGATTTTATTGCCAAAAGCATATAATGGAAACAAAGAATTCTGCCATATCATACCTATTCACAAGTATCCTCCTCTACACTACATATACCAATAACGTTACGAAGATCAAATGGGTTCAGTTTCTCTGACCCTGATCATCATCCTCTCATTTCATACAAAAGAACAGAAAACCAATGGACACTCTGATAGTAATTCTAGGTATAATCCAATTACCTAAAGTAAAGTTGAGAAGACACATTATCCCTCCAAAATGCCAAGCTTCTCGTGTCTCTTTTGGCCCTAGAACTGGTAAACAGAGTAGCCCAAGCACACAAGTTTTAACTTTACTCAAACATGTTTAAATTACAGCACCTGTGTATGGGTGGACACATGGACATACGCACAAATACAATGATGTAAGAATTTTTTGAAGATGGTATGGACACTTCAGTGCACTGCTAATTATCTCCAATACAAAAGAGAGTTCAAAGAGTGTTCTTACAAGTTACAAACAAGTGGCTGTAGGCTCTTAATATGACCCATTTATACCTTACAAAAGATGCTGTCATCTAAAACTCAAAATAAGAAAAATCAATTTATTTTATTTATCTAAAATACAGAAAATTATTGTGCAAAACAGAAAAGGAAATGAGGAGCATATAATCATTTTTCAGAGTAGTCTGATCTGTGGTCCTATCCTTAAACTATGTATGTGTGTGTGTGTGTGTGTGTGTGTGTGTGTGTGTGTGTATACACCAAACCCCGTATCAGCACCCAAAACTCCCTATTCTGATCAATGCCTAGAAAAAACACCACTTATTTTTTATCCCAAATAAGTTAAACTAAAATATTCAAAAATTATCTTCAGTCTCAGTTTGTGCTATTAGGAGAAAGAATGGTAAGAGTAGTTCCCCTTAGAAAGGGGTATGGGGGGCAGCCCGGGTGGCTCAGCAGTTTAGCGCCACCTTCAACCCAGGGTCTGATCCTGGAGACCCTGGATCGAGTCCCACGTCAGGCTCCCTGCATGGAGCCTGCTTCTCCCTCTGCCTGTGTCTCTGCCCCCCACCCCTCTCTCTCTCATTAATAAATAATCTTTAAAAACAACAAAAGAAGGGTATGGGGCTTGAGGAGTGAGAGAAGAGGGAATGAGAGGATATCTGAGAGGAAAAGGATAGAAGGGGTTTCTTTTTTAGCTTTTTTTTGCCTCGTTTGGATTATTCCAACAAGAATTTATGTGCAGATTACTGTGCAGTTTTTAGAAATTATTAAAAGAAACAAAAAGACCAAAGACAGGAGACCCTAGGTTATGGATAGTGAGAGGCAGCCCTAAATTGCTACCACTCCAATTTGTAACATTTGACTTCAAATGAACTTGTTTAGATGGGTAGAGATACCCTACAATAAAAGGAGTCATAATATGAGGTATAATTAAAACATTTGGTTCCAAAAAGAAATACAGACAGATTGCTGGAATAGAACAGGAAATCCAGAAATAGACATAAATACTTTTAGACCTTTAATGTAGGATAATGATCGGATTCCTATTCTCAGCAGAGAAAAGACAGATCATTCAATAGTTGAGACAAACAGCTGTTTTAGAGGGAAAAATAGAGCCGCCAAACTCCACTTTATTTTTCTAATAACCAAATATATGTCCATAAATGTCCCAGTGCCAGCTAACTTTTTCTGTAAAAAGCTAGGTAAGTAAATATTTTAGGCTGCGTTGGTCTCCTGCAATTACTCAACCATGCCATTATAGTGTGAAAGCAACCATAAACATTACTTAAATGAATGGGCATGGCTATGTTCCAATAAGACTTTACAAAGCCCGAGCTGGATTTGGTCCACAGGCCATAGTTTGCTGACCCTGTGCTAAAGGGCAAATTATTTTGTGCTCATGAAATAGGGGAAAGGCCTTTCTAAGAATTTTATAAGACCCAGAAGTCGGGATGCCTGGGTGGCTCAGCAGTTGAGTGTCTGCCTTTGGCTCAGGACGTGATCCTGGGGTCCCGGGAACAAGTCCCACGTCGGGCTCCCTGCATGGAGCCTGCTTCTCCTTCTGCCTGTGTGTCTGACTCTCCCTGTGTGTCTCTTATGAATAAATAAATAAAATCTTAAAAATAAAATAAAACGGAGAAGTCCTAACAGAAATGACTGGATTGGTACCTGACAACACAGAATCTTCAAACTTCTCTACAATAAATATTATATATAGAAAATGCAAAAGACAAATGGTGAATCTATACAATATATGACAAAGAGTCAATTTAATAATATGTAAAGAACTAATAAAAGTCAAGAGAAAGAAAACAGTAAAAAAATGGTTAGAGGATATGAACAGGTAGATCCTAGGCAGAAGAAATGCCCAATACTATGAAAAGATATAGACACAACCCCACTCATAATTAAAGAAATGTATATCAAAACAAAAATTTTAGGAGGCTAGTAGTCACAATATTGGTGTGTGGGAATATAAACTGATATACTTTTTATAGAGCCATTTGACAATATCCATTAAATTCTAAAATGCACCGTATCCATCAACTTATAAAATACCCAAATTCATGCAGTTCTACCTCAAGTATACATGCTAAGCTATACGTACAATATTTACTGCAATACTGTTTTTAACAGCAAAGAAGTTATAAAAACTATTAAAATACGGCATATCCATAAAAAAGAAATATCCAAACCTATTTTCTTAAATGAGTACATCTGTATATACTGATATGTGGAAAAATTTCAAATGCATCTTACATGAAAAAAGGGCAGTTATACATTAAAAAGTTACTATACTATAAAAAAGTTGTAACAGAAATCATTTTGGTGGAGTATTGTCGAAGTAGAGGAACAAATTTTACTTTTCATATTATGCTTTCTGCCGTATTATTTAGGTTTTTTTATTTTCAAACAACAGGCAGTGTTGCAATAACAAAAGAAAAAACCAAAAATACTATACAGGAAAGTACATGAGAAGTCAAACAGAAAGACTGAAAAAAGTGAAGACAGTAAGATAAAAAAAAAAAGGCATTATTAGTAAATTAATAAATAAGACCACATGGATTATTTGGTGGAATTAGATACAAAAGAAAGACTTTTGGACTTGTCCGTTTAAACAAATTACCTTCATCACCAGGTGGAGCCTTTGCAGGCATCCTGTTTATAGTCCTTGGAGTTCGAGGCGCAGTTTTGGTTTTGTTCCCTTGTTTGGAGATGAGCTTTATAGGAATTCGTCTTCGAACATCAAGACCACCCAATGATCCAGAACTATTAGTGCCTTGTAACTCATTGTCTATATCAGAAGAAAAAAGTTGTCATTTCTTTTAGTTTTCCTCTTTTGAAGATTATTCTGCCACAAGTATTAAAGTAACATACCCAACATTATCAAGGGCTAAATATGAAGGTTCTGATTTTAAATATTATGCTATATAAGTTTAAACACTAATTTTCTCTACATTAGATAAAATCTTAAAGCAATGCTTTTTGAGACAAAGAACCCTTTAAAAAGTTGACAAAAGTTATAGGGATTCCCTGGGTGGCGCAGCGGTTTGGTGCCTGCCTTTGGCCCAGGGCGCGATCTTGGAGACCCGGGATCGAATCCCACATCGGGCTCCCGGTGCATGGAGCCTGCTTCTCCCTCTGCCTGTGTCTCTGCCTCTCTCTCTCTCTCTCTCTGTGACTATCATAAATAAATAATAATTAAAAAAAAAAAAAAAGTTGACAAAAGTTATAGAACCTCTCCCTAAAAGTAGACAATAAAAATTTATGTGATTCCAGAAGAGTTTGCAGAAAACATAAGACCCTTCATAAGCCACTTCTGTCTTTAACTGTGAGATAAGAACTTCTGTCTTTAACTATAAGAGATTTTTTTTAATTAAAAAAAAAAAGTAAAGGAAGTATAAGAGGAAAAGAAAGAAAATCATCCCTATCTCCACCAAGCACACAAAACACTTGTTACAGTTAATGAAATGAATCTACATTAGGACAATCAATAAAACAAAACACAAAACTAACACTGACAATGGCAAAATTAAATAAATAATACATTTGAAAATGAAGTTAGTTTTAAGGAAAGTGACTATTTCCTTAAGTATAAAATAGTTTTTCTAAAAAGTATTCAAGGATAGCAAAACTTCTCACACCATTTAATAGCAGAAACATGCAATCACGTATTTGTGCTATAACCTTTCTAGATATATAATGTGAGTGTGCTATTGTAAGCAGTACAGCATCATAACAGAAAATTAGAGTTTAAGGGTATGCAAAATTTCTGCAATTAAACTAAATGTAAACAAGAGACACTTTCTAAGTCTCTGCTTGTTACTAGCTATGAAATAAATGAACTCATTTCTCATGAGTAATAGGAGCATTATTTCATAGAACTGACTCCATCGAAGGTTAATAGTCTCCCTTGTTTCAAGTCTATGACAAAATATTACAATACAGTAAATATTCACCTTTACTACTAAAGACACAAAGGGAAATGCCCTAAAGTAGAAATGCAAATAAAATAATTTTTTTAAATAGAAATGTTTTAAATGTGATAAATTATTGAACTTGCCATGCAGGAGATAGTACAATCAAGATTGATAGGCACACTGTCCACATTACATTCAGTAAAGCCAAATTAGGAAGTAGTAACCTAGTACTAATGACCTCCAAGGGTACTAGGATTTTAGACACGTGTTAAATTCACATCAATTTGCACTCTTTCTGAACAATACTTATTTTAAGTTTTATTTATCTAAGTAATCTCTATATCCTACATGTGGCTTGAACTCATGACCTCAAGATCAAGAGTCACATACTCTTCTGACCCAGCCAACCACATGCCCCTCTTCTGGACAATATTTAGAACAAAATTCAAAATAGGTCATTAATAATTAATTCCAATCTCTTCAGTCTGCTTTCTGCTATTACTTTTACAAAACCTAATCCTCAAAGAAAAAATTCATGGAAAGGAATTACATGGCTAGCTAAAATCTCCAGTTAGGATAAACTCAACTTGGTCAACCTTCAAACTTCACTACATGTATTAACAAGTTGAATAATGTATTTCATCTGCTTCCATTCCAGTTATTTATGTAAAAGTATCTACAAGCCAAAAAACATGAATCATTTTTTTTCTTTCTCAAAAGGTATTCCTGATTTTCCAATAAAGTAGAAAAGCAAGTTAATGTAGACAGATATTTAACAGTTCAATGTTGTCCTTCAGATACTAGATACTGATATCCTTCAGATACTAGAAAGACTCAATGGTTTTATCTAGTGGAATGACCAAATCCCAACCCTTCATTACTGCAAATCCTTTTCCCACCACCCTGAACACCTGTCACAATTGCTTGCTTAGTCCACCAAAACTTCTAGGGAGTCTACTGCCCCTTAACACCTTGCCACCTACTCACAAATTGCAAGCCCATAAACAAAGTACAGCATTTAACAGTGACATCATTCTGGGCTTGCCTTTTTTTTTTTTTTTTTAATTAAAAATCAGAAAATAGAGCAATTTCTTCTTGAACATGCCAACTAAAAATATAAATCCCGTAACCACAGAAGTCCTTGGATTTTACACAGAAAATGAGAACTAAAGATATAACTGACCATTTATTTTTACTTTTTAAAGATTTTAAGTGATCTCTACATCCAACGTGGGGCTTGAACTTACAACCCCAAGACTGAGTCAAACGCTCTACCAACAAAGCCAGCCAGGCACCTCTGTAATTGGTCATTTAAGGTGAATCCACTTTAAAAAGGAGTAACACTCTTACATGATAGTATTTTTTAAAATATGTGTTTAGAATTTTATCCTGAATTAAAGGAAACCAAGAAATATCTTACAAAATTTAGATTTCTGTTATAACTAAGTGCTGATTCTTAGAACAACCAAAGAATGAATCAAGTATTAATTGGAGTAGTTTTTCCTGGCAAAATGCTATTAGAAGATAGACTTCATTATATGTTTGACTTTTCAGCATGATCATAAAATCAGTCATTTTTGCGTAATATTCAAGGGTTTCATCAATTTCCCCAAGGGCCTCTCTTAAACCCTCCACATTAAAATATTTCCGTTAAGATGCCTACCTGATCATAATGTCTTCAATCAACTGGCACTTCCTCACTTGCCAATGATTTTTTTTTTTTAATTTTATTTATTTACTCATGAGAGACAGAGAAAGAGGCAGAGGCAGAAGCACAGGCAAACTCCCTGGTAGGGAGCCCAATGCAGGACTCGATCCCAGGACTCCAGGATCATGCCCTGAGCCAAAGGCAGATGCTCAACCGCTGAGCCACCCAGACATCCCAGTTGCCCATTTTAGTTGTGCTTCAGTTATCAAATTCATGTTTATGAATTCCATGAAAACCTGAATCTTTTGCGAGTTTTATAATCAGTCAATATACAGCATGTGATACCATTTCCTGATGTGATACCATTTCCTGATAGAAAGCAAGGACAATGGCGTACAACAAAATTAAAAGAATTGAAAAAGGAACGCCTGGCTGGCTCAGTCAGTAGACCATGTGACTCTTGATCTAGGGGTTGTAAGTTCCAGCTCCACGTTGGGTACAGAGCTTACTTTAAAAATAAAATCTTGGGATCCCTGGGTGGCGCAGCGGTTTGGCGCCTGCCTTTGGCCCAGGGCGCGATCCTGGAGACCCGGGATCGAATCCCACGTCAGGCTCCCGGTGCATGGAGCCTGCTTCTCCCTCTGCCTGTGTCTCTGCCTCTCTCTCTCTCTCTCTCTCTCTCTCTCTATGTCTATCAAAAATAAATAAATAAACCTTTAAAAAAAATAAAATAAAATAAAATCTTTTAAAAACAGAAAAGGAGCAGCAGGGATATCTGAGTAGGAACTAATTTTTTAAGCGGTCAGATCATTTGTGAATATTTTCATGCCAGGATGACTCTTACTTTCTAGTCAACATTTTAACTTGGAGAACTAGGATAATACTCAGAGACACACCCAGCCACACTACAACTTCCTAACATAATATCCTCTAAACTGTGGAAGGTGCTTCACTCTCAATTCTAGTAAGGGGCTGTAATGAGAAGTGTTTTGCTGAAGTTGCATGTTTACTACTCTAACACCAAGGTCCCAGATCTCAATTCTACAAAATTTCCAAAACTAGAGTTCCTTACAGCCCGGTTCTTGGCCCTCTTCTTCTCTGTATTCTTGTTCTTTGAGTGATCTCATCCATCCTCATTCCTTAAAACAACAGCTACCTGCTCATAAGTCTCAAATACGTATTTTTCAACCCAGATCTTTCCTCTGATCTCCACTTGACATCTCCCCCTTGTATATCCTCGTACACAGCTCATCCTTTGCAGCCCAAAATCTCATTCTCAAGTTCCCAAGTCTCCCTTTACCACTTAAAAAAAAAAAAGACGTCTGTTTTCCTCCCAAGTTTTCCCCAACTTAGTAACGGGCACTGCCGAGCTGCTCAAACCAGAAAGGTAGTCGTCTCTCCTTTCTCTCACAAAGCTCCTATTTGAATTCCACCACAACATTCGATATGCCCACTCCCCTTTTCTCTAAACCGAACCAACTTCATTACTGAGCCTCTCATAGTGTTCTACTGCAATCACCATCTAAACTATTTTCTATCAGTCTTGTCTCTCACACCTTTCTCCACAAACAAGTTATTGTGTTTTTAAAAGAAATTATGTTCCTCCTGTACTCCTGCTCAATGGCTTCAGGGATCCCCAAGTGGCTCAGCAGTTTGGCACCTGCCTTCAGCCCAGGGCGTGATCCTGGAGTCCCGGGATCGAGTCCCACATCGGCTCCCTGCATGAAGCCTGCTTCTCCCTCAGCCTGTGCCTCTGCCTCTCTGTCTCTCATGAATAAATAAATAAAATCTTAAAAAAAAAAAAAATAGAATCAAATCTTTACCACGGCCTTCAAAGTCCTGTACCATCTGACTCCCACCGTCCCTTCCAATCTCTTAGGGCTCGTTGCTTCTTGCTAAGCTGTAGCTGACCGACCTCTACGTTTTCCTTCCTCAGAGTCTTCATATTTGCTAGACACGCTTTACTCCTGATTAATTCCATGCAGGGATTCTTCTCACCTATCAGATCTCAGCTTAGAAATCCAGAAAGACCCTCCCTAACCACTCTCTCTGAAGCCTCCTCCTATTAGTCTTTACCACAGACGCTGTTAATTTTTTTTCCAAGCGCTCATCATGATCTGTAATGTTTAGGTTTAAAAAAACAAAAAAACAAAAACAAAAAAAAAAAACTTCTCTATCGTGTCTTTCCCAACAGAATGTAATCTCCATGAGGCCAGGAACGCAGTTGGCCTGGTTTCCATCATTCCCTCTCTAGGCATACTGGGGTCTGGCATAGGTTTTGCTGACTAGCACTCACCAAATTTTATAGACAGATATAATTTTACGCCTATATGTACAAAATTAAGTAGGCATTTGATGACTGAGAACGCCTTACCCAATACTTAATACAAGGAGTATCCTTTTATCCTACTTAGGATATGGCTGATGGAACCACACGGAACAGTAGCCCCAGGTTCACTCACTCACTATCCAAAAGCCACGAAGAAGAAAAAAAGCCAAACAACACGCAACGAAGAGCGGAGTCCTTCTTACTTGGAGAAAGAGATGCGGGTATCTTGAATTTAAGCTCTCCTTTGTAAACGCCCCCGAAAGATGAGTAAGGACCACAGCCGAAGCGCGGAGCAGGCTTTGGGCTCAGACAGAAAAGCCGCTCCGAGCAGGATTCCGAAAACTCTCACCTGGCTCCCCCCTCCGCCTCGGGTCCACGAAGGACCGGCAGCGCCCCCCGCAGCGCGCGCCCGCAGCCCCCTCCCGCGCCCCGCCCCGACCCTGAGCCTGGAGTCCGCCCGCCGGCACCCGAAACGCAGAGCGGGGCGCCAAGGTTTAAAAAAAAAAAAAAGGAGGCAGCGCGCCCCGGTCCCCACGAGGCCGCGCCGCCCACCGTGCGGGCGGGGAGCTCCGCAGCACCAGAGCGGCGGCTGCTGCCGGCACCGAGGCTGTAGGTACCACACCGGAGGGTAGGCCGGGAAACGGCAGGCCCTTGCCGGGCACCGGGAGGGGTCTGTGGGATTTCGCTCTCACCGCCACCCCCCAGCGCTGCAGGGCGAGCGCATCCCCGCTCCGCCCGCCGGGCAGCCAGTCCCAGGCCGGCCGAGGGGGCATGGACCCGGGACCCCCGCTGCCTCCGCCTCCTTACCAGTGTGATCCATGATTCGGCTCGCGGGGCACAGTGGGAGCGGAAGTCAACCGCGCCGGAGTCGCAGGGCGCGCGTGCGCGCTCCCTTCCGGAGCCCGCGAGGCGGAAGTGCGACCGAGCTGCCTCGGCTTGGGCCTCCCCAGGTTCCCCTCTCTGTCGGGTGGGTGCACTACCCAACTCCGGTGAGGGCGTCTGGCATAGTTCGAGGGAGGCAAAGGGGGTACGCCAAGGGCTTTCAGGTCGAAGGTGCTAAGACTTGACTACAGAAATGAGACCCGCGGGCACGGGGGAACGGGGAGAGCACCGGCAGCCGGTGGAACGAGCTCGCGGCAGGTAAGGCGGCTGCTCGCCCCCGCGGAGCGTTGCCTTCTGGGACTTGTAGTGCGCGGCGGCCTCGGAGCCGGCCGGGCGCAACTGCGCAGACTCGGCCGTTGGGCTTGGCCCCACCCCGGCGGGCGGAGTAACGGTTTGGAATGGCCCGCAGTGCGCGCGCGCCGGCGTCCTCCGCGCGGGGGGGGGGGAGCGTAAGGGGAGCGTGGGGGGGGCGTAGACGCGCGCGCCCCGGAAGGCGTCCTCCGGCGGGAGGTTGCCCGGGGGACGGCCGCGCCGTGGGAGCGGGGAGGGCTCCCGGCGTGCGGTCTCCATCCCGCCCGGTCCTGGCGGGCCCCGCGGAGCGCACGTGGTACCGGCCCGTGCTCCCACCGAGGAGGTGTGGTAGCGGTGGGGACGCAGCACGGCGCCCCCGCGCGCCCCCTCCGCGGGGTGGGGGTGGGGGTGGGGTAGGGACGGGGGAGCGCGGGCCCGGGGGGAGGGGCGGCGGGGCGGTACCTAGCTCCAGCTCCTGGTCGCCGGGGGTCGCGGCCGCGGCTGCCTTCATCGTCCCCGGCCTGCGCCGCGGAGTGGGTCCGGGGGCCCCTGAGCGAGGCGGCGGCGGCCTCGCCGACCGGGCTCCGGGTGTGCGCTCCCTTCTCCGACCCTTCGCACCTGGTGCTCTCGGAGGAGTAGGAAGGAGCGCACGATTAAGGAGAAAACACGAGCCTGGGAGCCCAGGGATTTGGGTTCTATTCCTGTCGTCCCTTGGTGACGACATCGTTACCTTGGGTGGTTCACGCTTTCCGTGCCAGAGTTCCTGGATCGATAGAAGAAGAAGAAGATGATGATGATGATGATGACGACTCTCCTGCCCTCCTCCCAGGAGCGCTCTCCGGCCCCGAATCCTGGAGGGAGCGCGTGCGGCGGTGCGCTGGGCCGGTGGTTCTGCAGCGAGGTCGGCGTGGAGTCCTGGGGAGCGGAACCTTGAGTGCTCCGCGCTCGCCGGTGGATGGAGGTTCTCCTGGGGCCTTTAACGATTGTATTTGTCCATGAGACAGAGAGAGAGAGACCTAGGCAGAGGGAGATGCAGGCTCCCTGCAGGGGACCCCCCCACACCCCCTAAGATCACGACCTGAGCCAAAGCAAAGGCAGATGCTCAACCGCCGAACCGGCCAGGTGCCCCTTCCTGGGGTCTTGAAATACACTTCCCCGCGGCACCTGAAGCTTCCTAAACAAGTTTTTCGGTACAGTTACAGCCAAGGGGAATTGTGAATCAGCCTTAACCCTTGCTTTTGTTGAAAGGTAAATTTCTGTATCACTAAGTGATCTCCAAGACGCTTTCAATTGCTGAGCTTGTTTTGTTTGGGAGGTTGGAGGAGGCTTAACCGTACCTTTGCCCTTTCTCTAAATACAGTGCTAGATAGGATCGTGCGTTTTTCACCCATTTGAGGTACAGAAGAAGGTAGTTTTCAGCTAGGAAGTCCTCTTTGTATTTTTTCTTTTTCTTTTTTTTTTTTTTTTTTAAGATTTCATCTATTTATTCATGAGAGACACAGAGAGAGAAGCAGGCTCCATGCAGGGAGCCCGATGTGGGACTGGATCCCGGGTCTCCAGGGTCAGGCCCTGGGCGGCAGGCGGCGCTAAACCGCACACACCCCACACCCCACACCCCACCCCCCACCCCCCCCCCCCCGCGCCGGGCTGCCCTTTTTTCCCTCCTCACATTTAGCCTGTCAGCTGTACTTCAGATTAATGCAAATACAGGTTCATAACGGTATTATCAGTGTCTGCTGATGCTCGTATGTAAAGAATTGAAATAAAGAGACTTCAAACTATACTATACATATTGCTGCCCTCTGGTATCCCTTGTTGGTGACCTCTTTGCTGTAATCAGTCACAATTTCTTTATTAAAAGTTGACATTCTTAGTATGCTCTACATGCTTTCTATTTAATAATCTTTATTACTGATAGTATATTTAAGCAAGTTTTATGAAATGGAAAAAAGTAAAATTAGCACGATTTAAAACAACAATAGAAACTTGATATTTATATTTATTTTATAGCTTGGTGCTGTCCTAGGATTTATAAGAACAAAATATTGTAGTAATGGGCAGTCTGAAGCACTGAGGTGCATATTTCCATCTTACTGGCAGACCATCTGCTGACCCATGAATTTATAAGCTAATGTTCTTTTTTTTTTTTTTTTTAAGATTTTATTTATTCATGAGAGACACAGAGAGAGAGAGAGAGAGAGAGGCAGAGACACAGGCAGAGGGAGAAGCAGGCTCCATGCAGGGAGCCCGATGCAGGACTCAATCCCAGGACTCCACGATCATGCCCTGGGCGGAAGGCAGACACTCAGCCGCTGAGCCACCCGGGCATCCTTAAGCTAATGTTCTTGAAGATGCTTTAATAATCTTCCATTTATATAGCATTGTTTACACTAAGAGGAAAAAAAGGGTGGGTATCAGAGAGCTTGTTTGACTTGTTTTGTTGGTCTATGTTTGGGAGTGCTGAAACATAAGGTATGATTGTACAGAACGTTGAAGAGTAAAATTCTAGAGTAACAGTAAAGAAAGAGCCCATAGGGGTGCCTGGCTGGGTCCATTGGTGGAGCGTGTGACTCTTGATCTCAGGGTCATAAGTTCAAGTCCCACATGTGGCATGGAACTTACTTTAAAATTGTTTTTTGATTACAAAAAATGTACATAAAACTTAGCATGGTAAGTTATTCATATAAACAACATAGTTCAGCAAGATACAAATTTTTTTAAGTGGACAGAACTTCAATTTGGATGGGGAAAAGTGAACCAATAGTATTACCTATAAGAGAAGAACAGTTGACTGGGGTGCCTGACGGGCTCAGTTGGTGGAGTGTGCAACTCTTAATCTCGGAGTTATAAATTTGAGACTCAGGTGTAGAGATTACTTAAAAATTCTTTTAAAGAGAGAATAGTTGACCAAGAAGCCAGAGACTGCTATGATATCCAAAATGCTAGTAAGTATGAATGAACTGTTAATAACTGATCAGGATAGTGTCCACTAGACTTTAGAAAGTTTGGTAAGTAGGGGCACCAGGGTGGCTCTGTCGGTTAAGCATCCAACTCTTGGTTTTAGCTCAAGTCGTGAGATTGAGCTCTCGGTCGGGCTCTGTGCTTAGTGTGGAGTCTGCTTGAAATCTTCTCTCTCTCTCAAATCTTTTTTAAAAAGCTTGATAAATAGAAGTAGATGGGAAAGGCAGTAGAATATGGTGATTAGGTAGATGAACTTGAGAGTTAAAGACTGGGGGTTCCAAGCCCAGTGCTGTCATTTCCCAGTTGCAAGACTTTAGGCAGATGACCTAATCTTTGTGGCTGACTTGCTTCCTTTGTTGAATAGGGTTAATAATAGTACCTGTCTTTAGGGTTGTGAGAATTAAATGTTTTTATTCATCTGAAGTACTTAGTACTGTCTGGCAGCCGGTAAGCCCTCATTAAATGGCAGTTCTTATTATCAAGGTAATTACTCTAGTCGTTGCTTCTTAAGGTGGTAGTTAAGATTAAATGAGATAATGAACATTACATGATAGCTACAACGTTATTATTACCTGTAAAAATGAATTGGAGATAGGTTTTGAAGAGAGGTCAGTTGGGCTGATTTAAACCCATTAGCACACTGATCCACAAAGCAAAACTATGTTGAGCTAAGACTCTGACTTCTTTGTATTGGAAGCAGTTGTGTGATCTGCCCTCAAACTGAGTCGGTAGCCATAACTGCAGCTGCACATAGTCCCAGCTTCGTCCCCTCCCTCCCAGGTCTTGAAACTGAGCTCTAACATAATACCACAGCCAAGCCTTATCAAGTATGGCAGCTGGCTTTCCAAACACCATAAAAAAACTGGGCAAGAGACAAATACAGGGAATAAGAAGGTTAAACCACAAGGAGTATTGCTGATTGAAGGCATTTCCCCAGTCATCCTTTGAGTCCCAGAAATACACATAACCCAACTGGATAGGAGTACTTTAATCTAGAGAGGTCCTGCAGCCTCTCTCCCCTTCTGAGAAGGCATATTTTGCACTGGGTAACCTTTGAGCTGGATGGGTCTACTTCTCCCTCCAGAGCCTCTGCTAAGAGATAATTGCCTTTTTTTTTTTTTTCTAATAAGCTTACTCTTGAAAGACTGCTTAGAATATTACACTGCTTGATAGCTGTGCCATGTTTGTAAGCAAGCAGTCTGTGAGATTGTTTCCTAGACCTGAGAAAGCTTTCATCCAAAGTCCAGCTGCCACTCCATGCCAGTTAGAAAGGGCTTTCAGGCTTCCCTGGCATACATGGCTTGTAAATAGGCCCTGTTACTGTTTAAGTAAAGGTCCGTTGCTATCAAATATATTTTACATCATAGCCCAGTACATAAACACAAACACATATGTATCACACATGAAAGTGTCATAAAGCTATGTTTACCCTTGCTATATCCAATTCCCTCTTGCTGTTTCTATTTTCTTCTGTCCCTTTGAAAAAGCTTGCTGGTTATGACTCACTAAAATGTCAAAGTGCACTAATGACTTGGAATTTAAGTTTGAAAGCCACTGCTTTATATCTCCATGGTATTTTGAAGAATTCAAAAAAAAAATTTATTCTATTCTAGAAATGTCAGAGAAGAAGGATAAATCTTGGCACCAGGAAGACTTCATTCTTGTGTGGTTGTGCAAAGGGATGATAAGGAAGATATCCAAGACCGAAGAATGCCAGGAACCTCAAGAACAGGGCTACTTGGAGTCTCTTTCCTGTAATTGGTAATAGCTACCTCCCCAGAACTGGGTCTCCAAATGAACAAAAGCAGTTTCTTGGCACTAAAGTAACACCCACCTATACCTCAATTGAGGAAATGCTGGGCGGAGATTTGGAATTCTTACTCCTACCTTAAAGCCTACCTACCCGTCAGGCGATTGCTCATATGCCACTTTCTCCATCAAGCCTTCTCTGATTCATTCCTGCGACAGGTAATTAGAGAAACTATGAGCTTTGGAACCAGCCGGAATTGGGCTCAAATCTCAACCCTCCCTGAGAGACAGTTGTTAAATTGGACATTCACGTAAGCTCAATATCTGTATCCATGAAATGGGGATACTGATCATTCTTCTTACAGAATTGTTCTGGAGATGAAAGGAGATGACATCTACAAAGGCTCTTTATTACTTGCCACATAACAGGCCTTCTGTAAGTGTCATTTCCTTCATTCATCTTGATAATTACTGTTTCTTCAAAACGTCCAGGCATGGGACGTCTGGGTGGCTCAGTGGCTGAGCACCCACCTTTGGCCCAGGACGTGATCCTGGAGTCCCAGGATCGAGTCCTGCGTTGGGCTCCCTGCATGGGAGCCTGCTTCTCCCTCTGCCTGTGTGTCTCTCTCTCTGCTGTATCATGAATAAATATAAAATCTTTTTAAAAACTTGTTAAAAAAAAAAAAAAGTCCAGGCACTGTTTCTCCTAAGACCTGACTCTGTACTTGATATTGTATCAGCAGGCTTATTTTGTCTACCCTACACTCCAGCTCCTGAGGATAGAGCCCATTGGCCATCTGTATTTGTATAACACGCAGTATGTAGCAGAAAGTACTCACAAAGTATTTGTTGACTTATTGAAGAATGTCGAAAATAATATGGCCTTGTCGAAATAAGACTTGTATAAAACTTTTGCACATAAATGTGGCAAACAACTGGATGAAAGCTTACAATATAAATATGATAGGAAGGCACTGACCACTAGGCTTGTAAAGAATCAGTGACAGTTGGAAGCCTGGGTGGCTCAGCGGTTGAGCACCTGCCTTCAGCCCAGGTCATGATCCTGGAGTACCGGGATCGAGTCCCACATCGGGCTCCCTGCATGGAGCCTACTTCTCCCTCTGCCTGTGTCTCTGCCTCTCTCTCTCTCTGTGTCTCTCATGAATAAATAAATAAAATCTTAAAAAAAAAAAAAGAATCAGTGACAGTTTATCACACCAGTATTCAGAGTTCATTCGATAAAATGAACAGAGAACACGTAATGCCAGAAGGTAGTCGGCCAGGTCTTCAAACATAAAGAAACTCAGAAGCCCAAGCTCCTCTTGAGTGAGAAAACTGTAAGTGTGTGTTTATACATATCTACATATACAACGATGAAGTCTAACCAACTAGGAGGGAAATTACAGTTTAAAACTAAGAAAGTGAATCATTTTGGTAAATAATTTATTCCACCAGTATTGATTTGTGCCAGACACTCATCTAGTTGCTTTAAATAGATCAGTGAACAAAACAAGTAACCAGTCTTGGCTGTGTGAAACTAACTTTCTAGTGAAATAGAGCTGGTTTAGATATGTAAGTTGACTAATACTATGGAAATTATGCCTGAGAATAGAATGTAAATGTTATGAACCTGAACAAAATAAATATAACTGAACAATCGTGAACAGGTCACAGAAAGCACATGGGTACTAGTTTTTTGGGAATCATCAACTTTTACTTTTTTTTTTTTTTTAAGATTTATTTATTTATTCATGAGATGGGACTCGATCCCAGGACCCTGGGATCACAACTTTAGCAAAAGGCAGATGCTCAACCACTGAGTCATCCAGGTATCCCTTTTATTGTCTAAAGTTGAAAAGCAGTTAAAAATATTAAGCATAACAACTCCAACTTCTGAGAGGTTTTCATAATTTCTTAACCTACAAAGAGCTTTTAGAACGTAGCACCCCTACATTAAAGGAAAAAGTTTTCTACTTCATATTCTTTTGTTGCATCAAATTCAAGTAAAAGTCATTAAAATTAGAATATTTTAATTAAAAATAGCATCTATCATAGGGCAGTCAAGGTCTAACCAGAAACTGCTTCAAATATTTTCAGTGAGGGAATTTAGTGCGAGGAATTGATGATACAGCTAATAGAAAAGCTGAGAAGCCAAATATAACCAATGAGATAACCTGGTGATTAGTTTAAGAGCCAGAAGCCACTGAGGCTGAAGGGACAAAGGGAGAAAGTGTTCCCCAAGTCACAGGAGAGCCGGGGGTGGGTAGAGAAAACACGGCTGGCTGCCCCTCAAGAATAAGCACTTGCTTCTCCCTTTCCTGTACCTTCTCGTTTCCCAGTAGTCTTCCATTAGTTGACCCCAGCCAGATGCCAGCCTGTTAGGATCAAAACCCGAGCAGTACCGATGGAGTAGAGGTAGGGCAATGAATGGGCATACAGGCCTTGGTCACATGTAGAGTACCCGGTTATTCTTCTAAAAGTATTGCTACCTATCTCCCCATATAGACATACATATAGCTGCACTTACTGTGTACCTAGTATTACTAATAGTTTACCCGGGGCAGCCCGGGTGGTTCAGCGGTTTAGGGCCACCTTCAGCCCAGGGCCTGATCCTGGAGACCTGGGATCGAGTCCCACGTTGGGCTCTCTGCATGGAGCCTGCTTCTCTCTCTGCTTGTGTCTCTGCTTCTCTCTCTCTCTCTCTCTCTCTCATCTCTCATGAATAAATAAATAAAATATTTTTAAAAAATAGTTCTATGTAGACTGATTTTGAGTGATTCTTGCAACTTTATATTTTTCTGCACTGTTTGAGGATTTTCTTTTTTTTTTTTTTTTAATTTTTTTTTTTAATTTTTTATTTATTTATGATAGTCACAGAGAGAGAGAGAGAGGGAGAGACACAGGCAGAGGGAGAAGCAGGCTCCATGCACCGGGAGCCTGATGTGGGATTCGATCCCGGGTCTCCAGGATCGCGCCCTGGGCTAAAGGCAGGCGCCAAACCGCTGCGCCACCCAGGGATCCCCAATTTTCTTTTAAGTTGGAATTTAAAAATTTTCATCCACATATTTTGATGAGACCAACAATGAACGTAAGTTTAAAACTATGGTAAATTTAGGCAGAGTTCTAAGATTATAAACATACAGTGTTTTCCAGTATTGCTACCGTGTAATAATATGGTAATTTCTTTTTTTTTTAATATGGTAATTTCTGCAACTGATCAGCTTTCTGATTCTACTCAGGTAAGAAGTTTGAATTAAATCTGAGGCCATTGGGACGCCTGGGTGGCTCAGCCGGTTGGCCCCTGCCTTGGGCCCAGGGTGTGATCCCAGGGTCCGGGATCAAGCCCACATCGGGCTTTCTGCATGGAGCCTGCTTCTCTCTCTCTCTCTCTCTCATAAATAAATAAAATCTTAAAAAAAAAAAAAATCTGAGGCCATTAATTATGCCTTATAATTTTGTAATAGCATTTCTCCCATTTCACTGGTAAATATCTTTGTAGATCTTAAGAGTTAATAGGGACACAATGTCATTATCATGTTGTCTCTTCAAAAAGTCAGTGTCCTGGGGGAAAATGTGTAGGAGGACTTTTCTAGATGAATAAGACCAAAAAGCTATACCAACTAAATGCAGTGCCTAAAGCTTCATTTGATCCAAATTCAGAGGGAAACAGCTATAGAAGATATTGGGGAAATTTCAATATGAATTGGCTAAAAGATGATATAAGGGATTTATTTTCATAATAATGATATTTTGGGGGGATCCCTGGGTGGCGCAGCGGTTTGGCGCCTGCCTTTGGCCCAGGGCGTGACCCTGGAGACCCGGGATCGAATCCCACATCGGGCTCCCGGTGCATGGAGCCTGCTTCTCCCTCTGCCTGTCTCTGCCTCTCTCTCTCTCTCTCTCTCTCTCTCTCTCTCGACAATCATAAATAAATAAAAAATAATTTAAAAAAAATAATGATATTTTGGTTAGATGCATGCTGGTGGGTAGAAAATCATGATGTCCACGAGACACTTTGAACAAAAAATATATAGCTAGGTAGGCATATAAACGTGTAGATAAGGCAAATGTGGCAATTAATCCAGGCAGTGGTGTTCTGTTTTCTTCTTTCAACTTTTCTGGTGTTTAAAATACTATATAATAAAAAGGGAAAAAAAACTCCAGACAAACCCATTTGCAACAAAAATACATGTAAGCCAAAGAAAACAATATCTAGTGTTATGGACTGAATCTTTGAGTCCCCCCCCCAAAAAATTCAAAGGATGATGCCTTGACACCCCCAGTGTGTTGGTGTTTGGAGGTGAAGCCTTTGGGAGGTAATTAAGAGTAGACAAGTTCATGCGGATGGTCATCCCTCATGATGGGATTAGTATCCCCTATAGGAAGTGTCACCAGAGAACAGGTCCCTTCTCTCTTTGTACATTCGGCAACAAAGGGCCATGTGAGCACGCGGTGAGAAGGAAGCCAGGAGAGCGCTTTCATCAGAGCCTGACCGTGCTGGCACCCTGTTCTCAGACTCCTAGCTTCCAGAAGAGTGAGGAAATATATTTCTGTTGTTTAAGCCTCCAGGCCCCAGTATTTTGTTATGGCAACCAGAGCTGATTAATACATTTTGGTATCAGGAAGTGGGTGCTGCTATATCAAATACCTAAATATGTGGAGGTGGCTCTGGAAACCTTGGAAGATCTTTGAGGTGCGTGCTAGGCATGTGGACATTAAGGGTGATTCTGGTAAGGTTGCAGAGAAATGAGCATGTAATCGGGGGAATGTTTACTGGAGGAAAAGCAAGCCTTTATTGTAAAGTGACAATTTGGCGAGACTTGTGTTTTGGTGTTTTGTGGAAGGTAGAACTTGTGATGAAATTGGATACTTAGGTTTCCAGCAATGAACAGAGGAGCAGCTTAGTTCCTCCTGACTGCTCATAGTGAAATGCAAAATGGGAGGGATGAAGGAGTGAAGCGAAGAGGAACCAGAATTTGATTTGGGAAATTCTCAGCCTATCCATATTGCATAAAATGAGAAAGCTTTTTTTGGAAAGGGCACTAAAGGTGAGGCTCAGCGGTCATCTGACCCTGATCATGGGTGCCGTAATTTGTGGACTTCATCAGCCGTCCCAACAGAAGCCTGACATAGAAATAGGATTGTACCAGCAGAGACACTGCCAGTGTGAACTGAAGGCGATAGAAAAGACAAGGTGGAGTGAAGGATGGCTATTGGACGCCTTGGACTTTACAGGGTGAGACTATGGGGCTATTTGGCCCTGGTTGTGTATGCTGTCCTTCAAGAACAGAGAAAAAGGGTAGCCCTGGTGGCGCAGCGGTTTAGCGCCGCCTGCAGCCCGGGGTGTGATCCTGGAGACCAGGGATCGAGTCCCACATCAGGCTTCCTGCATGGAGCCTGCTTCTCCCTCTGCCTGTGTCTCTGCCTCTCTCTCACTCTCTCTGAATGAATAAATTAATAAATCTTAAAAAAAAAAAAAAAAACAGAGAAAAAGGACCTGACTGGTGATTTCAGAGATCAGCAAGGCTGCCTCCACCTCGGTTTCAAAGACAAGACTGCTCAGCAGAGCTGCATGGACAGCACCCCCACCGAGAGCCATATGGGGGCGGCGCTGTCCACCCCACCCCGGGGCGGCAGGGAATGGGGGGTGGGGGGTGCTCTAGTGGGCCCTGGAGGGCAGAGTATTGAACCAAAGTGGATTATTCTCCAGCCTTAAGAGCTAATGGAATTTGCCTTGCTAAGTTCTGGACTTGCTTGGAACCCATCACCTCTTCCTTCTTTTCTATTTCTCCCTTTGGAAATGGAATGTCTATCCTACACCTGTCCTACCATTGTATTAGGGAAGTGCATAACTTGTCTGGTTTCACAGGTTCACAGCCAGAGAGGAATTTCACCTCAGGATGATTCCTATCTAGAGCCTCACCCATACCTAATCTAGATGATACTTAGATGTGACTTTGGGCTTTAGACTTCAGAGTTGATGGAATGAGGGAAGACACAGAGTCATTGGGGTGGAATGAATGTGCTTTGCATATGATAAGGAAGTGAATTTTAGTGGTCTAGGGGCAGAATATTCCAGGCTGAATATCTATGCCCTCCCCAAATTCGTATTTCGAAGTCCTGTCCTTCAACGGGATGGTGTTTGGAAGTGGAGCCATTAAAAGGCAATTAGGAGTAGATTGACATGAGGGTTAGGGCCCTTGTGATAGGATTAGTACTCTTAGAAACAGAGACAGCCAAAGAACTGGCTCTTGTACATGCATCCAGGAAAGGCTCCGTGAGCCAGAGAATTCTCACCAGAACCCAACCACCAGATCTCCAACTTCGAGCTTCCAGAAATGTGAGGAAATAAATTTCTGCTGTGTAAGCCACTCTGTCTGTGGTACTTTGTTATGGGAGCCCCAGGTGACTAAGACATCTGGGAATGACTCGATTTTCCCAAGTTAACGTAGAAAAACCCTGACAGCACCAAGAGATCTACTCCACAGAAGAAAGGCACTCCTGTGAACTGAACTTCTCGTTGAGATGGTAGAGAGTGATACCGTCCTCCTTTGTCAGGAATAAAGGCTCCTGATGCTTAGAGTGGAGTCTGAGCTTTCTTACTTTGATGTGTGGGGCAGGAGAGCATCAGCCCTCACCCCACTTAAGTTATCCCATGTACTGTGAATATTTGCTTGTCTCGCAACAAAAGACGAAATGCAGGCCTGGCCCACCTGCATTGTGGACACCAGAGGAATTTAGGACACCAGAGGAATGAACCTTGTCTGCCCAGTGTCCAAGTGCGGAACATTTCTTTGGCCCTTCCTAATGCCTCCAGGGACAACTGAGCCACTTCCTTGGAACCTGTTAGGAGCTAAGTCCTCCTAGCCACCTCCCAGGTGCTAAACCACACCATCAACAGCAGTATATAAACGCGTTGCGCTGAATTCTTCATTAACAGAGTGTACTCAGTATTTCAGCTCAATAGGTAAGGGCTTGGACTCCAAATGTCGCTCTGCCATTTACCTCCTGAGAGGCAACTCTTAAGGCTTCCTTGTCTCAGTTTCCATATTTTGCAAAATGGGGGTAGTGGTTCCCACCTCTTAGTATTGTTTTGGAGATTAAATTAGTCAGTGGATTTAAGTAAATTAGCATCACATCCAACACACTGCCTAACCAGAATAACCGTTAGCCAGCTTCATTTTCATCACTACCTTTGGCAGGTAGATAAAAATTCTAGACTCGAAGCTGTTTTGGAGACGATGTCCGCTAGGTGGCACCAGCCACAGGTAAATAAAATCTCCCGCATCCACAGTATTTCTTTCGTGAGTTTGGAAGTTACGGAGGAGACAGAGATTAATTCTGCAATGGTGATAAGGCAATATGCACACACGATACAGTTGGCCCCAAAACTAAGGGTTTGATTCATAGTAATTTCCTAAAGCGATCATCTAAAACAATCACAAGTCAAACATGTTCTGGTTTGATTCCCAGACCCTAGGAGATTCTGATGCTGGGGATCCACAGAGAAATTTTGGACAAACGTTCCTAATTCTGTTTCCAGGTGTGGTGTGATGCTGGGTCAGGTCTGGGTAACAACTGGGGCTTTTTTGCAGAGGTCAGTTCCTCCAGCTTTGGTTCTGCTGAGCTGGGTATGATTAGAGAATGAGCCTGCTGGAAGCCAGAGATCTCTGTGTGCTGTGGAAGGAAACTTCTGGAAGGACAGAGAAGGGAACAGATTGCCAACGTAGGGGCAGAAACTTGGTTGGAAGTGCAGAAGAGTTCAAATAGGGCTTTTCGAAAGTTTTCCTGTGTGATAAGGAATATCAACAGGGCTTTGCAATTACATGAGCTTTTCTGACATCTGAGAAGATGATCTCAAGGTAGATAGAGCAAGAACAAAATAGGCTGGGCGTTTGAGTTACAACACTCTATTACTTTTCTTTCTTGTCATTCCCTTCTGTTTATCCCTAAGCTTTCAAATAGAATCTTACTTCAGATATCTTAGTTATATTTTAGGGAATTAAGGGAGATGTTTGTGTCCATCTCTGGGCTGAATTATTGCACTTCCAGAAGTAGGGTGATAGGGTTTGTGCAATGTGAACATACTCCATGGAAATCCTCACTAATACTTAGAGAAATCAGATAAAAAGTCTGGAATTCCTACAATTTCATAAGATAGACTTTGTCATATGAATATCAAAGAGCAGGACAATCCACGACAATTGGCCATGATCACACCCTGAGCCAGCTGAAGACCTAGGAGCTACAGGCGGATCCAGAGCAGGGAGGCGTTGACAAAGCTTAACAGTGCAGAAGTGAAGAGGATCTGGAAAGAAATGCGGAAGAGTTGGCTAAGAGGAGAAGTTGAGAAGAGTAGTTTGGGAAGTGATGTTTCTGCACTTCATGCTCAGAAAGAAAGGCCCACCCCCTTGGACTTCCTGACCTCTACCCCCACCTGTCCTTCCTTCCTTTGTGTGTGTGTTGGGGGGCAGGTCAACACTCCCGGTTCTGTAAATAACCAAATCTACTCTAGTCCACGCCCCACCCGCTACCCTTTCCCTTGCATCTTCACTTCTCTCTTTGCTGGCTCTGTTCTCACATACAAAAAATGTTGAAGTCTCTACCTTTTAAAAACCGAAACTGTTCATTTTGCATCTTATAGTTCACTACCTTGTTCTTTCTTCCCTTTGCCACAGCTTCTGGAAGGAGCCATCTCGGCCGCCTCTCTTCCCTTGCTCCTCCCTCCCTGCAATCTGGCCATTTAGCCAACACCTGACTGCAAACACTCCTCCTGAGGTTACCAGTGAAGTTCACATCTGTGTCGTTGGGTGGGTCTCAGCCCAGGTCTCACTAAGCTATCAGCAGCATTTGCAACTTTATTTATTTATTGTATCAATAATGAAGTAATGTATGTTATATAATTATATAGATAAAATAATTTATATAAGATTATGTAAATACAATTATTCAGTAACTATTGAGTACCTACTATTGACTGACACTGTTCTAGGTCCTGTGGTGTAGAGGTAGATGAGGTCCTGTCTCAAGGGTGTAGCCAGGTTGTAACATAAGAGTTATCTGTCCCGGGCCACGTCAAGAGGCATGGTGAGCCCCACGACTTTGGTTGATGGGACAGCATGTCCTCATACAGGTGCCAACCTTTGACTAACTACTCTGCTTGCTTTGCAATGGGAATTTTAGACTGCTTGCTCCAATGTTATTTTCATCATATTAACTCTTTTATCAACAACACTCTCTTAAAGTTGCTGAAAATGTGATACTTTGAGAGGAAATAACCACCACTTATGCTTCTCAGTCCTTATCCCCTCCCCTACCTAAGCTTTCCTTGTATCTTCTTGCAACTTGCTTTGTATTGGAGTGGGGAGACACTCACAGTGTACAGGTAAACATTAATTAGAATTGTAAATGCCCTATCACTTCTTAGTCTTTTGGCTAAGATCAAGTGTAGATAATTGGTTTTTTTGTGGGTTTCTTTTTTTAAGATTTTATTTATTTAGTCATGAGAAACAGAGAGGCAGAGACCTTGGTAGAGGGAGAGGCTCTCCTGTGGGGAGCCCAATGTGGGACTCAATCCCTGGACTCCAGGATCACTCCCTGAGCCAAAGGCAGATGCTCAACCACTGAGCCACCCAGGCTTCCCTCAAGTGTATAGAATTGCAAATGATGTGAAGGAAACTGGGCAGGGCAATGTGATAGAAGGCACTACTATGATCTGAATGTCAGTGTCCACCCCCACCCCCTATTCATATTTGGAATCCTAACCCCCAAGGTAATGGTATTAGGAGATGGGGCCTTTGCAAGGTGATCAGGTCTGAGGACCAAGCCCTCATGAATAGTAAGATTAGTGCTTTTGTAAAAGAGACCCCACAGAGATCCCTTGCCCTCTTGCTCCATGTAAAGGACACAGTGAAAAGTCACTAGAGCAAGTTAAGCACTGATAGATCTGACTCAGTGGAGAGACAGGAATTGAGAGTCAGAATGGTTCTGCCACACAGGTGGAGGAGTTCGCTTTGACAAGAGCAGAAATACACATATCTTTTAAGGCTCTTCCCCTTAGTCATAACAGTGTCACTTCACTTTCCCCTTCTTCTGCAACTGTTGCTTCTTACTCTCCTTTTCAGACCCCTCTTTAAATTTGGTTGTCATCATGGTTCTGATCACAATTGTCTTTGAATTATCATCTACATTTCCCTTAGACCATCTTATCCCTAACCATACTGGCCTAGACCCCTCTCTTGGACTTCACACTCTCGTGCCCAAATGTAGATATATATTTTTTAATCTCCCAAATTCTACCTCTAGCCCAGACCTACCCTTTGACCTCCTGTTTTATGTTTTAGTGGCTTATTTGACACTTCCATTTAGATAGAAGAATCTTGAATTTAATGTGTCCAAAATTGGGATTCTTGGGTCCCTCGTACACACACACACACACACACACCCCACACAAAACTAACGATGGGGAGGGGGTTCATTAATGGGCCATATTTCAACTCTTTTTTATAACCTGTACCCTATTCTTAAGTAATCTCTATGCTCTGTGGGGCTCAGACTCCACACCCTATGTCACATGCTCCACCCACAGAACCAGCCAGGTGCCTCTTTATTTTAATGTACCCCATTCTTTGATACTAACCTTGGAAGTTTTTTCATTCTTATGGAACTATCATAGTGATGTCACTAGAGCTTTATCAATACTTCCAGCCCCCTTCCTTTCCTAGACATTTGGGAGATTTATATTTATCCACCTCCTTGCAGTTGGTGAGGGCAGTTACTGTGACCACTGAAATGTGGGGGGAAACTACACATATTGCATCTGGGTGGAAATATTTAGGAACAGGTGCACAATTCTCCTTGCTGTCTCCCCCCCCCCCGCGCCCCTTCCTTTGTTGCAAAGTTATCATGTGTTGAGATACAGATGCCTAAGATCAAAACAGCCTGGAATGCTAAACCATCACGTGTAGGAAAATTGCCCAGAGTGTCATTTAGACCTGTAGCAAACTTTGAGCAAGAAAAAAAGAAAGAAAAACTCTATTGTATAAGTCACTGACGTTTTTGCTGTGTTTTAGTTCTGAAGTGTGTGCATGTTGTGTGTATATTTTAGGTGACTGCAGTATAATCGAACCTATCCTGATGCTAGAAATGCTATGCAAATGCACAAAAGCCCCCACTTCCAACTAGCTGACCACTGCTAGCCTCTCCTAAGTAGAAATTCTGGAACTGCCCCCTAAGCATCCCTCTTTACCCCTCCCCAATTTCAGTTATCATCACCATCCACTTAGTTGCTCAATTCTGAATCCAAAAACAGGGATTATCTGAATGCCTCCCCCTTCCTCACTCGAGTAAAACTCACCGTTTCCTGAAGTGTGTCTTAGATCTGTCCTGGACAGCTGCAGTTGCCTTCTTCCTGTTCCTGTTTCCAGTCTTGGGATCTATATATATATGTCATATATATATGATACCTTCAAGTTCAGAAGTTAATAAAGGGTCCGTAGTAAAACTTGTGCCTCCCACCTCTGTCCCCGGCCACCTGGTTCCTCAGCCCACAGGCAACCACAGTGACCAGATCCTTCGGGATCCCTTCAGAGCTACCTGCACACAGAAACCAACAAGTCTGTATTGCGTGTCTATTAGAGTAATCTTCCAGAAACACAAACTGACCACCCCCCCAACTTAAAGCTTTTCACTGACTTTCCATTACAGATTCTTGAGTGTTTAGGACCCTGCACTGGCAGTCTCCTCAGTCTTGCTGATCTTTCCATTCCAGATAACCCCTGCTGTGTTGAAATCATCCCCACCTCAGGGCTCTTCCCTAGGCCGGTCCTTCTGCTTGGACAGTTTTCCAGCAGATCTCTGCACGCTAATTCCTTCCTTAAGGATTACCTCCTCGGGGAGAGTGCACAGCCTTCGCACCCCTGTCCTTCCCTATCACGGGAGGCCCTCTATTTGTTGCCTTCAAGCCTCTACAAGTAGTTGTCATATACGATGTTTACCTGATTATTGATGGTCTCTCTCCCACATGAGACTATAAGTTCCATGAGAATAGAGGTTGTGTCCTGTTCGGTTTACCACTCACTGTATACGCAGCTTCTAGCTCTGCGCCTATCACAACATAGGTGCACAGTCAACACTTGAATGAATGAATAAGGAACTAATGGAAAAAGTAGTGTCTGAAAAAAGAAAAAAAAAAAAGAAATTTTAAAGAGGAACTAGCTTCAACAATGTAAGCAGGCAGATTTGGCCTCCATACTGTTTCTCCCCTGAGTATAGATCTTAGACTTTTACCCTGAGCTTCCTCACTGTGTGGTTGGCTATGTCTCTGGGTGGGCCAGCCACCCAACACGAGAAGGGAAGAGAAGGAAGAGAAGAGCAAAACACCACCCCAAAAGGTTCAAAGCCTTGAGTTCTTTGGGAGGAGGTGGCAGCAAGCAGAGAGTGCTTGTTTCCCAGACCTTGGATTTTGTCATAGACATTTAATAACTAGTGGAAACAGAAATATTAAGCAGTCACATCTTCCTTGGTTTTAGGGACCAAAAGTCCTCTTTTTGGTGGATTTGTTTGTTTTTAAGCAAGTAACACCAGAAAAGACAGTGACTCCCACATTGAAACAGCAGCATGTCTGTAAGGAATGTTAACTCCGCAATCGAAAATCAGGGTCTACTTCTGCCTTAAATGTTTTAATATAGCACATGCTTTCCTCATTACTTTTATGATTACATTTAATCATTATAGATAATAGGATACTAAAATTGCCTTAAGGATAAACTGGAGAAATAAAAATCGCATCCCTTAAACAAGCTCTTTAAGTCACAAAAGCTAATTAATATGTCCACTTTCACCTGTCACTCGCTCCTTGGAAAATAAACAATAAAGCTTCATTCATCTCTACTTTAATTTCACCTTCGGAATTTGTCGCTAGGTGTCCAGGTCAGCTGATTGGATTAGGGAGGTAATGTGACCCAGCCACTTGGCCTTTATCTCTCACCAGAGCAGAGGATAAAATCCAAGTTCTTTAATGTGCTCTACAAGGCCCCTTATAACCTGGCCCGGTTCCCCACCCCCACCCCAGCCTCACTGCTCACCACTTCTTTCCTTACTCAAGTGGAGAAAGGTCATGGGCTCACAGGTGTGTTTTAATGGTGCAGATCTCTCCTGTTTTCCTGAACACTGCTGTGCTGGGGTAGAGAAGGATGCCTAGGCCTCCTTTTGTATATGTATAGACTTGGAGGAATGGGTTCAAAACGATCCTCTTTGCTAGATTGGCCACAAACTGATGAGCAAGGAAGTGAATTCACCTGGAAGGGGTAGGGTTGACTGCTTTGATCAACATGCAAGGATCAGAACCCATCCTCAGCTGCATGGCAGGACCACCTAGTTTACAGGTGCTTTGAAGGGAGCTGCAATGAACTGCATGTGTCTCCCTCAAATTTATGCATTGAATCCATAATCCCAATGTAATGGTATTTGGATGAGGTACGTTTAAGAAGTAATTAGGTCAAGAGGGTGAAGCCCTCACGATGGGATTAGTGCCCTTATAAGAAGAGGCCAGTGAGCTAACTGGGTGAGGATGAAACAAGACAACTCTCTGTAAATGAAGAAGAAGGCTCTAGCCAAGAACCTGACCAACTGGCACACCAATCTCAGACTTCTAGTTTCCAGAACTGTGAGAAATAAACAGTCTGTTTCTTAAGCCATCCAGTGTATGATAATTTGTTACGGCATACTGAACTAAGACAAGAGCCATACCTGGTCTCCCTCCTGAGGAGCCCCCACCAATTTATAGCACTGGTTGGTCAAGGATTTGTGCCATTCTTTTACATCTAAACGGTGACCTTTTCAGATCCTCCTGCTGTGAGGTTTGGAGTTCCTCCATGACTGGGATGAAAAATGAAAAAAAAAATGCCAACAAATTCTGAAATAGAACATTAGGTTGTCAACTTACCTAGGCTGTAGGAAGTATATCAGAGGAGCTCCTGTAAACAAGGACTCAGGATATCCTTGTTTGGCCTTAAGTCTGGGAGTAGGGTCATGGGAAGAGGTATATCTGTGCTTGGAGTACTTTTTTTTTTTTTTTAAGATTTTATTTATTTATTTGAGAGAGAGAGAGAGCGGGAGCAGGAGGGGCAGTGGGAAAGGGAGAAGCAGACTCCCCTCTGAGCAGGGAGCCTGATGTGGGGCTTGATCTCAGGACCCTGGGATCACGACCTGAGTCAAAAGCAAATGCTTAACCGACTGAGCCCCCCCGCCCCCCGAAGGCATCCCTCGAATGCTTTTTAAAATGGGCCCTCAGAAGGAGCCTTGTGCTGAAGGTGCAGTTAACCATCTTGATGTGGTGGGGTTTATATGAAGCTGTACATGGGATAAAACTGTATAGAGCTACACAAATGAGTGTATGTGTAACTGGCGAAATGTGAATAAACTCTTTGGTTTGTACCAGTGCCACTGTCAAGAGTTTTATATTGTACTTATTATAGTTATGCAAGATGTTAACACTGGGGGAGGCTGGGTGAAAGGTACATGGGAACCTCGCTGTACATTTCTTTGCAAATTCTTGTGAATCTGTAATTATTTTAAAAAGTTGTTTTGCTTTGCTTTGTTTTAGTTGCGCAGGGGATACTCAGAATACTGGAGCACTTGGTCTAAAACAGTGCATTGGGGATGACCTTTAAGCTAGATCTCATGACCTCTCCATGACCAGGCGCAAAGATGTCCCCAAAGAAAAGAATGAAGTGGGCTAACTTTGTGAGCAGATTCAAAATGAGCATAGAGTCTAGGAGAGCCTTCTGCTCCCTGAAGCTCTGCGTGCATCCAAGTGAATCCCCAGCCCCTTTTCTGGAAAGCTGTAGGGTGAGCAGGCAAATAGGGCAGGTGAGCTGTGGTCAGCCCCAGGAATAGGCCTGCAAGCCCAGGAAACTCTAAACAACTGCACACTAATCTGATTGCCATTCCCAAGCCTATTGGCCTTGTTCAGCATCACTGCAGCTTAATTCAGTCTTCCAACTATTTATTAAACACCTACTGTGCATGTGGCACTTTCACTCCTTACCTCACACCGTATATAAAAATCGACTCCAGATATGTATCTAAATGTGAAAAGTAAAACAAAGTTTTTGTTAGAAAACATAGGAAAATATCTTCATTATCTTAGACAAAGATTTCTTAAACTATATACCAAAAAGGAAAAAAAAAAAAAAAAGCTAAGCATTAAGGAGAAAAATGGTAAATTGAACTACATTAAATTTGTTTAAAAATGCATGATTTTTATGCATTTTCAAATATGAAAAGCCAATCTACAGAATATGATGTGGGACCATAAGCAAACGGTCAAGAAAGAAATCTTGAGGTATTTTCAGTGCAAAAAAGTGCTTTTAATATAGCACAGGGACAGGGCCCATGAATAGAGCTGCCCTGGGATTGTGAGAAATGACTGATTATACACTTTTTTATTACTGGGGGTTAGGGATAGCGTTAAGTCTCTAGGGAACTTGGAAACAAGGCTTCTAGGACTTCGAGGGACTAGCTACTGTTAAGATAAGGTTATTTACTACTGTGTACTAAGCCACTGGTCATGAGACCCTTCAGATATATATCAGTGGGTCATATGTTTGCAGGATGATTGCTAACATATCCCGGGGTGAGGGATGTTTACGATTATCAGAGGAAAGTAACACCAGAGCAAAACTAAGGCGGTAAAACATTAAAGGGAGTCCTTGAGGGAGCTCTAAGAGTGTTACAGCGTGTATGCTTCAGGAATTCTGCATGGGGACCGGGAACTGCAGCAAAGTCCAACCTCTGTTCCTTTTTCTCCCATCAAATAGAATAAGGTATTTGTAATATCTATTTCTACCTGCTGGGAAGGACGAATTTCCTCTGCCCTTCAAGAGCCTTCTAGCTGGACAAAGAATCAAATTGATGTAAGACAGCTTAACAGGAGAATATTAAATTTAATTTCGTATATACAAGGAATCCACACAGACATGGAGATTCCAAAGACAGGCAAAAAGAGGTACATATGTCATTCTGCACTAAGGAGAAGGAGGTAGGGGTCTGATGCTTCACTGGGATGGAATGCAATTCACAGGAAGATGAAAAAGAGTAAATCTTTGTTAAATGTTTGCAGGGCCACTCAGAAACTACAGGACACAGAGAACTTTGATCAAACAGGCCTTGCTAGGCCTCTCCCTGTCTATCCTACCTAGTTCATATCAAAATATAGTTATGGTGATAGGTCTCTTCCTGGAGTACATCTTCTGTCTAAATTCTTCGAAGCAGTTGTGGGGGAGGTAAAGAGCTTTTCCAGAATCTGTTGGGTTTTGATTGCTTTTACCTCAAAAATAATCTTCATGCCAAAGTGGCCCATTTTGGGGCAGCCTGTCCTTGGCCCTTACATAACATATTAGTGAGGACTATATAGTATCCTCACTATACAATCTTACAAGGCCATTAGAAAAAGGCAGATGACTGAAAAAAACAAACTGGTGAATGGTTTGGGCAGATGATTCACAAAAAGGGATATTTAAATAATAATAAACATCTGAGAAGGCACTCAAATTCTTTAGTCCTTAGCAAAAGGCAAATTAAAACCACAGTAGGATACTACTACACACCTAGAAGAATGGCTCAAATGGAGGGACATTGCAATGGCTCAGTTGCTTAAGCATCCTCTTGATTTTCAGCTCAGGTCATGATCTCAGGGTCCTGAGATCGAGCAGGAGTCTGCTTAAGGATTCTCTCTCCCTGTCCCTCTGCCCCTGCCCCATCTGTTCAGACGGCACCACATTTAGACATCATTCAGGTGTTTGTAGTTAGCCCTTTGGGCAGTTACTGGGAGGGAGCTTGAGAGGGCTTCTGGGCTGCTGCATATATTCTGGGTATTGACCTGGGTGCTGGCTCTACTAGTGTCCTTGTTTTGTGAAAATTCCTATACTTTGTACACTATACTTTTTATCCTTTTGATACATGCGTTGTAACAGTGTGAAAAGTTTGCTTAAAATAATGAAAATAATTGCACAAGACAAACTGGAAATACTTGGGTAAGAATTATAAGAATTAACTGAGCTCTTTTGCAACGTTTATTGCATGAAAAGTCTTTACAAAAAGACATTTGTGTACAAACAAATAGAAGTGGAGCTATAAAGAATACATCAAAATCATGGCTGTTGAGAGTAATGGCAAACTTAAAATGTAGCATTTTTAGTACATTTAATAATTTTGTTCAGGAAGGACACATCCAAGTAGTATGAAAGGCAACTTTACATTTAATAAAAATATGTGCAAATATTTCCGATGTACATGATTTGATTTTATTGTTACTGAAATTCATATACAACACTGAATCTTATCCTATAGGTTAAAAACATAACAAAAGACAACCTCACTTCAATTTCAAGTAAAATTTTCATTGACAATACAGATTTAAAAGTATGGTTACTATTCACAAAATGCACAGAGAAGACCGTATTTCTAGAGTGAGCTTGGGATCAAGTCAGATAGACTCTGGTCTTATAATAGTCACAAGTGGACCCAAGATTTTACAAAACTCTAGCCTTATTGTAAAATGGAACTTTGGTATTTCCTTTAACTAATAAAAGGGCAGTGCATATTTCCTCTATTAAACAGAGGTATTCATCCATTTTCTGCAAGACTGTTATGTTCACCCTTAGAAGCTTTGTTGCTATTAGAGGCAGGTATTGATGTGGAAATGGGATATTATAATCCTGGTTAGGCTGTTCCCAACAGGGGTCACATCTGTTCTATATCAGCGAAGGACAGTACAACCCATAAATGAAAGAATATTGTAACATTGCAATCCATTGCAGCTCACTCAAATTTCAATATGCAGAAAGACTTGGGTGATACTTTTAGTTAACCAGTTTGATATGACCACTGATAGTAATCCTCCAGAAGCAGATAACTTACTTCTGATTGTATTTAAGAAGAAACACAAGGATAAGACATGCTGCCTTTAGATAGCCAAACACATCTGGGAATTTCACACATTTGTGCCAAAGGTACAAAATAAATCTCAAGCGGGCAAAACAGTGTCTTACTTGGGGACCTGAGTATTTTTTTCCCTAGAAATTAAGTACAATTTCATTCACTCCGGTGTGAATTATGTGGGAATAGTCCTCGGGACTAAAGTCTATATTTATATATAATACCTAGAAAATCATTGGCACTCAAAAAAGATTAAGTAAAAATAAAAAATACAAAAGGTTCTGGTTTAAAATATGGATTTTTAAAAACCTATGTATTTTCAATGTATATATTCCAAACCCACTTTTTTGAAGTTCATTTAGAATGCTCTGTCTAAAAAAACTCATTTTAAATATAGATTTATATACAGGACATCCATTTTTTAGATTTTTTTTTTTGGAAAGGTGGTCAGAATTCTGTTAAAGATCATATATTTCATACACTGCTAAAGTTTTAGAGAAAAATATAGACTAAGTCTTATATCAAAATTGGTTTTTTGTTCAAAATAACACAATTTTTGCATTAGATTTTAAATAGACCATATGTCTATAGACCTGTACATGATGATCATTTCTATAAGCTAAGATAAATAAAAGCTGCATCTTTAATCTAGAGTCTGTCATATATTTTATTTGATCTTAATTGTGATCCATGACAATCATCATCAAAAAAGGATTTCTGCACACCACGATAATCTTATTGCTTCGCTTCTCTGAATCAGTGTTTCTAAAATCAGTCTGGTTCTGTAGTTTTTAAGTGAACCCCCCCCTTTTTTTAAACTCTGGCTACATATCTGGTCACATATAATAACATTGACTATTAACTACTAAGTTTGCATTTTAAAAACTTCATTGATGTATTTACTAAACGTGATAAGACTTTTATGGATAAATGCATTAATAATTAAATTTCTGCATTTATTCAGTGTGACCCTACACCATGGCCAGTGCAGCTAATGGCGATGAAAGTCAGTTAGAAATGGATTTTTCTTTATGATAGTCCTTCCTGGTCCACCTGCCCACAGAGACCGTTTGGGGCACATTTACCCAACTAAACAGAGGTACAGCAGTACCCACGAGAACACTGTTAGCAAACCTGTTGTGGAGGAACAGCAGCTTAACATCAGCAGATCCTGGACATTGCTAAATCACCTGGATAATTCTCCTCACCACTTTGCACATTTTAGAGGTAAGCTATTTATTTTATAAATAAAGCCTTAAAAAAAAAATCTTACTGGTTCTCTTTCATTGGCTAAGAGGTTAAAAAAAATCAAAGATTTTAAAAAATCAAATGGAAAGAGAATGAGTGTTTCAAGTCCAAAGAAATAGTCAATGCAGAAAATGTTTGCATAGAAGTCTACCGGTGGGTAAATCTTGCCTTTCAGTCCTTGCTTAGAGTAACCTCCTGAGCCCACTTTCAGGAAGCAAGACTACGCATAGCCTGGGGAAACAAAAGGGAAACAAAGTGTTCATACAAATAAATTGTCCTTTAGTCCACATGATCTTGTTTTTTACAAATATGATTTGACCGTTAGGGTTACTCACATTTACTCATGTGTATGGTAAAAACTTAAATTTGTACCTCATCATTCTTGGATTTATTTAAAAGCAGTGAGTACTATTTATCAAGTACTTACTATGTACAAGAGACTATTATTCTTTTACATGTATCCTTTAATATTTACAGCTCTATAAAGTATTACTATTTCCATTTCACATGAAGAAAATGAAATGAAGACCTGGTGAGTAATTTTCCCTGGGCTACACAGCCAGGAAGTAGTAGATGTGAGGCTGGCATACAAATCTGAATGGTTCTAAAGCTCATACCCTCAAAACCACTCCACTCTACCCCTTCGCCGTCTCCCGGAACCTGGAACCCCACCTGAATGATCCTCTTATCCATTACCTGAATAATGATACTGTTAGTTTATGAGGCAATCAAAAAATACTTCTGTAAGGTGCCAACTTCTTAAGTTCCAATTTGATGAGTTTTTACTCAACTAAGTCAGTCTTATAACCATACTCGTAAACCAGTAAAGCTGGAAGTACTTCTAAGCTCAAGAATCACATTCCCAGACTCGCTAAGCTGGTAGGCTAAGGATGCAGGACCTCTGACTTTCACCCTAGCAATGTACTTTCTCCACAAAAATCTCTGCCTGTCATCCTTACTGCCTGAAGGTTGCTCTTCTCAACGTTTTTATCAAGATCTGGAATAAGGCATGCTAGTCAGATTTACATATGGCATCAGCAGGATGGTTAGTTAATATGTTGGGTGATGCATTCAGAATTTGAAAGTATTTCAAAATAAAATCAACAAGATATAATCTAGCAAAAATATGCATAATTCTGCATTAGGGTCAAAAACCAATTACACAAATATGAACGGGGAGCCTAGCTAGACCATCATTCGTGTAAAATGCCCAAGTGTTTAGCTGGCCCCTGCTCAATAGAAGCCAAGATTCCGATGTGGTTGCAATGAAAATAAACACATTTTGAAGTCGCAGTAATAAACATATCTTGGCAAGATCAAGGTAGGTTGTGGTTGCATAATCCTCATGCTGACCTGACTCCCCTTGGGAGTGGACAGTGACAAATTTTGTGCCCATGAGGAATAAAGGGAACTAGAGGAATCTAGCCTGGAGTAGAGTCTGGTGGACACATGAGAGCTACTCTCAAATATGTAAGGGCTGTTCAGGAAGAGGGTTTGTGTTGCTAAAGAGGGCAGATCTCCGTCCACTGGGTACTTATTAAAGAAAGGCTGCATCTAGTATTGGAAGCAGAACTAACACTTGGAGACATCCAACCTCGTGACAAAGGCCCTTGAAAAGCTACCACTTGCCCTTATCTTGAGATGTTCACACAAAAGCTAAGTGGACATCCTTAGGGACGGAGTAGGAGAGGAGAGATTTCTGCTGGGCTAGGATGCAGATGTCTTGATATCCCAAGACATCTTTCAACTTTAAAATTCCTATGATCTTCCTTTGTTGGTCCCATTTTACTCTTACTCAGTGGTGGAGCCAAAAAGTTCAGTCAGATAATACATTTAGGTCAAGGTTCCTAGGAAGAGTCTGATGTCCCAAGAGCATTGGCAATACATGGGATCAGTCAGCCTCAAATGGAAGGAGTGTCTTGTGTGCTATCATCAGTCAGATGAAGAAAGTTCCATGAGGTTCCTGTCCCTCACCTTCTTCTGAAGCTTATGAAACTCCCAGGTTAGAAATCCCCTCTGTCTACCTTACTCCTAATCCCACTGCCCTTAGGTGGGGAAGGAAGGGGACACATGGAGAGGCTTAGGTAAAAAGTCAGTGCCACTATGCTGGCGGCTCCCAGTCACTGATCATGCCTATATGTCTGGGGCAAAAGGTCCCTAAGTACCTAATGTCTTCCAGGGACAATTTTTGTTTTCCATTTTCCCTTTTGTATGAAGCCATCCTTTTGGTATTTCTTAAAAATCATTTTCCCTGAATGGTTTCGTCAGACATCATCACTATTTGTATTATTCTATTCGTCCAAGGTTCAATACAAATTATTTTCTTTGAAAGGAAATAATGATCATACCTCATCCTGGACATCTAGTTCTTCTTCAATCAGCTCTGCTTCCATTAATTCAAGAGGATCTTTACAGTCTTGGATGAGAGTAATCTTGACCAAGAGAACAGAGAATATTTATTGGAAAGATAATGACATCAGCCCCACCCTGATACTCCTCTGAAAATTATTTGAAGCTTTGCTGTAATCTCCATACAGCAAAATCCTGTTCAGCTTTTTTGTTCTTTTACACTTTCCACCTTAGAATGTTTCCTCATACCAATTTTTCACATTCAAGTATGACCTCCCATGGCTCTCCATTGTCTCCCCTCCTTTTCAGCTCTCTTCCCCAGCCGCTGAAGTGCGTACCTCTTAATGGATCACCCTGTCTGCCTAAATGACTCAGCAGTCAATTGTGTTTTTTCCCTTCAGTGGCTGAGCTGAGAGCACTTAGTACACCATTGAGTGTGCAGTGAAGGGCTTGTGACTGATGACAATAAGCAGTCCTCAGTTGAATTGGATGGAAATTAATTTTATTGGAATTGGAAGCCAGAGTGTATGAACCACATTGGTTCAGAAAAGTTCTGCTTTTTAGCAGTAGTATGCAATTTACGCTTCCACACAAAGGGAACCGATAACAATTTGGGCTTTGTTTTAAATATGAAGGATACTTCCTTTTTTCCTTTTTTTTTTTTTTTTTTTTTTTTTGATTTTTAAAAATTTATTCATGAGAGACAGAGAGAGAGAGAAGCAGAGACATAGGCAGGGGGAGAAGCAGGCTCCATGCAGGGAACCTGATGCAGGACTCTATCCTAGAATCCTGGGATCACGACCTGGGCCAAAGGCAGACGTTCAACTACTGAGCCACCCAGGTGCCCCCTAAAGTAACTCCAGATGTGTATCAAGGCAAGAGTGATGTTTTGAAGTGCTTTTGAGCTACTTTTCATCTCAGAAATAGATAACCCAGTTCTCTTTGCTCCTGTGGAAATGCATCAGAGATTAAGTCCCTGTGCAGATGGTCATAACATAAAAGTTAGGGGATAGGTCTAACCACAAGTCGAGGCTATCCTGGAATAATTCTTGTGATGGTCAAATAAAGTGACAGGGAGAGGGTAATATCACTGCATCCGCATATCCAAACACCACAAGTTATGTTTCCTGGAGGAAAGGAAAGTACCACAGGCATGATTTATCACCATTTTCTATACATCTACCATGTATGAGGCTTTGTGCTAGACAGGGCACATAAAAGTATAAGGTTCCTGGTGTGAGGGAGGCCAGTAGTGCTCAATCATCTACCCAGTGAACCAAGAAGTGTATGATATAGAAGTACTCAGTTAAACTCAGTCTAATATTTGTTCAGGGTAAAAAAAAAAAAAAAAAAAAATCCATCCCAGCCAGTCACAATGCCTCCCTGATGGCAGACAAGATTGAGTCTAACGCTGGAAGGGGCACTCTTGGTGGTTTCTGTAGCATTCATGGCCTGAGAGCTTGAATCAGAAATAGAGTATAAACAAATAACAAAATAACCATTTCCATGTTGAGAAAGAATTTGACACCTCAGTTCTAAATACTTTTAATGCGAGGGTTTTTTTAGATGCTTTGTATGATCCTTCTTTATTGCTGTTAACCTATGGGTTAGAGAATTTTAAGTTAGAAAATAGAAAAAGGTTTATGAACTTTCAGAGATCAGCACCTTGCATGTAGCTTGTTGATTTCTCCTTTTTTTTGATTTATGTTTTACTGCTTTTTTTCTTTTATGTATTTAAGATCCACACCTTGGTATTTAGTGCTAATATTTTCCCCAGCAGCATTAAGTGGTCTCTCCACTAACAAGAGCTGAAAACAATAATGCACTATTGTTTTCTAAATTAATTTTACTTCAGATATCAACTTCCAATCTACAATAAAAATCTACTTATCCTATTTTTTTAAAAGGAAGCAATTAAAAATATAGCACACCCATGTCACTGGAATAATTACTACTGTTGTTATTTTATAAGTATTTGTTTTATTTGCCCAAATTCACTGAGGGTCCATGAGAGAAGAGGTTCTTGGACCAGGCCCAATAACCCAGCCCAATGACCAGCCCAATGACCCAGTCTGGAATGCTCAGCATTCCAGGGGATGTGTCAGGAGAGTTGACAAACTAGGGAGGCTCATGGGAAACCACAGTCTATTCTATTTTGTAGGAAATAATTAACTCTAGGATGACTTGTGATTTTTCTTTTTTTCCTTTTTCAAAGATCACTTGTGACCTAATGGATCCTATTTAAAGACATTTATCATCAGGATTTTCCAGATGGCTGAAAATTTAAATTATATACACAATTGTGCATTTGTATACCCAAATCACAGAAAATCCAAGACTCACCACCTATATTCTAAAAAGGCATTATTACGGCTAATGCCATTTTTTATCAGTAAACCCACACATCATAAAATTGATATGTATGTACTAACAGGTGCTTTCCCATAAATTATCACATTTAGTCGTCATATCAACCCAGTGAGGTAAATGTTTTTATTTCCATTTTAATGATGAGAAAAGTGAGGCTCTGAGAAGTTAAGCAGGTGGCCCCAAATCTTACTAGGCTGATATTCAAACCTAGATTTGTGGAATTTTTGCTCTTTACAGAAATCATGGTAGTTCAGGAAAAATAACCTATGTAGAAAGGTTAAAGGTTTACCGTTTCTAAAATGGAATCTTGAACTTCTCGAGATTTAACCTGGTTCTGTAGATGGAGGACAGCATCATGGACGGTCAGAAAGAATATGTCCTTTCTAATGTTATCATTAAAGAAACCACATTTCTCCAGTTTTTCTATCACATGATCTTCAAAAGAAAGAAATAATGTTTAGTCTCTAGGAAAACACATTTTTGTGACACCAGCTGATATTAAATTTTGTCAGCTCCTCAATTTTCAAAATGTGATCCTGCTCTAAACCGAGTTTCTTTTCTAGAAGCACAAGGAATGGTCATACCATAACTGGTTGTAGTAGACAGTCTTGGCTCCTGACCACATTGTTTTTGCCAGTGTATTCACCCTCACGCTGCTAGGAGCCTGGCAGCTAATGGCCCACAGCTGTGCCCTTCTCTGAAGAATTTTCCTTGGCCACCAGTTTATACCCTAACCTTGGGTGGCCTACGGCCCTTCACTGACTGATATGGGAGTAAAAAGGCTGGCCTCAGGAAGGAGAACCACGTGATGCTCTTCCTGCTGTATGCCCCCCATGGAATCAGGCTAAGGTAGACTTCTAAACCTATGTCTTCTCCCAGCCTCTTCCCCTGCCCTATCCGGCTTCCATCAGCCCCTCATGAATTTCTCATATCTAATATCAACAAATCACTTGTGCAAGAATCCTTATTTCAGGGCCTGCTTCTAGACAACTCAGCCTAAGGACTAGAATTTTCTTACATACATACACTTGTGCATAAACAGACACAGACTCAGACCCTGGAGGATCCTCTACTTCTAAGAGATCTAAGTCATCCCCATGGTAAATTGTCCCCATTGACTCTGCACTGTCATCAAGACATACATTTCTATGGCTTACCAGCGCTACTAAACAAATTGGAAGTAATAATCTTTCCAGATTCAAAAAGGTCCGCAGAATGGGTAGTTTCTATTTGTGATGCTGAAAAATTTTGGAAACTGATGGTTGAAATGGTTGCACACCACTGTGACTGTACTAAATGCTACTGACTTAATTGTACACATCAGCATGACTAAAATGGCAACTTTTCTATTTTACATCTTTTGCCACAATAAAACATAGCTTTAAAAAAGGCTCTTTGAACATCATGTACCCATATTCCAAGGTAGAAGAAAGGGCATGGGAGAAAGTCTTAGGGGTAGATAGATTTATATATGCACTTACCTTGAAGTGATGCAAAGTACACATTTACATCAATTCTCTGAAATTCTTTGACAATCTAAAAATTTAAAAAAAAATTTGTAACAATGAGTGACTTTATCTGCCCATAATTCAGTAGCATTCAGTTAGTTGCTCAGGAGAAACTAACATTTTCATGCTTATTCAGGTTTTTGAGGAGAGTTGATTATTGGAGAAAAGTTCATTATTGGAAAACCATAGAGGTGTTCAACCTACAATGATGGTATGATTAGGGATGAAAAGACCTTATTTCCAGAGGTGGCAACATCTAGGGCACAATAATAGCACAGTGTTTGACAGCACAGAGCTGCTTAAAAAAATATTTTTGGAAGAAAGGAGTACAGGAGGCTTCTTAACATAGCCCCTACTGATTGGAGACAAGAGTATACATTTGTATCTTTGAGTGGAAGATATGGAAGTATGGATATGCGGCCGCTGGATGCCAAATGTAAAAACTGACCTAAAAACTCCACTGTATTTTGACTGTATCATTGTAAATATCCTGATTGTGATTTCTCTACTATAGTATTACAAGTTGTTACCATGGGGAGAAACTGGATAAGGGGTACATAAGATCTCTCTGAATTATTTCTTACAACTCCATGTGAATCTATAATTATCTCAAAATTTAAAATTTAGCTAAAAAAAATTCTAGATACAGCCAAAGCAATCTTGAGAAATAAGAGCAAACAAAGCTGGAGGTATCACAAATCCCAGATTTCAAGATATACTACAAAACTCTAGTAATCAAAACAGTGTGGTACTGGCACAAAAATAGACATATAGGTCAATGGAACAGGATAGATAGCCCAGAAATAAACCCAAACTTTTTTTTTTTTTTTTTTTTTTTTTTAATGATAGTCACAGAGAGAGAGAGAGAGAGGCAGAGACACAGGCGGAGGAAGAAGCAGGCTCCATGCACCGGGAGCCCGACGTGGGATTCGATCCCGGGTCTCCAGGATCGCGCCCTGGGCCAAAGGCAGGCGCCAAACCGCTGCGCCACCCAGGGATCCCTAAACCCAAACTTATATGGTCAATTAACCTATGACAAAAGAGGCAAGAATATACAATGGGGGAAAAGACAGTCCCTTCAACGAATTATGCTGGGAAAACCGAACAGCCACATGCAAAAGAATGCAACTAGACCACTTTTTACACCATACACAGAAATAAGACCTAAGTATGAGACCTGAAACCATAAAAATCCTAGAAGAAAACATAGGCAATAATTGCTTTGACATCAGCCACAGAAATATTTTTCTAGGGATCCCTGGGTGGCGCAGCGGTTCGGCGCCTGCCTTTGGCCCAGGGCGCGATCCTGGAGACCCGGGATCGAATCCCACGTCAGGCTCCCGGTGCATGGAGCCTGCTTCTTCCTCTGCCTATGTCTCTGCCTCTCTCTCTCTCTGTGTGTGACTATCATAAATAAATAAAAATTTTTAAAAAAAGAAAAGAAATATTTTTCTAAAAAATGTCTCCTCAGTCAACAGAAACAAAAGCAAAATATAACTATTGAGACTACATTAAAATAAAAGGCTTTTGCACATCAAAGGAAACCATCAACAAAACAAAAAGCCTTTAAAAAAAAAAAATGAAGCCCAGCAACCTACTGAATGGGAGAAGATATTCACAAATGATATATCCACTAAGGGGTTAATATCCAAAATATAAAAATATATAGAGTTTATATAACTCAGCACCTCAAAACCCCCAATAATCTGATTTAATATGGGCAGAGGACCTGAATAGACATCTTTCCAAAGAAGACCTATAAGTGGCCAACAGACAGATGAAAAGATGCTCAGCGTCATCATGGAAAATGCAAATCAAAACCACAACAAGATATCACCTTTCACCTATCAGATTGGCCAGTATCAAAAAGACAAGAAATAACAAGCATTGGCAAGAACGAAGAACGTGAAGAAAAGGGAACTCTTGTGTACTGTTGATGGGAATGTAAATTGGTGAAGAGCCATGTGGAAAAAGAATGGAGGTTCCTAAAAAAATTAAAAACAGAAATAACATATGATCCAGTAATCCCACTACTGGATATTTATTCATCCAAAGAAAATGAAAGCACTAATTTAAAAAGATACATGCAGCCTTTTGTTTATTGTAGCATTATTTACAATAGCCAAAATACGGAAGCAACCCAAGTGTGTGTCAATAGATGAATGCATAAGGAAGTGGTGTGTACACACACACACACACACACACACACACACACACACACACACAGAGGAATATTACTCAGCCATAAAAAAGAGAACATCTTGCCATTTGCAACAACACGATGGACCAACAGACACATGAAAAGATGCTCAACATTACTCAAAATGCTAAGTAAAATTAGTCAGCCAGAGAAAAACAAATACCATATCATTTCACTCATGGGAATTTAAGAAATAAAACAAGTGAAAAAGAGACAAAAAACCCCAATGTCTTTTTTTTTTTTTAACCTGAGTCTTACAAAAAACAAAATGATGGTTACCTGAGGGAGGTGGGGAGGGATGGGGGAAATAGGTGAAGAGAATTAAGAGTAGTACCCTTAAAAAAAAAAAAGAGTAGTACCCTTATCATCATGAGCACTGAGTAATGATGTATAGAATTGTTGAATTATATTGTTTATCTGAAATTAATATAACACTATGTTAATTATACTTCAATAAAAATGTAAAAATTAAAAACAAAAAAAAAGACACAAGAACTATGGGCAATAATAAACTAGAACTTGAGGGATGCCTGGGTGGCTCAGTGGTTGAGCATCTGCCTTCAGCCCAGGGCATGATCCCAGGGTCCTGGGATCGAGTCCCATGTCGGGCTCCCTACACGGAGCCTGCTTCTCCCTCTGCCTGTGTCTCTGCCTCTCTCTCTGTGTCTCTCATGAATAAATAAATAAAGTCTTTGAAAAAAATAAACTAGAACTTGACATTTCTAGGGGGAAAAAAAAAATCAAGAACTCTACACAAGTATAATGTTTGGAGGAATCATAATTGCCCTTATGGCATTTGAAAGAACTGTTAGGTGTGGGAAACATTCTGGCATTAAATAAGTTACAACTCTCCCCAAAAGTAATTCATTAAACCCTTGAACCAAATACAATCTACAATGGATCTGAGCCTCAGACTAGAGTGAAATACGCAACAAAGAACAAGATTTATGTTTTCATTTCTGTTGTCAGATGAGTTTCATAATAGCCAGGTTTTCTAAAAGAACTGGGATAGAACCTGCCAGCATATTCTTGAACTCTTTGTCAAGTATCATCACTTTTCTACTTTAACCTGCCTAGTATCCCGGCTCTAAAATCATTGCCTGCCCTTGCAGAGGCAGCCAGGAAGCCCCAAGTAAGCTAAACCCCAGTTAGGACACATTGCCATACCTTTTTAATAGACTTAAATTTTTTTTTTTGAATTTTAATTCCAGTGTAGTTAACATGCAGTGTTATATTAGCTTCAGACGGACAATAGAGTGATTCAGCAGTTCCATGTATTATTACACAGCGCTCATCATAGTAAGTGTACTCAATCCCCTTCACTTATTGGGGTCATTTCCATTTGTTACAGCTAATTGCCAGTGCCTTGAACCTGCTTTTCTCCCTGACCCTCTTAATACGCACCTGAAGCTTCACCTAAATTTGACACTTCTAGTCAAGTTGACACCCTGCTTAGTCTGTTTGGGAGCACTTCATGCAGTTGGTCTAAAAGGTTGCGTAAAGTTTGCCTTCCCCTCTAGACTACTTAGTCGCCTCAGGGCAGGGACTATGGTGGCTTTATCATGTCTCTTGTTTGCCTGACGAGTGCTTGGCATATATTAGGCACTTCACAGTTATTTGCTGAGAGAATTAATGAACTTGAGCCTGCATAACTGGTTTTGATCTCATGAATGTTTCTGTCTGCATGCTTCTCAGCTTTTGCTTTGATTTCCTAGATACCTGACCTGCTAATGCCTGGCTTTTCCAGGCCTACCATGTTCCCCGATGGTCTTTATCCTGTTCCTGTTATGTTACAAATAAAAACATAACACTTGACACAAACCATTGTCCATTTTTCCTTCTTCTAATATTCCATTTTCTATATACTCTTAGAAAAATAAAACCTAATGTTAATATTTGCTAACTCTTCTGAACATTCTCTTTATATATACATAAAACCTATATAACATATGTTATATAGGGAGCTAATAAAGTAAGCTATTTTATATATTTAGGTCTATTTAATCCTCATAACAAACCCTGTGAAGTAGGTACCATCATTACTCCCACATTGCAGATGAAGAAATCGAGGTACAGGCAGATGACGTAACTTGTCCATGGTGACACTGCCAGTAAGTTGTAGAGCCAGGATTCAAAGCCCTGTCTGGCCTCACAGTCCATGCTTTAAAATGTTACACTCTATTGCGAAAGCATTCCTCTAGAAAACGTACAGACCCAACAATCGTCCCTTTGCAAGACCAGGCGACCCATATCACGTGTTTACTGCCAAAGCTCCAAATCTATAATCCAAAGCACCAAAACCATACCATTCGCAGTGATCTCACTCCAACGACATCCAGGAAAGACACAGCTCCGCAATCAAGCACGAGGCTATGGATCGGCACTTTGGGGACATTCATTTTGACTGGAAGCTCGGAGTTCCAATCCACTCGAATCTCTATTTCCTTGGTTGGGACATCAGGGTCTTCTGGATCTTCAGTATCTTCATCAGGTTCAAAGGCATCGTTGGATGAACCAGCATCCCTTATAATGCCATTCTAAACAAAGAAAACACTGCCAACTTGATCGCCAATGACTGAGGGACATCTTTTTAATGATTCATCTCAAATCACTTCAAAGTCCTATACACTGTTCCTTGGCAAGCAAGACATTAAAGGGATGAACTCTTAAGGAATGAGATTTACCTCAGTCCAAACTGTGATGTTCCCTAGGAAGAAAAATGGAAGAGCAGAGGAGCCAGGAAACTCTTGATTTCTGGAAGATTGTGGAACTTGGCCAAGAGATACATAGGCAGGAGAGTCTGAATAAAAGGTAATAGATCTAAAAGTTTATGAACTTAACTGCCTTCGATTGTGAGTAATTTTTTGGCATCAAATTAGCACTTATTTTGTTCCCTTTCGTAAAAATAAGGTTTAGTTCTCAATTGAAAAAAAAAAAATCACACCCTGTGTTTCCAGGGAGTTCTGCTGATTTTTTAATTATCTGCCATTCCCTCTTGCCTACAAGAGCAACTCCACTGTTGTCCAACATACATTGTCATCTGCTTGTACACATCAGGATACCAAAGGGAATAAATCTAATTTTTGACTATTTAACTGCTTTAATTTTCCTCCGAGAAGGGAAAGAATTTAACAGGGAAAAAGAAAGATGTCACCTCACCTTTGTTGCTCTTAACTGTCCTTTTTTGATGAGTTTCTGTATTTTCCTCAGTGCTTTCAGCCTCTTATTATACACTCTAATGGCATCAAATCCAACCTTTGGAAAGAAATACCAAATTACTTACAATGTCCAGTTCCTAATGCTCATTAATGGCAATTGTTATCTGGAAAGTTTATTTCTCAAGTGGTATTATTTC